>NC_133328.1:248185393-248785393 GCF_042186555.1 Aquarana catesbeiana | reverse complement strand
GCCCATCAGGACAAAAGAGCACCACCAGTGACAAGAATTTTTCCAAGTCACTATAAAACCATGCAATAGCATTGAAAGGTAAGAGTGAACATTGAACAAATTATCGTTCACATGCTTTAAATGTTGCTTAACATACTATCCAAAATGTTTATTTTAATTGCAGATTAATATATTTATAATAAATGGACATATGTCTAATGTATGCACCTATTAAACTGAGTATACACTCACTTGTGCACAAGCAAAGTTTGCGCTTACTGCATGCGGCAGAACGCAAGAAGCAGGGTTAGGAACCGCCAGCTGTTAAGCTTAAAAACAATTTTTGCCACAAAAATTAATGTTTCAGCCAGTTCGGTTTTTGAGATATTGGAATTCAAATTCAGATTATGTAACATCAAGCTCCGCCCACTTTGCACCCAATGTTATTTAAAATTTAAAAACAAAGATAGCATTCGTTTGCACTGCATCTTTGCTGATTTGTGCTGCAAAAACGAACGTATGTGCTGGTTTGGTTTCAGAGATATTGTGCATTATAGTTGATGAAACCTCTCCCACTTTGCACCACATGTTTGTGCTGATTTGTACCACAAAAACAAACTTTCTGTTCATTTGGTTTTTGAGATATTGGACATTCAACGTTAGATTATGTAACCTAAAGCTCTGCCCACTTTGCACTATGTTATTTCATTTCAAAAACAAATACAGTAAAACCTTGGATTGCAAGCATAATTCGTTCCAGAAACATACTTGTAATCCAAAGCACTTGTATATCAAAGCGAATTTCCCCATAAGAAATAAGGGAAACTCAAATGATTTGTTTCACAACTATTTACTCATAAGTCCTTCAGTAGTCCATATAAAAAGATTATAGCAATGTAATAGGTTGTGTAACCATAATATGTCCATCCACAAATGGTAGCCTCCACAAGGAGATAAGAAGTAAAATCCAGCAGTGTAGCAATATGGTTACATTTAATGAAGGTAAAACATTTAGCAACTCATATAGATAATGATTAAAATAGGCACATCTAAGTATGCAGGTATCCGGGGTAAAGCTGTCTACATAGATCGTCCTCCACGCCGCCGGTACACACCGCTGTCAGTCTGCAATCGTGACCGGGAAGACTACCCTGCAGTAGAGCGATCTGAAATCAAGGCTTAAATTGCTTGTGGAGTGCAGCGTGGAAGGGATGACATTGATGGCGGTGCGGGGGATGGTTTATGTGGACAGCTTTACCTGTGCCTGCATACTTACAGTGCCTTGCAAAGTATTCACCCCCTTGGCTTTTTACCTATTTTGTTACATTACAGACTTTAGCTCAATGTTTTTTTAATCTGAATTATATGTGATGGATCAGAACACAATAATCTAAGTTGGTGAAGTAAAATTAGAAAAATATATACATAAAACTATTTTTCAGAAATAAAAAACTGATAATTGGCATGTGAGTATGTATTCATCCCCTTTGTTATGAGGCCCATAAATAGCTCTGGTGCAACCAATTACCTTCAGAAGTCACATAATTAGTGAAATGATGTCCACCTGTGTGCAATCTAAGTGTCACATGATCTGTCATTACATATACACACCTTTTTGAAAGGCCCCAGGGGCTGCAACACCTAAGCAAGAGGATCCTCTAACCAAACACTGCCTTAAAGACCAACGAACTCTCCAAACAAGTAAGGGACAATGTTGTTGAGAAGTACGAGTCAGGGTTAGGTTATAAAAAAAATATCCAAATCTTTGATGATCCCTAGGAGCACCATCAAATCTATCATAACCAAATGGAAAGAACATGGCACAACAGCAAACCTGCCAAGAGATGGCCGCACACCAAAACTCACAGACGGGGCAAGGAGGGCATTAATCAGAGATGAAGCACAAAGACCTAAGGTAATAGTTATGCACATTGACTTTTTCTGTTATTTTGTCATATTTGTTGTTTGCTTCACAATAATAAAAAAAAACATTTTCAAAGTTGTGGGCATGTTCTGTAAATTAAATTATGCAAATCCTCAAACAATCCATGTTAATTCCAGGTTGTGAGGCAACAAAATGCCAAGGGGGTGAATACTTTTGCAAGGCACTGTAGATGTGCCTGTTTTAATCAACAACTATATGAGTTGCTAAATGTTGTATTTTCATTAAATGTAACCATATTGCTACACTTAGAGGTGCCTCTCTTCTCTTTTATACTCAGTTGTGACCTGACGCTACTTGTATATCAAGACATCGCTTGTATATCAAGTCAAAATGTATTTAAAAAGTTTGCTTGTCTTGCAAAATGCTCTCAAACTAAGTTACTCTGAAACCAAGGTTTTACTGTATACCATATTTATGCTGCATTGGCAGGAAAAACAAGCGTATTGGTATAGTGTATTTTTTTCATATAGCACTCTTATTTTGTATCAGAAAGAATGATTATGGCACTCATTGATGCTTTTAGCCTGAGCTACCCTGAAAACCTAAAATATACCTTTTGAAGTTTTTCAGAAGATCTTTTTAGAGCTAGATGTGGGGAATCTATATTCAAAAGTTCACACTGTAAATGCTTGCGGACCAGCCACCGTCATTATACTGCAGCAGGTTGGCTCTCCTGCGCAAACTGCCGTAGGTGTACGTCAGTCTGTGCACAGGAGATGTGTGCCCATCGCGTGCCATGGAAGCATGCCCGCGGGTCCGGCGGACTCGATGTCCAGCGGCGACCCACGATCACGGTGTACAGAGGCAGAACGGGAAACTGTCTATGTAAACAAGGCAATTCCCTATTCTGCCAGATGACATGTCAGAGATATACTATTCCCAGTGATCGGGAACAGTGATCTCTGTCATGTCCTGGTAGCCCATCCCCCTACAGTTATAACAAACCCAGGGAGCACACTTAACCCCTTGATCGCCCCCCTAGTCTTAACCCCTTCCCTGCCAGTGAAATTTATACATTGATCAGTGCATTTTTATAGCACTGATCAATGTAATAATGTCACTGGTCCCCAAAAAGTGTCAGTTGGGCTCAGATTTGTCTGCCGCAATGTCGCAGTCCAGCTACAAATCGCAGATCGCCGCCATTACCAGTAAAAACAATAAAAGAGTCAATAAAAGTCCCTAAATCTATCCCATAGTTTGTAGACGCGGTAACTTTTGCGCAAACCAATCAATATACCCCCATTGCAATTGTTTTTTACCAAAAATATGTAGAAGAATATATATTGGTCTAAACTGATGAATAAAGTTGTTTTTTTATATATTTTTTTCTAAATTGTCTGTCTTTTTTTGTTTAAAGCGCAAAAAATAAAAACCGCAGAGGTGATCAAATACCACCAAAAGAAAGCTCTATTTGTGGGAAAAAAAGGACGTACATTTTGTTTGGGTACAGTGTTGTACGACCACGCCGTATCGCAAAAAAATGGCCTGGTCATTAAAGGGGCAAATCCTTCCGGGGCTGAAGTGGTTAAAGTGCAAATTACTGGCCTAAAAGTCTTAAAAGTTAATACAATCTGTATTCTATGTTCTTTATTGTATATACATGTGTGCGTTTCAGTTTGATTTGTTGGCTGAGAAAGAGGCATTTTTTTCTTTCTTTTCTTTTTAAATGATTACATTTAAATTTGATGCTGCTTTTATAATATTTCATTTGTAACACTTTATAAATAATAAATGTTAATTTGCTTTGAAAGCCTGTTTCATGAGACTATTCCTTTTTAAAACAAAAACATATTATTGTATTATTTTTATATAAAAACCTTCAAACATATACCAAATACATTTGGAAAAATTTTAGTAATTTACAAGTTAATATCACTTAAAACTAAGTAACTAAGTAACTAAGTAATAGGGCAGCACAGCACTACCTGCCTGCAGTTTGCATGTTTTACCCTGTGCCTGCATAGGTTTCCTCCCACACTCCAAAGACAAGCTGGTAGGAAAATTGGCCCTAGTATGTGTATGAATGTGAGTTAGGGATCTTAGATTGAAAGATCCTTGAGGGCAGTGACTGATGTGAATGTACAATGTATATGTAAAGCACTCTGTAAATTGACGGTGCTGTGTAAGTACTTGAAATAAATAAGTTAATGTATGTGTTTCTAACGTAAACTTTTCAAGAAACTGGAAAACTTGAGTTGACGTTACTTGAACCTATGGTCTATAATCTGGAAAAATTGAGTTGGCTTTACTTGAACCTATGGTCTGTAAACTGGAAAAATGTTGTTGGCTTTACTTAAAACTACAGTTCCAGACAAGTTAAGGTATGTATTCCTAACCAGGCGGCACAGTGGTGTAGTGAGTAGCACTCTCGCCTAGCAGTAAGAAGGGTCACTGGTTCGAATCCCAACCACGACACTACCTGCCTGGAGTTTGCATGTTCTCCCTGTGCCTGCGTGGGTTTCCTCCGGGTACTCCGGTTTCCTCCCACACTCCAAAGACATGCTGGTAGGTTAATTGGATCTTGTCTAAATTGTCCCTAGTATGTATGAATGTGAGTTAGGGACCTTAGATTGTAAGCTCCTTGAGGGTAGGGACTGATGTGAATGTACAATGTATATGTAAAGCGCTGCGTAAATTGATGGCGCTATATAAGTACCTGACATAAATAAAAATAAACTTAAAACACTATGGTCTATAAACTGAAAAAAATTGAGTTGGCTTTACTTAAAACAACAAAGTTGAAAACATGAAAATTCTAATGAGTCAGACAAAAATAAGTTTAGTTGACAGTACTTAAAAAGCTGCTGCAAATAATTGCCTCAATTTTTTTGAGTAGACCCAGCACAATATTTTTTACAGTGTGCTGGTGGGGACAGCGCTGGACCGAGAGTGATAACAGGAAAGATTTAGGGAGAGTGGGGGTAGGCACAGACAGTGGAAGGTTTTTTACCTAAATGCACAGAATGTATTTAGGTAAAAAACCTCCTGCCTTTAGAACTACTTTAAGCTGAGGAATACTTAACCCCATGAGATAGTACAGACAAAAAGTGGAATTTGAGAGTCACAAAAAATGTATTTCCTCCTCCACTGAGGCAGTTTTCAAGTGTTTTAGTGCTAAAAGTAGCACCTGTAAAGTGTCTGAAAACTGCCTCTTATGGTTCCCCAGTGTGAAAGCCCGAGTGCTTTCACACTGGGGAGGTGTGTTTGCAGGGTGGGAAAATAAGTCCTGCAATCAGCATCTTTGGGGCGGTTTGAGAGCGCTGTGAGAGCACCTGAAAAGCGCTTCTGAGGCGCCGCAACGCGGGCACTTTTAACCCCTTCTTGGGGGCTAAAAGCGCCCCACTAGCGGCCAAAAAGCAGTGGTAAAGTGCAACCCCAGTGTGAAAGCAGCCTAACCAATTGTTAAAGAAATGCCATTCTGTGGGCCAAAGAACCAGGAGTTTTGAGAAATTAAACCTTTTAAACATGCATCTTTTTTAAACCTCACTGCCTATGGAACTAACTATATATACAGTGAGGGGAAAAAATATTTGATCCCCTCCCTTCCTCCCCTCCCTGTACGTTTGCCCACTGACAAAGAAATAATCATTCTATAAGTTTAATGGTAGGTGTATTTTAACAGTTTATTTTAACAGTGAGAGACAGAATAACAACAAAAATACGCATTTCAAAAAAGTTATAAATTGATTTGCATTTTAATGAGTAAAATAAGTATTTGACCCCTTCGCAAAACATGAATTAGTACTTGGTGGCAAAACTCTTGTAGGCAATCACAGAGGTCAGACATTTGTTGTAGTTGGCCACCAGGTTTGCACACATTTCAGGAGAGATTTTGTCCCACTCTTCTTTGCAGATCCTCTCCAAAGCATTAATGTTTTGAGGCTGTTTGGTTACTCGAACCTTCAGCTCCCTCCACATATTTTCTATAGGATTAAGGTCTAGAGACCACTCCAGGACCTTCATGTGCTTCTTCTTGAGCCACGCCTTTGTTGCCTTGGCCATGTGTTTTGGGTCATTGTCATGCTGCAATATCCATCCACAACCCATTTTCAATGCCCTGGCTGAGGGAAGGAGGTTCTCACCCAAGATTTGATGGTACATGGCCCGTCCATCGTCCCTTTGATGCGGTGAAGTTGTCCTGTCCCCTTAGCAGAAAAACACCCCCAAAGCATAATATTTCCACATCCATGTATGACGGTGGGGATGGTGTTCTTGGGGTCATAGGGAAGAAAGTGAGGGGAGAGGCGCTAACTGAATAAATCCTACTGGTTTTACTGTATTCTGTGTAAGGTATAAAACTTACAGGTCCATGGGGTGGAGATGCCCATCAAGATAATAACGTCCTGGGGTGCTCTGATGCCTCTCTGTGGTCTCTGGGATTTGCAATGCTTTCAAGCATTGCAAATCCTCAGCCTGGATGCCTGCCTTGCCGTGGTGACATCACTTCCACTTCTGCGTTCCAGACTGGTCAGCGTGGAGCTTCCTGTCAAGTGGATACTGCACAGAAGCCTGTTACTGAATTCAACACCCCCACAGCTGAGGGATCGATACCGGAGCATGCAGAGCGGCATCAAAGCACCCCAGGACGTTATTACCTTGATGGCATCTCCACCCCATGGACCTATAAGTTTTATACCTTACACGGAATACACTAAAACCAGTAGGATTTATTCAGTTGGCGCCTCCCCCCTCACTTTCTTTCCAAACTTGTTTACAGAGGCACTGGACACTCTCTGAGGATGGCTGCCTCCTTTTTATATTAGATCTTACTATTGATCTTAAAAGATTTGCTATTAAAGCTACTACTATACTTTTTTTAAACAAAGGGCATCACTCTATTTGGAGCGCCGGAATTCTTCCCTTTATATGACTTGGGGTCATAGGGAGCTATCCTCCTCCTCCAAACACGATGAGTTAAGTTGATGCCAAAGAGCTCGATTTTGGTTTCATCTGACCACAACACTTTCACCCAGTTCTCCTCTGAATCATTCAGATGTTCATTGGCAAGCTTCAAAAGGGCCTGTACATGTGCTTTCCTGAGCAGGGGGACCTTGCAGGCGCTGCAGAATTTCAGTCCTTCACGCTGTAGTGTGTTATGAACTGTTTCTTGGTGACTATAGTCCCAGCTACCTTGAGATCATTGACCAGATTCTCCCGTGTAAGTCTGGGCTGATTCCATTGATCATTGAAACTTCACGAGGTGAGACCTTGCATGGAGCCTCAGACTAAGGCAGATTGAGTTATTTTGTTATTTCTTTCATTTGCGAATAATCACACCAAATGTTGTCACCCTCTCACCAAGGTGGCCTTGTAGCCCATTCCAAACTTGTGTAGGTCTACAATCTTGTCCCTGACATCCTTGGACAGCTCTTTGGTCTTGGCCATGGTGGAGAGATCAGAGTCTGATTGATTGCTTCTGTGGACAGGTGTCTTTTATACAGATAACAAGCTGAGATTGGGAGCACTCCCTTTAAGAGAGTGCTCCTAATCTCGGCTCGTTACCTGTATAGAAGACACCTGGGAGCCAGAAATCTTGCTGATTGGTAAGGGATCAAATACTTATATCACTCATTAAAATGCAAATCAATTTATATGTTTTTTGAAATGCATTTTTCTGGATATTTTTGTTGTTATTCTGTCTTTCATTGTTAAAATAAACTTACCATTAAAATTATAGACTGATCATTTCTTCTTTGTCAGTGGGCAAATGTACAAAATCAGCAGGAGATCAGAGACTTTTTTCCCTCACTGTATATTTTATATATATATATATATATATATATATATATATATATATATATATATATATATCTATTTTATATATATATATATATATATATATATATATACATATTATATATATATATATATATATATATATATATAAAGAAGGTCAGTATGGTGGCCTAAATTTATGGGAGGAGCCCGCAGGGTATTTAAGCAGCCCACTCGCCCATGCTTCTTGTCGGTTCAGTGCGCAATACTACACGTCACTGGGCCGACTCTTTCCTGCTCACTTGATGTTCGTGAGGCTGTGCATTCGATTGCAAGTGCATTGCAGCTTTTCCGTTCATGGTCTTTGTCTGCGGTTCCCGCTCACTGTCGCAGGCAGTATTCGAACCTTTTCGTATCATGTGCAAATCTTGCGATTCATTATGCTTCCTATCCTGCATCCCTTTCGTAAAAAACCTGCCTCAGAGTTGTTGTCGCTCATGTCCCGACATCATTCGTCACAGGCATAGTACATTCGTAAGTTCCTTCTGCAAAACATACGATTCATTTGTAAATCCAAGCCTCCGAGCCGCTGTCGGTCATTGTCCGATATCACTCACCATAGGCTTCACTGGCTATAAGATTCACTGTCCATGGCGTTTCCGTCTCATCCATTTGCAGATGAGCATGTATTGTTTGTACGGGTTCTGTGGCAGATTGAGGTGGTAATTAGACCCACCTGGTGCCTTGTCTGCACTTGATTAGCTTGGGGGGCTGGGTGGATGGTAGGTGTTTTAGTTCCCGCAGCTATGGTTGCCACCTCATCCCTTTAAACCCGAACACATATTAATTACACAGGTTCTGTGGCTGATTAAGGTGGTAATTAAACTCACTTGGTTCCTTATCTGCATTTAATTAGCCTCAGAACCTGTGTAAATCAAAGGTGTTTGGGTTTAAAGGGATGAGGTGGCAACTCTACCCGCAGTGGAACTTACGAATCGTTTGTACACGGTTCTTCTCTCATTTATTTACCAAACCAAAGTTATTTTCTGTGCGTCATGCACGGCGCCACACCACACTCTTCGGGTGTGTTGCACACCCACTCCAGTCCAATGGGAACCCAGTCGCACAGTCACTGTCGCAGGTAGGATTTGTTACCATGTTTGTCATGTCAAAATTCATGGCCACTCCCGTTGTTGCCTGTACCATGTGTCCGGATTCTGCAGTGGAACTTACGAATTGTTCGTACACACTTCTCGCGTTCTATTTTCTACACCAAACCTTGTTGTTTTGCCTCATGCACGGCATCACGGCATCACGCCACACCTTCCCGATATGTTGCACTCCAGCCACAGTCCGCCGCGAACTCACTCGCATGGCCCACTGTCACCAGTAAGATTTGTTACCACATTCTTTACATCCTGTCAATTCGTTACCATTCGTTGTCTTCCATATCGTTCATTAGTTGCCTATACGGAACCTACAAATAAAACGGATGTTGTCCTTATCCCTTATACTGCTCGCTTAAAGGTATGGTAAGCCGCCAAACAAACCGCGTGTTTCTATCCTTTTCTCAGTAACCCAATTCTCATTCGTTGAGACCCTTGCAGCCATGCAAAACCGTCTCAGCAGACTGTCTCTCTTGTTGAGACCCTTGCAAAACGCAATATCCTCTCAACTACCCCTCACTCATTAAAATAAATAAATAAATGAATAAAAATAATAATAAACCTTTACCACCACGCAACCTCGGCCCAGCAACCTGACACCTGTTGAGACCCTTGCAACCATGCAAATCATCTCAGCACCCTTGTTAAAACCCTTGCAAAACACAACATTGTCTCAGCAACCTCTCACTTGTCAAAAAAAAAATATATATATAAAAAAATATAATAAAAAATAAATACCCCCTTTGTCACCATGCAATCTGCAATCTGACACCTGTTGAGAACCGCAAAATCGTCTCAGCAGCCTGACACCCTTGTTGAGACCCTTACAAATGCAATACCATCTCAGCAGCCCCACACTCATCAAGACCCTTGCAACCATGCAATACTGTCCCACTCATCAAGACCTTTGTGACCATGCAGTCTCACCCCAGCAACCTGACATTCATTGAGACCCTTGCAGCCAGACAAATCGTCTTAGGCCTCATGTACACTGCTGCTAGTAAACAGATGTTTAGGAGCAGTTGGGTGTTTTTTTCAGCTGCCCCTGAACTCTCCTCTATGTTATCTTATCAGTACATGTACACAGGGTTGTTTATAGTCCTTTCTAGGCAGTTGAGTTTAGAAGATTTTTGGAATGCAAAAAAAATAATTGGGTTCAGACGGATGTTCAGAGGCATTTGAAAACGCCAAATGCTTTTAACAGCTTGTAAACGCTGCTAAATGCGGTAACTCGCGTTTAGCAGTGTTTTGTTTACAGTCATTTTCATTTTAACAAAAAAAAAAAAAAGTCAGGCAATATTGCCTCAGCAGCTTGACACTCATTTAAGACCATTGCAAAACGCAATATCATCTCAGCAACCTTACACTCGTCTAGACCTTTGCGACCCCGCAATCTCGTCTCAGCAACCTGACACCCGTTCAGACCCTTGCAGCCATACAAAATCATCTCAGCAGCCTGACACTCATTTGAGACCCTTGCAAAACGCAATATCATCTCAGCAACCCCTCACTCGTCGAGACCCTTGCAACCACGCAATTTCATCATTAAAAAAAAAAAAACACCTCATACGCATCGAGACCCTTGCAATCACGCAATATCATCTCAGCAGCCTGACACTCACTGAGACCCTTGAAACCACGCAATATCGTCTCAGCAAACCAGACTGAGACCCTTGCAACCACGCAATGTCGGCTCAAAAAACAAACCTTCGTACTCATCGAGACCCTTGCAACCACGCAATATCGCCCCAGCAACCTGACACTCACTGACACCCTTGCAACCACGCAATATAATCTCCAGTAGTATAAAACCCTTTGCGGCACGCACCTACGTGCAAACCTGCATACAAACTAACTTGCAAACACACCTCAGTAAAAAATCAGCCACACAAACACGCAGCGGCACCCAGTTGGCCAATCATCTCCAGTGGCATGCGGGCCACTCATCTTTTCTCTGTCTTTCTCCCTGAGGTTAGTTCAGGTTTCCATCCGGCACCAGGTTGGACTTTATCTCCCCAGAAAAAAAAAAAAAAAAAAAAAAGTAAATAAACAGGAAGGGCAGAACGTACAGTTCGCATCTTTACCAGGGTCAGTCGCATGACAGAGGTGAGACAGTTCATTTCAGGTAAAGTCACACCAGGCCCACCATCAGACGGTTATCCACCACCTCGATAACTCCCTGCTCACCGAACAACCAGGCACACCACCGGCAGATCTAGACAGGTCAAAGATAGTGTTCAGCAATCTCAACATTTCCATAGCTGAGCATAAAGTGGAAGGCCCGGCACACTCTATCACCTTTCTAGGTGTCACTCTGGACACGCATGCCATAGCCTGCCCCCCGACAAACTAGCCCATACCAGGACAGTTATCCACAACTTCACTCGGTCACAAGGATGCACCATGAGGCAGTCACCATCCTTACTAAGGATGCTGAACTTCGCGATGAGGATTATTCCTCAAGGACAGTCCTTTATATCACAGCTTTTAGTTTTTCTCACACCAGTGCAAGATCCAGACCAAGTTCTCAAACTAGACGAAGCAGCAGTAGCAGATTTAGCTATGTGGGACAAGTTCCTCACCAGCTGGAATGGCATTTCAATGTTCATCCCGGCAGTACCAGCCGAGCCACCAAGGGTGGTCACCAATGCAGCAGCCTCCACGGGCTTCGCGGCCTTGTCTCGGCCGCCACTGGTTCGCCGAACCTTGGTCCCTAGAAATTCTCTTAAATTTCTGCTTTTGCCCAGTCTTCTTCACTCTTCAAGCTGTATCCCATCGTGGCAGCTGCCCAGGTCTGGGGCCGCACTTGAACAGGACAGACAGTGCTCTTCACCACGGACAATTAGGCCACGGCCGACATCATCAATAAAGGTAGATCCAAGTCACTCCCCATCATGTCCTTCCTGCGCAGGCTCGCGCAGCTGTCACTCCGTCACCAGTTTAATATCTTCTGTAGACATATTCCATGCAAATGCATAATCGCAGCTGATGCACTGTCCCGTTTCAACCTTACTTTGTTTTTCCAGCAGAAGCCTGGGGCCGACCCAACAACTACTCCTGTCCCACCCTGGTCATTGCTGACGATGGACTGAAGTCGCATCTCGCCAATGCAACCCAGCTCACTAACGGCTCCTTGACACGCAACACACTGAAGGCCTATTGCACTGCTTGGAACACTTACTGCAAGTTATTGGCCTCTTGCCCCGGAGCAGCGATAGGTGGCGTTAGACACGTCCTAGCCTTCATATTGTATTGCCACATGCATCTGGCCCTTTCTCACAATACTATAACGCTATACCTAGCTGGCGTCCAGCATTTCCTGTCCTTACAGGACCCCAGTAAATCGTCAGTATTCTCGGCCCATGCAGTCAAGTCACTCCTACAGGGAATACAGAAGCACCAACCTATAATCAGTGGCAAACGCCTACCTATCACGAGTGCCCTCTTCAGGGATATGTCTGAAATCCTTACTTGTTCTCCGTTTGGGGCTTTTCTCAGCCTACTCATCCAGGCGGCCATCTACGGGTTCCTATGACCTAGTAAATCTACCGTCAGTGGCTCCGGCAGTCAGACACTGCTCCGACGCCACCTGACTTGCTTTCCGAACCATTACACCCTTCATCTCACAGTCTGCAAAATGCAACAAACTGGCCCCGGGGTTGACATCAACCTGTTTCAGACTAACAACACCTGGTGTTCAGTGACGGTGCTCGACCGACTACTGTCCCATCTACCCAGCCAATATGATGGTAGCTCGTTGCTACCCTTTCTAACGAGCCCCCTGAGTGGCAGCCAGTTTATCAAGCATGTCAGGATCCTCCTAAGCAACTTGGGCTTCAACCCCAGTCAGCCCTCTGGACATTCCTTCCGGATCGGAGCAGCCTCAGCTGCCTCCCAATATGGAGTACCAGACCACGTAATCAAGAAACTAGGCCGATGGAAGTCCGCTTGTTTTGCCACATACATCCCAAATCCTCAGGAAGAAATGGCACAAGCCTTTACCAAGCTGGCTCAATAAACACAAGAATCAATTAAGAATTATTCCCCTATCTGGGTCTTTTGCCCCCTTTAAATTCAGAGAACATCATTACAATCACATAAAATCTACAGTTGCTTAAATCATTTTTCATAGTAAACATCTGGCAAATAACAAAAGAGTTATAACAAATATTGTGCTCACCAATAGAAAAAATCAAGATATATGTGGCCACCAGCAAATCAAGGAGCTGAGCCAATACCCAATTTATAGTCAATAGTGTTAGTCCCGGGGCGTGGCATGAACAGACACGCTGACTGAGCATGCTGCTCAGTGATCCCCGGGCTGCAGGAAGATAGGCTGTGGTGTTCAGCAGGCTCTACACTGGCTAAAGCATGTCCACACGCCGCTGTACAGCTGCACTTCCGCCTGGTGGTGGTGGAAAGAGCCAGGCTAACGGGCTTAGAGCTTACCTCTTGGCGCAGAGTGCGGCTCCTGGGTGAGCAATTAAAAGAACCTTGGTCCACTTTGTACTTGTACAGGGTGATGAGTGGACGTGCTGAGTAACGCTCTCCACTCCCCACCCCCCCTGGCTATGAGACAATCAGCAGATGGCTGCAGTTAGAGAGTGGACAGAGCGCATACAGCGGAGATGCCGACACGCAGACAAGCAGCGCAGCTAAAAGCTGGAGGGGTACGTGCTTATCTCTCCCCACGTGCGGCAGATAGTGGACACCAGGCTGAGAGGCAGATAGCGGGGAAGCATGGAGCAATGGACCCCAACGGGAACTGCTCAGTGAGCTGGCGCAACACAGCCAGACCTGATTGCGGTTCTCTGACACTGGGTCGCGGTATCCAGGCTAAAGATTGGGGATCCCTGGTGTTGGGGAGGGGAAGGACTGTACCTGGAAGCGGCAGCCCAGCTCACAGCCAAGGTCCCCCAGGACTGGATGGGGAATGAACGAGGCCCAGTTTGAGCAGAGTGGTGTATGACTACACGCCATCGAGAGTGGAACAGAGCCTGGACCCTGGAGTGAATGGAGGCAGAGATGGTCCCTTAAAGGAGCATAAAGACCCTCAGGTAAATGGCTATGATGTCCTGACCCCCCTAACGGCCACAGCGGGGGCTGTATTGGCTCCAAGTGAGGATGTATTTACAGTAAATGGAAGCCCTCCTGTGCACACGGAGGAGAGTGTGGGGGAGGAAATGGGATGTACTGTGGCAGAGCCAGGTTCCCCTGGAGAAGGACAAATATCACAGTCAGGGGTAGTGCAATGCCCCAACCCAACAGAGTGGGGGTAACTTGTCTCCGAGGCCAGAGGGGAACACTGAGGGTCTAGAAATGGACATTAGAGATCTCCTTAAAGCCCTTCCAACTAAGACAGATATCCAGCAGTTAATATCTGCTGTGGAGCAATCACGCCAGCAAGCAGTGAAGGGCCTCAGAGAGGAAACACGTGAATTGGGACACAGGGTGGAGACACTTGAAAATGGTCATGAGGCAGTGGCACAAGCTGTAGCATATATTCAAGACACTGTGAAATATCATGAAGAGGTCCTAAATTCATATAGGGATCAATTGGATGATTATGAAAACAAGGACCGCAGGCAAAATATTCGTATAAAAGGACTACCAGAAGCGATTCAGACCTCCAATTTGCTTCCAACAGTTCAGCAGTTATTTTGTCAGATAATGGTGATTCTACACCAGAGAATATTGAGGTTGACAGGGTCCATTGTATTCCATCGTATGTTATCCAAAATACAGAGAGACCAAGAGATATTATATGCAAACTACATAAATTTACCATTAAAGTGTCCATTGTGAAAAAAGCTCGCAGTAAATCTGAAATTGTTTTTGATGGAGCATACATATCTCTGTACCCTGACTTGTCACCCCAGACCTTAATGCAGCGGTGGACTGTCAGACCATTGCTGGAAGCCCTACGTGCTGTGGAGGTCAACTACCGCTGGGGGTTTCCATTTAGTCTCATGGCCTCTCGAAATGGCAAGACGGCAACCCTTCGCACTAAAGATGACTTGCAGTCATTTGTAGAAATATTAGATCTACCCCCAACTGATTTTGTGGACTTGAGAAGGAATAATTTTGGGAACCCCCTACAGCGCCCTGATCAATGGCAACAAGTGCCCACCAAAACTCAACATAGAAACCATTTAAGTGGGCACAGAGAGACATGATGGACACGATGGACATGATAGGGCCTATTTAGAGGGGAGATTGAGATAGAGGACCAAGAGGTGATAAAAGGGAGGGAATGATGGGGTTTTATCTCTACTGGGTTTTTTTTCTTTTTCCCTACCCCTTTTCTGTGCTTGGTGTGCACCTTTGTACCCCCCTTTTTTTTTAAGGAGGAATTTAACTTAATTTTTATATGGTTGTTTATGGGGATACATAGTTGTAAGGGGCTCCTATTGGGCCTCATGTATTTACGGTATTTGTTTTTTTTTTTTGTGTTTGGGGGGGTGGGGGGACAGGGTGAACCTGGGGAGCTATGATTCCTCGCACTTTATAGTGTTGGGGGTTCCCCCCTTTTTTTTTTTTTTTTTTGGCCCTCGGGCCCCCCTCCTCCCTCACCTCTACTTTTCACTCTTTTTTTTTTCCTAGGGGAAATATTTAATTTAATTTAATTTAATTAGAAGCTGGCTGTAAATGAATGAATGAATGAACGAATGAGTGACTTGTATAGCGCTACCTATGCAAACTGAATCGCCTCACGGTGCTTTTGCCGCC
The DNA here is from genome assembly GCF_042186555.1 of Aquarana catesbeiana. Taxonomy (NCBI): domain Eukaryota; kingdom Metazoa; phylum Chordata; class Amphibia; order Anura; family Ranidae; genus Aquarana; species Aquarana catesbeiana. The sequence goes on along the minus strand of NC_133328.1, from coordinate 248,769,859 downwards.
GGTGTCCATCTGCGGTATAGCGCGGTCCTTGCCCCATGGGGTCCTGACACGCTTACAAACACTACACATACAACATACACATATTTGGCCAATTTTTTTTGACAGGATCTAATTAACCTACCAGCATGTCTTTGGAGTGTGGGAGGAATCCGGAGTACCGGGAGGAAACCGGAGTACCTGGAGGAAACCCACGCAGGCACAGGGAGAACATTCAAACTCCAGGCAGATGGTGTTGTGGTCGGGATTTGAACCAGCGACCCTGCTGCTAGGTGAAAGTGCTATCCACTACACCACTGTGCTGTAAAGGTGACTGTCAAGGCCTCATGTGTTTTTGTGTTTATGAAGTCATGTAGTGGAGGGTGAGGGAGGAGGGTGAGGGAGGGGGGTGGGGTAGGATTAAGACAATACTTGAGGGAATTGAGGTGATGGACAAGGTGAAGTTGTGTATTCCGTATGTGTGTTTTTTTTGTTTTTGTTTTGGAGGTGAGTCCCTCCCATACCTCCCACACCTTTGGCTTCTCTATTTTTAGTCAATCCTGGGGGGGGGGGTAATAAATAGTCCCTATAGACGGGACAAATAGCTGGATGTATTTATAAAAAGGGGGGAATGTAATATGATGCCCGGGGTAGAGGGATATATATCAATGTATTTGGGTAAAGATGTGTTTTACTCATTAGGCCAGGTCCGATATAAGGGACTTGATATTCTGCAGTATAGCAGGAGGACGGAGAGGCCCGTGTGGGGGGGGGGGTGTTGCCCCCACTCAGATTCCTCTCCCGATTAGTATATATTCCCCAGAGTGGAATACTGGGTATAGGAAGGGTGGGAAGGGTGGGATGGCTGGGGGGGAGGGGGTGGGGTTTTCATGGTTTACTTTTTTTTTTTTTCTTCTCTTCTCCCAGGGGCATTTGCAAGGAACAGGGAGAGACAGCAGCTATTAGATGAATATATTAGGTAGTAGGACTATCAGAAATGGCAGGTCCAATAAAGGTTATATCGTATAGTGTAAGAGGTTTATGTTCACCCCAAAAAAGGGGTCGCCTCTGGCAAGAACTGCGCCACCATGCTGCGGATGTGTTCTTTTTAGAGGAGACATATTTTGTGAAAGGGGCCACACCAAGTATGCCCTTGCATTTGTTCAACCAGTGGTTTCATGCACCTCCTATTGCAAGGGGGGTGACAATAACCTTTAGGAAGACATGCCCAATGCTTTTAATATCCTCACAAACAGGCCCTGAAGGTAGTTTTCTTTTTGTAAAGGGGAGGCTGCATGGCTATTGCTATACATTTGCCTTGATTTATGTGCCAAACACAGGAACGGTTAATTTTCTCGTAAGGACTCTGAAGCTGTTGGAGAAGTTTAGGGAGGGATTTTTAATTCTGGGGGGAGATTTGACTCAATCTGACCTTAGACCCAAGTATAGATACATCAGCGGGTAAAATTCCCATATCCTTCAAAGCATTATAACACATAAAAAAGCTTCTGTGTTCTCTCCATTTGGTGGATGGATGGTGCGTAACACATAATGGGACAAGGGATTATAGTTACGATTCTCAAATACATGGTACTTATTCTCATTTGGATCTTTTCTTTGTGGATCAGTTCTACCTGGAAAGGATCCGTTCATGTACTATAGATTCAATAACAATTTCAGATCATGCCCCTATAACTGTGACCCTTCTCCCAGTTTCTGCAGGCCACCTAGAACCGATCTGGCGGTTATGAATCTCTATTGGATGATGATAGCGTAGTGGAGGCACTATCTCTTAACATAAAAACATATTTTGAAATGAACATGCCGGGAGAAGTGTCTGAACAAGCTGTCTGGGAAGCCCATAAATCAGTGACTAGGGGTGAATTGATAACACTCGGGTCTAATAGATCTATTGGAAGAGATTAATGAGCTAGGGATTAAACATAAAAGATATTTGGACCCAGCAGATGTCCAGCAATTGGAGACCCTGCGATGCAATTTGGCACAATGTTTGGACTGTAAAACTAAAAATAAGTACATATATTATGCACACCGGTTCTGTGAACAAGGGAATAAATGTGGTCGGCTATTAGCTAGACAGCTTAAAGAACAGCAGGACTCCAGACATGTTCATAATTTAGTAGTTCAAAATAAAAAGATAGTGGAAACTCAAGCCATAGCGGCAGAGTTTCATAGTTTTTATGAGGCTTTATATAATATTCAATCTGTCTCGTCGAGCGTCATGGAGGAGCAGTGAATATCTGAGATCCGAGATTATATAGAAGACTCGGTGTTGCCCTCGCTGCCATCCGCGGTGATCAAGCAAATAGATAGTCCAATCACTATTGACGAGCTAAACGGAGCAATATCGACCCTGTCAATAAGTAAAAGTCCAGGGCCAGATGGCTTTACGAATTCATATTACAAGAAATTTATTTCCAGATTAGGGGCCCCACTATGTAGCTATTTTAACTCGATTAATGCCTCCAATCCATTACCCCCAGAAGCCCTATTGGCATAAATTACAGTACTCCCTAAATCAGGAAAGGACCCTCAACACTGTGCTAATTATAGACCTATTTCCCTGTTAAACTCTGAAACTAAGCTTTTAGCTAAAATCCTGGCCCATCGATTACAGGACCATATAGTAAAGCTAGTTCACCTGGATCAGCCGGGCTTTATGAAGGGCCGTGAGGCCTGAGACAATACCATTCGGGCCCTACATATTCTTCATTGGATGCAACATGGCCCTGATAAAGCCCTGAGAGTGACATTGTCAATGGATGCCGAAAAGGCGTTTGACAGGGTGAAATGGGTATTTATAACTGAGGTGCTGAGGGAGATGGGTCTGGGCGACCGCATGATGGGTTGGGTTTTGGCATTGTATGTGACCCCGAGAGCGAGAGTGAAGGTGAACGGTACACCGTCGGACTATTTTCAAATACGTAATGGTACGAGACATTGTCCCCACTGTTGTTTGCCATAATATTGGAGCCCTTTCTTTGTAAAGTAAGGAGAAGCAATGAAATTTCGGGGACACGTATTGGACCTGCTGAACATAAAGTCTGGCATATGCCGATGATCTATTATCTTACCTTTCTTCCCCAGAGACATCATTACCGGCTTTGATGGTAGAGGTGTCTAAATTTGGAATTTTATCCAATTTCAAAATAAATTTTGAGAAGTCTGTACTTTTACCCAGTCTTGTCTCTCCAGCGAGGGCTACGATTATGCAAAACTCTAATCCCTTTATTTGAAATAAAAATAAATCCCTGGTTTATTTGGGAACACATGTTACACCAGATGCAAAACTACGGGCATAATAGGGGACCTGCAGAAATGGAAGGGCCAGTTCTTAACATGGTTTGGAAGGGTGAGTGCCATAAAGATGAGTATATTACCTAAAATAATCTATAACCTACACAGGGTGCCAATCACACTTCCACAGAGCTTTTTTAAAAATCTACGGAAGGCTTTTATATCATTTGTATGGAATGATAAATGCCCCAGAGTGGCCCATGATATCTTACGCAGAGGCAAATTGAAAGGAGGAATGGGACTACCAGATGTAGCTTTATATTATAGGGCGATGTCTTTGGTACGGATTCTGAACTGGTGCCATGACTCCTCAAATAAAATATGGGTCCCTCTAGAACAGACAAAATGGCAGGAGGGAAGTTGGCGGGAGTCCCTTGGATTCCGAGCGCAGACAGGGGCCTCTCAAAATGGATGTCACCCTTAACTCAGAGCACTCTATTGATATGGGACAAATTAAATCAACTAGGGGACTATGCCGCTTGGATATCCCCCCTGATCCCACTGGAGGGGTACCCTTGGTTTCCTTCGGGAGAGGAGGTGGGATCTCTGGGGGCATGGAGGAGGGATGGCGATAGAACATGCGGTAAATTTGCCCCGTGTGGAATGCTAACTCCCCTACCAGAACTGGTGTTGAGTTTGGGAAATGTGCCCATAGTTGAGTGGAGATACCATCAATTAGTGTGTTTTTTTAATAAGTTGAAATCTTTAATAAAGCCTTTGAACTCTCTCATGACATTTGAATCCATGTGTGCGCATACATCACGTGCCAGACATCTGATGTCACAAATGTCTAGATTGGTTCTCGGGACACAAAATAAAACAGTTCCCTATTTCATCAGAGAATGGGAAGGAGAACTTAATCAGGGTTTTTCCCCGGCACAAATTAAGAAGCTTATTGACTCAACACACTCCACGTCTATGAGCTCACAAGTCCAAGAGATGTCATATAAATTTTTGGCCAGGTGGTACTGGACCTCAGTTAGGCTGCTACAAATGTACCCAACTGCGGATGCCAGATGCTGGAGGGGATGCAGGCACAAAGGCACTTTTCTCCATCTATGGTGGCCATGTCCAAAGATTAAAGTATTTTGGGAGGCGATCGCCCCATGGGGTCGAGAAGTTATCATTCGGACCCATGGAACTGGCGCCTTTGAATTTTCTATTCCATGGGACCTCGATGTCTATCAGATCTTATAGGAAAAGTATTATCCCGTATTTATTGAATGCAGCCAAATTATTAATACCTAGGCTATGGAAACAGACTAGAAGTCCAACCTTGTCGGACTGGAAGAGAGAGGTCAATCTAATAATGGAGGCTGAAGATAGGTGCATGCAGTTACATGCAGTTAAAGATAGAAAGGATAAATTCAGGGGAATACGGGCAGGATGGGAACACTGCTCTATAGAGATTGGGTAGAGCAAATAATATATAGAGCCGCGTGGTCTCCGGGTTCAAATGCAAATGCCCCTGGGACGGGAATCCCCTCTTTCCTTTTTTTTTTTTCTCCTGCGTGGTCTCCAGGTTCGAATGCAAATGCCCCGGGGGGGGGAATCCCCTCTTTCCTTTTTTTTTTTTCTCCCTTTCCCTGTAGAGTGGCACACTTGATTTTTGAAGGGTGGAATTCGATATTGGGAGGGGCTAAGGGGTTGGGGAAAGAGAAAGTTGATAGAGCACATAGGGGGGAAGGGTAGGGAAATGTGGACACAGAGGGGGGGGGGTAGCTGGAGTAGATAGGGTAAATGAATATGAGGTATATACTCACTTTAGGTATGTAAGAGGGTAGTATGGCTCATAGAAAACTTGTACAATATATTTTTTTCTTTTTCTCAGGGTGTAACGATGGATTTTTGAAGGGTATTTGGAATTGAATAAAGTGGGTTTATTGGTAGAAGGGGCGGTGTAAGACACAGTGAACACAACGCATTTGGAGGAGGGTAAGGGGTGGGGGAAAATTTCTAATTAATCTTTTTTGTTTTTTTGGGGGGTGGGGATATAGTTGATGTTGATAAGGATGTTTCCATTTTTTGATAAATATGAACATATGTGATACGATTGTTTTAATGGATATGTTAAATACTAATAAAAATTCAATAAGAATAAAAAAAAAGAACCCCGGTCCAAGAGGGAAGGAAGTTCGGCTCTCCTGATATGAGGGGGGGGACCGGGGAGGGTCAGATGCGATCCCTCCATACAGGGCCGAGGAGTGACAGGCTTTCGAAGGGGTGTTGCAGCACATGGCAATGGCCAAATACCTCTGAGCCCAAAGCAGGGCTGTACAACCCTGGAAAGGGATCTCCCAGGAGAAGGGAGTGACGCCTCGATTTATGTCGGTGGAACGGAGGATCCGGAGGGGAGTGTATTGGAGAGGACACAAGTCTTCAGGAGGTGGAAGGAATCCCAGGTGGGACGGTTGAATCCTTGGAAGTTGAAAGTCTTGGTACTACAAAACCCAGCAGTGAATTAGCAAAAATCAGCAAAGGACTTGTGATGAATCCAGAGACAGCCTCTACAGGGCAAGTGCAGTATGTTAATCCTTTGTATGGTGATCCTAATAATGAACTAAGTGCATCTCAATTAGTGTTAATAGTGGATCGGGACTTAAGAGAACATTTGAGAGCACTTCCTATAAAGAAAGACATTCAATTACTTATAACCGCTGTTGAATCATCCTGCAAATAGGCTGCGGAGGGGTTAAGGAAGGAAATAGGGGCACTGGGACACAGAGTAGAGGAAATGGAGATGGGCCAGGATGATATTAGACAAGGAGTGGCTGATATCCAAGATATGACAAAACATCATGAAGAAGTGTTGAATTCTCTATTAGATCAAATGGATAATCAAGAAAATAGAGACCGTAGGCAAAATATACATATAAGGGGCCTGCCTGAAATAAAACAACATTTTGAATTGCTTCCAAAGGTGATCAGTCTGTTACAGTTAATTCTGGGGCCATCTGCACCTGATAACATTGAAATAGACAGAGTTCATTGTGCTCTTGCCCCTACCCCCCCCCCAAATGCAGAAAAACCAAGAGATGTCATTTGTAAACTACATAGATATCCAGTGAAAGAACCCACCGTGAAAGCAGCCCGCAATAAATCCATGGTTGATTTTGAAGGTGCACAAATAGCCTTATTTCCAGATTTATCATATAGAACTTTTAAGCAAAGCAGAATGATTGAACCCTTGTTGGAAGTTCTACAAGCAGCTGATGTTAAATATCACTGGGGATATCCCTTTAAGGTTGTAGCAACCTGGAATGGGAAAACAGCAACTCTTAAAATGAAAGATGACCTGCAACACTTCATAGAGGTGCTGGAGCTCCCCTGGTGAACTTTCCGGGTTGAAGCTTGACTAACTACAAACCATCGCTACAACGACCAGAACGATGGCGACAAGTGCTAGTTAAAGGTTGACGAAAAATTGATGTGGATAAAACAGGACTATAATCTGGTCATAGAAAGATATGCCTGAGTAGTGGTGTAAAGTGAAAAAGGCTAAGAGGAAAGGAGCAGATTGCCTAGAGTTGACTGGGGGGATATTTTGGGTGGGGGGGAGAGGTTGTTTTTCCCTCTGTTCTCTCTTAATCCCCCATCACCCTCCCTTTTTTATCCTTTTTATTAAACCCCTTTTTTTTGGGGGGGGGAGGGGGGAGATGTTGTTTTTCCCTCTGTCCTCTTAGTCCCCCATCACCCTCCCCCTTTTTTTACCCCCCTTAAATATTTTTTACGAAAATGTGGAAGGGGGGGGGACTCCAGGCACAGGTGGTGCACCTCTGCCCGGATTCACCCTGGGGATGTGCCACAGACAGTGGCATTGTAGGTCATGGTTTTTGGATGGTTTTGTGTGGGGTTTTTTTGTTTTGTTTTTCTCTTTTTTTTTTTCTTCTCCTCCTTCTTATCAGATGCATCCAAGGCGAGAGAGCTCAGAAGGCCGGGTGCAGACACACGATCAGGCACAGCAGTATACTCGTGGGAGTAACGAGAGAATGGCAGGTAGAATGAAGATTGTATCATATAATGTTAGTGGGCTTTGTTTGATTGGTATGAACTGACATGAACTGCGTCACATGAAGGCAGAGATAGTTTTTTTTGCAAGAGACGCACTTCGTGGCAGGGTCGACCCCTCATATGCCTCTTTTTCCATATAATCAATGGTTTCATGCACCTTCACCCATTCCTAGGCCTAGAAGAGTTACAATAGCTATACACAAACAATGCCCCCTAGTACCTACAGAAATACAAGTAGATCTTGAGGGCCACTTTATTTTTGTTAAAGGAAAGATCCAGGGCCAGTGTGCCCCCAATAGCCATGCCGGTAAATTTCTATCTAAAACTTTGGATATCCTGGGGAAGTTTCGGGAAGGTCTATTGGTTATGGGAGGGGATTTTAACATTACCTTGGACCCTAATCTAGACACCTCTTCGGAGAAAACCTTTGTGTCTCATAAGGCGTTAAGAAATGTTAAACAGCGCCTTCTCTCTCTGCATTTGGTGGACAGTTGGAGGGTACTGCATGAGCGATTTCAGTTATTACCCCAAAATACACAATGTATATTCAAGAATCGATATGTTGTTGATCGATCAATATTATCTGAATTATGTAAATTCATCAACTATTGAGTCAATCACCATGTCAGACCATGCGCCAATAAGTTTAACGATATGTCTGCCATCGATTGGGCACCTGGAAAGAACATGGCGATTGAATGAATCTATTTTGGATGATAAACAGAATGTGGAATCCTTGTCCCGCACATTAGCATTATATTTTGAGACCAATATATCAGAAGAGGTGTCTGACCAAGTGGTATGGCAAGCCCACAAGGCAGTCATCAGAGGGGAGTTCATTTCAATGGGTTTGCAGAAAGACAGAAAGAAATGGTCGGGCTCTTAGAGAAAATACATAAACTTGAAATTAAACATAAGGCCCATTTAAAATCTGGGGACGCGCAGAGACTGGAGAAACTGCGGGCAGATTTAAAACAGCTTCTCGATCGAAAAGTTCAAAATAAACATCGATACTTTGCCCACCAATTCTATGAACAGGGGAATAAAGGTGGGAGACTATTGGCTAGACAAATAAAGAAACAATAGAATTCATGCCATGTTCACACTATAAAGACAGGCGATAAGCAGATAGTGGACTCCCAAGCAATAGCAGCTAAGTTTTATTGCTTTTATGCATCTTTATATAACATAGACTCAGTTCCTGTGGGGGCAGAGGAGACTGGACGTTTGGATAGAATTTGGGAATATCTTGAGGCCTCAGGGCTACAGGCCATTCCATATGCGGCCTTGGAGGAAATGGAAAAAGCAATCTCCATTGAAGAACTGGGCGGAGCGATTATGGCTTTCCCATTAGGTAAAAGCCCGGGACCTGAAGGTTTCACAAATATGTATTATAAAAAGTTTTCTTCAATCCTGTTGGTTCCTCTTTGCAGATACCTTAACTCTATCACGATCTCTAACCCATTGCCTCCAGAGGCACTGTTGGCATATATGATGGTTCTCCCGAAGGTAGGCAAAGACCCTCAGTGCTGTGCCAGATACAGACCAATTTCCATTCTTAACTCTGACACTAAGCTCCTGGCTAAAATTCTGGCCCTAGGGTTACAAGAACATAGTTAAACAGATTCACTCGGACCAAACAGGGTTTATGAAGGGCCGAGAGGCTAGAGATAATACTATTTGGGCCCTGCATGTATTGCATTGGATGCCTAATGGACCGAACCAGACCCCGAGTGTAGTAAATTCAATGAATGCTGAAAAAGCATTTGATAGGGTGGGTGGGAGTTTATGGTCTGAGTTTTGAGGGAGATGGGTCTGAGAGAGCGGATGATGGGATGGGTTACGGCACTGTATGCAGATCCTAGATCAAGGGTTAAAGTTAATGGTAGACTATCAGATTATTTTGAGATACAGAATGGGACTAGGCAGGGATACCCACTGTCCCCATTGTTATTTGCTATGGTGCTGGAGCCCTTTCTGCGCACGATTAGGGGAAATAGGAAGATCAAGGGGATTTGTATTGGATCAACGGAACATAAGATCTCAACTTACGCAGATGATCTACTGTTGTACCTCTCCTCAAGAGTCTTTGACGGAACTGATGTTGGAAATAGACAGGTTTGGCCTTATATCTAATTTTAAAATAAATATTGAGAAATCAGTGTTGATGCTGAGCCATGTGCCTTTGAGGATGAAGATCACCTTGCAACAATCTTTTCCTTTTGTTTGGCACCTTGATTCTATATTCTATTTAGGGATCTATATTTCTTCAGATATAAAGCGCCTATATGATTTAAACTATGGACCCTTGATGGTATCCATAATAAAAGACTTGCAAAAGTGGAGAAGTCATACTCTGACATGGTTTGGCAGAGTAAACGCGCTTAAAATGAGTGTAATTCCCAGGCTTATTTACGTTTTACATACCGTACCCATAACACTCCCACAGACATTCTTTAAACAAATACAAAGGGCTTTTATGACCTTTGTGTGGGGAGATAAATCCCAGGTTGGCACACGAGATTTTGTGGACACCAAAACGAGAGGGTGGGGTGGGACTCCCAGATATAGCGTTTTATTACAGAGCCATGGCCCTGATTCGTATAGTGAACTGGTGCCATGTCTCTTCTAGTAAAATTTGGGTGCCCTTGGAGAAAACATTAGCAGGTAGGAACTTGACCGGAGCCCCTAGGATTCCGGTTTCTTATAGGGGGTTTTCGGAATATGCATCACCACTGACGAAGACAACACTATCCATGTGGGATAGAATGAACAGTATGGGAAAGTTTGCCTCCTCAATATCTCCTATAACACCATTGGAAGGATTTCCCTGGTTTTCCCAGGGGGAAGAGAAAGGGAGTTTAGATCACTGGAGAATGGATGGGAAGGGTAATTACGCTGGCGTGGCCCCACAGGGTAAATTGCTTCCATTGGTGGATTTGGTTCGAATACTGGGGGAAGTACCAATGGCTATATGGAAATACTGTCAACTGACAGACTTGTTCAATAAGTGGAAGCACCAGATTAGGCAAGCGAACCCGCCTACTACTTTTGAGGAATGGTATGTTAACTTATCAGAACCAGGCCATATGTTGTCCCGAATGTATAGGCTGGCTCAGAGCGCCCAAAATATGACAACCCCCCTATTTCATTCGAGAATGGGAAAGAGAACTGGGCTATAATTTTAAATTAGAGAAAATTAAAAGGCTGATGGAAGCGACATACCATACTGTAATAAGTTCCCATATACAGTAAATGTCTTATAAGTTCCTGACAAGATGGTATCGCACACCGGTTTGATTGGCTCAGATATATCCATCGGTGGACATTAACTGCTGGAGGGGATGTAACCAAAGGGGTTAATTTTTGCATTTATGGTGGCATTGCCCAAATATTAAAGTTTTCCGGGAGGAGATAGCCCCTTGGATTAAGAAAATTACACTTAGACCTATACAATTCTCTCCATTACATTTTGTTTTTCATGGGATGCCATCATCTGCTAGGTTTTATAAGAGAAGCGTTACTCCCCATTTGCTAAATGCAGCCAAAATATTGATACCTGGATTTTGGAAACAGTCTGGATGTCCCACTATCATGGATTGGAAAAGGGAGGTAGAAAAAATAATGGAAGCACAGAGATGGATACATATGGTTAAAGACCAACAGAATAAATTTAAAGATACATGGGCAGGATGGCTATATTACTCCTCAGAAATAGGGGTGGATTAAACTTTTGAGGGCAATGCTGTGTTATGAATCGGATAGTCTGTGAGATGCATCTGGTGGGGGGAAATTGGGAGGAGGTGGGTTTTTTTTTTTTCTTTTTTTGTGTTATTTCCTTTTTCCTCCTCTGGGTGGCACAGTGGAGAGATGATTGATGTCATTAAAGGAAGAGGGATGTGCAACACATAATGGAATCACATAAAGAATGGTAGATTGAAATGAAAGGTGGAGAGGTATCAAAATGAAATAGTAGAGTGAGATTATTTTCAATTAAAACACTAAATATAATAGGACACGAAAATAGTCATTCGAAATTATACACTTTTTTTTTTTTTATTACTTTTTTTTTTTTTTTTTTAGTATTGTTGGTTGTTTGACACATGTAATAGGGCACTGTAAAGCCCCCTTCTTAACACAAATTGAGTTTTGGTTATGGGTAGGCAAGTGGGTGGCCTTTTTCCGTCTTTTTTTTTCTCTCTTTTGAAGCGGAAAGAAAGAAAGAAAGAAAGAAGAAAATGGAGAAAAGTGTGGGAGCTGCTGAGGAGACGTTCAGAGAGGGGTAGCTAGGGGACAATGGGGGGAGGGGGACCCCTAGGTACATGCCCTACCCATCTCATTGTCATGCTACATGCAAGGAAGATCATGTCTGAGTCGACAACATGTTTGCAAGTATATCGGAGGTGAAGCGGAGCCAGATGGACCACAGCAGTTTATACTTATCAAGGGTGTCGTTGTCAAGGGCTAGCATCTCCTCCATTCTCATCGTGTCGCTCATAATCGAAACCCATTGTGATAGGGGAGGAGTGGTGGTCGACTTCCAATATGATGGGATAAGCTGTCTAGCTGAGGACATAAAGAAACGGAGGAGATTCCGTTTCTGTGATATTATTGATCCCGGGAGTATAGAGAGAAGGGCAATGTTAGGGATGGGAGTCAGCGTTTCGCCATAAATTTTGTTATAGCAGTCAAATACCTGAGTCCAGAAGGGGCGGATCCTCTCGCATTCCCACCAGACATGTAGATAGGTCCCTGTAGAGGTAGAACTTCGCCAGCAGGATGCTGAGGTGGATGGAAAAATTTTGTGTAGTGTGGAGGGATCCCTGTACCATCTTGACAGAATCTTGTAGTTCTTTTCCTGTGAGTAGCAGGAAATTGTGGATTTATGAGTAAAATGGAACAAGGTCTGCCATTCTGGTCGTGGAATGTCTTCACCCAAGTCTGCAGACCACCTCCTGGTGTAAGTAGGTAGATCAGGGCTTGTAAGAGGCCATATACGGTCGAGAGAAGGTGTCTAGGTGTTTCAGGGAGGGAACACAGCCGTTCAAACTCCATACTGGGGCGGTGGATCTAGGAGGAAGAATGTAAGTATTTTGTGAATGTAGTTAAATGTATGGTGGTGAGCCAATCATAGGGTCCTGTCGGTGTTACAGCTGTCCCTTGTATCGGGTGTATAAAGGAATGCGCTTGCGGCCAGTCAGACCTTTTGAAGGGACCTATTGTTGTCGTTCCTATACCCTGTGGAAAGGCGGGGTTATCGAATAGGGAAGACAATGGGGAGGGATCGGAAGATAGAGTGGAACACAGACCACTGTTAGGGAGGGGGTATACGAGTGATATTGGTTTTATATCCCCATAGTAGTGCTCTGAGATCTACGGGAGCTAGATCCTGTTCTATGGTGACAGAAGCCTTTAGGAAGGGACGAGGGAACCAATCTAAGATGCGGGCTACGTGGGCGGCTTTGTAATAGGTCTCATAGTCAGGGAGGTCCACTCCACCCTGTATTTTTGAATGAGTGAGTAAATTATATTTCACCCTAGGTAATCCCCGGTTTCACATAAACCTAATGACAAGTGAACGTAGAGATGTGAAAAAGGACTTGGGAACTAGGATGGGGATCGTTTGGAGGAGATATAAAAGTTTGGGTAGGGTATCCATTTTCAGGGCATTGATTCGCCCGAACCACAGTAAGGAAGACCCACCCCACTCCTCCAAATCCTTCTGTATGCGAGAGAGCAAAGGAACATAATTTAAGGGGAAAAGATTGGAGAGGTTAGAGGGCATAATGACCCCTAAGTACGAGACTCCCTTTGTCTGTCACTGAAAAGAGAAGTTTGACTTAAGTGTGGACATCGTGGTGGAGGGAGATATTGAGAGCTTCGGTCTTGGATATGTTAAGTTTGAAATTGCTAAAGGAGCCAAATCGATGGAATTCCGAAAAAAAGGGATGGTAAGGAGGTATGAGGGTGTTGCATATAGACCAGCAGATCATCAGCGTAGAGGGATCATTTAGAATGGGAGGAAGGCGTTTGGATACCGTGGATGGAGGTGTTTTGTCTAATGGCACAGGCTAGGTGCTCTATAACAATGACAAATAGGAGGGGTGAAAGGGGACAGCCCTGCCGAGTGCCGTTGGAGATATTGTATGGCTCGGAGGCAGTGCCATTTACTAAGACTGAGGCCTAAGGTTGGAAGTATAAGGACAGCACTCTAGAGATGAAGGTCGTTCCTAAACCTAACTGCTCTAATGAGAGTCGAAGGAATCTCCAATTGACCCTATCAAATGCTTTTTCAGCATCGAAGGAAAGGAGACAGGCTTTAAGGTCTTTGCGTTGGATAAAGGAGATAAGGTGAATTGTTTTGGTGGTATTGTCCCTTGCCTCACAACCCGGGACAAATCCCACTTGGTCGTTATGGATCACTCCAGGTAGTAGAGGGGATAAGCGGTTGGCCAATACCTTTGTGAACAGTTTAAGGTCTATGTTGAGCAAAGATATTGGCCGATAGCTGCTACATTGGGATGGGTCTTTACCTGGCTTGGGTAATATGGAGATATTGGCGGACAATAAGCCTTTAGGTGGTGAGTTGGAGTCGTCTATGGCATTGAACGCCTTAGTCAGAAGCGGAGCTAATTGAAGGGCAAAAGTTTTGTAAAAACGGGGGGTGTACCCATCCGAGCCAGGACATTTTCCTATCTTCAAATCCTTGATGGCGCCTAGAAATTTGGGCACGACCAAAGGCCAATTCATCTGCATCTGGTGTATTGATAGTGGGTAATGCCATCTCCAAAATGTAGTCTCGCATGTCGTCACTCGAGGAGGTTGTATGTGCATTTGGATTAGTGGACTGTAGGTTGTAGAGTTGGGAGTAGTATTTCCTAAAGGCAGAGGATATGCCTTTTGTGTTAAACATTTTATTTTGATTGGGATGTGTGATAAAGGGAATGGAGTATCGGGGTGGCCTAGGATGGAGGACCCTTGCTAAGTGCTTGCCACATTTATTTGCTAGGAAGTAGTGGTAATTGCGTGCCGTATCTCAAGCAATTAAGGAATGTGAGTCTAAAAGTTGGAGTAGGTCTCTACGGGCATTCGACAATCGGACAAAAATGGCAGGATCTAAATCCCGTTTGTGCAGAGGTTCGAGTTCTGCTATAGTGGAGAGGAGACGGCGAATATCATCCGTTCTTATCTTTTTGAGGCGGGAGCCGTGTTGTATGAATACTCCCTGAACCACGCACTTCAGAGCTTCCCACTGAATGAGGGGGGAGGTAGTATCTGAGGAGTGGTCGGAAACAAAGTTCCGAATGGTTTTGGAAATTTCCGCTACACAGACGGAGTTCCGCAACAAATTGTCATTAAGCCTCCATCATGTACCTCTACGCGACATTGGGGGGCGCGTGAGGGTCAGATAGACCGGAGCATGGTCAGACCAGAGTAGATGACCCAGGGATGCCTGGATGGGGGCAACTAGCAGTGATTGGGATATTAGAAAGTGGTCGAGTCTACTGTAGGACTTGTGTGCTGCTGAATAATGGCTGAAGTCCCTCTCTGTGGGATGCTGGACACGCCAAACATCCACCAGGTGGGAGGAATGTAGTAGGGCTTTGATGCATGTCAGTGTAGAGAATGGTACAGAGGACTTACCCGAGTATGTGTCTGCAGACGGGGACATTACGACGTTGAGATCACCGCCAATCATAAAACAGGGACCCCCAAATGAGGATAGTCTGGTGAGAACTGACGAGAGGAACCGAGCCTGATCCACATTAGATACATATATGTTGGCCACTGTAAAGAGAAAATTGTTTATTTTCAGTTTAAGAAAGATGAAGCGACCATTAACATCAAGCAGGTCTAGGATAGGAGTCTAGCACCTCAGGTGTAAAGGATTTATGGAAGGCAATGGACACTCCCTTAGATTTGGCCTGGGGGTTAGTGCTGTGGTACCATTGTGTATAATACCTGTTGCGTAGGGCAGGTATGGAGCCCGTATGGAAGTGTATTTCCTGAAGTAATAAGATACTAGAATGCTTTTTATGGAAGTGGTAGAGAATCTGGCTCCGCTTTTCCGGGGAGTGCTAAACCCCCTGCAGTTGAAAGATGCTAAAGCTATCGGGCAAGTTGGTATAGTTAGGTGTGGGGGGTGGGGAGTAAGGCGGGAAGTTAGATATGACAGGTGTCTCATATATCAGCAGCTCTTGGAAATAAAAACAGTGCCATAGAAGGCTTAGAGAGAGAAAAGATGGAGGCAGGAGGGAGGAAAAGAGAACCAAGGAAGTAAACAAAAAGAGGAAGAGGGGGTGATACAGGTCGGTAGGACCAAGTTAATATATGAGCACTTGGTCTGGTCTCGGTCGTCGTCCCCACTTCTGATAATAATAAACAGAAAAATCAGGGAAATTTCACAGTGGGTCAGTGGGGAAGAAGACCAATGTATTAAATTTAAAAAGAAAAATTGGACAAAAACAAAAAAGGCCACTAGGTGGCTCCAAAAAACTGTAAGTAAAAAAATGAAAGGTCTTACAGCGTGGCATACAGCCCTATACCGTTCAGTGTCCATAATGACATTGAAAAAAGAAGGGTGCATTGGAAACTCACTGGGCAGGATATTACCCTGGTCCCCAGCCCCACAGGTAATTAAATAACAACAGAACCCATAGACAAAAATCACAACATTGAAATGGTCATGCATAAAATTGATCTTGAACGGGTTATAGAAAACTCAGGATTCAGTAAAGTGTACAATATGGCATAGTACGAACAACGTATATAAATCACAGGTGGAAGGCAACAGCAAAAAAGAAACATGCCTATCAAAGCTGCAAGGAAATAACATATGTTATCACATATCAATTGACTTGCAGCATGAGCCATATTACTTGAGCCACCTGGAAAAAATATAATAGGGATAAAAAGAATAAAACAATCACTATAGTCCAGGGCTTAGTGTGAGCAAACCGTGAAGAAGAAACAGTAGTGGTATGAGGAAGTCAAAATAGGCCTCAAAAAACCGTAGTAGGAACACGAATACAGGGGGGGCAGACTGTAACAAAATCTTGTCTGCAACAGCCCTGTGTTATCACAGGATGGGACCCTGTGAAGGCAATAGAAGTGAAGCTTCCCATTCAATCAAATCAGATTGGGGTCCTGTTCAGATAAAGGCTTGGAGGTGCATTTGCGGCCCTGCTTCTGCCACTGTGGGGCAAAGGGCAGGCCAGGGGTAGTCGGTGTGAACGGCCAATCCAGGATAGATACTTGTGGAAGTTCCAGTGTACTGAGGAAGGTTGGCATGTCTCCAAGTGTGCGGAAGATGGCGGTTTTGCCCTCATGATGTATTCGCAAGTGGAAGGGGAACCGCCATTGATATTTCATCTGTTTAGATTGCAAAAGTTGTGTAAGTGTTTTAGAGCTTTTCTCATTGCCAGTTTCTGACATGACAGGTCTGGTAGAAGCATCACGGGGGTGTCGTTAAAGTGTATGGTGTCCTGCGAGCTAGCAGCTCTCATGATATCCTCCTTGATCTTATAAAAATGTATCCGGCACAGGGTGTCTCGAACAAATGAGGGGTCTGGGGTCCGCGGACCTGAGGTTATGTGAACACGGTCCAGCTCAATGGGGTCATCTTTAGGGTGCTGCAATAATTGATTAAAGATGGGGGTCACAGCTGCAGACAGGTTTTTGGCATCCACAGATTCAGGAATCCTGCGAATGCGGATATTATTTTGATGATTACGATTTTCGATATCGTCCTGTTGGTACGCAAGTTGCTGCAGCATAACGGTGTGAGTGTTAAGGATTTTGCCATGCGTCTGCACTGCGTTGCTGAGACTGTCTGTGGTAGTGTCCAGGTCCTCAAAGCATGCACCCATGTCCCTCTTAAGGTCAGAGATTTCTTTCTTGTATGCTTTCTCTATTCTATGAACACAGTGTTCAAAGTCTGCTTTAGTAGACAGGGATCTGATGTAACTGTGCAGGGAATGGATCTGTGCCTCCATGTCCCAGCCTTCACCTGAGCCCAGGGAGGCATTAGAGCGGCTTCTGGTGAGCATAAAATCAGAGTCCTCAGGGAGGGGGCCACGGCTGTGTGAGCTCACCTGTGAATGCAGGGATGATTGCTGGGGACGGAGGTGCTGGCGCCATCTTGGATTCGGAATGGCGCTGTGTAGCGGCCATGGATCAGGCAAAATAATCCTCCAAATCGCCTCCTTTTCGGTTCCCACAGGTGCCCTTCTGTGCCCGGTGCCTATCTTTCCCCATGTGCCAAGTTTGGGTGAGTTTCCCAATGTTATGTGGTCCGTGGAGCTGAAGGACCAGGGAGCTGTGAGGAAACACTTCTCACTGCTCCATGCGGCAAGCCACGCCCCCTGAAAAGATTTATATAGATATATTATGCAATGTGTATTTCTATGCTGTATGTTGGAATTTGTCTTAATAAAGAAAACATGATTATAAAAAAGTCTGGCAGACATTGGATCGCACTTTAGGCGGAAAAAGGCGGGTTTCACATGTAAATCTGGAACATTAAAGCATAAATAATCAGTATACCATAGATCATTTATACATATAGTGGTAGTCAACGGTTAATGGATGTGACCATATGGTCAGATCCAAGCATAGAAAGCTGATGTGGTGGGCCACCAACTGATGGTACCATGCATACAAACCATCACATTCAACCAAGCAACAATCATGTGGTCCAAAATGTTGCACCACAACCAAACACCACCTGCATATTGCTCCATAGGGGAACCCACACATAACCCACCCACATACCAGTGTTGCCAACTGCCCGTGTTTTTACAGGCAGCCCGTAAAAACGGGGCTATTTTTTCATGTCATGAAAGCCGTAAATTAAAATTCTAGCCAGTAAAAATATGACGGTCCCCGGCTCTGAACTGCACATGTGCAGTTCCGAAGCATGCCGAGAATCTCCGATCATCCCGATGATCTTTCTGACACTGCTGCTACTTGTCTTGTACCCTCCCCCCGTCCTTCCACAGCGCACCTTATTTGATTTCCGCACAGCAGATGCTGGGAGGGGGTGGCATGGAGTCAGCCTGCAGTGGAGCCGGACGGACTTCAGCCTAGCAGAGGGTAAGCTAGCTATTAGCTAAGCTAAGCAAAATGCAGTTATGTCGTTGCCTTGTCTTATGCCCCGTACACACGGTCGGACTTTGTTCGGACATTCCGACAACAAAATCCTAGGATTTTTTCCGACAGATGTTGGCTCAAACTTGTCTTGCATACACACGGTCACACAAAGTTGTCGGAAAATCCAATCGTTCTGAACGCGGTGACGTAAAACACGTACGTCGGGACTATAAACGGGGCAGTGGCCAATAGCTTTCATCTCTTTATTTATTCTGAGCATGCGTGGCACTTTGTCCGTCGGATTTGTGTACACACGATCGGAATTTCCGACAACGGATTTTGTTGTCGGAAAATTTTATCTCCTGCTCTCCAACTTTGTGTGTCGGAAAATCCGATGGAAAATGTCCGATGGAGCCCACACACGGTCGGAATTTCCGACAACACGCTCCGATCGGACATTTTCCATCGGAAAATCCGACCGTGTGTACGGGGCAGTAGTGGGCAGGAGGGGGGGCAGAGGATGGGCTGTATAGCAGGCTTGTGTACAGTAGATATTTTTTTGTGTCAGATCTGCTTTGCTTCTAAAGGGAGGACATTTTCTGAGATCTCCCCCAATCTCTACCTATTATTACCTGTAGTGCTCACCAGTCCAGTACAGGCACAGCCTCCTCAGTCCTCTCCAGAGTTAGCACCTCATGTGTCTAGGGCACTACAAATCCAAGCATGCCAGGAGAGGGGAGGCAGCAGCAATATGATTTGGCTGATTTTCAGATGAAAAGAGCTGTTGTATATTGTGTTTGTACAGTGTGTCTGTATAGTGTGTGTGTACTGTATGGTCATAATATAATTGATTATGTATTGTGCTTGATGGTCTTGAGGTGTTTATTCATATATTTTTAGCTGAGTAAGTAGTTTGGTCTCCTGTACTATGTCTGCTGCCTCTGACCGTCTCCTGTAGCAAGTTCTCAGCCTATGACCGTCTCCTGTAGAATGTCCGCAGCCTCTGACCGTCTCCTGTAGCAAGTCCGCAGCCTCTGATCGTTTCCTGTACCATGTCCGCAGCCTCTGATCGTTTCCTGTATCATGTCCGCAGCCTCTGACCGTCTCCTATAGCATGTTCGCAGTCACTGACCGTCTCCTGTAGCATGTCTGCAGTCTCTGACCGTCTCCTGTAGCATGTCCGCAGTCTCTGACCGCCTCCTGTAGTATGTCTGCAGCCTCTGACCGTCTCCTGTAGGATAAAACCCAGAGCCACCAAGCTGGAGCCATTTTACTGAGCCCTGCACGGTGCACCTGAGAGGAGGTCAGTGACAGCTCCACCAGGCCATTCTGGGGGGGGTCACTGATGTGAGGGGCACTGATATAAAGTTTTCCCCCCTATATTAGTAACCCCCCCCTTACCTTAGTGTATTCACTCTACAGCAGGTGGTCTCTGGTCACCAGAGTCCCCACCCCGACTCAGTCATTTCCGGCGGGATCACGCTTATATAGTGGCGGCGACGGGCATTGGCTAGACGGCTGCTCCAGGGGTGAGACAGCTATCAGCTATGGATAAGGTAAGCTGACAGCACTATTCATGGGTGCATATATGGAAAATGAATGGTGTATGATCTAATGCATGGCTCTCTATGGCATGGATGGATGGGGCTAGTGGTGTTACAACACATGCTGGTTTCCTATGGGGAGGGTTGGATTGCGGAGGTTTTAAACGTGTGGATACATAGAGGTGGTGTTAACCATAAGGGGTGTATGCATGTGTTGTGTATGTATGTGCAGTGGGTGGGGGAGGCAAATACAGTGGAACCTTGGTTTACGAGTAACGCGGTTAATGAGCATTTTGAAAGAGGAGCAACTTTTTTTTTAAATTCTGACTCGGTTTGCGAGTGTTGTCTCGCAAAACGAGCGGAATTCAAGCTTATGGGTGGTGCAGTACCGCATTTGGCCAGAGGTGCGGGGGCGCCGGGGACACTTGGAACAGTTCAAAGCCGTTTGGAAATACTAAGTTCCCAAGCTGTCCCCGAGTTTTTCCAAAGCTCTCCGGCGCCCCCCCCCCCCCCCAACTCTGGCCACATGCGGTATTGCATGTAATAGATGTCAATGCGGAACAAATTATCTTGGTTTCCATTGACTTCTATGGGGAAACTCACGTTGATATGCGAGTGATTTGGATTACAAGCATTCTCCTGGAACGGATTACACTCGTAATCCAAGGTTCCACTGTATGTGGTAAGTGTCATATGCTTTGGGACACTAGGATTTAGGCTGTGTGTTCTTTTTGGGGTTGTGTGTGTGTGTGTGTGTGTGCGGGTGCCCATATGAAGCAATGTGCAGGTGGTGTTTGGTTATGGTGCAACATTTTGGACCACAATTGTTGCTTGGTTGAATGTGATGGTTTGTATGCATGGTACCATCAGTTGGTGGCCCACTCTATACCTCCACATCAGTTTTCTATGCTTAGATCTGACCATATGGTCACATCCATTAACTGATGACTACAACTATATGCATAAATGATCTATGTTATACGGATTATTTATGCTTTAATATTCCAGGTTTACATGTGAAACCCACCTTTTTCCACCTAAAGTGGGATCTGATGTCTGCCAGACTTGGTCGATGGATCTGACACTATTGACTATTTACTGGGTATTGGCTCGGCTCCTTGATTTACCGGTGGCCACATATATCTTGAATTTTTTTCTATTAGTGAGCACAATATTTGTTATAACTCTTTTGTTATTTGTCAAATGTTTACTATGAAAAATGATTTACACAACTGTAGATTTTATGTGATTGTAACTTAACTGATACATCTAGACGAATATCTGAGTTTACCTGAAGAAGCAGAGATACATCTGCGAAACTTGTGGGATGACTATGCTCAAGAATCCGCAAAGCTTTTGCTGGGGATAAGTATTATTACTGGCAAAATGATTAATGTTGTTCACACATTGAGATACTTTCTTTTATGAAAATGTTTTTATGTATATTTGTACAACAACTATGATATTTTAAACAAAATACAATGCATCTGTTCTCACCTCACAGAAACTATCACATCCTTAAAAGTCCTGGTTCCATATGGGAAAGATAAACTCTTTCCAATTTTCTTGTATCCAATTCAATAGGGTGTGGATGTGATTTTCTGTCCCTGGAACTGGCTTCAAACTCTATTTTCAGTGGTCGGAAAGAAGTCAACACACCTTGAAGATCTTGAGGAAAAAGTGTTCTGGTCAGCCTAGAGTAAAATTTTATTATTTGGCCTCAACACCAAACAATATGTCTGAAAATCAGACATCAGAAATCCAATACAGCTCACCATCTAAATAACACCATTCCTACAGTAAAGCATGGAGGTGGTAATATACTGTTATTATAGGGTTTGTTTCTCTGCAGCAGGGACTGGAGCACTTGTCAGGATAGAAGAAAAATGGATGGGGCAAAATACCATCAATTTCTTGAGGAAAATCTGCTGCCATTTGCCAGAAAGTTGTCAAAGGGAAGAAGGTTGAAAATCTGTGGAATGACTTGAAGTCTGCAGTCCACAGTCACCATCAAATTAAACTGAATTTGAGCATCTCTGCAAAAAAGAGTGGGCAAATATTGTAAAGTCTAGATGTGCAAAGTTAGTAGAGAGACATATACCAACAGACCAAAGGCTGTAATTAGAGCAAAATACTGACATAAGTAAGGTGATCCTTTTTCCAACTCATTAAATTTGTTTTGTTTTTTTTCTGACATGTTGGTGTTAAATCTGTCACTTGGATTCTATAAGTTATACTAGTAAATACAGCTGGATAAAACAAAACCTGCGTCTGTCTTCATTTCAGGCTGCAAAGCAACAAAATGTGATTTTAAAAAGGGGGGTGATTTTTTTCGATACCCACTGTATATCTGAAAATTGATCAATCCTGATGTACTGCCACCCTCTCTAATTTCTTGAGGCACGGAAATGCCAGGACCCCAAATTACCCCTTTTTGGAAAGTAGACAGTCCAAGGTATTTAGTAAGTGGCATGGAAAGTTTTTTTCTTAAGTTGTAATTGTGAATTTTTTTTTCACTAACTTTTTTTTTTACATAAGGTCACTAGTGCAGTACAGAAGTCATATAACTGGTGTGGTGATGATCATAGACACTGACTGGTATCACTATGAAGAAAAAAAAAAAAAAAAAACTTTTTTTTTTATTGCACACTGACCAGAGCAATACAGTGTTGCCATAGTAACACTTTGCTACTCTGGGGAATTGATCAGGAACTATTTACACATTATAATTGCATATACCAATTATTTTATTGGTATAAGCAACCCTTTTACCTGAATGAAACTAGTTAATTCAGTATCTTTTGTTGTGATCGGTCAAACCTAAGCACATGGTACAGATATGCTGTGATTGGCCTGTCTGTACCATGTCTTCACTGTGACCAATCACAGCTAGCAACACAATTGTATACAATGAATGGCATAAAAGAAAGGGAGCCGGAGCAGTGATCATTCATCGGCTGTGTCCTATGACGTCCTCCCAGAACAACAGTGCTGCCGCCCAGCCGTCATTTTACTATAGGCTGGGCGGGAAGGTGTTAATAAGGCCTCTTGCACACTGTACTGATGTATGAGCATCAGACATTCCTGGTAGAAAAAAAAAACACCACAAGGATGGGTTGTAGATCACTTGTGAGTATGCACACACAAGCAGAAAGCATGGCATTTGCGTGTTATTTGCATGCACAATTACTGACTGGCAACTCAGATTTCTGTTTTTTTTTTTTTTTTTACTGATCATTATATGCAGCACATATTAACAGGTCTGTATGTACAGACACATTGAAAACAATTTGCTGCATTTAAATCAGTAAAAACTATTTTTTTTTTTTTTTTTAAATGCCTGTATGCCTGAAACCGAAGCATTTTCAGGCAGCAGTGTGCAAGAGGCCTAATATGTGTAGGCCAAAATTAATCAAAAAACAGTGGGCATAGCTGTACCCATTCAATATTTGCATATTCATTTACCTTTCCTGAAGAAAGCTTTGTCCATTGGATTTTAAAATGTATTCTTCATAGTCTCGCAATGGTCCAAGTTTCTTTTTAAACCTTATCAAATTTAATAGAATAAATAACTATGGCAAAAAAAAAAAAAAAAAGTAAAATGAATAGCTCATTAACCACTTAAGCCCCAGAAGATTTGGCTGCTGAATGACCAGGCAATTTTTCGCGATTCGGCACTGCGTCGCTTTAAATGACGCGGTCGTGCGAAGATGCACCAAACCAAAATTGACATCTTTTTTCCCCACAAATAGAGCTTTCTTTTGGGGGTATTTGATCATCTCTGCATTTTTTATTTTTTGCGCTATAAACAAAAGAGCAACAATTTTGAAAAAAAAAAAACAAAAAACACAATATTTTGTACTTTTTGCTATAATAGCTATATAATTTCTCAGTTTAGGCCAATATGTATTCTTCTACATATTTTGTTAAAAAAAAAAAAAATTATATATATATATATAAATAATCGTAATAAGCGCATATTGATTGGTTTGCGCAAAAGTTATAGCGTCTACAAAATAGGCGATAGATTTATAGCATTATTATTATTTTTTTTTTTTACTAGTAATGGTGAAGATCTGCAATTTTTATCAGGACTGTGACACTGACATTATGGCGGACACTTGGCAATGGTCTCAAAAAATGTGTCATTTATACAGCGATCAGTGCTATAAAAATGCACTGATTACTGTAAAAATGTCACTGGCAGGGAAGGGGTTAACACTAGGGGGCGATCAAGGTGTTAACTGTGTGTGTTCCTAACTGTAGGGGGAGGGGACTGACCTAGAGGAAATGACAGATCGTGGTTCCTAGCTATTAGGAACTGACGATCTGTCTCTCCTCACAGAACAGAATAGGGATTTGTGTGTATATATACACACACACACGTCCCTGTTCTGCCTCTCGTGCCCACGATCGCTTGTGGCCAGCAGTCATCGCAACTGTCGACCATAGGCACCCCCCTTGAGTGCAGCAGGTGCACGCTATCCCGCTTAAAGGAGCCGACGTATAGCTACAACGGCTCGCGGGATCCTGCCAACCTGCCACAGTATAATGACAGCGGCTGGTCGGCAAGCGGTTAAGACAAAATAACAAAACCACGTTATTTACTTTCAATGCAGAGACTGCGCCTGCAGGACTTTTACCTGCTACATCTATGTCCTTAGTCTGAAGGCCAGCATCACTCCACCCAAGTTCTGAGCCCAGACTTTCTAGATAAATATAGCCATATTTTATTTTTGAGACTGAAACCAGCTTTCTGCAAGATACAAGGTTTAAAGAAGAACTTAAAGAAATTGTTTTCAAATTGGTATGGTTGACAAAAAGAACATACATTCCATATTAATAATTATAACAAAATTAGTATGTGCCATAAATTGCCTCCAGCATTGCTTCTGTTTCTTCTTACCAAGGGCCGCCATTTTGCTGAAGCCCAGAGCAATCACTTCCTTATTTAAAAATATCCCCCTCTCTTTAGACCCTATAAACAAGCACTATTAGATTTTTTGCAGATTTTTGTCTTCAGATTTACCAAAACAATGTAGTGAAAGGTGCTGCCTGATTGCATACAAACTGAGACTCTTGAGGTTTGACCTTTATATTATATGACTTAGATTTTCTGCAGATTTTTGTCTTCAGATTTACCAAAGAGTGTGCATGGGGCCTTAGAAAATCTGTTACTTCCAGCCTTGGTTGCATGTCTTGGCTCAGCTAGAGAGGAAGGCTGACAGGAGCTAAACAGTGCTCAGGTTCTCAGTGCTGCCCCTTCCTAGGGAGAAAGGAGAGAAAATCAGGGAGATAAGATACCACACCATTTCTATAAGTTTAACTCTTTTGTCTGTCTTCCTGGTAGAAGAGTTTGTCCTGTCACCTCTCCCGCTTTTCTTTTTTTTTTTCCTCTCCCCAATCTGTGTTCCCTTGGCATAGTCTGTGTCATCAAATTTAAAACGGAAAATTGTATCATACTTACTGTAATTTTCCTTTCCTGGTGCCAATTCATGGCAGCATATCTGTGATAGAGCTCGGCCTCGACTCCTCCCTCAGGACTAGTGAATAGCATGAATTAAGGCATAGTACCTCCCCCAACATTCTCTGTAATATAGAATACCAAGGGTGGGAGCGTATGCTACCATGGATTGGCACCAGGAAAGGAAAATTACGGCAAGCATGATACAATTTTCCGTTTTCCTGGTGCCTGCATGGCAGCATACCTGTGATAAATAACTAGCTGACACAGGTGGGATAATGCTTAATAAGAAGTGTTTAATCAGAAAAGGACATTGCAGCCTGAACTACTCTCCTTTCAAACTCAACGGTTGTGAGAGCTCCTGGATCAATATGGTAGTGTCTGAGAAAAGTATGGCGAGAAGACAAGGTGGCGGCCCTGCAAACCGTCTCCAACGAAACATTAGCCCTTGCTGCCCAGGAAGCTGAGACTGCCCTTGTAGAATGAGCATTCACTCGGGATGGAGGCTCCATAATCTTCACTCTGTAGGCCTTCTGGATCAATTTTACAACCCAAGATGCCAAAGTTCTAATGGAAGCTTCTTTGCCTCTGTATTTATCGAATGGTACAATGAAGTCTCTCAGAGTTCCTGTAGGGTCCGGTGGCTTCCAGGTAAGCTCTGAGCACTCTAGAGATGTCCAGCTTGTGACAAGACTCTCAATCTGCGTCTGTAAAAACTGGTAACGTCCAGGGTTCCAACAAGTGGCTTGTAGTAGCGACCTTAGGTGTAAAACCCCGAAGGGGGACGAAGTTCCTCTGTCTGGGAAAAACAAGATATGGTCGTCACCTATCCCTAAAGAGTGAAGTTCTGAGATTCTTCTGCCAGATGTAATGGCTAGCAGGAAAGCCGTTTTCAGCGTTAGGCTCCATATTGATACTTTCTCCACTGGAGCAAAGGGATGGTCAGATAGAACTTCAAGGACAAGGGACAAATCCCACTTAGGAAACGATCGTCTGATAGGTGGGTGAGGAAAGTGACCACCAAAAGGATCCTCTGCCCAGCTCCTATTTGTTGCTGCAGAAATTGCGGCTACCTGCACTTTGAGGGAGCTTAGGCCAAGCCCCAGATCAAGACATGTCTGAAGAAAACCCAAAATATTGGACGTAAAAGGAAGGATTGGATCAAAGCCATTCTCGGCAGCAAATTACAAAAACTTGTCCCAGATTCTTGAATATATAACATTGGTTGCAGGATTTCTGGCTTTTAGAAGGGTTGATATGACCCTTGGGGATCACCTTAAAGACTCGAACCTTCGCCTCTCAACTTCCAAATTCGAAGATCCAACTTCTGAGGGTTTGGATGAACTAGACTGCCCTGCTACAGAAGTTGAGGAAAAGGAGGGATCCTGATTGGGGCACTCACACTGAAGCGCATGGCTAGAGGAAACCAGGGTCTCTTCGGCCAATATGGAAGTACTGCCACCACCTGGACTGACTGAGGAGTCTCAGGAGGAATTTGAATATTAATGGACGGGGAGGAAAGGCATACGCCGTGGTGAACCTCCAAGGGTATTGTATGACAGAGCATACACTGCCTCGGCTTAGGTGTGCGGCAGGCGAGAGAAGAATCTGGCTAGTTTGGCATTCTCCGGCATGGAAACAGGTCTACCTAAGGGGGATCCCACAGGCTGGCGATCTGATGGAAGACATGGGGATGAAGGACCCACTCGTTGTCCAGGAAGTTTCTTGACAGAGAGTCTGCTTCCATGTTCAACTTGCCTGGAAGACACAAATCGCCCTGAGGTCCTTCTCTGCCCAGAGTATAATCGGCTCTACCTCTCTGAGGAGTGATCTGCTGCGGGTTCCTCCCTGCTTCTGCAGATATGCGACAGCTGCCCTGTTGTCCAGGCGTAGGAGTATTCTCTGACCTCATTTTCAAGATGTTGGATACCACCCCCTGGGTGGAACATGACCATCATCCCTGTATCCTGGTTTCCCCGCAATGGGCTCCCCAGCCTTGCCCACTTGCGTCAGACGTAATCGTGATCCAGGAGAGGGAGCCCAGGCGACGAGGCTTGGAGAGGTTCTCTGGAACTGTCCACCAGCGAAGACTCCTGCGCATTACTCCCGTCAGCAGGATCGTCAGAGAGTCGTTTCTTCCACTGCGCTAAGAAACCCGTCTTAAAATACTTCAAGTGCCAACGAGCCCAAGGAATCAGCGGTATGCAGGAGGACATTTTGCCAATGAGGCTCAGGCATTGTGAAGCCGTCAGAAATGGGCTTCGGATAACCTTGAACATTCTCTGGATGATGGGCTTCACCTTCAGAGGAGGTAATGACACCGTCTCCTCGTGAGTGTCGAACATTGCACCCAGATAGATCATCTGCTGAGTCGATGTTAGCTGACTCTTGTCAGAGTTTATCAGGCATCCTAGTACTCTTAGGGACTGTAGAAGGATCTCCCGGTGATGTACCAACTGATCTGGACTGCTTGCTAGCAGGAGGATGTCATCTAAATAGTGGTATATCCTCAAGCCCTTCTCCCGCAAGGGAGCCAGAGCGGATATTAATATCTTGGTGAATACCCTGGGGAGAGGTGCATAGACCGAAAGGCAGAACTTGAAACTGTAGGTGGATCTGTCCCACTGCAAATCTTAGGTACTTTTGAAATGCAGGTAGAATTGGAACATGTAGGTATGCATCCTGCAGATCAACAAAGATCATCCAATCCGTTGGCTGGACTGCTTGAATAATTGTTTGCAGGGATTCCATTTTGAAGCTTTCGGGGTGGATGTATCAGTTGAACCTCCTCAGATCTATCACAGGCCTCCATCCACCTGTCCGCTTTGGTACCAGAAATAGGGTGTAGAAGTCTGCGAAGCGCTCAGATAAGGGAACCGGCACAGCCGCCCCCTGAAGCTGGAGTGATGTTATGAGCCTTCAACGGAGAGGATGGAATTTCTGTTCTTTTGAAAGATCCGAGAGGTGGAGGATGAGAAAAATTCCAAAAGTGTCTCCACTGGATTGTTGACAGAACCCAGGGGTCCTGGCAATGGGCGGCCCAGACTGGAACAAAGGACCTTAGCCTGGCTCCTACCAGGAGCGTCTGGGCCAATCTGGTGTCAAAAGGGCTGCTTCTGCTCCTGTGGAGCCGTAATGGCCTTATTCTTCCTATTCAAAAAGGATGCCTGAGTGCCCTTCCAAGGCTCTGTTATCTCTAAAGTGCCTTGACTGTCTGAAATCCCTTGGGTTTGACTGGCGGAACCTAGAAGAACTGCCTCTGGGCCTTCGCATCCTTCTGTCTTGGGGAAGCGTGCCGGATTTCCCTCCTGTCACCCTGGAGATAGCTTTCTCCAACTTGTCTCCGAATAGTGCTTTCCCATCGAATGGAATCTTGCACCAGTTCTGTTTGGAAGTAAGGTCCGCCCTCCAGGGCGTCAGCCACAAGGCTCTCTTCGCCATCACTGAGTGCAGCATAGATCTACATGAGCACCTAATGGTGTCAATGGCCGCTTCTCCGACGAAGTCTGCTGATAACCTAAGCTCTTCCAAGGCCTTAATTATATCCTCCTTGGGGACATCCTGACGTAAGGCCGTCTCGATATTGTCTGTCCAGGCCCTGATGGCGTTGGACACGGAAGTGAGGGCAATGGCTGGTTTACAAGCTGCTCCTGCGGCTAAGTAGGTCCTCCTAAGATCTAGATCGATCAGCCTATCTAGAGGAATCTTCCATAGGAAGGGTGATATTCTTTGCAAGGCGTACAACTGCTGCGTCTACTACCAGGATAGAGTTTAATGACTGCATTTCGCACTCCGGTAAAGGGTAAAGCTTATTGAACCAGCCCATGCTTCCTTTTGAGGAATGGGAAGTAACCCTTGGATTTCTGAGGTGGTTCTTCTGCATCTTCCCAAGCAATTGCAGTCTTGATTGCTTGGATGAACGGTGGGACTAAGGAATAACTGAACCCAAAAGGCTCTGCTTCTTTAGGTGGCAAATTTCCGGCTGGTCAGCCTGACGGAGGCAGAGGGGTACTGACTGCCATGGGACCAGGAACATCAGGCTCTGTCTCCTGTACCTGGGATGTCTGTGGGACTGACTGAGCGGGGACCAAAGCCGCTAGCTCAGAGAATGAGTCTTTCATTGTCCGTTTTAGGAGATCCACAACCTGCTGACTCTCCAGCTCGCGGTTGGCTGCATAGTCTCTAAAGCAGTCTTTACAGACCAGCTTGGATTGGATCTCATAACCAGGATGATTACACCCTGGACAACTAGCCTGTAACCTTGATTTTACTTAAACCTTGGTTTATACTTAAAATCTTGATTTTAAGTATGGCTGCATTCGTTCTCTAGTTTCTGGCTAAGTACATTTCTTTCTTCTGAAAAAAATCCTGTTGATTTTGTGCCCAGGTATCTTCCTGAGCACTGAACAGAAATATCAAGCAAACAATCTTATCAACCTTCTGTGAACTACAAAGACCCCACCTCCCTAGTGTAGAGAGAAGTGTTTGCAGCCCATGGTAATAACATGTTTCCTCCATAAATACAGAAAACGCATTCACAACCTAGGACAGGAAGCATGTCACGGGCCAGATCAGTAAACATAAAGGAATAAAATATACCAACGACTAATGCAGCCACCACATCCAAGGACTGGTAAGCTAAAATATATACTACTTTATACTACCACCGAGAAAGAAGAAGGAAGAAGTTCACAGCAGCAGAAAAAAAAAAAAAATAAGCCCCACTTTTTAGTACAGCCTGATGCTTTGAATATTCAACCCATGTCAGAACAATGCAACGCAATAAATGCACAAAACAAAATATGAGGCATCGCAGGTTTGGCTCCTCTGCTGTGCCCTAGACCTTTTGCAACAACATCCAGGAATTGGGGAGAGGGCCGCTGGGCAGCAGAAGCATAACCAAATCATGGCTGGCAGATGGTGGCTGGATGTGGATACTCCCACTACTCTGGGGTACAAATACTCCCCCTCCCAGGATTTCTTGTAGATGAACAGCCACAGGAAAGGCCTAGCTGTACCTAGATTATGGAAGAACATGGAAAAGAAACAGCATGCCTCCACTGGTAAGTAAAAAAAAAAAAAAAATGCCCAATACCATAATGATATATGCCAAAAAGAACACCAATCATACAATTTACAATTTCAAACCAGATTACCCCATGGTGTCACCAATTCTTGTCCGTGGTACTCCATAGATGTACTAATTCCATTAGGACTTCAACAAATATAATGAACAGAGTTTTATGTAGAAAAGCTTGGCTTTTTTAACAAAACTATTTATTAAAGTTTTGCAAAGACAAACATTAAAGCAATAAATATACAATCAATTATTTTTCCATCACTCAACCAACCTTGCACAACCTGGGATTCCACATCTGTTACAATTGTAACATTTTATAGGAGTGTTTAATACTGAGGACCTCAGTAATATAAACATATGAGACACTTATAACTCTTTAGGAAGAGAGATCAAGACAAGCCACCATTTTTTTTGTGTGCGTGTAAAAACTGACTGGTATATAAGCTTATGTAACTGTAATGCAGACTTTATCATGTTTTACCACATATTGTAAGAAAAAAGATTTGATGTGCTGTGAAGCTCAACTAGGATTTTATAACATAAGGAATCATAGGGGTGCCGACAACATACATTTTGGGTTAAAGTACAGTATAAAGACTCATTAAAAACCTATGTATTTTAAAACATGATTTTATGCACATTTCTTCATACCATCCTTGTTAATCCGTGGAAGCACTTTGAGTGCCTACTATACTGTAAATTTTTTTTTTTTTTTTTTAACAAGGTACCCTGTTATTAAACACCTTAAAACAGAAACATGAATTTAAACTGGACCCAAAACCATTATAGTTTCTATTCAAACACAAAAATCTTATGTTTGATTAATGTATGCTTCTTAAGCACTTCCCTACCACAGTACGTCATATGACATCCTTGACTTTGTGAGGGGATATCTGAATGATGCCTGCAGCTACAGGCATCATTCAGATATTCTTTGCAGCCGGCGATTCTGTGCACGAGAAGAATGATCATAGCGGCAGTTATAAGCATGCTGGATATTAATTACAGTGGACACTTACCACAACTTTTCTACTGCTATCCATTTATAGGACGCCACTTCCACTTTTATCACATTATAAGGACTTTTTTTCCCCACTTATGTTGTGTGGCACTTTGGCACAATTTTTTACATTATATAGTATTATCTATAATGCATTTCAGCATATTTATTTGTAGTGTTTATTGCACTTCAGTGTGTTCATGCTTATAGTTGTGTATATTTTACTTAGTATTATTCCATAACCATGTAGCAACTATTTTTACAATTATTTAACCATTTATTCACCAGTATTTGGTATTTGATTTATTATTTTCATGTGTTTTTAGTTTGGAGACACACACATCTTATTATATAGCATAATATAGTACACTTCTAGCGCAGCGTATTTTTCTATTTTTCTGAATGTTAGCACGCTATACGAGACCCGTTCCACGCATGCAGCTGATTACTGATAATTTTTAAGCAATTAGTTCACGGTGGCTTGCAGGATTTTGTCTATTTTGGATACATGTAAGTCCCGCCCACATATGTAAACGCCATTTAAACTACACGTGAGGTATCGCGTGTGTTAGAACATGTCCAACAATTCTAGCACGAGACCTCCTCTGTAACTCTAAACTGGTAACCAAGAAAAATGTTTTAAAGCGTTGCCTATGGAGATTAAGTACTGAAGTTTGGCACCATTCCATGAGTGTGCGCAATTTTAAAGCGTGACATGTTAGATATCAATTTACTCGGCGTAACATCTTTCACATTATACAAAAAAATTGGGCTAACTTTACTGTTTTGTTATTTAATTAATGAAACCGTTTGTTTTTTTTTGGAAAAAAAGCGTTTGAAAAATTATTGCATAAATACCACGAGAGATAAAAAAGTTGCAATGACCGCCATTTTATTCCCTAGGGTGTCAAAAAAAAAAAAAAAAAACAACATATAATGTTTGTGGGTTCCGAGTAATTTTCTAGCAAAAAAAAGAAAAAAAAAAAAAAAAAAAGAAGATGATGAAGGCGAGAAGTGCCAGAATAGGCCAGGTATGGAAGTGGTTGTAACATCTGAAGGTTTTTACGTTCATGCATGAAGTTAAATACCTTTAGTGCACGGCTCCCACCTCAGCCCCCCTCACACACACACACACACCTAAGCCCGAACCCAACCCCAATCCAGCAATGTGCACAAGAGCAGAAGCTCTCTCAGGACTCTCCCTCTTCATTGACTGAGACACAGCAGAGGGAGCCATTGGCTGTCAATCATAGCCAGTAAGGAGGGAGTGGGGGGCTGGTCTGAGCCACGCTCTGTGTCTTTCAGACACAGAGCCGCTCAGGAGCAAGCATGCATGAGTGCCCCCATAGCAACTCAGCAGGGTGGGGGGGCACCAGAGAAAAGAAGGATTGGGGCTGCTCTGTGCAAAACCATTGCACAGAGTAGGGAAGTATAACAAATTCCTTTACAAATGCTTTAACCTTACATAGCAAAAAGCAATTCCAAAACAAAAGCAGTGCAGACATTTTGACTTGAGCAGAGGTCAAGGCCCTATATACAGCCTGGCCCTAGGATCATAGGGGGTTAAAAAAAGATGGACTTGCAGACTAACACAGACACTCCCAGGCATCAAAAAAACACTTCAGCACTGCTACCTTATAGAAACATTTTAGGCCAGGTCGTGTTCCTTTTAATAGTGATAAAAAGTGCAATTTTTTCACCTACGCTTAGCTAGAAAAAGTCTACTTTCTATAGTCACATTTATGTGAAGAAATATGAAAAAGATATAAAATTACGGTTACAAGCAAATGTGTGCCTGCTCATGGTTTTTGGTCTTTGAGTGATAACCACACCACAGTAAGGAGCTGATTAGAGATAAGTGGTAGCTGATATAGTGAGGCAAAATGGTGGCTGAACATAAGACTTGGGATGGGAGGTGGCGGCAAAAAAGCCAGTGGTTAGGGACACAAAGGAGACAGTGTAAAAAAGGGGGCCATGGCATGGGGTGGAGAAGAGAGGAGCAACACCCAACCATGGAACAGTGGAAATATTTGAATGTGATTTGCTCACAAACCTTTGAAAGATTAGGAAGAGGTTAATGAGGATATATAAAACATGATTGTAGGAGCAAGGTGGTAGAGTGGGAGCTAACAGGGGATGTTAAATTAGACTGACATTTGGGTTATTACACTTGCCTTGATCTGGAATAATTTTAGCCAGCATTTGTAAAGGAGAAGGGGAAAAAAAAGAAAAAAAAAGTAGTTTAGTTTTTTTTTTTTTGTTAAAAAAAAAAGTTTTATATCAATTCAAAAGTATACAGTATGTGGTAGGAATGATAAGAAATTATATTATTGCTTAGAATATCAAATTATGCATTAGTACAAATCTTTTTTAAAAGTATAACTAAAAAGGAAAAACATTTTTTTCTTTAGTTTTCGGTAGGAGTGAAAAGGGATTAGAACACCTGAGGGCTTTTATTGCTAGAGAGGTTATTGCTGGGAGGTTCACCCTCTCCATTTGTCTTGTTTACCATTATCATTGAAAGTGAAGGTTAAAAAAAAAAAAAAAAAAAAAAAAAAAAAAAAAAAAAAAAATATATATAATAATCCCAAATTTTGGGTTTTCCCCCAAAAAAGTAATAGAGGGGAAATCTTTCACTGGGGGCACTAGTTCTGGTGGCCTGGGGGTTCCCAAAGGATTCCTTTAATTTGCAGGGGATTTCCTCACATCCTGTTTTGTCTATAGGACAGAAAGTAAAGGTCAATCTCCCTAATGGGACACAGATGGCAAACAAACCAATAGGGGTTATAACCCTCCTCTACTCCGTAAAGGAAAAAATGAAAAAGAACAAAATTTTGCATGTAGTTCTACTTTAAGTTAATGTGAACACTTGCTTTGCCCTTTCTAGACATAACAGGTTGTCTTTACTGTCATCCTCCACATTTATACCTTTCTACACAGCTGGAAATACTAGGCTATTTTTTTTTTTTTTTTCCGCTCCTGGTGGGTGAAACAAGTGAAGTAAAGGTAAATACATGCTGCTGTGGTTGGGACATTAAAATAAACCTGCAGCTTTGCCCTGCATGTGTAAAATGCAGATTTGCTTTAGGATAAGAAGTGACCCGTTAGAATGTGGGGTCAACACAGTTCTAAGTGGTTAGTGCTTCTACCTAGCTGCATCATTGGTTTGAATCCCAACCATGGCACTACCTGCATGAGGTTTGCATGTTCTCCCTGTGCATGTATGGGTTTCCTCCCACACTCCCAAGACATGCTGGTAAGTTAATTGGCTCCTGTCTAAAATTTTCCTAGTATGTGTCTGTATGAATGTGAGTTAGGGACCTTAGACTGTAAGCTCCTTGAGGGCAGGGACTGATGTGAATGTACAATATGTGTGTAAAGTGCTGCGTAAATTGATGGCGCAATACAAGTACCTGTAATAAAACTAACAGTACATCCATAGTGTGCATAAATTCAAATGCAAATAAAGAATTTCTGAAAAGTATGAATTTACATGGAAATGTCTCCCAGTGCAAGAACTACAAAAATAGCAATTTTAAAATTTTTTCACATGTATGTGTCCTTTTTCTCCCCCTGCTTCAGAGGGTTGAAGTTTATTTGGGGGGTTATAATTGCACCGACAAAAAAAAGGTAGGTTCTTAAGATGTATTTTTCAGAGCCCTTATTGTATGTTGATTCTGTGCAGAGTAGTACAGGTTTACTTTAAATAATGACCAATTGTCTCATGTAGGCTGTGCAGTATAGAGAAAAAGTAGGAACTTTTGACTTACTGTAAAATCCTTTTCTTGGAGTACAGGATGAGTGTTTCGGGTACATTGGGTTATGCTGCTGCCTTCAGGAAATTGGCAAAACAAAGCTGTAGGACAGCCTGGAATAACCCCTACCACTCCCAGCATGCCTCGGTTTTGTTAGCAAGCAATAGTAGGAGCAGATCATAACAGACGGGGAGGACCTGTGTTCTGTAAAAAAACCACCACAACACACCAAACTACCCACACACAGTAATTCAAAGCTCCTATTTTCCTAACTGTACATTACGAGAAACAGATGGAGTATTCATGTACACTTGGACATCCAAACACAACAGAGGGGTGAGCAAAATAGCAAACAAGACTGATGGGCCTACAAAAAGAAACAGGATAACAGAGGTGGTTCAACAGAGCCTACAGAGTTGCCTGAAACTTTTGAACAAAGCCAGCATCAGTTGAGAATTTAAGGTGGTTCTAAAGGCTCAAGGTTTTCTTCATTCTATGCATTAAGGAAAAAAAAAAAATAATAAAACACTTTTGCAGCCCCCCCCGTTTGGGTGCCCCCACCGTAAGCTGCTCGCTCTGGGGACACTGGACAGGAGGGAGGGGCCAGGAGCACCAGCAGGGGTCCCAAGAAGAGGAGGATCTGGGCTGCTCCATGCAAAACCACTGCACAGAGCGGCAAAGTATCATTTTTTTTTTTTTTAAACAAAACACACACGCCACGCCACACACATTGCCTTTAATATCACTTTAACATCCACTTTGAAAAACATATGTGTTAACAGAAGACCAGAGATGGAAGCCTCAAAATCTGTAAAAAACGGTCTCTAAAAAAGAACCACTAGAGCCGAGATTGGCAGTGCTCAAGGCCAGCTTCCTGGGATGAAATTTCCTTGTCTCACTACAAGAGAACAACATTTTCCAAGTGCGATGGTAGACTTCGCAAAATGTCCATTTTCTAGCTTTCAAGAATGCAGACTGAATTCAATAGGCCCTTGCTCCTCAAGACCTGGGCTTCAGCAGTCAAGCTGTTAAAGTCAGTGATTGAAAAGCATGGTGGTAAACCAGCTTTTGGAACAGAGGATTCAGATGATCTGGAGAGTTCATGGAGAGCCTGCCGGAGCAAGAAAACAGAGCCCAGGCACTGTCCAGAGGATCATATAGTGTAAAGGAGATAGAAATAAGGCAATGAAGTCCACTTGCACTCAGAGAAGATGACAGGAACAAGCTCAATACCAACACTGTAGATGGGACTCGTTCAGGAGCAGAAAGGCCCAGATCCCAGACAGCCACAGAAGGCAGGCCACTCAAGCGCCAATACTGGTGCAGCTTCCCCATCCTGCCACTGGTTGTGCGACTGATTGTGTCGGAGTCA
The DNA here is from genome assembly GCF_042186555.1 of Aquarana catesbeiana. Taxonomy (NCBI): domain Eukaryota; kingdom Metazoa; phylum Chordata; class Amphibia; order Anura; family Ranidae; genus Aquarana; species Aquarana catesbeiana. Next base: position 248,733,248 of record NC_133328.1, on the reverse strand, counting down.
AAGGTACAGTGGATTACCCTCCTTATGAGTAGAACTGAAACCAAAACAGGCTTCTTGTAAAAACATGCAGCTGGGGTCCAGCACAGACCCCACCCCCACGCATCAGGGGATAGAGAGGCAGGATGTAGGGTGCACTACAACCCGGGACCTGTAAAGCAGCTGATTTAACACGTCACAAACTAGGTACCTAGGTGAACAGCTAATACAGAGTCCAGTGCCAGAAGACATACTGTATAGGCTGTCCATGCTGCTTGCCAAGTATCAACCAATCACAAAAGCTGCAAACATGAGCTCCTCCAGGCTCTGCAGCAACAAGAGAAACTTGCTAGAAAAATAGTTCATGATAAAAACAGGCATGCTTGGAGTGGGAGCAATTATACTGGGCTGTCCTTACAGCTTTTGTTGCCCAGTCTCAAAGTCAGTAGCACAATCCAATGTACCTGAATACTAAAGAAAAGCAAGCTGTTAAAATGATAAATGACATAAGCATTAATACAAGACACATTGGGGGATAGTTACTAAAACTGGTGCACACAGAATCTGGGTGCAGCTGTGCAAAGTATCCAATCAGCGTCTAACTTCCGCTTATTAGGCTTTGACAATAAAAAGCTTAGAAGCTGTTGAAAGAATAATATTAGAGGGCCCCTCCCAATTAATTTCAGATATCTATAAAATTTAAAATGCCTATCCAATTCAAGCCTGTGGTAAGCATTCATATATGCTCAAATGGGAGAGGATTCTAGGTGAAGAACTCTCCTTAGAAGCGTGGCAGGTGGTCTGGTCTCAGGCAGCCAAGAGCTCCCTCTGCACTCTATAAAGAAAATTCATATAAATACTCTACTTTTGGTACCCAACGTCCTTCACGCCATTTATCCCACTAGTTCTGATCGCTCCTGGAGATGCCACTGTGATAAAGGCATGCTATATCATGTTTATTGGAGTTGCCCAGGTCTCACCTCTTTTTAGAAAATGGTCCAAAGCTTATTACAAAGGCTTTTTCGATATAATTATTCCATTCACTCTTACATTTTTCCTGCTGGGCTTGTCCTCCATATGACTTCCTAAACCTCACAAGCAGCTACTATGCCACGTGCTTACAGCGGCTAGATGATGCCTTGTAGCGCTTAACTGGAAAAAAACTAGCCCACCATCTTCAGCTGCCATAATTAAAGCTAAAGAACTTATGTAAAACCGACGGCTAGACTTTCTGATAAATTAGAATCACATATCCAAACATGGGAGTTGTGGCATCTTAGAGAGAACCCATCCTGAAACATCCTATTTGAGTTAATTCACATCTTAGCTTGTAGCTCATGTGAAGGCTTTGACAAGTTGCAGCACTTCCTTTCTCTTTCTGTATTTTGTCCGCTTTTCACGGTTTACTTACTCCCAGGAGGTACTATATTCTACTTTTTGTATTTACTTGTGATTTTTATCAAACCCTAGGACCCCTTTCACCGCCCCACACTAGCGGTAAAGCACTGCTCGTGTTAGCAGCAATTAAAAAAGCGCTTTGCAGGGGCTTCGGCAGCGCTGCCCATTGATTGGTTTAGGAGTGGAGCATACACCACTCCCACACTGCCCCACATATGCTGCTTGCAAAACTTTTCAGTCCTGCAAGCGCACTGCCCCAGTGTGAAAGCACTCGGGCTTTCGCTGGGGTGGCAGGGGAGACAGTTTACAGGTGCTATTTTTAGTGCTAAAAACGCCTGTAAAGGGCCTTCAGTGTTAAAGGGGTCCAAATACCAGCACACTATGTAACTGAGTCAAGTTTATTCCTTTTACATTGACGCTGAAAGAGATATGTTGGAGTCTTACTTTTTTTTTTTTGTTTTTTTTTTGCATCTTTATTTATAAACCAAATGCTGGCTATACACAGGAAGCATTTTTTTGTCAATATGATTAAATATAAAACAATCACACCCCATAGCGGCTGCCATATATTCTTTAAGACTCTCCACAATTCTTTTAGTGTTAATCACCAGTCAATACAGCCAGCTAGAACTAATTACCATTTGAAACTGGTACAACCATTGAAGCCCAAAAGTGCAATCACCACCATGATCTATTATTATTATTCCCCATCAAATGCAACATGCTCCTCAATGACAAAATTGTCTGATATTGTTTTGATTTTTGGATTTCAAATACTTGGTAAAATGCACATTTTGCTAGGATTTATTTTCCTAAATTAAAAAATTCATTGAATATTTGAATGTAAGCAAAGTTGTAATACAAAGCCGATAAATTTTTCTCTTAAAAGTCCATAATTTACAAGAGGAACTCTTTTGCATCCTCTTGAATCATAGATGCATATCTAAGCGTCTTTCAGACTGTCATTACTTGCGAGGCTGATGAATGTGCTGGTTAACATGATGGGCAGCGGGTAACTTCTCCACAGAGGGATGTGGTTTTTGATGAGCAACTTGCGCAGCAGCAGGTGGGAAGTCTTTGTCACCCTGTGAACATATATAAAATAGGGTAATATAGTAAAAGTGGAGGGGAGGAGTCAAACCAAAGCACCACATCCCAGGTTACTTAATAGAGAAAAAAGAAGGGACTTTTGGCCATGGATAGGCCAGGGACTTTAACGGTGCTCAATACACAAAATAGAAATTTGTTAAAGATAAAAAATATATTTTATTTATAAATCTGTTTTAAAAAAGACAGACAAAAGAACAGAACATTTATGTTTACAAAAAAGAATAAAAAAAACATGTTTCGCTTTCTTAAGCTTCTTCAGGAGTATACTGTGGCATCAAAATTAACTATGAAATGAAGAAAATATATAAACCATAAATAATCAAGTTGATATATAACACACAATCACATGATATTGGACTGATATACAAAAATATGGAAAAAACATTATTTAAAGGATATGAGTCATGCATGAGATATACATATCAGTATTTAAGTGTATGAAAAAAAAAAAAAAAAAAAAAACCACACCAAGGCAACCCAAATGTTTGGGCTTTCACCCAACAAGCTACGGACGACATTCGTTGAAACTAAATGGAGAAACTTATCACAGTCAAATTTGGCAAGTAAACAAAAAGCTGCCCTTAAATCATTACAGTTGGACTCACGCCTAATCATAAAATCTTCAGACAAGGGAGGAAACCTTGTCGTGATGACCACTGAGCAATATGTCCATGGTTTTAAGTCTTTTGAAAAACCGGGACTGGTATAAAAAAAAAAAAAAAAAAAAAATAGGATTTTTTAAAACCGCTTACCTGTAAAATCCTTTTCTTTCGAAGGACATCACGGGACACAGAGCCCCAGTAATTACTGATGGGTTATATAGGTATCACTGGTGATTGGACACTGGCACACCCTATCAGGAAGTTCAACCCCCTATATAATCCCTCCCCCTTGCAGGGATACCTCAGTTTTGTAGCCAAGCAATATAGTGTATTAAAAGAGGGGCGGGACCTCTGTGTCCCGTGATGTCCTTCGAAAGAAAAGGATTTTACAGGTAAGCTGTTTTAAAAAATCCTATTTTCTTTCTCGAACATCACGGGACACAGAGCCTCAGTAATTACTGATGGGATGTCCCAGAGCAATGCTACCTGAGGGGGGGGGGAACCACGACCAAGTAGGGTGCAATCAGACCTGAGGACCCTGTACCGCTGCCTGCAGCACACTACGCCCAGAGGCGATATCCTCATGCCTTCTCACATCCACCTGATAGAATCTGGTGAATGTATGAACTGAAGACCAGGTTGCGGCCTTGCAGATTTGAGCCATAGAGGCCTGGTGATGCACTGCCCAAGAAGCACCAATAGCCCTTGTGGAATGTGCCCTGATCTGAAAACGGAGGAATCTTCTGTTTCAAACCGTAAAAGCTTGAATGACCAACTGTCGAATCCATTTAGAAATGGTAGCTTTTGACGCTGCCTGTCCTCTATTGGGACCCTCTGGCAGCACAAACAAAACATCCGTCCTGCGGATCTGAGCAGTTGCCCCTAGATAGGCCTTAACTGCTCTTACTACATCCAACGAATGTAGAGATCTCTCTTCCGGAGAACAGGGATCTGGAAAAAAAAAAAAAAAAAAAAAAAAAAAAAAAAAAAGGTAGAACAATGTCTTGGTTTAAATGAAAATCAGAAACCACCTTCGGTAAAAAACTAGGATGAGGGCGTAGTACCACTCTATCCTTGTGTATAATCAAATAAGGCTCCTTACAGGAAAGAGCTGCTAATTCTGATACTCTTCTAGCAGAAGAGATGGCCACCAGAAAAATTAATTTTCTTGTCAACAAGACCAAAGGAATCTGACTTATTGGTTCAAAAGGCTGTTTCTGTAACACAGCCAGGACCAAGTTCAAGTCCCAGGGGTTTAGGGGCGCTTTAACCGGAGGATTAAGACGCATCACCCCCTGCATAAAGTTTCGGACCAAAGAATGCGAAGCAAGTGGCCGCTGAAATAATACTGATAAAGCAGAGACCTGGCCCTTGATGGTACTCAAGGTCAGCTTCATCTCTAACCCTAATTGTAGAAAATCAAGAATTCTACCTATGACATATTTCCTGGGATGCCAACCTCTGGTTATGCCAGCCAGGGATTCCAACCAGGTTATATAAGCTTTCCAGACTCTATGATAAATCATCCTGGAAGCTGGCTTCCTTGCATTAATCAAGGTAGATATGACAGGACCTGACAGCCCACGACTCTTCAGAACGTGGGTCTCAATAGCCAAACCGTCAAATTTAGCGTTTGTAAGGCAGGATGGAACACTGGACCTTGAGATAACAGGTCTGGGCGTACCGGTAGTGTCCACGGGGAACCTACTGTCATCCTTACTATTTCTGCATACCAAGTCCTTCTGGGCCAAGCGGGGGCCACCAGAAGTACCGACTTCCTTTCCTGCCTGATCCTGCGAAGGAGTCGTGGTAGTAGCAGAATAGGCGGGAATGCGTAAATCAGTGAGAACCGATGCCACGGAATCACCAACGCATCCGTCCCGCATGCAAGAGGATCTTTTGTCCTTGCCACAAATCTGTCTATCTTTTTGTTGAATCGGGATGCAAAGAGATCTACATCTGGAACCCCCCATCTTTGGCATATGGCCCAAAAGACGTCGGGATGCAGAGACCATTCCCCTGGAAGTAACTGCTGGCGACTTAGATAGTCCGCCTGCCAATTCTCTATTCCCGGGATGAAAACTGCCGATATGCATGGCATATGCATCTCTGCCCAGACTAAGATCTGGTTCACCTCTTTTTGAGCAGCTCGGCTCCGGGTGCCTCCCTGATGATTGACATAAGCCACTGCTGTGGCATTGTCGGACTGGATCCTGACCGGACAACCCTGTAGCCCGATAGTCCAGGCCTTTAGAGCTAGATGTATCGCCCGGATCTCCAGAATGTTGATGGGTAAGGTCCTCTCTGTCTTGGACCATACCCCTTGGACCGCAGCCTGTTCCAGAACTGCTCCCCAACCTGACAGACTGGCATCTGTTGTTACCATCGTCCAGGTAACCGGTAGAAAGGATTTCCCCTTCTGCAGGTTTTCGGGTATGAGCCACTAATTGAGGCTCTGACTCACCGCATGCGACAGGTGCATCGGAAAGTCTAATGCCTGAACTTTCCCGTTCCAGGTCGACAGAATACTGTGTTGCAGCATTCTTGAGTGAAACTGAGCATAGGGAACTGCTTCGAATGAAGACACCATCTTCCCTAGTAGCCTCATACAAAGGCGGACTGAGGGACCCTTCTTGGTCCTTACTGTCAGAATCAGCTCTCTCAAAGCAGTGATCTTTGCCTGGGGTAGAAATATTTTCTCCTGGCCTGTATCTATAATCAGACCTAAATACTCCAGTCTTCTTACTGGTGTTAGGAAAGACTTTTCTAAGTTGAGGATCCAACCCAGGTATTCTAGATACCTGACCGTGGTCCTCAAGTTTCCATTCAAAGAGGCTACCGACCGGTCTATCAAGAGCAGGTCGTCTAGGTACGCTATGACAGCTATACCCTGAGCCCTTAATCTGGCCAGAGGAGGAGCCAAGATCTTTGTGAACACTCGAGGTGCAGTGGCTATCCCGAAAGGCAGAGCCACAAACTGGAAATGGCGCCCTCCTACCTCGAAGCGCAGAAACTTCTGATGAGCAGGAAAAATGGGCACATGCGGATATGCATCTCTGATGTCTATTGATGCCAGAAACTCTCCTCCCTGCAGGGTGGGAACTACTGTTCGAATTGATTCCATGCGGAAGGATTGAATCCTTAGGAATCGGTTCAGATCCCTTAAGTCCAGAATGGGCCTGACATCCCCATTTGGCTTTTGGACCGTAAAAAGGTTGGAATAGAAGCCCAATCCCTGGTCCTTTGCGGGAACTATCATAATGACCTCCTGCGACAAATGTCGCTCTAACGCTAGAAGGAGCGACTGCTTTTTCTCTGGGTCTCTGGGAACACTTGATCTGAGGAACCGAGGAGAGGGGAATTCCTGAAACTCCAGCTTGTACCCTAAGGTTACCGTGGAGATTACCCATCTGTCCTGGAAGTCCTCCTGCCAGAGCTCTGAGAACTGTCGCAGTCTTCCCCCCACTCGAGTGAGCGGGGGCGCCCCCTCATGCAGAGGTCTTAGCGTTTTGCCTAGTAGGCTTCTTTCACCAGGACTTCTTTTGTCCCTGGGGTTGACGCTTGTCTCTGGACCCCGATGGAGGCGGCCGTCGAGACTGCCTGGAGGCTGAAGCCCCCGGCGCTGGGGAAAGAGTCCGTTTGAAAGAGGGACGCTTACTCTTCTTCTTGACAGGTAAGAGAGTGCTTTTCCCACAAGAGATTCTCTTGATATAGTTATCCAAGTCCTCTCCAAACAACCTTGCACCACGAAATGGAAACCCAGCCAGTAGCTTCTTACATGGTGCTTCGGCTGACCAATTTTTCAACCATAGGATTCTACGTATATGCACCAACCCCAGTGAAAGATGGGAGGTTTGCACGATAGAATCTCTAATGGCGTCAACCACAAAGCATAAGGCCGCTGGAAGGTTAGCAAACCCCTGGGCCTGCTGTTCAGGTAATACTTTGATGACCTGCTTAACACGGTCTCTTAAGTATTGACAGACTCCAAGCGCTGCTACTGCAGGTTGGGCCACTGATCCTGCTAAGGAGAAAACATCCTTCAATAGGGATTCCATCCTTTTATCTACAGGATCCCTGAGCATCTGAGCATTGTCTACAGGACAAGTCAGGCTATTATTTACGGAGGAAATGGCGGCATCAATAGCCGGTATTCCCCACATTTTAATAAACTTTTCTTCCATCGGATAAAGTGTTGAAAACTTTCTCGGCGGAAAAAAACGTTTGTCTGGGTGATCCCACTCAGAATAAATTAGCTTTTCAAGTAAAGTATGAACAGGAAAAGCATGTGCTGCTTGGAAAGGTTTCAGTGACCCCAAAGCAGAAGAGGATTCTTTAGCAGTTTCAGGTATGGGCAACTTAAATGTGGAGCGGACCAATCCAGTAAGGATCTGCACTAAGACTTTCTCCTCTTGGGAAGTCGCAGAGAGTCCCTCTCCACCTGATTCCTCCGAAGAGGAATCATCCGTCCCATCCTGAACCTCTGAAAGGGATTCATCTCCTTTATCCCAGAGCTCCTCTGTCTGAGGGTCTTGGGGAACAGAGGAAAGCCTAGTGCGTTTTCTTCCACTGAGTGAAGACGTAATCACGGCCATTAATCTTTCCTCTAGACCATTAATGGTTGAGGAAAAAACCTCTTGTGTAATATATACAGGGGCTGAAGTGCCAGAAGCAGGTGTAGCCCCTGACCCCGATGGCTCTCCCTGGCTAGCCGTCCCTGGCCCATCTTTAGGGGGGGGGGGAGGATGCTGCCGACAGGGGGCCCTCAGAACCTGAACGAGATCCCCTAGTGTCTCTGGTTCCTGGGGTGCTTGAACCTCTTCTACCCATAGTGCAAAGCAACAAGGTGTGAGGTATACAAATGAACACTGCCCGCTGAGCGATGTAGTCTGGCTAAAAGCCTTGCTACCCAATGCTCAGTCTGGTGTTACTTCAGTAAATGCTGCCTAGGAGAATGCCTGTGTCCCACCTTACATGCGACCGTCAGCTCTGTGTCTCTCAGAAGGCTGTGTGCACCTGTACAGAGTGCCTTTAATAGCCTGCAGCTGGCCTGAGTGGGAGTCTAAGCACCTGTGTCGACGTCCCACCCCCTCCTCCACCGCCCCCCCCCCTCGAGGTTTGAAAAAAACGAGTGCTTCCCGCGCTGGCCGACTCTCCTGTCATGCTTCTGGAGAAAGGCTGGGGATGGGGGGGGGGGGGGGTTGGGGGGGGAGTGGTAACAAGATCTGCCTGAACGGCTATCTTCAGAGATGGTGGCCATTAGGCCACAGAGCCCGGGTGGTATAACCACTTTCTAGACCCCTGTGGCCCCTCTCTAGCCTGGGGGGGGGGGGGGGGGAACATTCAAACATGAGAAATCCCCCCTTCCATCTTACCTTGCAGCCGGCTTGAGACGCTGGGACATAGACAGCGATGAAAAAACACTGAGACAAACAGTCAGCATGTGCAGGTTTGTGCTCTTGGCAGCCCCCGGTGGTCACAATAGGCATAGCATGCATTTACCTTAAAGGAGAAAAGCCACTAGAACTCAAAAATTCTGTGGAATCTCCTCTTACCTTATCCAGCTGCAGGGTGCTGTTTACACAGACCCAATCTTCACCCCTCACGGTGGGCTCAGTTTGAAAAAAACATCAGAGACTGGGGCCCCCTACGAATAGGGGGATCCAACAGTTCTGGGACCGTAAAGCACCTCGCCAGAAATTAGGAAGTTTAAAGCCATTTTCTGATCTGCGGGGTCCAGCTCTCTAAAAAGAGAAGCATTACGGGTAAAACCTCGTTTCTTCGGACACGAGGCCTGGGTACCATTCAATTCAGCCATGAAAAGACACTTTGAATGGATCCGGTTCGCCTGGCTTGCCCCAGTATAGGATCTTAGGATATTGCCTTTGGAGCTTAGCACAGGACATCTTTACACGTCCATCACCTAAGACACTGGCGTAAAAACTGAGGTATCCCTGCAAGGGGGAGGGATTATATAGGGGGTTGAACTTCCTGATAGGGTGTGCCAGTGTCCAATCACCAGTGATACCTATATAACCCATCAGTAATTACTGAGGCTCTGTGTCCCGTGATGTTCGAGAAAGAAAAGTATCTGCAGTTCATGTTACCAATATGACTACTTGCTACAGACAATTAATAAGTACTGCCTATCACCAAGGCCTAATTATAAAACAAACATGGGACTTAATGTCCCCTGTCCGCGCATTCCCACACTATATGTCCTCCCCAAGATCCACAAAGATTTACAAAACCCTCCCGACCGTCCTATAGTATCTGGCAACGGATGCTTAACTGAGAACGCTAGTCAACTGGTGGATGACTTCCTCAGACCCCACGTTGAAGGTCTTGCATCATACCTTCAAGACACTAGTGATCTACTCAGAACACTGGGTGGCCTAGCTATCCCTGAAGGAGCTTGGCTTGTGACTCTGGATGCGGAGGCCCTCTACCACTCCATTCCCCATTCCTTGGGTTTGGCAGTTGTAGAGGGCTTCATTTCTCGAAACACTGACATCTCTTTGGCTTATAACGGCTTCATTTTGAACCTTTTGAGGTTCACCTTGACCAACAATATTTTCTTATTTTCAGGATCCCACTACCTCCAGGTGCAGGGGGTCGCTATGGGGACCAAATGCGCCCCCTCATATGCGAACCTATACCTGGGGGAGTGGGAGCCAAACCTGTCATTACGTGACGACATGCAGACCTGGTTTGAATACATACCAATTTGGAGACGTTTTTTTAGACGATGTGTTCTTCATTTGGACAGGCAGTAGAGAGGACCTTTCCCGCTTTTTTGAGGGGCCTCAAATTGAATACATACAATTTGACTTTCACACTGGAAGCAAACCAAACCAATCAACCCTTACTTTCCTGGATATAACAATTTTTGTTAACCCTGACAGAACTATAGGGACGACTTTTTTGTAAACCCTCAGCGGGAAACTCTCTCTTACATGCCACCAGTTCACATCCACGACCCATGATAACCAACGTCCCATACGGACAGTACTTGAGGTTAAGAAGAAACTGTAGTGAGAATGTCCATTTTGAAATAAAGGCCAAAGCATTAAGAAACCGCCTGAGATCACGTGGCTATAGTAATAAATGCCTCAAAAGAGCTTATTTAAGAGCCAAAAAACAGGATCGCACCCATCTCATTCATGGTAAAACCATCTCCAAATCGAATCCTGATTTGAGACTCATTACAAGATTTTCTGGACAACACCAGCAGGTACGGGATCTTTTACAGAGACATTGGTATCTATTGATGGGAGATCCCAATGTATCTAAACATCTAAAAGATCATCCAGAAATCACATATAAAACGCTCCCGCTCAATAAGAGATCAAATTGTCCGCAGTCATACTCCTCCTTCAAAAGACGTGACTAAGGCCAAGGGTACTAGACCTTTCCATAAGTGTGATTACTGCAGATATATTCAGGCGTCACGTAACATCGCTCTTCCCAATGGACAAATATATAGCCCCAATTTTTTGGCCACATGCCAATTCATTGGCGTGGTTTATTTAATGACGTGAGTGCAATGCCTTTTATGTGGGGAAGACGAAACGTTCCTTTTTCCATCGAATTAGAGACCATGTCTCTTTAGTCATTAAGAAAAAAAAAAATGGAAACCCCCTATTAGCTGTCACATAGGTCTATGTCATCAATTTGATGACAAAAAAAATGCATTTTTTTGCCCTGGAATATGTCCCCCCAAACGAAAGAGGTGGTGACTACGATAGGATCCTGTTCCAACGAGAAACTAGGTGGATCTTTACCTTAAATGCCCTCAAATACCCGGGTTTAAAATGATGTCTTAAGTTACAAACCTTTTTTGTAACTTTTTTTTTTTTATTATTTTCCAGCTTAATCCTAATATATTTTGATTTCTAAAATTGAATTTCAAAATATATATAAAAAAAAAAAAAAAAAAAAAACTTTAAAAAACCTATTGAAAAATTTTAAAAATATACATGTCTTTATTCTATATAATAATTTATCTATTTTTCCATCACTGCATAATATATATAAAACTGTACAAGAGAATTTAATTTCTTAAATTACACCCAGGGCACTCAGTGGCATGGTCTTCAATCAATATTCCTGCCGCTGAGTGCCCTCTCTATGAGGACCAACGTATGGCTTCTTTTTTCTCCAGGTCTATGATTTTTTCCATATTTGATTTATCTGCCTCAGAAACCGGAGGTTTAGTTTCGTTTTTTCTTTCCTCTTTGTTAACGGTGTTTTCCTATGCCATAACTGGGCATAGGACTTTCCAAGATGGCCGCCGGTCAGCTGAACGTACTTACATCACTGACGCCGCCGCCAGTACTTTGACCCCGAGATATGCGCAGTCCTCTTATTTGGTCCACAGCGTGACGGCGAGTCAGACGCCACCACGCTAGAGGGGGGATTTATAGCTGGGCGCTCCCCGCCACCCTCTGTCATTTCCCCTGAACGCTGGTCAGACAACGCTGTGGCCCCCTAGGGCTCCCGGGTCTCCTCTCCATATGTCACATGGAACATAAGTAAGTTTTTTTCAAACAACTTCTCTGTCCTAGTTCGCAATTGGCGCTCTCTGATAGATAGCTCTTTGACTCTATTGAAGCAAATACATGCAAGATGCTATACATATATTTTTTAACTTTTTAGGTTTCCAGCCTTAAGGAAACAGTGACGCCCCCTGCTTTATCTGACCCGCAGAAGTATATGTGGGGTCTTCACTCCATCTAACTTGTTGGCGCCTACTCTTCCCTGTTTGTAACCCTTCATTCAAGAGGTGTATATTGCCTTTTACCGATCCCATGGATGTTACCTTGAGACTGGATTGATTCTATTCACCTGCATAGGTACTCTATGATCAATTATATTTAACTATCTTAATTATATGTATCTCTTGAAACATTGACTTCTGAATGTTCACCTCGGTGACATTTAATACATTTGATAATCTTTTTTATCTTAGAGATTTTCTAATCACCTTATACTACTGCAAATTATCCCCCTCTGCGTGAAGTCTGGGTTGAAGGGCATATTTTATTGGTGCACCATTGAATTGAAATATACATCTATAGCTTTTTAAATAATAGGTAAGACGGACTTTTTTTTTTTTTTTTTTTTTTTTTTACATATGCATGAGATACACATATCAGTATTCAAGTGTGACTCATATCCTTTAAATAATGTTTTTTCCATATTTTTGTATATCAGTCCAATATCATGTGATTGTGTTATATATCAACTTGATTATTTATGGTTTATATATTTTCTTCATTTCATAGTTAATTTTGATGCCACAGTATACTCCTGAAGAAGCTTAAAAGCGAAACATGTTGAGAAAGTGGTATCAAGCATTGTATCCTACTTTTATTCTAACTGTTTTGTAAACATAAATGTTCTGTTCTTTTGTCTGTCTTTTTTAAAACAGATTTATAAATAAAATATATTTTTTATCTTTAACAAATTTCTATTTTGTGTATTAAGCACCGTTAAAGTCCCTGGCCTATCCATGGCCAAAAGTCCCTTCTTTTTTCCCATATATAAAAATAGGATTTTTATAACAGCTTACCTGTAAAATCCTTTTCTTGGAGTACATCATGGGACACAGAGCCTTAAAGTGGATGTAAACCCCCAAATTTTTATTTTTATTTTATATACTGTAGAGCTGGGATATGCAATTAGTGGACCTCCAGCTGTTGCAAAACTACAAGTCCCATCATGCTCTGCCCCTGGGTGTCATGCTTGTGGCTGTCAGTTTTGCTATGTCTCATGGGACTTGTAGTTCTGCAACAGCTGGAGGTCCGCTAATTGCATATCGCTGCTGTAGAGTATAAGATTTCCTATCATTTGAGCCCAGTCTTGCCACACAGAGTTAATCCATCTCTGAGCAATCCTTATTGTTCAGTGAGATAAATCTTGACAAACTGAGAAAAACTGTCAAATCCTCCCCCTTGCTGTGAGTGACAGGTGATTTACATCTCGTGCATTAGCCTAATAGACATGCAGTATTTTTTAATTCCCTCCCACTCCTTTCTTCAGCAGCTCTGCAAGGATTGGCTGTATCACACCTCAGCATGATTCGGCATGCTGAAGTCATGTGGTTACTTTCCAGTCTTTTCACTGGATGTTAGAGATCATAGCAGAAGTTCAGTGTTAGAAATACACAGGAGAAAATGCATATTGACAAGGGGAGTGTAGAGGTGGGCGGGGAGTCTGACATCACGACTCCACCCACCGAGCTCCAGACAACAGACCCACCAACAGAATATGCAGTTTTTCAGCTCTCATAACAGACAGAGGGGAGACATTTGACAGGTAAAGATGCATGCAGGAGGCACGTATATCCTTATAGATAACCCCTATGGAAGTAGTTTAGAAAGGATGACATTGGGTTTACATCCACTTTAATTACTCAATGGGTTATGGGCCACCTTCGGGTGTTGACACTGGTATAACCAATACAGGAAGTTAGCTCCCCTACATAACCCCTCCTCCTTCCAGGAGTACCTCAGTTTTTGTAGCCAAGTAATCTACTCAAACCCCATAAAAAGAGGGGAGGGACCTCTGTGTCCCATGATGTACTCCAAGAAAAGGATTTTACAGATGAGCCGTTATAAAAATCCTATTTTCTTTATTGTACATCATAGGGCACAGAGCCTTAATTACTTACTTAATGGGACGTCCCATAGCAATGCTACTTGAGGGGAGGGAGACACAACCCGTAGGGCACCCCCAGACCTGAGGACTTATACTACTACCTGCAGCACACTGCACCCGAAGGAGATATCCTCATTCTTCCTTACATCCACTTGATAAAATTTTGTGAATGTATGCACTGAAGACCAAGTTGCGGCCTTGCAGATCTGAGCCTTGGAGGTCTGGTGACGCATTGCCCAAGAAGCACTAACCGCTCTGGTAGAGTGCGCCTTGACTTGAAAAGGGGGAATCTTACCCTTTAAATCATAAGTTTGAATAATAACTTGCCAAATCCACTTAGCGACAGTGGATTTCGAGACGCTGCCTGTCCTTTCTTAGGACCTTCTGGCAAAATAAATAAGACATCAGTCTTACCAATCTGAGCAGTTGCCTTTAAATAGATTTTCACTGCTCTCACTACATCAAGACAATGTAGTGACTTTTCTTCCCTGGAACATGGTTTTGGAAAAAACAATGGCAGGACAATATCTTGATTCAACCTGAAACTACTTTGGTCTGTCTGGATGAGGGCGTAACACCACTCTGTTTTCATGAATAATCAAATATGGCTCTTTAGCAAGGAGCGTTTCAGAATTGGCTGCTCTTTCTTGTAAAGGATATAGCAACCAAACATACCAGCTTCCTTGTCAAAAGGGTACGGAATATGCTGTATCGGTTCAAATGGCTGTTTTTGTAACACAGAAAAAACTAAAATTCAAGTCCCAAGGGCTCAAGGGCGTTTTAACCGGCGGATTAATCCACATCACCCATTGCATAAAACCCCGGACTAAAGAATGCGTAGCAAGCGGTCTTTGAAATAAAATGGATAAGGCCCTTAATAGTACTCAGGGCCAATCTACCCAATTGTAGAAAGGCAAGAATTCTGCCTAGGATATATCTCCGAGGGTGCCAACCCTTGGATTCACACCAGGAAACATAAGCCTTCCGAACCCAATAATATATAGTTCTGGCTTCCTTACATTAATCAAAGTTGAAATGACTGACCCGGAAAGCCCACATTTCCTCAGAATGTGGATTTCAATAGCCAGGCCGTTTAAATTTAGCATTCGTAAAGTAGGATGGAATATCGGCCCCTGTGAAAGCAGGTCTGGCCTTAGTGGGAGGGGCCATGGACAGGACAATTCTTTAACCTGAAGGTCCAGGTTTTCAAAGCCAGACACGCTGCCCGAATCTCTAGGATGTTGATGGGCAGGGTTCTTTCGGATCTCGACCACGGTCCTTGGACAGTTTTCTCTAGTACCGCTCCCCAGCCTGAGAGGCTGGGATCTGTCGTTATTACTTTCCAGATAATTGGTCTGAAGGATTTTCCTTTCAGCAGATTCTGGGTTAGTAACCACCAATTGAGGCTTTGGAACACCCTTGGGGACAGCTGCATTGGCAAGTCCAAAGCTTGGGTCGTTTTGTTCCAAGCAGACAGGATACAGTTCTGCAACAGTTTCGAATTGAACTGTGCATAGGGAACTGCTTTGAATGAAGCTACCATCTTTCCCAACAACCTCATGCAAAGGTAGATAGAGGGATCTTTTTTTGACCTGACCCTCCGCACCAGCTCTCGTATGGAGGTGATCTGTGCCAGAGGCAAGAACACCCTTTTTTGGGCAGTGTCTATGATCAGGCCCAAATACTCCAGCTTTCTTTGCAGTTTTAAGGAAGACTTCTCTAGGTTGAGAATCCAACCCAGACTTTCCAGGTAACTGGTTGTAATGCGTACACTTTGCGCCAAGCGAGCCACTTTTGTGAACACCCTGGGTGCTGTTACTAGCCCGAAGGGCAAGGCTACGAACTGGAAGTGCTGCTGTTCTACTTCGAACCGCAGAAACCTCTGGTGAGCAGGGAATATAGGGACATGCAGATATGCATCTCTGATGTTGATGGATGCCAGAAGTTCTCCTCCTGGTAGGATAGAAACTACTGACTTGATTGACTCCATGCCAAAGGAGCGGATCTTCAGGAACAGATTTAGATTCCTTAGATCTAGAATGGGTCTGACCCCCCCCCCCCCCCCCCCCCCCATTTGGCACTGTAAACAGGTTTGAATAAAACCCCGAGCCTTGCTCTTGTGTGGGAATCTGTATGATCACCCCCTGAGCCAATAACCGGTCTGGTGCTAGAAACAGAGATAGTCTTTTCCCTGGATCTTTGGGAACGTTTGATCTCAAAAAACGAGATGGTGGAAACTCCCGTAATTCTGGTTTGTATCCTAGAGAGAACCCATCTGTCCTGAATTTCCCTTTGCCAGACTTCTGAGTATTTCAGAAGTCTTCCCCCCACCTTGGTGAGGGGGGACGTCCCTTCATGATGAGGCCTTAGTGCTCTGCTTTGCAGATTTGCGGCCCCAGGTCTATTGTGCCTGGGACTGACCCTGAGGTTTTCCTCTAGAGTCTGACGGCAGAGGCCGTCGCCACTGCCTAGAGGTGGATGCCCCTGGCGAAGGAGAAAAAGTCAGTTTAAATGAAGGACTTTCCTTTGACTGGCCAAAGAGTACTCTTTCCACTAGAAATTGGATGTATTTATCCAAATAATCGCTTCCCACGAAAAGGGAAACTAGTCAGAAGCTTTTTACAAGGTGCTTCGTCTGCCCAATTCTTTAACCAAAGGGTTCAACGCATGTGTATTAGCGCAAGGCGGGACACCTGGTGAATAGAATCTTTCATAGCGTCTATAGCAAAACATAACACCTTTGGTAGTTCAGCAAACGCATGGGCCTGTTGTGCAGGGACCTCTTTAAGAGCATCTATAAACTGGTCCTTTAAGGACTGACAGATGCCTATTGCGGCGACTGCAGGTTGAGTAACAGTCCCTGCCAAGGAAAGAGGGCTTTAACAAGAATTCCAAGTCTTTATCTGTTGGATCTTTAAGCATTTGCGCATTGTCAACTGGACAAGTCAAACTTTTAGTCACACTGGAAATCGCAGCCTCAACTGCTGGAACTTTCCATCTTTTGCTGAATTTTTCCTCCATGGGATAGAGTACTAAGAATCTCTTTGGAAGGAGAAAATGCTTATCTGGATGATCCCATTCGGCATACAGTGGGGACGGAAAGTATTCAGACCCCCTTACATTTTTCACTCTTTGTTATATTGCAGCCATTTGCTAAAATCATTTGAGTTCATTTTTTTCCCTCATTAATGTACACACAGCACCCCATATTGACAGAAAAACACAGAATTGTTGACATTTTTGCAGGTTTATTAAAAAAGAAAAACTGACATGGTCCTAAGTATTCAGACCCTTTGCTCAGTATTTAGTAGAAGTACCCTTTTGATCTAATACAGCCATGAGTCTTTTTGGGAAAGATGCAACAAGTTTTTCACACCTGGATCTTCTGCCATTCCTCTTTGCAGATCCTCTCCTGTTCGGTCAGGTTGGATGGTAAACGTTGGTGGACAGCCATTTTTAGGTCTCGCCAGAGATGCTCAATTGGGCTTAAGTCAGGGCTCTGGCTGGGCCATTCAAGAACAGTCATGGAATTGTTGTGAAGCCACTCTCTCGTTATTTTAGCTGTGTGCTAAGGGTCATTGCCTTGTTGGAAGGTAAACCTTCGGCCCAGTCTGAGGTCCTGAGCACTCTGGAGAAGGTTTCCGTCCAGGATATCCCTGTACTTGGCCGCATTCATCTTTCCCTCGATTGCATCCTGTCCCTGCAGGTGAAAAACACCCCCCACAGCATGATGCTGCCACCACCATGCTTCACTGTTGGGACTGTATTGGACAGGTGATGAGCAGTGCCTGGTTTTCACCACACATACTGTTTAGAATCAAGGCCAAAAAGTTCTCTTGGTTTCATCAGACCAGAGAATCTTATTTCTCACCAACTTGGGGTCCTTCAGGTGTTTTTTTTTTTTTTTTTAGCAAACTCCATGCGGGGTTTGGTGGGGGGAGGGAGTGGGAGATGACGGGGGTTCTTAGCATTCTGAGGCTAAAATAAGTGTGCTGTTTTTTCTGGGAAATGTCACACTGCCCACTGCTTACAGGATGTTTATTGGGGAGAGAGGACTAAAGAACCCTCTTCAGACGCTGTTTGCAGCACAGATTGAAAGGGTATTGCAACTCCCTCTAGAGGAGACTTTCAAGGCATTACAATGTAATATGAAAGAAAAGTCATAGGTGGACTTTCCAGTTCCTAAGCTTTTCTCTTACCTTTTCCTCGCTGCAGGATACTGCTGATTAAACAGACAGATCCAAACTTCACCCATCACGGCAGGTAGCATAGTTAAACCTTCAAAGACCGGGTCCCTTTTAATAGGGGTTCCACTCCTTTGGACCTGTATAGCACCCCTCAGGGCAACTTTAGGTAATGTAGCAAGACCAAAAAGAGTCCTGGTTCCTAGGGTCCAGCCCTCAAAGAGAAGCGTTACAGGCAAAACTTTGTTCTTGTATGCAAGGCCCAGGTACCATCCTGTGGCCGCAGTGGCGTGGATGGATCCAGTTGTGGAGGTTTTTTTAAATCCAGTATGGAACCCTCCTGGAGCTCCTCAGAGCACATCTTCACTCGTGACCAACATCTTAGACACTGGCGAAAAAAACTGAGGTACTCCTGGAAGGAGGAGGGGTTATATAGGGGAGTCAACTTCCTTATTGGGTATACCAGTGTCAACACCTGAAGGTGGCCCATAACCCATTAATTACTTAAGGCTCTGTGTCCCATGATGTACGATAAAGAAAATTACATTTTAAATCATACCTTTAATTGAACAGGCAAAACAGGCGCACCAAAATGAACATTTTGGTGCTGAAACCGAAAATTCAGGATGCACTTGGCCGAAACCAAAACATTACAGTTTTATATTTATTTTAATTTTATTTTTTTTACTGTATTGCATTCAACTTTTCAATATCATGAATTTAAACAAATTTATTGTCAGCCATTATCTGCACTTTTAGCGAAAGAAAAATGCATCCTTTTAAATTCTATGCATGTCGTTGCACTTCTGTTGCGTTAAAAATCTTGCTTACTGCATTTTTCTTAAGACAAAAAAAAAAAAAAAAAAAAAAAACAAAAAAAACCAAACCACACACACACCTCCCAATTGAAATGCATTAACCATTTACCAACCAACCACCGCAGTTATACTGCAGCAGGTTGGCACCCCTACGCGAATCGCCGTACATGTACGACTGTCCGTGCACTAGCTTTTGCAAAAGCATGCTTGCTGCAGGAACTCACCTGTGGGTCGATGTCTGCCGGCTACCTGCGATCGCGGGAAAGAGGCAGAACGGGGATCAAACACGAGTGTAAACAAGGCAGCTCCCCGTTCTGACAGGGGAGGAGAGAGAGATAAGCTGTTCCTAGTGATCAGGAACAGCGATCTCTCTCTACTTCCAGTTAGTCCATCCCCCATATAGTTAGAAACATCTCCCTAGGGAACACTTAACCTCTTTCCTGTCAGTGCCATTTATACAGTAGTCAGTGCATTTTTATAGCACTGATCACTGTATTGGTGTCACTGGTCAACAAAAAATGTCACTTAGGGTCAAATTTGTCAACCGCAATGTCGCAGTCCTGCTAAAAATCGCAGATCGCCACCATTACTGGTAAAAAAAAAAATAATAAAGTCCCTAAATCTTTCCCCTATTTTGTAAATGCTATAACTTTTGCACAAACCGAACACTGTACGCTTATTGCACTTTTTTAACCAAAAATATGTAGCAGAATACATATTGGCTTAAACTGATGAATAAATTTGTTTTTATGATACAGAATTTTTTTTTTTTTTTTTTTTTTATTGTACCGATTTGCAGCATGCGCTCCATTTCCAGTACATCCTTCCGGAGAACTGGTGCCCAGAACTGGACAGCATACTCTAGGTGTGGCCGGATCAAAGTCTTGTAGAGTGGGAGAATTATTGTTTGTTTATCTCTGGAGTTTATCCCCTTTTTAATGCATGGCAATATTCTGTTTACTTTGTTAGCAGCAGCTTGGTATTGCATGCCATTGCTGAGCCTATCATCTACTAGGACACCCAGGTCCTTTTCCATCCTAGATTCCCCCAGGAGGTTCTCCCCCCAGTGTATAGATTATTTATATTTTTTGCCACCCAAATGCATTTTACATTTTTCTACATTAAACCTCATTTGCCATGTAGTTGCCCACCCCATTAATTTGTTGAGATCATTTTGCAAGGTTTCCACATCCTGCGGAGAAGTTATTGCTCTGTTTAGCTTAGTATCGTCCACAAATACAGAGATTGAACTGTTTACCCCATCCTCCAGGTTGTTTATGAACAAAATAAATAGGACTGGTCCCAGCACAGAACCCTGGGGGAACCCACTACCCACCTCTGACCATTCCAAGTACTCCCCATTTATCACCACCCTCTGAATTCGCCCTTGTAGCCAGTTTACAATCCATGTACCCACCCTATGGTCCATGCCAACGGACCATATTTTGTGCAGTAAACGTTTATGGGGAACTGTGTCAAATGCTTTTGCAAAATCCAGAAACACCAAGTCTACGGGCCTCCCTTTATCTAGATGGCACCTCACCTCCTCATAGAAGGTTAATAGATTAGCAGTAATCAGCATGGATTAATGAAGAATCGCTCTTGCCAAACCAATGATACCGTTCTCGTTACTAAAATCTTGAATACAGTCCCTTATCCCCTCCAAGAGCTTGCATAATATTGATGTTAGGCTAACTGGTCTGTAATTCTTAGGGATGTATTTTGGGCACTTTTTAAATATTGGTGCTACATTGGCTTTTCTCCAATCACCAGGTACCATTCCAGGTTATACTTACCTGCTCTGTGCAGTGGCTTTGCACAGAGCAGCCCGAGCCTCCTCTTCTCAGGTCCCTCATCAGCGTTCCTGGGCCCCTTTCTTCTACCAAGTGCCCCCACAGCAAATAGCTTGCTGTGGGGGCACCCAAGCAGGCTCGTTCCCAAGCCACTGCTCTGTGTGTCCATTCAAGGTAAAAAAAAAAAAAAACTTGAGACTTTAGAACCACTTAATATTAGTCTTAAAGAACAAATTTTAAAAAGTTTACATAAATAGCAAATAAACTTACCCTTGCAATAGCACCAGAGATTATAAGAGGTGGTCTGGGTTGACTAAAAAGAAAAAGTGAGAAGAAAAAAAATAAAATAAAAATTAGCGTCTCATATTGTAATATGTAAATGTCTACCATAGACCATACAACTGCACTAGCTTTGATGGGAGATTCTGCCTTCCACATGATCAGTTACAGTGCTTTAATAAAATACTGCACTGCAAACATTTCAGAAATACACTGCTAATTTAATAAACAAACAGTCAGTGCTCTAAACTAGGACAGGCACACAACGACAGACCAACTGACCTCAATCTCTGCTGCAACTATGGGGAAAGGCAGTAAGACAGTTACACAAGCAGACGCCTGAAGATACTGGGAAATATCTATTAGACTACTGTTACAATGATTTAGTGTATTTTACCCCCATAAAAAAATACAAATTAATTAAAAATAAAAACAATGCCAGTGTGGTTTGACACATGTAAATGTAACTACCAACACTGAAATTGCAAAATACTCATGTACAAATCTAATATAATTTTTAACCTAAGTTTTCTTTTAAAATGACCGTTAACCCAATTCCTGAGACTTCCCGGGAGCCGATGTAGCTGTATGTCGGCTCCTTTAAGTGGGATAGCACACACCCGTGACCACGAGCGATCATGGGCACAAGAGGCAGGACAGGGACGTGTGTGTGTGTGCGCAAGCACACAAATCCCTGTTACATAGTAGGTGAGGTTGAAAAAAGACACAAGTCCAACCTGTGTGTGATTATAGGTCAGTATTACATTGTATATCCCTGTATGTTGCAGTCGTTCAGAGAGGAGATGCAGATCGTGAATTCCTAAAAGCTAGGAACCATGATCTGTCATCTCTTATAGTCAGAACACACAGTCAGGGAACACAGTTAACCCCCTCCCTGCCAGTGACATTTATACAGTAATCAGTGGGTTTTCATAGCACTGATCGCTGTACAAAAATGTGTCAAAAGTGTCCGATGCGTCTGCAATAATGTTGCAGTCACGAGATAGATAGATAAAAAATGAATAATAAATATTATTAATAATAGAATAATAGAAGAATACATATCAGCCTAAAAACTGAGAAAAAAAAAAAAAATTGCCTTTACAAAATATTGGGCTATTATAGCAAAAAGTACAAAATAGTGTTTTTTTTTTTTTCAAAATGTCGCTTTTTTTTGTTTATAGGGAAAAAAAAAAAAAAAAAAAAAAGCAGAGATGATCAAATACCACCAAAAGAAAGCGCTATTTGTGGGGGAAAAAAAAAAAAAAAAAAAGATCATCAATTTTGTTTGGGTACAGCGTCGCATGACCGCGCAATTGTCAGTTAAAGTGGCACAGTGCCATATCGTAAAAAGTGCTCTGGTCATTGAGCAGCCAAATCATCCGGGGCTGAAGTGGTTAAGGGAAAAAACCTGCTACCTTTACGACGACTTTAAAATACGGTTCTTATCCTAAAGAGATGTTTTTACAACAAGCAGAAATAAATACCTGAACTACATATGTAAGCAAGAATTGTGGAGATCGGCCAGTGGGGGAAAATGCAGCAGGTATTATAGCAGGCAGCAGAGGTATAGGTGTGCAAGGTATAACTGTGGGGATAGGTGTTCTTTATGGAGACTTCAGATCTATCTTATGAGACTTTTCTCCAACTTGCAGGTAACAGACTCCAACAACTCCTCCTACATTCTCTACAGTGCTTGATTCACAATTAACCCTTTCACTGCCAGGTCAGTACAGTGACCTACAGCACTGCTTCCAACTGGCCAGGTCCATACGCCATAAGGACCTGCATTCCTGCTTTTGTTTTAAGCTCATGATCACGCCAGTGTCCAGGAACTTATACCAGAGCTGTTAAGCAGACTCTGCTTAACAAAACAATAGCTCTGATTAGCAGCTACCAGTGCTAGTTGTGGCCGCTGATTCTCCCAAAATATCCCACACCCTAATCGCTGCTACACCTTTCTCTTCTGCTTCCCCCACTACCCCTTCAGTGCACCCCCCAACCATCCCCGGTGGTCCCCCATGCAGTTCTGCTGGCCAGCATTCTCTCCACCCCCTCCTGCCAGCTGCAGCCCAGGAAAGAAGAGGAAGAAGAACTGGTACACGTGTGTTTACCAGCCCCCTTTCTTTCTTGAATTAACACAGCGATCGGTGTCGATCGCTGTATTTATTCATCAGTGAAGATACTAAACCGTGTTTACTATACTTCAGTTTGTGAATGAATAGGGGACTCCATACAGACTCCTATTCATTCATCTACAGTGCAGATAAAGCTGCAGAGAAAAGGTACAGTCTTCAATAACTTTCTCAAAAAAAAAAAAAAACCACACCGCACACACACACACACACACACACACACACACACACACACACACACACACACACACTAGGGGTCCGTTTGACCACTGATGCCTTTCCAAAGCCCTCCCCCCAAAAAATAAATAGGAAAACAAAAATACAAAAAATAAAATTGTAATTGTCAAAAAAAAAAAAATAAACAAAAAATACAATTGTAAAGAAAACTAAAGAATAAAAATAAATTGTAAGGGTAGACTTAGACATGTGTCTAAATCCCCCCTTGCCTCTGAAGCCCGATCTGCATTTGGATCATGATCCAGAGGCTACTGACATCGTATTGCACGCACTTACGGGGCATTTGCGGCACTTCACCATTATATTAAATGTGTAGCGTTCTACAGAAGACAATGCTACATTTGGGTCAACTTTGCTGCAGATGCAGCATGTAAACACCCGTCTGCTGCCTATTGCAACTTGGTGGGTGGCAGAAATGCAGTTCAACAGCACATTTTTTGCCCCCCCTCCAAATTGCAAGTCTAAACAAGGCCTAAGGCCTCGTTCATGCGGGTAAAACTACAGTGAGGCCATGCTTAGCTGCCCAGGTGTTCTGTGCATCCCCATGCAGGCAGCCCCATCAATGTCACAATGTCAACTGGGATACAGCGGCTGCACGGTAATGCACAGGTGTTCTGTTCATTCCTGTACAGGCAGTCCCATTTCTGTCAATTGGGATGCAGCCACTGCTCCCAACTTGACATCCGTGTGGATGCATGTCCCTGAACTCACACTGTCTGTTTTGGGGCCATGCATCTACACCCCCACGAATGTCAGATCTGTCCTTACAGCCGCTGCATCCCAACTGACATAAATGTGACTGCCTGTGTATCCCCATGCATGTAAACATGGCCCTCTATACAGCCCTCCATGGGCATACACGTTAGTATACCCAATGTGAACGAGGCCTTAGTAGGAATTTTGTAAGTTATGTTGCTTTTATGTGTGCTAATATTAGTGTTATTTTAGCGAAAATATTTTGTTTTGATAAAAATTTGTGCAAATATCGCAGGGCCAAAAAAAAAAAAAAAATATATCAGTAGCACTTTTTACTCTACAGGTCATGTGCTTTCAGAAAATATATGGTTTGGGGGATGTCTTTTACAAACTCTGAAAACTGTAAGAGAAAAATAAAAAAGCAATGAAAAAAAAATTGCAAACATTGTCTGGCCACCTAAATTTAGAAGTGGAGCACAGGGCCTAGCAGCAAAAGGTTTAAACCGTTGCATATTTGTTTATACAGCTTCAGAACCTAAAAAGGATATTATGCATTTGACTATATTGTTTGGAGACCTTAGTATGCAATGTTCCTTCCTTGTTATGCCCGTTTCTGATGCCATTCAATTTGTTGCTACAACTTTTTAGTTTATGTACCCTGTATTTGTCTTGATGATTCTTTGCTGTGCAGCAGATTTATAAACTCAGAAAAATAAATAAATACACACACACACACAGTACACCCCTCACATTTTTTATATATCTTTTCGTGTGACAACACTGAAGAAATGACACTTTGATACAATGTAAAGTATTGAGTGTCCTGCTTGTATAACAGTGTAAATTTGCTGTCCCCTCAAAATAACACACAGCCATTAACGTCTAAACCGCTGGCAAACAAAAGTGCGTACACTCCCAAGTAAAAATATCCGAATTGGGCCCAATTAGCCATTTTCCCTCCCCGGTGCCATGTGACTTGTTAGTGTTACAAGGTCTCAAGTGTGAATGGGGAGCAGGTGTGTTAAATTTGGTGTTATCACGCTCACATACTGGTCACTGGAAGTTCAACATGGCATCTCATGGCAAAGAACTGAGGATCTGAAAAAAAGAATTGTTGCTGTATACAAAGATGGCCTAGGCTATAAGAAGATTGCCAGGACCCTGAAACTGAGCTGCAGCACGGTGGCCAAGACCATACACCGGTTTAACAGGACAGGTTCCACTCAGAACAGGCCTCGCCATGGTCGACCAAAGAAGTTGAGTGCACGTGCTCAGCATCATATCCAGAGGTTGTCTTTGAGATATAGATGTATGAGTGCTACCAGCATTGCTGCAGAAGGGGTGGGGGGTCAGCTCGTCAGTGCTCAGACCATATGCCGCACACTGCATCAAATTGGCCCACATGGCTGTCATCCCAGAAGGAAGCCTCTTCTAAAGATGATGCACAAGAAAGCCCGCAAACAGTTTGCTGAAGACAAGCAGACGAAGGACATGGATTACTGGAACCATGTCCTGTGGTCTGATGAGACCAAGATAAACTTATTTGGTTCAGATGGTGTCAAGTGTGTGTGGCGGCAATTAGGTGAGGAGTACAAAGACAAGTGTCTTGCCTACAGTCAAGCATTGTGGTGGGAGTGCCATTGTCTGGGGCTGTATGAATGCTGCCGGCACTGGGGAGCTACAGTTCATTGAGGGAACCATTAATGCCAACATGTACTGTGACATACTGAAGCAGAGCATGATCTGAGGGTAAAAGGTGATGGACTGGACAAGCATGTATCCAGACCTAAACCCTACTGAGCATCTGTGGGGCATTCACCAACAGAAGGTGGAGGAGCGCAAGGTCTCCAACATCCACCAGCTCCGTGATGTCATCATGGAGGAGTGGAAGAGGACTCCAGTGGCAACCTGTGAAGTTCTGGTGACCTCAATGCTCAAGAGGGTTAAGGCAGTGCTGGAAAATAAGGGTGGCCACACAAAATATTGACACTTTGGGTCCAATTTGGATATTTTCACTTAGGGGTGTACTCCCTTTTGTTGCCAGCAGTTTAGACATTAATGGCTGAGTATTGAGTTATTTTGAGGGGACAGCAAATTTACACTGTTTCACAAACAAGCTGTACACCCACTACTTTACATTTTAGCAAAGTGTCATTTCTTCAGTGTTGTCACATGAAAAGGTAGAATAAAGTTTTTACAAAAAATGTGAGGGGTATACTCACTTTTGTCAGATACTGTAAAATAAAATATCCATTTTTTTTCAACACTGTACTAGGACAAGGAGTGATAAGGGGGCTGAGAGGGAAGAGAATGATGCCCACTCATTGATGAAGGTCTGCGTTAAAAATTATAATAAAAAATAAAGTCTTTAAAAATTGTTTGTTTTCAATGTGGTTGAAAAAAATTGTAACCTTTAAGTGCTTTCTTAAATTCTTACCATGCACAGCCCTGTTGGATTTGTTTTCTTTTTTTAAGCAAGAAGATTTAAACTACTCAGCTGAGGCAGCACAGCAGAATTAACCCATAATTGATGTTTAAGTGTGCGTGGATTAACCCATTAAAGCTTAAAGAACAATTCCAGACATCAGTATATTATACATATTTAGGTTGGTCCAGCTTTGACTAATGTAACAAAGTATGAGACATACTGTACCACCACCCCAATGATCTCCACTGGCATCCGGGTCCCGCACTGGGCAGCTGGTCCGCTGCAATGTTTGCACACAGGTGGTTATCCGCTTAGCACGGGTACCATTGAATGAAATCATTCTCTGATTACACAAGGTGGAAAGGTGGAGCAGTGACATCACGCTTTCCACCTCGTCCATATAAGAAAAAGAACAGGCTGCACACCACGACAATAATCCAAAATACTTTATTGGGACATCCAAGAGTGACACCGTAGGAACAGATTGTCCGGTAGATGCGTTTCCCACAACAGTGGGAAACGCAGCTACCGGGCACTCTGTTCCTGCAGTGTCACTCTTGGATGTCCCAATAAAGGATTTTGGATTATTGTCGTGGTGTGCAGCCTGTTTTTTCTTATATATTGATTGCAGAGGTGAGCCGAGGCAGGCACCCACAAATTCCATTAGGCTTCCTCATCTCACCTGGAGCACCAAGCCTTCTTTGTTCCTATTCCACCTCGTCAAGTCAAAGCATTCTCTGAATGGTGCCTGTTCCGAGTAGCCGACCTCCTGCATCAGTCCGGCTGCTCAGCATGGGACCCAGATGCTAGTGAAGCTTACTAGAGTAGTGGTGTCTACCTCAGTGATTTTCATTGGCGTCAGCCAGGTATGGTTTATACACCATTACATTGGACTAACTTAACTATGTAACATGTTGATGCCTGGAATTATTCTTTAATGCCAGACAAGGAGAAACATTTAGTACAATGAAAACTCCAGCCATACCATAGCCCAATAAGTTATTATGGTTGTTACAATTTGCAGCAATGCTGGTAATCTTGTGATAACAGGCCCCTCATACATCCTGTGCAGAGCCATTTCTGTTTTGCATGACCAGCTGCCACTGCTCTCTCCCCATCGAGCACCGCAACCAAATGCACTTCTTCCTCTTAGTAGTTCAAATAATGTAGCACTGATGTCTTTGGACCCACCTATTTAACCGTGTGACGCAATCAGCAGTGCACCTAGTCATGACCCACACACAGGCAATTCTTCTGTCATTGCCCACAGATCTACCCACAAACGTCAATAAATTCTAAAAGCAATCATGGAACATGTAGTCCACTGAAGTGCTGGAAACGCTGAATGTGACGTGTGGCACATCTCTGGATCCTCCATGTAGCTTCGGCCACCATAAACATCTTGGCTGTGCAGTGCGGGCATTATAGAGAATAAAAAGCAAGACTACAGCAAAATAAAAGGTATTAATTTAAAGAGTTCAATTGTGTTTCACCTGCTGAGGAGAAAAAGCCATCATAGAAAACTTTGCTTTTTTCTAGAGTTAAGCTTTAATACTTACACGATGCCACTTTCCCACTGCTCAGCTTCCTCATCTTTCTCCTCTTTCACTTCTGGCTGAGTTGTATGTGGATGCTTTTGCACAATTCTCATTCCTCCAGCTTTTACTGTAAATCAGTACAACAAAAAATACAGTTTATCATATATTAAAATCTTCAAAGCCACTTTCTAATATATAATATCCCATGAAATTCTTTAAGTATGTAAACAGTAAAAAAAAGGGAGGACAGACCATATTGGCCCCGTAATGAATGAGGAAGGACATCTGGTTACAAAGCATGGGGAGATGGCAAAGGTATTGAATTTATTCTTCTCCTTAGTCTTCACGAGGGAATCGGGGGGCTTCAGTAACCAAAACTGCAGTGTTTATCCTCATGACATCACAGGAAGCACCTCCATGGTTAACAGAGGACAGAATTAAAATTAGACTTGAGAAACTTAACATTAATAAATCACCAGGACCAGATGGCTTATACCTGAGGGTACTTAGGGAACTCAGTCAAGTGATTGCCAG
The DNA here is from genome assembly GCF_042186555.1 of Aquarana catesbeiana. Taxonomy (NCBI): domain Eukaryota; kingdom Metazoa; phylum Chordata; class Amphibia; order Anura; family Ranidae; genus Aquarana; species Aquarana catesbeiana. Next base: position 248,704,858 of record NC_133328.1, on the reverse strand, counting down.
ACCGTTGTTCCTAATTTTTACAGTCTACTGACTGGAATGGTACCAGCTGATTGGTGCTACATTGGCTTTAATATTTAAAAAGGGCCCAAAATACATCCCTGGGAATTACAGACCAGTTAGCCTAACATCAATAGTATGTAAACTCTTGGAGGGGATGATAAGGGATTATATACAAGATTTTAGTAATGAGAACGGTATCATTAGCAGTAATCAGCATGGATTCATGAAGAATTGTTCTTGCCAAGCATCTACTAACCTTCTATGAGGAGGTGAGTTGCCAGCTAGATAAAGAAAGGCCCACAGACGTGGTGTATCTGGATTTTGCAAAAACATTTGACACAGTTCCCCATAAACGTTTACTGTACAAAATAAGGTCCGTTGGCATGGACAATAGGGCGAGTACATGGATTGAAAACTGGCTACAAGAGCAAGTTCAGAGGGTAGTGATAAATGGGGAGTACTCGGAATGGTCAGGGGTGGGTAGTGGGGTCCCCCAGGGACCTGTGCTGGGACCAATCCTGTTTAATTTGTTTATAAACGACCTGGAGGATGGGGTAAACAGTTCAATCCCTGTATTTGCAGACAATACTAAGCTAAGCAGGGCAATAAACTTCTCAGCAGGATGTGGAAACATTGCAAAAAGATCTGAACAAATTAATGGGGTGGGCAACTACATGGCAAATGAGATTCAATGAAGAAAAATGTAAAATAATGCATTTGGGTGGCAAAAATATGAATGCAATCTATACACTGGGGGGAGAACCACTGGGGGAATCTAGGATGGAAAAAAGACCTGGGGGGTCCTAGAAGATGATAGGCTCAGCAATGGCACGCAATGCCAAGCTGCTGCTAACAAAGCAAACCGAATATTGGCATGCATTAAAAGGGATCAACTCCAGAGATAAAACGATAATTCTCCCGCTCTACAAGACTCTGGTCCGGCCGCACCTAGAGTAGAGCTGCACGATTCTGGCCAAAATGAGAATCACGATTTTTTTGCTTAGAATAAAAAGATCACGATTCTCTCACGATTCTCGCGATGTAAAATCTTTCAAAAAAAAAAAAAAAAAGGCTAACTTTACTGGTTAGATTTTTTTTTTTTTTCATTAAAGTAATTTTTTCCAAACAAATTGCATTTGAAAGACCGCTGCGCAAATACAGTGTGACATAGAATATTGCAACAACCACCATTTTATTCTCTAGGGTGTCTTCTAAAAAAATATATATGTTTGGGGGTTCTAAGTAATTTTCTAGCAAAAAAAAAAAAAAAAAAAAAGATTTTAACTTGAAACCTACAAATGTCAGAAAAAGGTTTAGTGTTTAAGTGGTTAAACTTTTTTCACACACACACAGAGAAGTCTATTCCATTGAAAATTGTTACAATGTTTATACTTAAGTTCAACTTAGAAAGCTGTTTTGTTTCTTGGCAGACTGCCCAGTTTTTCTCTTCCTTTCTTTTAATGGCTGTGGCTTCAGAAGAGCAGAAAATTCTTTGCATAGAAAGAATTGTGAAACACTTTAGTCAAGATCGCGATAACGATTCTTGACGATTAATTGTGCAGCTCTAACCTAGAGTATGCTGTCCAGTTCTGGGCACCAGTCCTCAGAAAGGATGTACTGGAATTGGTGCGAGTACAAATAAGGGCAACAAAGCTAATAAAAGGGTCTGGAGGATATTAGTTATGAAGAAAGGTTGCGAGCACTGAACTTATTCTCTCTGGAGAAGAGACGTTTGAGAGGGGATATGATTTTAATATACAAATACCGTACTAGTGACCCCACAATAGGAATAAAACTTTTTTGCAGAAGAGAGTTTAACAAGACTCGTGGCCACTCATTAAAATTAGAAGAAAAGAGGTTTAACCTTAAACTACATAGAGGGTTCTTTACTGTAAAAGCGGCAAGGATGTGGAATTCCCTTCCACAGGCTGTGGTCTCAGTGGGGGGCATCAATAGACATATAATCACACACATAGGTTGGACTTGTGTCTTTTTTCAACCTCACCTACTATGTAACACAATCTCTATCTATCTTGCCAGAAACAGCTAGGCAACTAACGTTGTTGGAGGTCAGCAATAGCAGCATCCATGTTTTTTTGCATTATGATTTTCTTTAAAGTGATACTAAAGTCTCTTTTTTTGCTTAAAAATAACAAACATGTTATACTTACCTGCTCTGTGCAAGGGCTTTGCATAGAGCAGCCCTGATCCTCCTCTTCGGCTCTCCTGTCCCCCTCCCTCCTGAGTGCCCCCCACAGCAAGCAGCTTGCTATGGGGGCACCTGAGCCGAAGCTCTGCCTGTCCATTCAGACACGGAGCCCTGGCTAGGCCCTGCCTCCTTACTGGCTCCCCTTAATGGCTCACTGATTTTGATTGCCAGCAGCAGGCGTCAATGGTACTCTGCTGCTGTCTCAGCCAATGAGGAGAGTCCCAGGCAGCCGAGTCCCTCGTGCATCATCGCTGGATAGAGGGGGGCTCAGGTAATTGGCGGGCTAATGCACACAGGTTTTTTATCTTAATGCATAGAATGCATTAAGATAAAGAACTTCTGCCTTTACAACAACTTTAAGGCCCATTCACACCACTTTAATACAGTAACGTATGCGTTACTGCAACATGTGGAAACTTATGTTACATGTGCTGGTGTCTTGTGGTGGCATTCATTGTGAAAGCTACCCCAACACACCTTCCAAAAGCACTTGTATTGCTGTGGACGGCAACACGTGTTAACACACTACCATGCGTTGCACTGCACAAGGGAAAATGCTGCAGGGACAATATTTGGTGCATTGTGGCACATTAACCAGCTATTCAAATGAATGGGCTGTCTCAACACAATGGTAAATGGACCAACCTGGTGTGAATGGGTCCTTAATGACATCTTAGCTGGGGTAACTTTCTTTTACAATTTGTCCTGCTGACCACAGTTACTGGGCCCCCCAACTCTTCACAAATTATCTATGATTAGTAGGTGTAAAATGTACCTGTAAAGAAAAAAAAAGAAATGTTGGGGTTTATACCTACCTCAACCCCATCTTCTGAAAGCAGCCCTTGCAAGGTAGACAATCTCGCCCCTTCCTGCCAGATCCTGGGAAGCACGGAGCAGCCTGTCTTACAAGGTGGTCCTCTTGCAGTGGACTGGAATGTCTCTTAATGACTTTTTTGTAGGTACATTTTACACCTAATAACAGTAGGTGATTTGTAGAGGAGGGAGATGGCCCAGGCAATTTGAGCAGACCTTGCATTTTACCAGAAAAAAAAAAAGTTAAATTATATATTTGGCTTTTTCCACACTGCAAAGCATTGTACTATAGTAGGGATGCACCGAAATTTCAGCCGCCGAAACATATCGGCCGAAAATGGCCTTTTCTACATTTTGCTGAAAAGGACGCCGATAACAGCACCGGAAATGGGGGCGGAGCCCCGCCCCTGGTGCCGCCCAGTACGGGGGTGTTGTTCTGGAGCGTCCCCGTACAGCCCCAGTCTAGTCCTCTCCTTCCCTTCCGAGGCGGCAAAAAGCAAAACAGTGCTCTATCTATGGAGGAAAGCTGTAAGCACACCGCATTAAGGAGCAGCTTGTCAGTATGATCAGCGGGAGGAGCATTATCAGTGTGCAGCACCGCAGGGGTTAAAAGTGCAGGACATGTTTGACATGTACGACAGCTTACCTCCATAGATAGAACACTGTTCTTGGCTTTGCCTTGCTAACTGTCTTGTCCTGATCCTGTCTGACATACTAAGGCAGGCTGCATGATGGGCACTGGTAGGCTGCTGGGCACTGGTGAGGCACAGGCAGACTGCAAATTATGGGCACTGGTAGGTTGCTGGGCACTGGCAGGCTGCATTTAAAGGACCCTGGTGAGGCTGCATTGATCTCCTGTACCACGTCTGCAGTCTCTGACCATCTCCTGTACCATGTCCGCAGACTCCATTTCTAACTACTACTAATAAAAATAAAATTGTACTGCAGATCCAAAAATCCAGAGAACACTTTAGAGACCCACTTGCCCTATGTTACAGCCATTCACAACCAGGATTCTGTGGAACTCTAGAGTCCTGTCAGATGTTTTTGAATTTGTGGCTGGTTGACCTCACTCGACAGTGCCTGGATAGTTCCATGTCCATGCCACTTGGCAGGGCCAACAGCAGGGTGGATAAAAAAATCAATGTTAAAAAAAATTAAAAAAAAAAAAAAAAAACTAACTATTTTAATAAAATTAGGGATGCACCGAAATTTCGGCCGCCAAAACATATTGGCCGAAAATGGCCTTTTCAGCAATTTGCCGAAAGAGGAAAAAGGCCGATAATGCTGCCGAAAATGGGGCGGGGCCTGGGCGGTGCTCCGCCCCTGGTGCCGCCCATTACAGGGGTGTCGTATAGCGCAGAAGAGAGGAGAGCCGCCGCCTAGTTGATTACAGCGCCAGGAACATCACAGCTTTTATTTCAATAGCTGTGTGTTCCCCGCCGCGCGCCATCACATACAGACCCTCCCTCTTGTCCGGGCACCTTCATAGACAGATCACCCGTCCAATTCTGGGAAATCTGTCTATCAAAGTTCCCCGTACAAGGGGGAGGGGCTGTATGTGACGGCGTGCGGTGGGGCACACACAGCTATTGAAATGAAAGCTGTGATGTTACCGGTGCTCTAATCAACCATGCGTTTGCTTCGCTCTCTTCCCCTGCACAGGCAAGGCTGCACTGGGGACACACAGGCTGGCTGCATCTGATGGGCACTGGTGAGGCTGCATTGATCCCCTGTGCCACGTCCGCAGTCTCTGACCCTCTCCTGTGCCATGTCCGCAGTCTCTGACCCTCTCCTGTGCCATGTCCGCAGTCTCTGACCCTCTCCTGTATAAAAATATTTTTTAAAAACAGTCATTTTCGGTATCGGTTTTCGGCCCAGTGTATTTTTCATTTTCGGTGTCGGATTAGGCACCAAAAAACCCATTCGGTGCACCCCCAAATAAAATGCTTTTGGAGTAAAAAAAAAAAAAAATCTATCTAAAAGATAGTTTTTCTAGTTAAGTTATATTAATAATTTAGTTTATTCAGCATGAAATGGAGCTTTAATATGTAGCATGAGGCTGTATATTCTGCAATATTTACATTTTTGGTAAATTCATTCAATGAATCCAATCTCTGCAAGCTGAGATAACATGCACTGCATTAATGCATTCACACAATTTCACAGTAACCATGGGATAAAACAAAGTTCAGGAATATTCCTTTATCCCATTGTTTTGCAAATCTATGTACACTACAAACTGATTGAATCGGTTCTGAGATAGCTGTTTTACTAACCTGACAGCTTATTAGTCTAAATAGGAACCCTTCATTTTGTTTGCAAATATTAAAGATTCTAACTACCAACAAGAATAAGTCTTTACATTTAAGGAGCACCTGTCATTTCAGATCCATCATGGCAGCGCTGTTAGGGGGCATCCATTCACCTGCTGCCGCCACGTCTCTCATCTTGTGTCACTGTCGCATCACTAGCCACCCCATTAAAGTAAATGGGACTGTTGGTAAGTCAGCAGCGGCTCAGAGGAAGAGCCGCTGCAAGACAGAGATGACAGTTGCTCTTTAAAAAAATTATGATTTAAATAAAGCCTTTTTACTAGTGATTTAAATCAAATCCACCCTGGCCAATAGCATGAATCTAAGGTTCCATTCCTGTGTGTTCCATGAACACATGCAAAAGCATGCTGCGATTGTGGTGCTATTCATTGTTAATCGTGCCGCAAATGTGGGGTAAACAACTTACGTGAATCTCTACGTCCAAAAAGGTGCAGAAGCTCCATTGGCACATGAATGGGCTGCCTTATGCATGTCACATGAATATGTGTGTTCACACGATGCCTAATGATCCTTATAATAAAGAGAGGGTGTAACAATCCCTCACTACAAACATAATCAAACCAATGCCTAAAGATGTCCCTAAACCACTTATATACTTGCACTTATATCAATATTTTTGAACACTTATGTAATATAGGGTTGCACAGTGAGTTGATATTTATTGCCTTTTATTAATTTTTTTTAACACTTATTTGTAGCGTTTGGTTTAAAGCTTCTTCATATATTGGTTTGACTGCATTTATAGTGAGGGAGCGGTGCACTGTGTTCTTATAGTTTTGAATATATTTTGTGAATCACAAAATATTGGTAGCAGCTTTCAATTTCAGTTTTTAAAAGAGAAGTTTGGCAATACAAAAAAAAAAAAAATTAACAATCATACTCACTTAGATGGCTGCAGTAGCGATCCCAGCTTCAGCTGTCACACGCAGGATCTACACTGAGAGCTGAGTGATCAAACACTACTGATCACTCAGTTCTTGGGATTTAGTCTGCAGAGTCACGGTCAGTTGCCAGTTCTGTGCTCTACCCCTCTAGTGCTCACCAAGGGGCTGAGCCAGCTACCACTCTGAACACGAGTGAATACCGACTTTAAAGTTGGGACCTTTCCAGAGCCTGAAATCAGATCACAGGGGTGCAGAATGAAGTGCACTCCTGTGATCCATAGAAGTACAACCAAAAGAGCTTTGGTCCTGCTTCTCCTTTATTTATTTTTTTTAATTACTCAGAGAAAGAAAGGAATTTTTTTTGTGTTTTTAATTAGTAAAGGTGGCATTTTGCAAGTGACCACCATGAGGTAAGGAGTGGCATGGTTAATGCATGCCACTGTAAGGCCAGCATTCACTTCAACTAATGAAGTGGTCAGTAGCACCTGGTGTTTTTTTGTTGGGGGGGGGGGGGGGATGGCAAACACCCGTCTGCCGGGAATGACCCCATCTAGGAAGCAGGCACATCGGGCATCGGCAGGGATCGGGGCATCAGGCTCTGTGTCTTCTCCTCCTCCTAGGCATCCAATAGGATCACCTGTCCTTTCAGCCAATCGGGTGACGGGTATCAGACCTGCTTCCCGATTGGGCGGGAGGAGGATCAGTGTTGCAGCAGCAAATATTAAATTTGCTGTTGTAACACCTGGGTGGGCTCACGGTTCAATGCTCTGCGACCCAAGCCCACCCTATTAGAGCCTCTGGCTCTAATCAGGTGCTTCAATAAAACACCCCCGCCATTATAATTCATGTGCCCAGCATCCTGAAAGGGGCCGGACGCATGAATAGGGAGTAGCAGCATGTGGATCATAAAGCATTAATTAGGATGTGGCGCCCGGGCACCCCTAATGGACGGGTCGCCACTGGAAGTGGTTAGGACTTCTGCCTAGCAGCACCAGGGTCGTTGAATCAAATCCCAACCATGGCACTACCTGCACAGAGCTTGCATGTTCTCCCTGTGCCTGCGTGGGTTTTCTCCCACATTCCATGCTGGTATGGCTCCAGTCTAGATTGGCCCTAGTATGTGTATGTATAAATGTGAGTTAGGGACCTTAGACTGTAAGCTCCTTGAGAGCAGGTACTGATGTGAATGTATTATACTCTGTAAAGTGCTGTGCAAGTACATAGCAGGGGTTCCCGAGATCTAAAAATGTTTTAAATGGTTCCTCTGCAACATTGCTGCGTAAAGCTGGAATACATATGCTGGCCTCCAGGTATGTCTGATCAAGTGCCACGACACATAGTTCCCTCCACTACAATTAGTGTCCCCATAAAATCACTGACAGGAAGTTCCAGAACTGTGCCCTTAGGTCCCTCTGCCAGAGAACTCTAAAGAGCTGAAAAGAGGACAAAATTCCCCAGAGACCTCCCTGCCTTCCCTCTGTATGTAATAACATTGACGTCCTAGTTATGTGTATACAGTCCGCTCACAGGGGCCAGTCTCCACTCCCGAGGCTGGCACCATATGGCACATATCACACGGCCTGCTTTACCCCCATTTCCCAGGACTAGAGAAGTACAATGAATACCGGCAGGTGGGTGTCCAGCCTTGGTGTCCGGCTTCTCTTTAGGCGGAGAAGACATGCTGCTGTCTAGTGGAAGGTATTCCGCTCTTTACTATACACCCGCAGGGCACGACGCTCCACACTCCCAACACAACTCGCTGCAAGTCTACAGCCGTCAAATCTCCGCCCAATTCTCCTCGTCTTCCTACTCCCGGTCCTCCTCAAGTACCCGCCCATACCAATTCCTTCAACGTGGCTTTACTAATGTATCACTTTTTTTTACTTAGCTTTATTGCTAACATTATTGTGATAGACACGTTGGCGTCCTTTTTTTTCCCCCGGAACGAGCGACGTGCACATGCGCAGTAATAACAAAAACAGCGGAGACGCGCAGGGGAGCGTGCACGCAGGCTGTAGATGTCTTCCGTGGTTTGTTTTACGCATCACGTGTCTTTGCGTAGGTTTGGCGCGTCCATGTTACTATGGAAATAGTTGCATGGAGACCTGAACGCTTTCTAAGGCCACATTAAAGTTGTATCTCCAAGTTATTACCGGGAACTGGGGAATTCGGCTACAGGTAGGAAAAAGGAGTGCAGCAGCACATCGATTTTTGATCAACCATTGCTCATAGTGGGGTGTTTCATGTCATGAAAGTTTGAACTGGCTTGGAGAAAGCTGTTGATATTGATATGGCTTTTGGTTAGAGTGCGATATACTTAAAAGACCTAGACAGGAGGGTGGGACTTTGAATGAGGCGCGAGGTGTGTAGAGCCAGGCGCCTCCATCCCCGATAGTTTGGACAAGGAACAAAAAAGGTGGGACTTTGAATGAAACATGCACTCCAGGAGACAACACCGCCACCATGAATATGGCAGGTACCCAGAAATAGAGCAGAACCAAAAACGTTAAGTAGAAGCATCACATGACATCAATAGGCATAAAATGATTTAATAATGTAAGATTGTAGAAAAGGTACACATTGTAACATGGTCCATATTGGTACTATAAACAACCTAGATCTAAGAGAGCCGAGTCTTACATCATACATAAAATGTATCATAAATACAAAAATAGTTTTATATTGTAAACATTGTATATTGTAAACATTGTAGAAAGCAGTTTCATAGATAACAGGTCTCAATAACAATCCATTGTATTCTTAGTTGGTAAAAAATATATCCAATTTAAATGTAGGGTAGGAATAAAGATAAAAGCTGATGCAATTATAGACAACGAGGGGGCCAAGTAATGGCTCGTAATCCCATAGTAGAACAACTTAATTGGTTCATGCCATAAATAATGTAGATAGCCAAATTCACTGAGGTGTGTCTCCATAGTAGATGATTATAGTCATCGTTGATTGGTATGGTCCAATTAGTATGTATATAGTAGTAGGGTAATATGGTATAAACGTAGGGGCATCTATTGGCTCAACGCGTTTCGTGGCGAGCGCCACTCTTCAGGAGCAAGTATGAGGTAGGTGTCTATGAATATTAAAGAACATCCATATTAGAAAACATCTAAAATAATATTGTATATTCAATCTGTGTAAGTGTGGAGGAGGGGAGGAGAGAGGAGAAGCGGGGGGGGGGTAGAGCCCGATTCTATAAGCTACTTACAAGTACTCCTATGAGGTTGGGCATAGGCGTGGAAGGCTGGGGGCCAACCGGCGGAACATCAGCCTGTTGGGAGCTGAGGTGGACTGGCCCAGAGCACACAGGAGGAGGTCCGGGGTACCTGCCATATTCATGGTGGCGGTGTTGTCTCCTGGAGTGCATGTTTCATTCAAAGTCCCACCTTTTTTGTTCCTTGTCCAAAATATTTTGGTTAGAGTGAACCATACACTGTACAATCCGATTGTACAATCTCCTTCGACCCTTGGTTCACAGCTGTGTTTTTTAGTGCGTTTTGCAGAAACGCACTACAGTCCATTTAACATGGTTCCCTGTGGATCTAGTTGACAGCTGTGCGTTTTGAGACGTTCTTTTCAAAAGGATAAGGGACTTATTCCTGCAGCAGATTGCATTTTGTGGGTAATAGACTTCAGTGGACCCACACCAAAAATGCAAGTGTTTTTGATGTGTCTTTTGAGGGTCGGTTCTCACTGGTGCGATGTCCAACATCGCATGTGATTCTCACTGCAGTGCAAATCACATGCAATCTCTGTGTGATGCGATTTCAGCCATACAGATAGTATGGCTGAATCTGCATCACATTAGGACCAAACTCACACAGGACCCTTTTTTTGGTCCGCAGCGATCCGATTCATGTCCGAATTTGCAGTTCGCACTGCAATTTGCGAACTGATTTGGGGGTGTCATTAACTTTTAATTGACACTCCCACCAGTTCGCATAGGGCAGTGTGAACTGCCGTCGGCAAAGAACTCTTTGAGGATCTGAAAAAAAAGAATTGTTGCTCTACATAAACACGGCCTAGGCTATAAGAAGATTGCCAAGACCCTGAAACTGAGCTGCAGCACGGTGGCCAAGATCATACAGCGGTTTAACAGGCACAGACTCTTGTCCCTCAGTACAGACTCCCCTCCACTAAGTACAGACCCCTGTCCCTCAGTACAGACCCCTGTACCTCAGCACAGACCCCTGTCCCTCAGTGCAGACCCCCTTCCTGGTCGTTCTGCCCACCTCCTGTATCCATCCTCTCTGAGTACAGACCCCTGTCCCTTAGTACAGACCCCTGTCCCTTAGTACAGACCCCTGTCCCTTAGTACAGACACCTGTCACTTAGTACAGACTCCTATCCCTCAGCACAGACCCCCTCCCTCAGTACAGACCCCTGTCTCTCAGTACACTTGTCTTTGTGCTCCTCACCTGGTTGCCGCTACACACGCTTGACACCATCTGAACCAAATAAGTTTATCTTTGTCTCATCAGACCACAGGACATGGGTCCAGTAATCCATTTCTTTAGTCTGCTTGTCTTCAGCAAGTTGCAGGCTTTTTTGTGAATCATCTTTAGAAGTGGCTTGCCTACAGTCAAGCATTATGGTGGGAGTGTCATGGTCTGGGGCTGCATGAGTGCTGCCGGCACTGGGGAGCTACAGTTCATTGAGGGAACCATGAATGCCAACATGTACTGTGACATACTGAAGCAGAGCATGATCCCCTCCCTTCAGAGACTGGGCCGCAGGGCAGTATTCCAACATGATAACAACCCCAAACACACCTCCAAGACAACCACTGCCTTGCTAAAGAAGCTGAGGGTAAAGGTGATGGACTGGCCAAGCATGTCTCCAGACCTAAACCCTATTGAGCATCTGTGGGGCATCCTCAAATGGAAGGTAGAGGAGCACAAGGTCTCTAACATCCACCAGCTTTGTGATGTCATCATGGAGGAGTGGAAGAGGACTCCAGTGGCAACCTGTGAAGCTCTGGTGAACTTCATGCCCAAGAGGTTTAAGGCAGTGCTGGAAAATAATGGTGGCCACACAAAATATTGACACTTTGGGTCCATTTTGGACATTTTCACTTAGGGGTATACTAACTTTTGTTTCCAGTGGTTTAGACATTCATGGCTGTGCGTTGAGTTATTTTGAGGGGGCAGCAAATTTACAATGTTATACAAGCTGTACACTCACTACTTTACATTGTAGCAAAGTGTCATTTCTTCAGTGTTGTTAAATGAAAAAGTATAATAAAATATTTACAAAAATATTTACAAAAATGTGAGGAGCATACTCAGTTTTGTGAGATACTGTAGGCCTTTACTATTCCCTCAAATACCTTACATACTGCTGATTGGTCTGTAGCAATGATGAGCCTGCACCCACCGATGTCCTTAACAACCATCGACAACGGGAAGCAGTCATGTTGTCACAAGCAGTCACAAGATTTTAGTAATGAGAACGGTATCATTAGCAGTAATCAGCATGGATTCATGAAGAATCGTTCTTGCCAAACCAATCTATTAACCTTCTATGAGGAGGTGAGTTGCCATCTAGATAAAGGAATGTCCGTAGACGTGGTGTATCTGGATTTTGCAAAAGCATTTGACACAATTCCTCATAAACATTTACTGTACAAAAGGAGGTCCGTTGGCATTTACCATAGGGTGAGTACATGGATTGAAAACTGTCTACAAGGGCGAGTTCAGAAGGTGGTGATAAATGGCGAGTACTTGGAATGGTCAGGGGTGGGAAGTGGGATCCCCCAGGGTTCTGTGCTGGGACCAATCCTATTTAAATTGTTCATAAATGACCTGGAGGATGGGGTGAAAGGTTCAATCTCTGTATTTGCAGACGATACTAAGATAAGCAGGGCAATAACTTCTCCACAGGATGTGGAAACCTTGCAAAAAGATCTGAACAAATTAATGGGGTGGGCAACTACACGGCAAATGAGATTCAATGTAGAAAAATGTAAAATAATGCATTTGGGTGGCAAAATATAAATGCAATTTATACACTGGGGGGAGAACCTCTGGGGGAATCTAGGATGGAAAAGAACTTGGGGGTCCTAGTAGATGATAGGCTCAGCAATGGCATGCAATGCCAAGCTGCTGCTAACAAAGTAAACAATATTGGCATGCATTAAAAAGGGGATCAACTCCAGAGATAAAACGATAATTCTCCCGCTCTACAAGACTCTGGTCCGACCGCACCTAGAGTATGCTGTCCAGTCCAGTCCACAGGAAAGATGTACTGGAAATGGAGCGAGTACAAAGAAGGGCAACAAAGCTAATAAAGAGTCTGGAGGATCTTAGTTATGAGGAAAGGTTGCGAGCACTGAACTTATTCTCTCTGGAGAAGAGACGCTTGAGAGGGGATGTGATTTCAATTTACAAGTACCGTACTGGTGACCACACAATAGGGATAAAACTTTTTCGCAGAAGGGAGTTTAACAAGACTTGTGGCCACTCATTAAAATTAGAAGAAAAGAGGTTTAACCTTAAATTACATAGAGGGTTCTTTACTGTAATGCCCCGTACACACGGACGGATTTTCCGATGGACAATGTCCGATCGGAGCGTGTTGTCGGAAATTCCGACCGTGTGTGGGCTCCATCGGACATTTTCCATCGGATTTTCTGACACACAAAGTTGGACAGCAGGAGATAAAATCTTCCGACAACAAAATCCGATTGCGTCAATTCCGACCGTGTGTGGCCTGTTCCGACGCACAAAGTGCCACGCATGCTCAGAAGAAATTCCGACACGGGACAGCTCGTTCTGGTAAACTTAGCGTTCGCAATGGATACAGCACTTTCGTCACGCTGCAATGTTCAAAATGGTTTAATACAGCGCACTCTCTTCTTCTTTATAATGTGACAAGAATTAAGTAGTTTTGATGCTCATATTCACACACACTTCTCACAAACTTCTTTCGTTACTATTTATCGGGATTCCCTCAATATATTTTGATTTCTCACATTTGACAACATATTTTTTTTTTTTTTTTTTGACTTTAATGTAGATTCTTTTTTTGTGTTTCTCTTTTTTAATAGTTTTTTTTGGTGATTTTGATTTGTACTCCCGAAAATGTTTGTGTGTTTTTTGTGACAAGTTCCCACAACACCACTAATATGTTGTTCTATTTAATCTGTAGGAGATTGTTTGGTGTTGTTGTCCCTTGTTAATTTCACATTTTATGTTTTTAGAAATGTACCTGAATCGTCACCAACAAACTGTCCTTTTTGGATGAAAACACACACAGGAGAGTAGAATTTACCGAAAAAATTTTTATTAAGGGGTCACAACTATAAACAAAGAAGGAGGCAATGCTGGAGAAACTGCAGAAATTGGCGAAGCCTTGGACCCCCAGGGCAGACATCAATTATTTAAAAGCAAAATTGGTGGCCTGAGGAGTCCATATCTAAGGGAGGGCAGTCTGGTCCAGAAGTCCCAGAGATCCGGAAAGCAGCAGATGACATCTGTGTCCCCAGGCTGTGGTCATACGAGAGACTGCATCTTCTGTCAGACCAGACTGAACCAAGGGCAATCACTCTCAGGTCTTCCTTCCACGCTTCCTTCCAGGCTTTGGCTGTGGTGGAGTTGTGGCAGCAGGAGGAGGAGGAGGAGGATCGTCGATCTCAATGACATCTGTCTTGTGTGTCAGTTCCCCACTCTCCCCCTTACGTAGGACTTAATAAATCAGGTCCTCAGAGATCTTGCGTTGGCCCTCCTGCATGCCCTGCAATTTGGTGGCAGCCATGCAGGCAAAGGCCTCTTCAGGACTGGGGAAGGCTCTGAGGGCGCCGAAGCCTCCTGGATCAGCCTGTATGCTGAATCCTGCACAGGACTGGGAGTCATCTTCCTGGCTCGTTTATGTGGCAGGCGGAGGGGAGGAACCTGAGACTCAGTCAGGCTGCGACTTGTCCCAGGCTTCTCTTGGCTGACACTTAGCCCCGCCTCCTCCTGGCTGACACTAATCCCCGCCTCCTCCTGGCTGACACTAATCCCCGCCTCCTCCTGGCTGCCACATTCCACAGCCTCCTCCTGGCTGAGGTCTTCCTGTGTATGAAAAAGGGACATAGTTTTAGTATTTTTTACATCAATCACACACAATTTTCACCTCCTGACTGCTGCAAATTGAATGTTAACAAATATAACAGACTATCCTTCTGAGCCCAGCATTTTGCATTCTTGTCCCAATTTTGGGTGCCCACTACTGTCTATTGATATGTAAAACACTTTATGAAATCAGCAATTAGTGATCAATAATAACATCTAGTAAACATCATTTATTTATTGCCCAGAAATCTGTAGAAGAATGCTATACCTGACTCCAGCTGGGCTCCTCCACTTCTTCCTGGCTGGAAGGCCCAGGTTTGACATCAGAAGCCTCAGCTGGGATGGAAGGAAGAGTGGAAGGAAGAGTGGAGAGGGATTCCCTGACTTCAGTGTGGTCTGACAGAAATCGCAGTCTCTCATAGTACCACAGCCTGGGGACATAAACGTCATCTGCTGCAGCTCCGGATCTCTAGAAATCCGTGACCTTCTTGCGCTCCCTAAGATAAGTGCTCCTCAGGCCACCAATTTTTGCTTTTAAATAAGGGTTGGTTGCTGTGGGGACCACCGGCTTCACCAACTCCAGCAGTTTCTCCAGAGGCTGCCTGCCTCTTCTGTTTGTGGTTATAGTGGGGGTGTCTGACTTGCCACAGACAGGGCAGCTCCCTGTACTTGTCAATGAACAGGGGCAGGAAATTGTGGTCGTTGAACCCATCCATTTTCTCTGCAAGACACAACACAAGACAAACCCTAATGTCAGGCCAAACTCCCCTAATCTTGTTACAATATAGGCTTCCATTTCGAAGCAGTATAGGCCCAAGTTTAGATCCTACCTTCGTTAGCACGATCGGCGTCTCCGATGCTCCTTCCTCCGCTCACAGATCGTACGTAAGACGCGCGCGTTACGATTTATACACACTGCGCATGCGTATAACTCCGCCCGCCCCTGACGTTCTTTCTAGTCTATTCCCCGCCCCTTTTCGTTCGGCGCAGTGGAGGAAGAGCACATGGCGGATAGACAGCAGGATCATGCTAATTACAGCAACGAGGAGGAGGAGAGGCCGGAGCCTGAAACGTCCCGATCCAGAAGGAGATTAAAGGGCTCAAATATGTCCTTTGGGGAGATGTTGGAGATGGTGGACATCCTGAAGAAGGCCGACTATGAAGTACCCCAACCACAATGTCCGAAAGGCCAAGATCATGGCGAAAGTGGTCAGGAGTCTGCACCGGAAATTCGGGGTACGACGATCGAAAGATCAGCTCAGGAAGCGGTGGTCGGACCTGAAATTACGAGAACATGAGCAGTACAGAAAGATCCGGAGAGTGCTGCAAAAAAGTAAGTAGTTGTGCTGTGTTCCTATTCTTTATGTTTATGACGTTCATGCTGCTCCATGTGCTTTTAGGAACTGTTGTACAGTTTAAAATGGCAACTTTCATGTTCATGGGCACATTATTCGTTCGGATCACACATTTTTATTTCGGACGATAAAATACCATTGTTTAGGCCATATGCATTTGGCCACCATTTTGACGCCCTATACTTGTCTTCAAAGAATTGGGTTGTGTAGATGGCTTTGTTACTAGAATGAAATGCAAACTAGATTGTGTGTAAGGAGAGGACACTCAGCAGCTGTTTTCACATCTGGACACTGGAGCACTAGTGTGGGACACAAGAACACCATTTTTATTAGGGGGGCCACACAGGTGCTCCAGTGTATACTATAGGGGGGGCTACATCTGTGAAGCTTGTACTAAACAGGTAAAGTATTGCAGCTTGACAAAGGACACTAAAAAAGCTACATCTTGGAACTCGGCTAAAATAGATAATTGTACCCCACTTCCAAGCAATGTTTCATCTTTATAGTTCTGCCATCAAATATCTGTGTGCTAAGTATACCATTTTTGTTTTACATAGGGGAGAAAAGACTCGGAGGACACCCCTCATCCGAGGAGACCAGAGCCCCCCCCCCCTCTGGAAGAAGGGGAAATCCCCCCAACACAAGATGAGCAGGAGAAGGAAGAAGACGTGGTGGAACTAGTCACCACAACAGGTGAGTGTCTGCAACCACAGGCTCAGATAAGAGATGGATGGCGGCATTTTTTGGGAAACCTAATTTATTTTGGGGTTCCTCTCTTTTTAGGTGATCGTGAGGTTGTGGATGAAGATCCTTTCACATCCGAAAGTGCCCAGATCCTGATCAGGGAGATCATGGGGTGTAATTTACAATTGGAAAACATCAAGCAAAACATCAATGATGTTATTCCAAAATATAAAAACATCATTGATGTTTTGGGGCGAGTTTAAAACCCCTCCAAATCACTTTCTTCTTTTGTGTGCTACAATGTGCGAAATGTTTTTGTGATTTTTCCCAAAGCCAAATATGGAGGATGCACACAGTGTGTCAACATGTGCTATCTGCCATCACGGGAGATCAATGGACGCGTTTTGGGGGTGCAACCCCTTCCTCAATAATAAAGTAGCGGTGAGGAAGGGCTTTCTCCCCCAAAACACGTCCCTTGATCCCCCGTGATGGCAGGTAGCACATGTTGACATTGTGAAATTTGTGTGCATCTTCCAAATTTGGCTTTTCCTGGGGTGATTTCACCCCATCTGAACGCAATATCAAACACAGTTCCTAAATACTCATGTCTGATATTGCCTTCAGGTTCTACCAAATGTGAACTTTGTAAGATCAAGATTTGTGTCTTTCTTCTGGGTTTTACACAGGCCTGTTTTCTATAAAATGCACATTTTGATTTTGGATAATGACACCACAAAAATTGTTATACAACAAACATGTCGGTTTGTCAGAAAAACCTTTGGTAAATGCACATGTGATTGTGCTGGTATTAAAAAGATTGTTCATCAAGAATGTGTGGATTATTGTCTCAACGCTACAACACTTTTGGGGTGATGTAATTGTTGTTTTATGAGAAAATGGGGGTAATTTCCTAAGGGCAAATCCTCTTTGCACTACAAGTGCAGTTTCAGTGCAGTTGCAAGTGCACTTGTAGTGAAAAGTGTCTTTGCATTTAGTAAATAACAGCCAACAGTGCTTTGTAAGGTTACACAATCACGACATTTTCTGGACTCCACACATTTCTGTCAGGGTCAGCTCAAACAAACACAAGCAGTAAATGTCCACAAAGAAGAGCCTGGGGGGAGATGCCTGTCGAGAACTTGAGGTCCTGCAGGCTTCTCCCTGTGGCCAAATACCGCAGGGTAGCGACGAGCCTCTGCTCCGGAGTGATGGCTTGCCTCATGCAGGTATCCTGCCTGCTGATATAGGGGGTCAGCGAAGCCAACAAACGGTGAAACACGGGGTCCGTCATCCTGAGAAAGTTCCTGAAATCATCAGGATTATTCTCACGGATCTCACGGAGCAAAGGCATATGAGAGAACTAGTCACGCTGAAGCAACCAATTCTTGGTCCATGAACTCCTCCTCACCCTGTTCATGGACTGGACTTGTGTCAAGGTCAGGACCCCAACACCAAGCCCCCGCACAGCACGAACTGTACGAGGAGTACGCTTCACTTATTCACTCTCCCTGTCAGTGGAGATACACCCCATACAGGCACTTGGTATTCCCTGCCCAGCGTCACACACTGAGAGGCTGGCCAGAGATGGGATGGGAGCGTGTTGTTGCTATGGGGGTGCAGGGGGGCAGACCGCACCCGAGTGACACCATAAGTAAAGATGGCAGTTTGCCATCTTCGCCCTGGGCACCAAATTACCTTGTGCCGGCACTGATGGCTGTCTACCTATAGAAGTCTCGGAGTCTGCTAATTACCATTGCAACTACTTAAAGTGGATGTAAACCCAAAAAAAAAAATTTTATATCATACTGTAGAGTATAAGATTTCCTATCTTTTGAGCCCAGTCTTACCACACAGAGTTAATCCATCTCTGAGCAATCCTCTTTTATTGTTCAGTGAGAAAAATCTTGACAAACTGAGAATAACTTTGTCAAATACCCCCCCTTGCTGTGAGTGACAGCCTAAGACACAGGCATTATTTTTTAATTCCCTCCCCCACTCCTTTCTTCAGCAGCTCTGCAAGGATTGGCTGGTCCACACCTCAGCATGATTTGGCATTCTGAAGTCATGTGGTTACTTTCCTGTCTTTTCACTGGATGTTAGAGATCATAGCAGAAGTTCAGCAGAAGTTCATTGTTAGAAAGGAGACAAGAGAAAATGCATATTGATAAGGAGTGTAGAGGTGGGCGGGGAGTCTACTGACATCACGACTCCACCCACCGAGCTCCAGACAACAGACCCACCCACAGAATATGCAGTTTTTGGGTTCTCATAACAGACAGAGGGGAGACATTTGACAGGTAAAGATACATGCAGGAGGCCTGTATATCCTTATAGATAAACCCCTATGGCAGTAGTTTAGAAAGGATGACATTGGGTTTACATCCACTTTAAGGGTGTCCTGGCCCTAAACCCTCTCTCCTACAGTTCCTTTCAAGAGAAAATAAATCTCTTTGCATTCAAGAAGTGTCTGGCGCCCATGAATCTACCTTGCATTACACCCACTATGCCTTTTAACCTACTCTACACAGAAGGATGTCAGATGTCCCTAACTCTGGAGGTTCTCATTAGACCAAAAGGGACCCGGGACCTTGCTACAGTCCCTTACCATCCCCTCCAATAATTTACCTACTACTGTATTGATGTTAGGCTGACTGGTCTGTAGTTTCCAGGAATATGTCTCTGCCCTTTTTTAAATATTGGTACCACATGGGCTTTTCTCCAATCAGCTGGTACCATTCCAGTCAGTATGCTGTCCGCAAAGAGCAGGAACATTGGTCTGGCTATAACCTGACTTAGTTCTCTGAGTACTCTCGGGTTTAGGCCATCCGGTCCTGGTGATTTATTTGTATTAAGTTTATCTAGTTTTTCCATGACTCCGGCCTCTGTTAGCCACGAGGGTACGTCCTGTGTTGTGTCACTAACAGTACTGCCGTGGTCGGTAGTCGGTATACCCCTCCTTTTCCTGCATAAAAACTGACGAGAAGAAGGCATTTGGTACAGTTGTCTTCTCCTTGTCATCTGTAATCATCCGCCCATCATTTTATGTGGGCAATGCGCTCTGATTTTGCCTTTTTACTGTTAATATATCAAAAAAATTTCTTTGGATTTTTTTTACTCTTCTCCAGTATGTGTCTCTCCGCTATGCGTCTTGTGTTTGGACTAAACCTTCCTTAGCCTGTAAATTCTTGGTATAAATTTTAATCCTTTTTTGTAAATCAGTACCACCATTTTCACTACGCCAATTAGTGCCATTCCAGTCACGAAGATGTGTTTAAAAAGTACAAACAGCAGCTTGGTTAAAAATTAGCTAAGTGCCCTAATGATTTGCGGGTGTAATCCATCTACACCCTGTGGTTTGAACATTAAAGGGTTACTAATCCCTCATTTTTTCTTTTTTTAAAATAACAAACGTATCATACTTACCTCCATTGGGCAGTTCGTTTTGCACAGAGTGACCTCGAACCTCTTTTTCTAGGGTCCCTCTGCGGTGCTCGTGGCTCCTCCTGGCATCTGCAAACCCCCTAGGAGAAGCACTCTCCCAGGGGGTTACCGTGCGGGCACGCTCCCGAGTCCAGCATTTGCTTCCATAGACACAGAATGCCAGACTCTGCCCCGCCCCCCGGTGCCCGTGTCATTGGATTTGATTTACAGCAGCGGGAGCCGAGAACCCCGGCCAGAGAGGTAGAGAGCATCTTGGGCGAGGAACAAACGGGCTCAGGTGAGTAAAACGGGGGGGGGGGGGGCTGGAGGGTATGCTGAGTGGCAGAAGTTTTTTCACCTTAACCTTAATGCATAGAATGCATACCCCTAGTTACAAACATAAGACTTATAAATGACTCCTACTTACAAACGGAGGGAGACAACAGGAAGTGAGAGGAAATCTATCCCTAGGAATGGAAATTCACTCCTGTAACATGTCATTATGGGAAAAAGGTGTCTCCACTGATGCTTTATCACCAAGATTTGTTTCCACAACGACCCAAAATTTTCAACCACTTTAATACAGGGCATTTATACACCTTCCTGCCAAGACCAATTTTCAGCTTTCAGCGCTGTCGCACTTTGAATGGCAATTGCACGGTCATGTTACACTGTACCCAAACTAAATTTTTATAATTTTGTTCCCACAATTAGAGCTTTCTTTTAGTGGTATTTGATCACCTCTGGGATTTTTATTGTCTGCTAAACAGATAAAAAATTTTTTTTTTGTTTCTGTTACAAAACTTTGTAAAAAACGTAAATATATTAATTAATACAGTAATCAGTGCTAAAAATATACACTGTCACTGTACTAATGACACTGGCTTGGAAGGGGCTAACATCCAGGGCGATCAAGGGGTTAAAAATATGCCTAACTATGTTCACACTCATGGAATCCAATTCCTGTCCGAGTTGTCAGTTCTGCGATCTGTGAACCGATCTAGGGGTGTCATTAACTTTGTATTGACACCCACAGTGGTTCACATAAGGCAGTGTGAAGGTGTGTTAGGCACAATCTGTATGGATGTATGTCTGAATTTGCATCGCACATACATCGCATGTGATCTGCACAGCAATGCGGTGCGAATTACATGCGATGTCTGGCATTGCACTAGTGTGAATCGGCCCTTAAGGGACAATAGAGTTGAAGATCAACTTTAAAGCCATAGTAAACCGCTGGGAAAAAAATAAAATAAAAAACCTGCAAGACAATGGCATAATGTGCTAGCATGCATTGCATACTGAGTGGCTGGAGCCGCAATGATGTCACTCTCGCGCATGTGCATTGGAGCCCTTGGTTTCGGTAGGAAGCTTTGAAGTTCCAGCATGATACGTCAGACCTTCAGAGCGCATGCACAGCTGATGTTCATGGCTGCATGTAGGTGTACGTTTAGGAGATATACATTTTATCTACAGGTAAGCCTTATTACAGGCTTACCTGTAGATAAAAATCACAAAGCGGGGTATGGTATACAACCGCTTTAAATAGCAGCAGCAGTAAATCTCAACTGCAGGTAAAGGTATTTACATGTAAGTGCACACTTTTTTTTTCTCTCCCACACAACTTTAATCACCACTTACATTTACAAACAGACAATGCACAGATACCAGCTATGTATTTTTGTTAAACTATGCACTTAAATTAGAACTATAGCCAAAACGTTTTTTTTTTTTTCATTTTGGATAGCGTAAGGGGGGTTTTAACCCCTGTAAGGTTTATTTTTGCCATCTTTGTCCCCTTGGGGAGATTTACCTTCACTTCCTGTCCCATAGACAAACAGTAAGTGAGAGGAAATCTCTGCAAATTAAGGGAATCTCACTGGAACACCCAGGTCACCAGAACTAGTGTCCCCATTGGAAAATTTCTCCTGACCCAGACAGCAATGAAAACTGACAGGTGTTCTAATCCATCTCCCCACTATCCAAAACTGAAAAAAAAAAGTTTTGTCTTTAGTTATACTTTAAGCAGCAATGTTTTAATGTTCTAAATCTGTAGGTTTCCTTGAAGTGGTTGTAAACCTCAGACATGAAATATGAACAAGGCATATTGTATATGCATAATGCATATTGTATACTCCTATAGTGTGTACTTGTCTCAGTCCAGAGCACTAAGTGTCATTTCTGTCTGCTGCCTTGTTCCTCTGCTATCAGCATGAATCACTTCTGACAAGTTTTCCGATACCAAAAGAAAAATGGTGACAGGGGAGGAATCTCCAGCTGATTGACAGCCTAAGCTCTGTTCCTGTGTGCTGTGTGAAGGGGGTGTGTCTCTTCCCTCTAATCAGCTCTCAGAGCTCTCCTCTCTGAGGTCTGCAGAGTATAAATTTAGCTCTCCGCCCCCTTTTTTGACAGCTCTAGGAGCTTCAAAAATGCAGCACTTTGAAGGGCTGTAGAGAAGAGAATACTGCAGATAGACAGGTACAACTTATGTAGGAGGATTTGTTTCAACTCAGAGGCCAGTCACCTCAGAAGGTATATGTAAGGGTTTACAATCACTTTAAAAGACTTCCTGTTGAATGATGTGCATGTAACCATGTGCATGTAAAAAGGAAGCAAATGAAAGAGGCTGAAGGAGATCTGCAACGTTGAGATTTAAAAGAAAAGAAAAAGGTAAAAAGAGTACTTTATGGAAAAAAAAATATGATACAAAATGCAATAGGAAACTGGATCTAATTTGTTTTGGGTTTAGATCTTTTTTAGAACTCATGTATTACAAATAATTGTAATACAAGAATTTGAAGGTTATTGGTAGCTTGTAAATTTATATTTTATTATTTGCTTATTTTTCTTGTTAGCACAGGATTAAACGATATAAGCAGCCATGCCTCTACCTGAAGTTATGTTTTGTTCTCAGCAAATTGATATTCCACCAGAACTTCCAGACATCTTAAAGCAATTCACAAAGGCTGCCATTAAGACACAGCCTCATGATGTCCTCCAGTGGTCTGCTGGGTAAGTAATGAACTATTGTAAATTTGTCCAGTTTACATTGTTTGCCAATATTTAAAGTTTTGTTATATTGTTTTTTCAGACTGTTTTTTGGAAAATAATTCTATGTTCCTTAATTAAGGGCTGAGTGTATCTTAAAACAAAAAAAAAAAAATCTTGCTGGAAAAAAGATTAACCACTTAGCTCCAGAAGGTTTTACCCCTTTCATGACCAGAACTTTTTTTTCTATTCAGCAGTGTGCTACTTTAACGTGCAATTGTTCGGTTATGCAACACTGTACCCAAATTAAATTTATATAATTTTTTTTCACACAAAAGAGAGATTTCTTTTGGTGGTATTTGACACCATAACTGTGACAGCTTGCGGCTTTACAGCTGGGTGTCCACTGTGCATGTGCGAAATGGGCTGCACCTTGTAAATGTTCCCGCAGTCTTTTCGGACCTGTGACATGTCCCAGACGACTGCAGGGAGGGGGAGAGGAGAACTTCCGGTTGGATCGCCTAGGCCAATAATGGCGAACCTTGGCACCCCAGATGTTTTGGAACTACTTTTCCCATGATGCTCATGCACTCTGCAGTGTAGAAGAGCATCATCGGATATGTAGTTCCAAAACATCTGGGGTGCCAAGGTTCGCTATCACTGGTCTAGGCAATCCGAGCTGAAGTGGCAGTGAGTACACTCTCCCCCCTCACCCCAGAAAATTGTCATTTGGGGAAGAGGACGGGGGAGGAGGTCTTAAAGCGGAACTTCCCCTTTTTCCGCTTTAAGCAACACTTCATTGGATCCCTGCCTACTTATGGAATATAAGACCCCTTTCACACCGAGGGCATTTTGCAGGCGCTATAGCGTTAAAAATAGCGCCTGCAATCCGCCCTCAAACAGCTGCAGCATTGTCTCCAGTGTGAAAGCCCGAGGGCTTTCACACCGGAGCGCTGCACTGGCAGGACGGGAAAAAAGTCCTACCTGCAGCTTCTTTGGAGCGGTGAAGGAGCGGTGTGTTTACCGCTCCTCCACCGCTGCTCCCCAGTGAAATCAATGGGGCAGCGCTGGGATAACGCCGGCAAAACGCCGCTATTGCGGCGCATTGCGGGCAGTTTTAACCCTTAAAAGTGCCCCGCTAGCGGCCGAAATGCGCCGCTAATCCGACGGTAAAACGCCGCTAAAAATAGCGGCATTTTACCGCCGACGCTATGGGCGGCCCGGTGTGAAAGGGCTCTAAGGGATCAAGAAATCTATCTACTGTTAAGAGAAACTTCATATTATAAGGAATCATTCATAAGGATTTATTATACCCTTCTATGAGGTTTTGGCTAAGTTGTTGTTTTTGTGTATTTAATTCCCTCTGGACTCCATTGAAACATGTCTTTTTGCATTGGAGGATATCTTTTTGTTAAAGCGGAACTATACTCACATTCAATCCAGCGATGCAGCATCCCAGAGCTCTCCGCCAGCTGCTGAAATCTTCACCCCCCCCACACACACACCGCCGACACCCGCTGTGATTGTACACATTGGGAGTCTGTCAGCAAGTCTTGGCCAGTGATTCATGGCCGGGACCTGCTGATCAGCTGTGTCTGATCACAGCCCAGAGCCCTGTGTTGACAATGAACACAGAGTTCTGTACAGAGGGAATGATCTCTCCGTTTCTTATTCCTGCAAAGCAGTTTATGTGATGTTAGGCAGAGGTTCAGTGCCTCCTAGTTTCTGGGCATTCCTGCCAAGGATTGTGCTGAAGATTGCTCAGCAGCCAGAATATGCTATATTGTTTTTTTTAAAGCTATTTTTTCCCATTATATGCATTAAGATAAAAAAATATTCTGCCTTTAGAAACACTTTAACATACCTTTTGTTTGGGAACCCTTGCCTGGGATCCTCTCTTTACAGATTGGGAGTGTCTTTAGCAATTAAAAAAGTAAGACATTTTAAATGAAGGCATGATATTGCTAGTTTTCCAAGGCACATTCATCACCACTAAATAAAACCTTTTCTGACATTTTGAAGGTATTTTGGTAGTTTATCAAGGGGTGAGTCTCTGCCGGTAAAGGAACGAGTTGAAATGCCAGTAGCAAATACAAAGACTACTACCGGATTAACTCCAGGACTTCTGAAAGTGTTGCATAAACAAGTAAGTAAATGTTTTTTGTGATGGTCAGATGTAAATAGGATTATTATTATTGACAAAATTGCATAGTTTATATACTGCCAAATTATCAGTACGTGTCAGTTAATTTAATAACGGTTTGTATGTTTGTTTAAGACACTATGGAGTAGATTTACTAAAACTGGAGAGTGCAGAATCTGGTGCAGCTCTGCATAGAAAGCAATCAGCTTCCAATGTTTTTTGCAAGCTGAAGTTAAAACCTGATTGGCTACCATGTACAGCTTCACCAGATTTTACACTCTCCAGTTTTTGTAAATCAAACCGCTTGTGTATGTTTATTTGTTACACAATTGTATTAAAAAAACATTACTCTTTGGCTGTCACTGACATAAGAGCCCTTGCACACTGGGGCGGTTTGCAGGCGCTATTGCGCTAATAATAGCGCCTGCAAACCGCCCCGAAAGTGCTGCTGCATGTATTCCTGTGTGAAAGCCCCGAGGGCTTGCACACTGGAGCGATGCGCTGGCAGGACGGTAATAAAAGTCCTGCTAGCAGCATCTTCGGAGCGGTGAAGGAGCGGTGTGTATACCGCTCCTTTACCGCTCCTGCCCATTGAAATCAATGGGACGGCGCGGCTATACCGCTGGCAATGCGCCTCTGCAGAGGCGCTTTGCGGTGGTTTTTAACCCTTTCTCGGCCGCTAGCGGGGGGTAAAACCGCCCCGCTAGCGGCCGCATACCGACGGTAAAACGCCGCTATTAATAGCGGCGTTTTACCGCCGACGCCGCCCCAGTGTGCAAGGGCTCTAAGCCTTACGTCGTCTGCATTTCCTTGACAAAATAGAAGGTTGGGCGGCTACATGTCAGATGAGGTTCAGTATTAAGAAATGTAAAGTTATACACTTGGGTGCCAAAAATACGCAGTACAGGGGGCTCTTCTGGGGAATCGGTGATGGAAAAAGATATAGGGGTGCTTGTAGATTACAGACTTGGGAATAACATGCAATGCTAAACTGCAGCTAACAAATATCACAAAATACTAACCCTACAACAAACTGCTGGAAAGACTCAGTGCCGGTCTAAAGGCACTTTAACCACTTTAAGACCAGCCTCGTTTTGGATTTTAGGTGTTTACATGTTTAAAACAGGTTTTTCTGCTAGAAAATTACTTAGAACCCCCAAACATTATATATGGTTTTTCTTCTAACACCCTAGAGAATACAATGGCGGTCATTGCAATACTTTTTTTTGCACCGTATTTGCGCAGCGGTCTTATAAGCGCACTTTTTTTGGAAAAAATTCACTTTTTTGAATGAAAAAATAAAACAACAGTAAAGTTATCCCAATTTTTTTTATATTGTGAAATATAATGTTACGCCGAGTAAATTGATACCCAACATGTCATGCTTGAAAATTGCGCCCGCTCGTGGAATGGCGTCAAACTTTTACCCTCAAAAATCTCCATAGGCGACGTTTAAAAAATTCTACAGGTTGCATATTTTGTGCTACAGAGGAGGTCTAGGGCTAGAATTATTGCTCTCGCTCTACCGGTCGCGGTGATACCTCACATGTGTGGTTTGACCACCGTTTTCATATGCGGGCGCTACTCGCGTATGCGCTCGCTTCTGCGCGCGAACTCGTCGGGACAGGGGGGTTTTAAAAAATTTTTTTTTTATTATTTATTTTACAATATTTTATTTATTTTTACACTTTAAAAAAAAAAAAAAAAAATTGTGTCACTTTTATTTCTATTACAAGGAATGTAAACATCCCTTGTAATAGAAAAAAGCATGGCAGGACCTCTTAAATATGAGATCTGGGGTCAAAAAGACCTCAGATCTCATATTTACACTAAAATGCAATAAAAAAAAAAAAAAAAAAGTCATTTAGAAAAATTACATTTGAAAAAATATGCCTTTAAGAGGCGTGGACGGAAGTGACGTTTTGACGTCGCTTCCGCCCAGCAGTGTCATGGAGACGAGTGAGCGCCATCTTGGCCTCATTCGTCTCTATACACAGCACGGCAGAGGACGCGATCGCCTCCGCCGCTACCGACGGCTCCGGTAAGCGGCGGAGGGCACCGGATCGCGGCGGGAGGGGGGGGGCCCCTCTCCCGCCACCGATAAAAGTGATCTTGGGGCGAATCCGCCGCAGGGACCACTTTTATCTGAAAGCCGGCCGCCGCACGAAAACGGGGATACCGGGGTTATGGCAGCTAGCTGCTGCCATAACAACGATATCCCCGTTCAAACTTAGGACGTACATAGTCGTGCGGCGGTCGGGAAGTGGTTAAATTATACCAAGACTGGCATGGAGATATGAGGAGTATCTAGTGGCAACCTAGTTGGAGGAACGGCAGGAAAGTGGAGTGGTTATCCCAATATAAACTAAAGGCAAAACTTTTTCTAGGCTCTGGTAAGTGCCCATTTCAGAAGGTGGTGGTGGCACATGAAGTGGTGAAAAGTCCTTGTTATAGAGCACGGATGTGAATTGGAGCATAATATGCACATTGAATGTATATGATAAACGGAAGTGGACTTTGGGGATTACTGTAAAATACCTATGTTCCGGGGTTGTGATGTTTTGCACTTGATAATTTGCACTTTATATTGACCTATTGACATGTTGTAAGTTTTTTACTGTTAAGGCTGGCATATAAGGTATGGACACCATATCAGTGGTAATATTGCACTAGCACTTTTTGGATCAGCGCAGTTACATTTTCAAATATATTTTTCATAATCTATGGTATGGGACTTTTTAACTGCAGCAGATCAAATTTTTAATTTAATTTTTATTACTATTATTTTTTTTTTTTTTTTTACAATTGACGTGGTGTTTTGTATTGAAAAAAAAAAAAGGTAAAACACATACAGAGTATAAACATTCGTGATACATTAATAAAGTAGTTGGGGTACAACAGAAAATGAAGTCAGTAGGGTACATGGTAAAGATACATAGCCAGCATAAGGCGAAAGCATATTTCACACTCCCATCACACCCAGGGTGTCCTGTCGCGCCCTCCCCCACCCATCTGCATGAGACCAGTATATAGGCAATGGTACATTAAAAGGAACCATACTCATCTAACTTGTGTGTTGCAATGGGACTTCTATGTTCTTGCATAAATTATTCTACGGGTGTGTTACAAGTAGAGGCGTTTTCCAACCAGGTATCCCACACTTTGCCATATTTGTTCGGACATCCCCTGTGGGCATAAATTTCTTTTTTGTATGGAAGTACACCGTTAATATTAGCTATCCATTCGCCCAGTGTTGGGGGAACGGTTTGCATCCATCGTCTAGCTATTAGCAGTCTGGCTATGAATAACGATTCTTGAAGGAATATCTTGTGGTATTTATCTGAATCAGGGTCCGGGAACACCCCCAATAAGCATTGTTTAGGGCATAGTGTCAGTGGAGAGCCCATTTCGTCATGGATGAATTTTACTATTTGGGACCAGTAGTCTTGTATTACTGGACATAGCCAGAGGAGATGAAAGAAGGTGCTGGAGGGGTTATCACAGCGGGGGCAGTTTGGGTTTTGATTAGGCTTATATTTGGTTATGCGGTGAGGTGTCAAATAGGATCTGTGTAGAATGTACAGATGTGTAAGACGGTCTGACAATTTGGTGGAGACTTTTTTACAGGTTTCAAGAGCATCCTCCCATTCATCGTCCTCCAGCTCCCCCACGTCCCCCGACCACTTGTCTTTCAACCTGTACGCTATTGCCACTGCTGTGGGTCTGAGTAATGAGTTATAGAATCCAGAGATAAGTTTACAATGGTCAGGTCCCAGCATAATATGCAGAACATCTGTTTGTTCTAAATTGGGGGGAGCCCCTCTGAATTGAGTATTGAGAGCATGGCGGAGCTGGAAGTAGCGAAAGAGCATGTTATTTGGGAGGTCAAAGTCTGTTTTAAGTTGTTGGAATGATTTTAGGACATTGTCGTAGTAAGCATCTGATATAAATCCTACCCCATGGTGGAGCCAAAGTTCGGGATTCGGCACTTTTAGGAGTTCTCCCAAGTCCGGGTTATCCCACAGGGGTGCGTGGGAATGCGTGGGTGGTATTTTAAGTTTGTTTTTTACTACTTCCCAGACTCTACAATAGTGATACAGCAGTCCCTTTCTATTATCTAATTTGTAGGTACCTTTAAAAAGGGCCTGGAAAGGGTGTGAAACTCTGCGTCCCTGTGGGATACATAGCAGGGCTAGACAACGAAGTTTGTCATACTTGTCTAGGTGAAAAAAGTGGGACAGCTGTGCCGCTAAGTAGTACAAATTAAAATCGGGTAGGGCCGCACCTCCCAAATCTGTCGGGTTTTTCAACGTTTGCCAGGATAGTTTATGCCGGCTAGAACCCCAGACAAATGAGTTAAGGATGGCCTCAATAGATTTGAAAATCCGTAAAGGTAGGTAAATTGGGGTATGCCATAGCACATATAAAAATTTAGGGAGAAGAACCATTTTAATTAAATTAATCCGTCCTAGCACTCCAAGGGGTGGTTTGGCCCATGTTTGTGTTTTGTGCTTCAGAGTTGCTATTAAGGGTTCTAGATTGAGGCGGACATAGTCTTCCGGTGATCGAGTCATCACAATCCCTAGGTATGTCATAGCACTGACCCTAAGGAGTGGGGATTCGGATTGTTCTTTGGTTGGGGCGCTAATATCAAGCGGGAGGATTTGGGATTTGTCCCAATTAATCTTCAGTCCCGAGTGTCTGCCAAAGTTTTGGATTACCTCTAGGGCCACCTGTAAAGATAAGCCTGCGTCTGCTAGGTATAGGAGCATATCGTCCGCATAAAGGCTTACCTTTTCTGATAGATTTTCGCGGGATAGTCCTATAATGCCTGGGTGCGCTCTGAGGGACGCAGCAAGGGGCTCCACCGCCAATGCGTACAACAGGGGGGAAAGTGGACATCCCTGTCGAGTGCCCCTGGAGAGGGGAAACGGGTCAGAGACCCTCCCATTGACCAAGATCCTGGCGCAGGGACCCTGATATAATAATTGGATCCATTTAATAAAGCGGGGCCCGAATCTGAATTTTGCGAGGCATTCCCACAAGTACGTCCACTCTACAGAGTCGAACGCCTTGGCGGCGTCCAAGGATACCACAACTCTAGATCCCATGGTGTCGTGTTCAGCTTGGACATTCATGTGGAGCCTACGCAAATTATATGCCGTGTATTTTGCCGGCATAAATCCGGTTTGATCCGGGTGGATCAATGACAGGATCACCGCATTTAGATGAAGCGCCAGGACCTTGGCCAATATCTTTACATCCAGTTGGAGGAGAGATATCGGACGATAGGATTCCGGAAATTCAAGATTTTTCCGGGGCTTAGGTATCAGGACTATATTTGCTTCGCGCATGGACGACGGTAGGGATTCAGATCTAAAAATGTGGGAAAATAATTCACACAGCTTGGGAACTAACGTCTCACTGTATGTTTTGTAAAATTCATGGGGTAGTCCATCGGACCCCGGCGCCTTCGATGGACTAAGCAGGGAAATGGCTTTTGTTATCTCACTCTCAGTGATGGGGGCCTCCAGCTGGTCTATTTGGGATTGAGTAAGGTGGGGCAATTCTATGTTAGATAGCAGCGATCTTGTCTCCTCCACAGAGGCATTAGCATTAGAGGAGTATAAGGATGCGAAGAAGTAGCGGAACTCCCCAGCCACTGCATCTGGTTCAGTTAGCAGTCTGCCGTTTGCATCCCGTAGTGCGACCACCACGGGAGGTCTGTGATCCAGATGTGCTAAGTAGGCCAGGAGTCGACCCGCCCGTTCTCCACATTCATAGTGCCTCTGCTTATTATAATAAATTTTCCTATCCGCTTTTTCGAAATATAGGTTGTTTACTATTCTGGTTTGTAGTTTTAATTGGTCTGCCGTTGTCGCAAATGGGTCAGCTGTGAATTTCTGTTCTGCCTCTGTGAGGGATTGTTCTGCTAGTCTGAGAACCTGGGAGGAAGTTTTACGGTAGCGGGAGATGCGTTGCGACAGGATCATACGTGCGTGAGATTTGAAAGTGTCCCAAATGATTTCGGGGGGTGCTGTGCCATTGTTTGTCTGGAAGAAAAATTCCTATTCGCTGGCTGCTTCCTCCAGGTCAGGGACAACCGTCAGCCAAAACGGGTTAAGCTTCCAATTGTATGACCCGGAGGGAGAGTCAACCCTGAGTGTGATCCAGTAAGGGGCATGGTCAGATAGAATGCGCGGGTTAAATCCTACCTGTCGGAGTAGGGGGGCAATGGTGCTGGAGATAAGGATGAGGTCGATACGCGACATGGTATTATGAGAAGTAGAAAAACAGGAGAATGCCTTCTTAAGTGGGTGGCGGTGTCTCCATGTGTCTACGAGGGCTAAATCAGTTATGATCTTACCAAATCTCGTGTGGGGTTGGGTGGGTACGTCTTGGGGCGTCGGTGATATACGGTCTAGTTCCCTATGCAGTATATTATTGAAATCGCCTAGCCACATCGCAGGAACTGTAGGGAATTGAGACATGTACGCTATCCCCTCGTGTATGACGTTGAGTTGAAAGGGAGGTGGGATATAGAAAGCCAAAATTAACAGTTCTAGCCCATTCACTTTAGCATGTAGAAATATAAATCTACCTTGTGGGTCTGATTTAAGCGTGAGTAACACAAACTGTACTGTCTTCGCCACAAGTATAGCCACTCCCCTAGAGTTAGCAGAGTAGGGGGCTTGATAGAGCCAACCAACCCATGGTTTTTTGAGTGCCATTTGGAGTTGGCCTGTGAGATGGGTCTCGACCAAAACCATAATGTCCGCATGCAATGATTTAAGGTATGCCAGTGCCGCATTACGTTTGGGCCTGGCCCTGAGACCTCTCACATTCCAAGTTAAACATTTAACATCCTGCATGGGAGTTTATTTGCATCTGTGTATATGACATATGCACCATCCAGTCCGACATTGATTTCACCATATGTGAGGGACTCCACATCCCCCCTCCCCCCAACCTCCCACCCGAATGTGCATGACCAGGCAGACAGGAACCTCCAATATCACTTATGTATAGACATCCAATGTGTGGATTATTAGGAAAAAACATCCTAGCAGTGAGTAAACACCATATTTTATCACTTTTTAGCTTGTGGTTTGTATACCAAACAAGTAACCAGTCAGAACACTCTAAACTTAGTTGCTTCAACACACTAGCGTACCTGGGTAGGCAATGTATCCGTTCATACATATATGCAGTTTGCTGTTGCCAGGCATGCCAGGGAAACCTCTCTTGTGCCCTAGGGCAACCGTTACTGAAACAATAAAAAGGGAAAAGAAAACAGACGGGGTCTGAGGGGACACCCGTGACTAAGGGAGCGATAATTCGCTGTAAAACAAGCATGGACAACAGGAGCAATTGTACCAACTTCAGGGACATAACCATATTCCCTAGAATTCAAGTGTCTCTATATTAAGCAGCTTGCCTTTAGCATTAAGGAATATGAGTCATATTGTATCTGCTTCAGGTGGGCTCCCGCTCGTGCCCATCCCCCGGGGAAACATACATTAAGCCTTCAGGCAGGCATATTGGCGTAAAACTTGTGTATCGCACAAAGGATATGTCCGGCTTGAGTAGCGAGATCCACGCGCTCCGACAACCATCCCGCCCCCCCTGTTCGGAAGATATGTGTGCAAACAGGGTAAGTAAAGTAATATCGCTCGCAACAGATTCTCAACACAGTACCTGCAGGATAACAAGATTTCGGGGCGCATAGATCCATGTCACCCACAGTCCATCACAAGAGAAGGTCGCGTGGTGGTTTCAGGCCGGGTCACGGTGCGGACTCGCCTTGCGTTCCAGCCACTGGAGAACAGCCTCAGGTGTGTCAAAGAAGTGTGTTCTGTCATCACCGACAACCCGCAGCCTTGCAGGGAAGAGCATCGCATAGGAGTAATGGCGGGCCCGCAGCTGGCGCTTTGCTTCTGTGAATGTGGCCCTCTTCTTCTGAACTTCCACCGAGAAGTCTGGGAATACCTTAATTTCTGTGTTCTGAAAGGGTATGTTGCCCTTCAATCTTGCCAGCCGGAGCACTGCATCCCGGTCGCGGAAGTTAAGTAGTTTGGCAATGAATGTTCTCGGAGGAGCCCCTTGAGGGGGGGGTTTAGCCGCCAGCCTGTGTGCCCGCTCAATCACAAAAGTAGTAGAAAACTCAGCTCTCCCAAATGTGGTTATCAGTAAATTCTCCAGGAACGAGGGGGGGGGTCAGAGCCCTCTGAACCCTCTGGCAGGCCGACAAATCGCAGGTTACACCTCCTCAAGCGGTTCTCCATATCGTCTTGTTTGGCTATCACCATATTAAGTTGATGCTGTAGTTGTTCGGCGTGAACTTGTAATGGCGGAACCTCGTCTTCCACTTGGCTTAGGCGGGTTTCAGTTTCGGTGACACGTTCTCTTAATTTTTGCAGATCTTGGCGTATTAGCGATACATCCACTTTGACCTCCTCGATCTTACTGGTCAAGGTGCTTTTGCAGTCCGAGATTGCTTCGAGTACCCTCGCCGTGTCTTCCGCCGCCGAGTCAGCGTGGGGAGGAGGGCCGGCGCCATTTTCACCTCTGGCGTCCTTTTCAGTGTTCCTGTATTTTGCCAGTTTTGCCGCTGGATCCGTCTTTTGTTTCGGTGGCGACATGCTCCACAGGGGCCAGGCAGAACAGGTAGCCCAAGCGTGGTTGTTAGATTTGCAGGATTAACTCCAGGATCTGCTAGCGCGGATGGTAGGCAAGCGGAGCTCTCGTTCTTTGCTTCCTACGCCATGCCGGTCCAGGCCACACCCCTATTACTATTATTTTTGATTAATTTTTGCGCTGGTCACACAATTTTTCATTTTTGAGTGCTATAAAAATGCACTGATTACTGTGTAAATGTCACTGGCAGAAAAGGGGTTAACACTAGGGGGCGATCAAGGCGTTAATTGTGTGTTCCCTCAGTGTGTTCTAACTGTGGGGGTATAGGATCGACTAGAAGAGGAGACATATCCTTTTTCCTACTTAGTAGGAACAAACAATATGGCTCCTCTTCCCTGACAGCAAAGGGATTTGTGTGTTTACACACACAAATCCCTGTGCTGGCACTCATGCATGCGATCGGGCGCATCGGGTCCCCCGTCGTGCAGCCCATGTGCCCTCTGATGGCCGCTAAAGGAATGGACGTACCCATACGGGACTTCGACCAGGGGAGCCATTCTGCCGCAGTATATATGCGTGATCTGGTCGGGAACCGGTTAATTTATCAAACGCCAATCGGGCTTCCTAGGATCATTGAAACTGGGCATGTTGACAGGTGAGCTGGGTGATGGGAGAGATGATGGTGGAAGAATTTTTGACAAATCTTCTATAAAAATTGGCAAAGCTCACAAATCTCTGGATGCCTTTCTTGTCAGTGGGAGCAGGCCAATTAATGATGGCAGCCACCTTTTGTGGACCCATGGAAATCCCATCCGTGGATATGATTAGCCCCAAGAATTGGATTGATAGTTTCTCAAATTCACATTTCTCTGCCTTTGCATATAGTCTGTGCTGCCTTAGTGTGGACAGAACTTTCTTTACATGTATCCTGTGGAGATCCAGATTGGCATAGAAAATGAGAATATCATCTAGGTAAACGATTACAAAGTTATCCAGAAGCTCTCGGAAAATGCCATTCACAAAGTGTTGAAAGATGGCTGGGGCGTTGCATAACCCAAATGACATGACAAGGTATTCAAAGTGCCCGAAGCTGGTCTGAAATGCTGTCTTCCATTCATCACCTTTGCGGATGCAAACTAAACTTTAGGACCCACGTAGATCAAGCTTTGTAAAGACTCGGGCAGATTGAAATCTTTGAAAAAGCTCAGGAACGAGAAGGAGCGGGTAACGATTCTTGATCGTGATCTTGTTGAGCTCCTGATAATCCACACAAGGTCTATGTAAGTGATTGATCCTTCATCTGGACAAGAAAAATACCAGCACCAGCAGGTGAAAAGGATGGCCAAATGAATTTCTTCTGGAGGCTCTCATCAATGTAAGTTGTAAGGCTTCAAGTTTTTTTTCAGATAGCGGAAAAATCCACCCAAACCGGACCTCTGCACCTGGAAGTAATTCGATAGGGCAGTCATATGGCCGATGAGGTGATAGCGCATTATGCCGTGTACACACGACCGGACTTTTCGTCGGACTGAACTCCAAAGGACTTTTCGACGGAGTTCCAACGAAACGGACTTGCCTACACACGATCACACCAAAGTCTGATCGTTTCGAACGTGATGACGTATGACCGGACTAGAATAAGGAAGTTCATAGCCAGTAGCCAATAGCTGCCCCTGCGTCCTTTTTTGTCTGTCGGACTAGCATACAGACAAACGGATTTTTCGATCGAACTCAAGTCCGTCGGAAAGATTTGAAACATGTTCTATTTCCAACACATTTTTCGACAGAAAAGGTCAGATGAAGCCCACACAAGATCGAATTGTCTGATGGATTTGTTCCGTCGGACCAGTTCAGTCAAAGTCCGGTCGTGTGTACACGGCATTAGCCTTCTTGTAGAATACATCCAAGTACTCATGGTAGGCTGGTGGCACTATATGGCCGGTACAGGTTACAGGCTGGACTGTCAGACAACTTGAAGGGTTACTGGATTCCGGGGCAGTGTTGCAAGCAATATTCAGATTGGAAGGAGATCCTCCCCAAGGGCTAATCAATCTGAGGGTTATGCGCCTGAAGCCACGGAATCCCAAGAATGATGGGGAACATGGGGGAACATAGTATGTCAAAGCAGAGGAATTCTTGACCAGAGTTTGTTAGAGTAAGAATGGGGATAGTCTCTTGTGTCACAGTTACAGATCTGGGGATGGTCCCATCAGCCAGATGGACTTTGAATCTCTGTTTCTTGTCTTTAAGTGGAATTTGTAGTTTTCTTGCCAAGGTAATGTCCAGGAAGCAACTGTATGCCCCGGAGTCAACGATTGCTTGGAACTGGATTATTCCTTCTTCCACCTGAAATAAGATGGGTAAAATGAGGTGAGCTGGAAAAGATCCGGAAACTTGGAAGTAGACAGGACATGGAGGGAGGAACTTACTGGGTCTCACTGGACAGTTACGTAGGAAGTGTCCAGTACCTCCGCAGTAGAGGCAGAGGTTAGTCTGATGCCTTCACATCCTTTCATCTGGAGATAAATCGTTGCGTACCAATGCAATCTGCATTGTTTCTCCTTCAGTAGCAGAAGCAGGTGGGGAAACAGGCATAGGTGTAGGTGCAGATGGAATTCTGGGCACCATCCAGGTGGGTCTGTAGGAATTAGTCCTTTCTGATCGTTGGTCCCGCAGACGGCGGTCTCGCTGAATGGCCAGTTTGATTAAGCCATCAAGGGTAGCGGGAGCCTCAACTTTGGCTAATTCATCTTTAAGAGCTTCAGACAGACCGAGCCAATACTGGTATGTAAGAGTGGCCTCATTCCATCTGGTGTCTGCGGACCATTTACAGAAATCAACGGTATAATCCTTGACGGGGTGTCGCCCTTGTTGGAAGGTATGAAGGGTAGTCTCTGCCATGGCCACGTGTTGAGGATCATCGTAGAGCTGTGCCATGGCCTCGAGGAACGTGTCGACAGTATTGGTCACAGGACTTTTCTGCTCTAGTAGGTGGTGTGCCCATGACTGGGGTTCTTCTGAGAGGAGGCAGATGATAAACCCGACTTTTACGGATTCCAGAGAAAAAAGCCCTTGGCTGAAGTGCAAAATATAGAAGGCACGCGTTCTGAAATTCCCTAAACTTCTCTCGGTCCCCTGAGAAGCGTTCGGGGACTGGTACCTTGGGTTCTGGAGGTGGCATCAACACAGCGGGAGCAGAGGCAGAACATTCTTGGGCAGGAGCCGCTGAAGCAGAGGGAGCAGCAGAGGGATTCTAGCTAACAGGTGCAAAAAATACAGCAAGGTTCTGTATGCGACCTTCCAGCTGAAAGTAACCTTTTTGCAGGTTCTTCACCGCTTGGGTAAGGGCCGTAACTTGATGGGCATAGAGTCTCTAATGGGGAAGCACCTCTTTCTTTTCATATTGCCTCTGTTATTCCATATAAACTTTTGTAATATCAATCTAAGGGTTTTAAAATAGGCCACGGGGATATTTATCGGGAGACACTGGAAAATATACAAGGCTTTCGGGAGAGTCATCATTTTGATGACACTTATTCTGCCAAACCATGATAGTCTATATGCAGGGTATCCTCTTAAATCTTGTTTTATTTTATTCAATAGGGGCATATAATTATCCTAGTATAGGTCGATTGTTGATGTTGACAGAAACACTCCCAGATATTTCAGTCCCCTCCTCCTCCATTTAAAGGGATACAGAATTCTGAGGTTCCTTCCTTCATCTGAGGAAACAGATATCTAATATCTTAGTTTTCTCCATGTTGATCTTGAGGTTCGATACTGCCCCATAATCACTCACCTCTAACAAAATCTCTGGGAGTGTTTGTGTAGGGTTCGTTATATATAACATAATATCATCTGCAAGCGCAGATGTCTTGTGTTCTTGTCCCGCAACCTCTATACCTTTAATTTTATGATTGGCTCTTATAGAAGCTAAAAAGGGTTCCAAGGAAAACACGACGAGTAGGAGGGAAAGGGGACACCCCTGGCGTGTACCATTATATAGCCAGGTATTCTCGGACAAAGTTCCGTTTACTTGAATTTTAGCTGTAGGGTTAGAGTATAAAGCCTCTATCCACCTTAACATTCGTGGGCCCATACCAAATTTATTTAGTGTCCGCAACATAAAATCCCAGTCTAGCCTATCAAAGGCTTTTTTGGCATCTATTGATAGAAAAAGAACAGGTTTCCTTCCCTTTTTTGCTATATGCATCAGTAAAGTTGTTCTTAATATAATATCTCTTGCCTCCCTCCCGGGGACGAATCCTGCTTGATCTTTCTCAATACAATCCGGCATAAATGGTCTCAATCTTTCGGCCAAGATCCTAGCATATATTTTAACATCCTCATTAATCAAAGATATCGGCCTAAAGCTAGAGCACAAAGTTGGGTCCTTCCCTTCTTTACCCAAAAGTGATATATAGGCCCCCAGTGCTTCCTCACGGATCTTCAAGCCTTCCCCAATAGAGTTCATATATAAATGGAAGAAGGGGGTCAGGGTACCTGAAAACTTTTTAAAATATAAGGATGTGTAACCATCCGGACTTTTACCAGCCTTACTTTTCCTAATTGCCTGCTCAATTTCTTCCTTGGAAATATCTTTTTCTAAGCTACTTACTTCCTCGTTCGATAAGGCCATTATCTTAATCTTCCATAGATAGTGTTCTATTTTATTTCCTCTATTTTGTCTGACTTCACTGTCTTGAATATCATTTACTCTATATAGTGATTGATAGTACTCCAAAAAGATTTTACTGATGTCCTTAGTAGAATATTTAATTTCTCCCTTTTTATCTTTCATTTTCGCAATATAATTTACATTCCTTCTAGGTTTAATCACCCCCTCCAACACTTTCCCAGGTCTATGACCGAACTTATACTGCCTTTTAGCTGATCTAATAAAGGCTCGTTTGGACTCCTGCTCCACCAGATTTCTCAGAGCCTCACGTTTTCTTAATAATTCTACCCTTACCTTATTATCATTTACATTTTTATGTAACTGCTCTAATACTTGAATTTCTTGTAGGAGAGATTGTTTTTGTGCTGTCCACATTTTTTTCCTCTTAACTCCTTCTACTATCAGTCTCCCTCTCATAAATACTTTGTGGGTCTCCCACAATACAGTTGGCGCAATATTTTCTACGTTATTCTCTAAAAAATAGATGCAAATCCCTTTCCAAATCCTCCACTATGCCCTGATCATATAGGAGAGATTCATCCAACCTCCAGGATCTTTGCCTATCCGGTATATTCTTTAAATCCTGGCTGACTATAACCGGGGCATGATCCGAGAGGGCGAAGGATTTCACTTCTGCCTTTAATAGTCCCTCTAGGAGCTGGTGATCTAAAAAGACAGTCAATTCTCGAGTAGGATGAGTGTACCTGAGAATAATGTGTAAAATCCCTCCCTTTAGGGTACAGGATTCTTCACACTTCCACAAGCTGCTGTCAGTGTAATTTTTGTTTAATTACTTTGAGATACTTGCCTTCTGAACGTAGGGAGAGAGGCTGGGTATCCAAGGTTGGATCGAGTACAAAATTGAAATCCCCTGCCATAAATACTTTCCCCTCTCTGAAATTTTCTAATTTATTCAATACCTTTCTCAAAAAAAAGGCACGGATGGACATTTGGGCAGTATATGTTAACAAATGTGTATTCAATATTGAACAGGGATCCCTTAATAAACAGGTACCTTCCTTCAGAGTCTGTTTCCATCGCTTTTAGATTAAATGGTGTATTTTTATCAAAACCTATTGCTATTCCTTTGTATCTCTTATCAGGGGAATATCCATAAAACCAAGCTGGATAGTTTTTTGAGTTCAATCCAACCCTGGATGACCATTTAAAATGGGTTTCTTGTTTAAAAACAATATTAGATGACCAGCTTTTTAATTCCTGCAGTATTTGGTGCCGTTTACTAGGACCATTTAGACCTCTAATGTTATAGGTAACTATCTTCAAGGGCGCCATCTCCCAGACCTGTGAATCATACACATCCCTAAACCCTTATTCATAAGAAAAGAATATAGAACTGCTAATTTTCCAGAGTTGATCCATTTGACTAACACAAAATTTAACAAGACATAACAACACAATACAACCCCTTCTAATCTATCCCCAACATACATCCACTTATGGGCCCCACCTTCCCCCTCACAACCCTCCCTCCATTGAATACCAATAATATGGCCTACCTGGTTGTCGCCCGATTTGTTGTCGCCCAGCCATGTAGGGCATCCCCTGGAGGTTACAGTATGCCTGCGTGGACCCACAGATCTCATTTCAAATTCAGGAATGGTTCTGAGGAGACAGGCAGGCATCGCCAGACCCCCATACACCCCCGAGCGAGGCCTTTCCCCTACTAATACATTGTCCCCTTATTTTCCTTGGGCTATTTATTTATGTAAACTGTATTATATTCTATTAGTAAAACTCTAGACTGTTTTCCATTGCTGACCACTTAAACTCACCCATTCGGGGGGTTTCTTCTCCCAATTCT
This sequence comes from Aquarana catesbeiana, assembly GCF_042186555.1. Taxonomy (NCBI): domain Eukaryota; kingdom Metazoa; phylum Chordata; class Amphibia; order Anura; family Ranidae; genus Aquarana; species Aquarana catesbeiana. The sequence continues at coordinate 248,664,823 of NC_133328.1, read as the reverse complement.
CGAAATTGATACATGGCAAATCTAATTTTCTGCAAAATTCTTTTAAATCCTCTGGAAATCGCAGTGTGGCCGATACACCTTGATTTTTATCCACCAAACAAGCTGGGAAACCCCATCTATAAAAAATCTTCTCATGCCATATGTGACTTGTTGTTTTACATCATAATGAGAAAATCTCGCTATGACATCTCTTGCAGTTTCTGTTGATGACGAATTTGTCTTTTGTATTCTATGGACTCTTTCAAATCGTCTAGGAGATGTTATTTCTTTGTTCAGTATTTTATTGAACACCTAATGAACCGTTTTTTCTAAATCACTATTTTTCACGTACTCTGGTAGTCCGCAAATCCTTAAATTATTCCGTCTATTGCGGTTCTCTTTGTCTTTCAACCTGTATTGGATATTTCTCATTTCCAGCCAATCTGAGTCTACCCTTGCCTGCAGTTCCAGAATCGCTTTTTTATGTTCATCGAGATTCAGATTCCTCAACTCTTTGTAATACATTCTGCATGACCATCCTGGTGGTATTCAGTTCTCCTTTGATCATGCATTCTAGATGTGACATCATCTGAGCCATATCCTGCTTTGTAGAAAGTGCCTGTAGGCTCTCCAAATCGTTTTCTCTTTCCATTAGCGACTGTGGCTTATCTTTCTGCTGAATTTTTTCCACTTCTTCTTCCCCAGATCTGTTCTTTTCCTTCGTTTGACCTTCTGGGGAGGAAATTATTCCCTCCACTTTTTCTACTACTTGTTCCGATCTTTGATCGACTTTATCCTGTACCATGTACGTTTTTATGAGTTACAATTCTGACTATCTACTTGGTTGGTTTTTACCCCCTTTCTGCCCATATTTCCTTTTCTCAAGTTGTTATTCCTTCTTAGTATATATTTTCAAAGTTTTGAGGGTACTAACAGTCCACACAACAATCTTTTGCAATCAATTACTAAATAGATAATTATGCAGATAATAATGAATGTAGATATTCAGATAAAGATGCAAAGTAGAATTTACAAATTAAATTGCATTTACTGTTCAGACTATTATTTCACTTGCTGTTCAGTTTATTATCAATTTCCGGGTTTCTAGTTTCCTCAAAAGTACCTCAAGAGTACCTTCAGATACGCAACTCACATTTGCCTATAATAGTCTAAGAAAAAAATATCTAAGCAGGATAAGCAGTGGCTAACAAAGCGGAGGCAGGGCAGAAGCAAACATAGAATGCAAATATAAACTTGATGTGCAGATGTGAACAGTCGCCAGAAGAGCAAATATAGAGATTTTATAGACACTCAGGCCTTCAGATGCACAGTTCACATTTGGACCTAGCAATCCATGTATAGAGTATAGTGTGTATTTGCTAAAAGCAGAAAAGGGTAAAAGACAGCCAGCAAGCATAAGAAGCAGATCCAATATAGAGGTGTAGACTCAAGTTTCAGGCTTCTACCAATATAAGTTTTCTATATATGTTTATAAAAGCTTTATCAGCTTTAAAATACAGTCCATTGAGCAATCTTTGCAGACAGGCATAGGCAAGATGAAGCAGGGCAGACAATCACCGCAACAGCTTTTATAATAGCTTTAAACTAAAAGTTCCTATTAATTGTCTTACTGCTGCATCCAGACACAAAGTCCTCCCATCCATCCAGAAGCACCCACAGATCAAGCAGGCTCTATAACCTGTAGTTTACCTGGAGATTACTTCACTTTAATTTATTTAGATAGTTTTGTTTTTTCAATCACACCTACCCTGTCTTTGGTCCTCCTTCACAGTCTTCCAATCTTCTAGGGCTCTTTGTAGGGCTAGTTGTCCCTCTACACCGTGCTGACAGGCTTCACCGCTTTCACGTGGCACCCTCCAGTGGCAAGTTCAATAACCTGCCCAGCTTCACTCACAGGCAGGGCAGGAGGGCTGCATCCACAGGCTCCCTCACACGTCCCGACGGCTTCCTTCCAGGCTCAGGCACACAACAGGCAGGGAGCGCAGGCTCCGGTTCTGACCTCCAGCCGGAAGTCTGATCCTGCTCAGGCGCTTCCGCCCCCCCGCCTCTTTCACAAGCAGGGAGCCGGGTTCATTGCCACAGCTGCCTGAGCATCCTCGGCTCTCTCTGTCTCCACCCAGACCAGCGCGCCCCCCAGCAGCACACTGCACTCAGCATGAATAAATCGTCCCAAGCAAGGAGGGGGGATCCAGCCAGATATCCCAAAGGAACGGTAGGTAACAGGTAGCAGGACTCAGTCTCTTGGTAATAGATAGCAGGTGTCAGATCAGTACGATCAACGCAATCGGTCCGGCGTGCATAGGAGCATGGGGTCTATTAAGACGGCCACATAAGCATGCTTAAGCAATGTGCAATACATATAAAATAGAATACAATTATATACAGAACTTAAAAATTTCCATTACAGGTACGATGGGCTTACAAACATCCCCGCTCGAGGTAGCGCATGGAGCCTCACAAACAGTTCTTAGTTGGCACCATCTTGTGGCTCCTCCCCCTTCTTTTCTTGTCCTTCACTGTACACTCACTACTTTACATTGTAGCATTGTAGCAAAGTGGCATTTCTTTAAAACAAAAATTTGAGGGGTGTACTCACTTTTGTCAGATACTATACAATTGCAACACAAGTCATATTGTAATTGAATGTTATTAAAATTGACCCTTTAAGGGGAGGAGGCATAGTCACCGGCGACAGACATGTCCAGCTGAAGCTCCACATCTCTCGGGACTCCTCGGCTTATAAGGCATGGTAAACTGAAAATAATCTTACCATAAGCCTTCTCAGTGACCCTGGGATAAATAAAATGGTCTTTGGTGCCGCCCGAGGTAAAAATAAACTAAAGAGTGCCAAGGATACATAGTCAAAAGGCCCCTGTAAAATGGCACAGCCTCTTTCCTCACACACAAGCACATCTCGTGCAGCTAAGCGACTGCAGTTACCTCAAGATGCCTCACAAGAAAAACAAATTCCCTACATCCAAATATTTTGAGACAAATAGAAAAAATGTTACAGAAAGCCTTAAAGCAGACCTCAGACTATATAACTGAAAGTCTCACAAAAGAAATCTGTGCGTAAGGCCAGCGCACTTCTGACCTAGAAATCAGAGTGGATGACATGGAAACGAATGTACTGTCCCATGATAATGAATTAGAGACTCTTAAGGAAGAAAATCTTATTCTGCAAATACACTTAGAGGACTTTGAAAATAGAGCACGTCGATCAAATCTTCGTATACGAGGAATACCTCGTAACTACTACCATCAATCCCAGTCGATCATTTGGAGATGGATAGGATTCACAGAGCTTTAACACCATGCAAACCAAAAGGTCCCCCTCGTGATATTATTGCGAAATTCCACTTCTATCGCACCAAAGAACCACTCATGGCTGCAGCTAGAGGAAAAGATTCCCTCATCTTTCAATATCATCCTTATCAGCTTTTTGCTGACCTTTCCCCAATTACTGCGGCTAAACGACATGCACTGAAACCCTTACTTCATAATCTACAGCAACACCGGATCCCTTCTCAATGGGGATTCCCATTTTCTATCCGCTTTACCTATCAAGGTGTCAAACATTCCTGTAGATCCTCAGAGGAACTACAAAACACTCTACAAGAACTACATCTCATCGAAAGAGCTTCAACTAGCCCTCGTCGACGCACAACATCCAGCTCCCCTCAAGAATCCTCCAAATCTGAAAAAGATAGAGGCCAACAAAATTCCTCTAAGGCCCCTTTCACATTGGGGCGGGGGCGGCGTCAGTGGTAAAGCACCGCTATTTTTAGTGGCGCTTTACTGTCGTATTTGCAGAGGTATTCGGCCGCTAGCGGGGCGCTTTTAACCCCCACTAGCGGCCGAAAAAGGGTTAAAACCACCCGCAAAGCGCTGCTGCAGCAGCGCTTTGCCGGCGGTATAGCTGTGCTGCCCCATTGATTTCAATGGGTGGGAGCAGTATACACACCGCTCCTTCACTGCTCCAAAGATGCTGCTAGCGGGACTTTTTTTACCTTCCTGCCAGCGCACCGAGGGCTTTCACACTGAAGAGACGGGAGCGGCTTTTTCAGGGCGCTTTGCAGGCGCTATTTTTAGCGCTGTAGCGCCTGCAAAGCGCCCCAGTGTGAAAGGGGTCTAAGAGAAGTCGATTCAATTCTCCTGATATAGATCCTGTAGACACGATGGACTGAATGACTTTCGCTCCTCATCTTGAAGTGTATTCAATCTTAAGGCTTTGCCTTTCTTTGGTCACTAAGTAATTTACCACCTTCAGTATAATCTGACTAAACTTATTTAAAATAATACTGTTCTATTAAGTTTTGAACTTCCCCCTTTTAACCCCCACAACCTCAGATAAACATATTTTATGTTTTATCTATTTTCCCTCTTTCTCTCCCCCCCCCCCCATCCAAACCAATGAAATACCTATTGTCTCGATTAAAACCTTATTTACTTATATTTATCTTAGAAGTACTTCAATTTAAAAATAACTAGATTGTACTCTATTGTTTTATATTTAATGATCCTGTTTATCAATATCACTATTTTCCTTCTTCATTACTGGCAATCCTATGATAAGTAATATTGCTATGCAAACTATACAGTTTCTTATTGTAATGTATTTTTTCCCTAGGGTTACCTGTCGGTATATATACTCATCTTACAGTATAGTTGTTAGTAGCTAATTAACCTTTTATTTATTTTTTACCTTTGCTCATTTTTTATTTTTTTTCTCAACAGCCGAACTTGGGTGTCCAAGTATTTCTCTTTTTCTGCATATAGATCTAGGCCGTTGGGGTCTCGAGAGATTGTCACTGCTCCCCCTATCTTTCTGTCCTAGGATAAACCTCCATTCTGACCTATTATCGGAGGACCTCCTTGGATAGATACTAGGCCTCTGACTTAGCATTTTTTTACGTACTCAGTACGCCGCTTTTCTACTTTTCTTATTCACGCAATTTACTTACTATTATTTGACTATATGACTCTTACTCTCTCTTTCTTCCTCTTTATTCTGTCTCTACTCCCCTCTTGGTTCTTGCCCCCCCCCCCCCCCGGGGTAATTGTGGACTCACAATCTATGAATGCAGTATACTACAATAATTCCTTTAAGATTGACTGATGGCCTTAAACGTCCTTACCTTAACCACTTCAGCCCCGGAAGAATTTACCCCCTTCCTGACAGAGCACTTTTTGCGATTCGGCACTGCGTCGCTTTAACTGACAATTGCGCGGTCGTGCGATGTGGCTCCCAAACAAAATTGATGTCATTTTTTTTCCCACAAATAGAGCTTTCTTTTGGTGGTATTTGATCACCTCTGCGGTTTTTATTTTTTGCGCTATAAACAAAAAAAATAGCGACAATTTTGAAAAAAAAACGCATTATTTTTTACTTTTTGCTATAATAAATATCCCCCCAAAATTTTTTTTCCTCAGTTTAGGCCGTTACGTATTCTTATACATATTTTTAGTAAAAAAAATCGCAATAAGCGTTTATTTATTGGTTTGTGCAAAAGTTATAGCATCTACAAAATAGGGGATAGTTTTGTGGCATTTTTATTGATATTTTTTTTTTTTACTAGTAATGGCGGCGAACAGGGATTTTTATCGTGACGGCAACATTATGGCGGGCACATCGGACATTTTTTACACATTTTTGGGACCATTGTCATTTACAATATGCACTGATTGCACTGATTCCTGTGTAAATGACACTGGCAGTGAAGGGGTTAACCACTAGGGGGCAGTGTAGGGATTAAGTATGTCCTGGGGAGTGTTTTTAACTGTGGGGGGGCGTGGCTACGTGTGACACGTCACTGATCTCTGCTCCCGATCACAGGGAGCAGAGATCAGTGACACTGTCACTAGGCAGAACGGGAAGATGCTTGTTTACATTAGCATCTCCCCGTTCTTCCTCTCCATGAGGCAATCGCTGGTATCCCCGCGGCGATCGAGTCCGCGGGACCCGCGACCCGACTCACGGAGCTTCCGGTCGGTGCGCGCGCGCCGGCGCGCATGCAATGGCACGGCGGCAAATTTGAAAGGGACATACGGGTACGCCCATTTGCCCAGCCGTGCCATTCTGCCGACGTACATCAGCGTGCGCCGGTCAGGAACCGGTTAAATGTACAAGGTCTAAATATCCCAAAAAAGCAAACTAAAGTTTTTCGCTCCTTAGCTTCCTCAAAAGCACATGTTGTATGCCTCCAAGAAACCCATTTCGCAGATAAGGCGACTCCTAAATATTTTGGTTCAGCTTATCCACAGGTTTTCACAGCCTCTGCCAAACGAAACAACAAGGGGTACTAATAGCGTTTTATCATACTACACCCTTTTCCCTTCTGACAGAGATCAAAGACCCAGGAGGTGTGCCCTTATACTCACAGAAAATCTATTCGATTTTCTAATCACAGTGGTATCCTACTATGCTCCTAACAAAACTCCATCCTCATTCCTCTCTCATTTATTACAGGTAATTGATACTCATAAAATGGACACACTTTTAATCTGTGGAGATTTAAATCAAGTCCTTTATTTTTTTTAGATAAATCCCCAACTCCTATTGCATCTAGCTCTCAATCTCGTAAGTTCCAACAACTTCTTCAACAACACTCTTTATTAGATTCTTGGCATGAAATCAATCCTGCTAGGCAACAATTTACTTTTTATTCTCATCCCCATAAATCATTTTTCTGTATTGATCACATTTTGATCTCAATAGGCATGACCCCTGAACTCCTTTCTTCATCTATTTTCCCTTTTACGTGGACTGACCACTGTGCTGTACTTTCAACTTTCACTTCTCTATTACCCAAAATACAAGATTCTACATGGCATAATAATGACTCAATCCTATCTCATCCATCACACTCCTCTGATCTTGAAATAGCCATAAAAGATTACCTGGTCAATAATGAGACCCCTGATATATACCCACCTATGACCCTATGGGAAGCTCATAAACCTGTTCTTTGTGGGGTTTGTATACGCCTCATTTCTTAAAAGAGAAAAAGGCAACTAAAACAAAAATTAGAAGCAGAATTTAATACATGCCACACAATTTTTTAATCCAGTCCTACCCCGTGAATAAATTACAGCTTTATAAAGCACGTTTAAACCTTGACCTTTTTTTTTTAAGAATCTGTAGATAAAATGTTATGTAAGTCTAAACATAAATTTTATTTTAAAGCGAATAAACCAGACACTCTTTTAGCCCGAGCACTTAAAAAACTAAATAGCCCCTTTAAACCGATTCAACAGAAATTACCTCATGATACATTTACTAGTAATCCAGTAAAAATCCTCCACACCTTTCAAAAACATCTCACCTCCTTATATAAAAAGGAAGGATCTTTTGATCAAACTTTTTTTTTTTTTTTTTTATCAGAAAATTTTTTTTATTTTAATTTAATACATACACTTCACAAAGCAGTTATACATAATATATAGTAATACAATTTCTATAAAATTATGCAAATTCTCTATTATATTCTCAATATTATATCTTATCTCTTACCCGCCCCAAGCCTTCCCCCCTCCCACCCTCACATCTACCTGTCAATCGTCACTTTAGGGTTGCTTTATTTTATTTTAATTGCCACTCCCTCATTTGCCGCTGGCTTCCCCCCCAACCTATTCTTTGTTATGTAGTTATCACCCCTTGGGTCCACTCGCTATCTTACTCCTTCTTCTCCCCTTTCCTTTCCCCTCCTTTTGCTTCTTTCTTTTCCGACTATTTTTTTGCCTGTTCTTTCCTTTCTACGCCATTCCCTCTGCTCTACATCCGGAGCTTTTCCACTACCAGTTGATGGGGGGCTACTTCTGCCTCCCTCAACCAGGGTTGCCATATTTTGTCAAATTTCCCCTTGTCATTTCTACGGTTGTAGGCCAGTCTTTCTCTTGGAAGGAGGGAGTTTACATATGAGATCCATTGCTTCCCAGTGGGCACCGTAGGAGCCATCCAGTATCTTGCGATAAGTTTTCTAGCTAAATACATCAATCTAGTTATCATAAGATACTTTCCTCCAGGGAACATTTCTGCCTCAATGGCGCCAAGCAAATAAACCGTCGGATTCAAGGGAATATGGATTTGCGCCAACCCAGAAATGCGTCTGGATACCTCTTCCCAGTACCTATGCAGCTTTGGGCACCTCCACATTAGGTGAATAAAGTCCCCCTGTGCACTCCGCACTTGGGGCACGCAGAAGAATCCCTACCTCCCCACCTGTGGAGTTGCACTGGCGTCCTGTAGGCCCTGTGTAAAATAAATAATTATGATAACCTTTGTGATGCAGATAATGAGACCACTGGGATAGCTTTGAGTGCCGCTTCCCACTGATTATCGTTTATCTCGCCTACATCCTCTACCCATTTTTTCCGACACTTTAATGATGTATGATCTTGGGTCCTAATCAATAATTCCCTGTATATTTTTGTTATTAGTCCTTTCCTTGTGTCTGCTTTCAAAACTTCATTCAGTATTGGGACTGTTTTTACTCCTAAGGAGTGGGTTGTTTGTTGTGCCTGTAGCGCATGGCGTATTTGAAGATATTGGTAGAAGCCCCTAGGGTGCAAATGGAATTCCCTACATAGTTGTTCATATGACTTTAATACGTCCCCCTCATAGATTTGTGAGAAGAACCAAATCCCCCTTTCCTTCCAGTGTGAGGAACCTCGCAACTCCTGAACCTCAGTATATCTTTTATTATGCCATATTGGTGTGAATGTGAGCACGCCCGTTATTTTCAATATTTTCCGAGTTTCCCCCCAAACCCTTTTAACCGCTAGCCTACCGCCCACCGTCATATGACGGCCGGACGGTAAGCCTATTGTTCTGAGCGGACGTCATATGACGTCCGCCGTTTAAACAGGGCATGCGCGCGATCGTGAGCGCGGAGCCCTGTACTGTCGGTGGCGGCGTGTCACCGAGACACCGCTCGTCACCGACAGGGGTGAACAGCCACTGCGCATGGCTGTTTACCACGTGATCGGCCGTGATGAAGTCACGGCCGATCACTAATGGTACATCCCGCATTGCACGGCGCATGCGCGCGATCGTGAGCGCGCTGCGCGTGCACGTCGGTGGCGGCGTGTTCCCCGGGAACACTGCTCGTCACCGACGATAGTTTTACAGCCATTGGCCAGTACTGTGTACCATGTGATCGGCTGTGATCCATTCACAGCCGATCACTAAGTGTAAACAAAGACCTGTCACTAGCTGTTACTAGCCCTTCTCTCCTCACACACCGTTTCCAGTGTGAGGAGAGAAGAGCCAGGAGCAGTGAGTTACAGATCTTTGTATTTGTAGTGTCTGCACCAACACCACTTCTGTCCCATCGCCCCCCCCCCATTGTCATCTGTCACCCAACAGTCACCCCATAAAAAGTGCACCTGTCACATAGAGACTGCCATTAGTGACCATCAGCGGTGCCCTGTCACCCACCAGTGACCGTGCCCTGTCACCCGTCACCCATCAGTGACCTGCCCTGTCACCCGTCACCCATCAGTGACCTGCCCTGTCACCCGTCACCCACCAGTGACCTGCCCTGTCACCCGTCACCCACCAGTGACCGTGCCCTGTCACCCGTCACCCACCAGTGACCATCAGCGGTGCACCCATCACCCATCAGTGACGTCGCCTGTCAACAATCTGTGACTATCACCTGTCACCGTCCGTGGCCTGTCACCCATCAGTGACCGTGCCCTCTCACCCGTCACCCATCAGTGACTGTACCCTGTCACCCATCAGTGACCATCAGCGGTGCACCTGTCACCCATCAGTGACCGTCGCCTGTCAACTATCTGTGACCATCGCCCATCACACCATCACCTCTCAGTGAATGTCACCTGCCACCCATCGCACAGCCCATCAGTGACCGTCACCTGCCACCCATCTGTCACCTGTCGCACAGCTACCCGCCACACAGCCATGTCCAAAAGAGGATATACAAGTGAGGAGGCATTCCAGATCCTCTCTATGACTGATGAGAGCACCGGGGAGCTCTCATCAGAGTCCCATTCTGATTCCGAAACAAGTTCGGCATTTGAGCCGATCGAGAGTAGCAATGGTTCGGATGAAGAATGGGTCCCTGCTAAAAGGGCACGACACTCTGGAACCCAGGAAGCCGCCAGCAACCGGGATTATATTCCCAGTACCAGCTCTGCCGCCAGAAATAGGCCCCAGGAAGAAAGGCCCAGTACCAGTGCTGCCACCAGAGATGGGCCCCGCGCACAAATGCCCAGTACCAGTGCTGCCACCAGAGATAGGCCCCTCGCACAAATGCCCAGTACCAGTGCTGCCACATCACACCTGAGTTCCAGCACAGGAAATTCAACTCCCCCAACTACTGGAGTGTCACGTCCCCCAAGAGCCAGGGCCGCTACCTATATGCCAGATGGTCTTGCCAACCCAACATGGCTGCCTTCCAACTCGGGATCACCAAATATTCCCCCTTTCACAGCACAGCCAGGTGTGCAGGCCAACACCCAAAATTTTACAGAGATCAATTTTTTTCACCTGTTTTTGCCCGACACTTTGCTGCAGTTCATTGTGGACCAGACAAATTTGTATGCCCAGCAGTATATTGCCAGCAACCCCCAATCATCTTATGCCCGTCCGTTTGAGTGGAGAGATTTGAATATGGAGGAGTTCAAATTGTTTTTGGGCCTCACCCTAAATATGGGGCTTACAAAAAAAAATGAAGGACATACCTATTGGTCCACCCACCCCATCCACCATATGCCCATGTATTCTGCCGCTATGTCCAGGTCCCGATATGAGATGATTATGAGATTCTTTCATTTTAACGACAACACCCAGTGCCCTCCCCGCAATCATCCAAATTCCGCTAAGCTGTACAAGATTTGCCCACTAATAAATTCATTTTCCCAACGATTTGCAGAACTTTATGTCCCCGAGAAGAATATATGTGTGGATGAGTCCCTGGTACCATTTTCAGGCCGGCTAGGAATAAAACAGTATATTCCTACCAAAAAGGCCAAATATGGAGTCAAATTTTACAAGCTGTGTGAGAGAGCCACGGGATATCTATATGCATTCCGCATATATGAGGGAAGAGATTCCCAGCTCCAGCCCCCTGAGTGCCCGGCCTACATGGGCACAACTGGAAAAATTGTATGGGACCTGGCTTACCCACTTCTAAAAAAAGGCTATCATATATACCTGGACAACTTTTATACCAGCCTGCCCCTTTTCAGACACCTTTATATTGAAAAAACCCTGGCCTGCGGAACTTCAAGAAAAAATAGGAAGGGCTTCCCACAATCCATTGTGAACAAAAGGCTGAAAAAGGGGGAAAGAGCAACACTGAGATGTAATGAAGTGCTGGCCTTGAGGTGGAAGGATAACAGGAACGTGCACATGATGTCCACCATTCATGATGACACTGCAGTTGTAGTTCAGCGAAGACGAGGTCCCATTGAAAAACCGACATGTGTCCAAGACTATAATCTCTACATGGGGGGGTGGATTTCAATGACCAAATGATTCAGCCCTATTTGTCAATAAGGAGGTCCCGATTCTGGTATAAGAAGGTAGCAATATATCTAATCCATTTGGCCATTTACAATTCCTACATAATCTACACAAAATCCACAGAAAGCCCCGCCTCCTTCCTAAAATTCATAGAAGAAGTAGTCACGTCCCTCATCTATCCACAAAGACCCCTCCCAGAATTACCTCGTTCTGATGCTGTTAGCCGACTTCATGAACGCCACTTCCTGTACAACATTCCACCATCGGAAGCAGGCCGAAGACGGCAAAAAAAATGTCATGTGTGCAGCAGAAGAGGTTTTCGAAAAGATACAAGCTACCATTGTCCCCAGTGTCCCTCCCAACCTGGCCTTTGCATTGGTGAATGCTTCGAACTGTATCATACATCCCCAAGTTATTAGCCCATATTTTCCCCATTTTCGCTGATCATTTTCCATGCTTCCCCAAAATAACCATGCCACTGCCTTCAATGTGAACTGACCCTGGCCTGCTTTTTGACTATGCCTCTGCCTACCGTTTGGACTGCTTCCACATGAACTGACCCTGGCCTGTTTTGACTATGCCTCTGCCCACCGTTTGGACTGCTTGCTCGTGAACTGACCCTGGCCTGTTTTGTGACTACTCTTCTGCCTACCGCTTGGACTGCTTGCATGTTAACTGACCCTGGCTTGTTTTACGGACTATGCTTTTGCCTACCACTTGGACTGATCTGTTGCCCTGCTACTATAGTACACAGGGGTCTCACATATGTGAGGGGCTCCAGAATAGTTTTTCCGGATGGAGATAACAATTTTTTTTGTTTTCTCCCGGTTTTGTCATTTCCGGATTAGGGTCTGGAGTCCGGAGGCTTCATAGAGATTTGGGTGGGTCGAAGCCTCTACCCCTGTGCCCCTGTGCACAGGTCTTACCCGATTGCGGCCCTCAGCCTTCTGCTGACTTACTGCCATCATGCCTTTGCCTGCCGCATGAACGGACCACACATCTGCCTGCTACCTGGACTATGCAAATAATTCGCTGTAGCAAGAGGCAGTATGTTTATGAAGGGCTGGAGAGCGGTACAATAATGTGTGTCTGCAGGTAACACTGTGTTGGAAATATCTTATAAAATGGACAACTTTGTGTAAAAAAAAAGCGTTTTTATTTTTTTTCCACATTTTCCAAAAACTTCTGGAAAAAAAATAACCGTTCAAAAGACTCATTATGCCTCATAGATTATACGTTGGGGTGTTTGCTTTCCAAAATGGGGTCATTTTGTTGGCAATTCCTTTGTCCTGGTGCTCCAGGGCCTTCAAAAGTGTAATAGGTGGTTGAGAAATGAGATGTGCAATTTATGCTCGTAGATCGCCTGATGGTGCTACTTCAATGTTGGGCCTTTGTATGTGGCCAGGCTGTGTAAAAGTCCCACACATGTGGTATCGCCATACTCAGGAGGAGTAGCAGAATGTATTTTGGGGTGTCATTTTTGCTATGTATTTGCTATGTGTTGGAAATATCTTATAAATTGACAACTTTGTGTAAAAAAAAATGCGTTTTCATTTTTTTTCCACATTTTCCAAAAACATCTGGAAAAAAAATAACCATTCAAAAGACTCATTATGCCTCATAGATTATACATTGGGGTGTTTGCTTTCCAAAATGGGGTCATTTTGTGGGCAATTCCTTTGTCCTGGTGCTCCAGGGCCTTCAAAAGTGTAATAGGTGGTTGAGAAATGAGATGTGCAATTTATGCTCATAGATCGCCTGATGGTGCTACTTCAATGTTGGGCCTTTGTATGTGGCCAGGCTGTGTAAAAGTCCCGCACATGTGGTATCGCCATACTCAGGAGGAGTAGCAGAATGTATTTTGGGGTGTCATTTTTGCTATGTATTTGCTATGTGTTGGAAATATCTTATAAATGGACAACTTTGTGTAAAAAAAAATGCGTTTTCATTTTTTTTTCCACATTTTCCAAAAACATCTGGTAAAAAAATAACCATTCAAAAGACTCATTATGCCTCATAGATTATACATTGGGGTGTTTGCTTTCCAAAATGGGGTCATTTTGTGGGCATTTCCTTTGTCCTGGTGCTCCAGGGCCTTCAAAAGTGTAATAGGTGGTTGAGAAATGAGATGTGCAATTTATGCTCGTAGATCGCCTGATGGTGCTACTTCAATGTTGGGCCTTTGTATGTGGCCAGGCTGTGTAAAAGTCCCACACATGTGGTATCGCCATACTCAGGAGGAGTAGCAGAATGTATTTTGGGGTGTAATTTGTTGTATGCATATGCTCTGTGAGAGAAATAACCAGTTAATATGAAAATTTTGAAAAAAAAAAAAAAAATCTTCCTTTTGCAAAGAATTGTGGGAAAAAATTACACCTTAAAAAAACTCACCATGCTACTTACTTAATACCTTGGAATGTCTACTTTCTAAAAAGGGGTCATTTGGGGGGTATTTGTACTTTTCTGACTTGTTAGTACCTCAAGAAATGAGATTCACCTGATGTACTGAAGGCCTGATCAGATGTTTTCAATTTTCAGTGATTGGCACCATAGTTTGTAGACTCTATAACTTTCACAAAGACCAAATAATATACACTAATTTGGGTTATTTTTACCAAAGATATATAGCAGTATAAATTGTGGCCAAAATTTATGAAGAAAAATTACTAATTTGCTAAATTTTATGACAAAAACAAAGAAAAAGGCAATTTTTCACAAAATTTACGGTCTTTTTTTATTTATAGCACAAAAAATAAAAAACCCATTAGTGATTAAATACCACCAAAAGAAAGCTCTATTTGTGTGAAAAAAAGGACACAAATTTCATTTGGGTACAGTGTTGCATGACTGAGTAATAGTCATTCAAAGTGTGAGAGCACCAAAAGCTGAAAATTGGTCTGGGCAGGAAGGGGGTTTAAGTGCCCTGTATTGAGGTGGTTAAAAAGAGAACTCATAGGTTCTAATCCCTTCATACTTGGTAGATCCATTTCTAAATGGGAGGCCGCCGCCAATGTGGGTTCCGAGATGGTCACCAATCTACATATAGGGTCCTCATTTCTCACTCTATCCCATCCTGCCATTTGTTGCAACTGTGATGCCAAGAAATATAACCTGGGGTGGGGTATTGACAGCCCTCCTTTATCTTTTTCATATTGCAGTGTTTCCAAGCTAATTCTAGGCACCTTTTTTTTCCATATCAATTCTCTCGTTAATGTGTCTATTAGTCTGAACCACTTCTTTGAAATCCATATTGGTGAATTGTGGAGGATATACAATTGCTGTGGGGCCCAGATCATCTTTACTAGATTTGCCCGCCCTACGAATGACAATGGGAGCCTACACCAACTGTTACATTTTTCTTTCTGTCTGGTGAGCAATGGCCCCAAATTCAGTCGAAGATACTCGGCTGGCTCTGGGGACACCATCACTCCCAAATATTTAAAGCAGTTAACAATAGCAATTTGTTCAGCCCCCTCTGGGAGTCCCTCCCTCGTCTGATCTAATGGCATTATAGTTGATTTCGACCAATTAATTGCAAAGCCCGAAAAGCTGCCAAAGTTTCCCACTATCTCCATCACTGCCCGCAAAGAAGAGGACATATCCCCTAGATATATAAGTGCATCATCTGCATATAAAGATATTTTTTCCTCTCTCTGAAATCTGCGGAACCCCACTACCTCAGGTGAGTTCCGGATCAGTATAGCCAGGGGTTCAATCGCCAAGGCGAACAGTAATGGAGACAGCGGGCAGCCCTGTCTAGTCCCCCTATATAATCCAAATGGGGGGGAGAGGATCCCATTGATGCGCAACCTGGCTCTAGGTTTGGAATACAGTACTCTTACCCAGGATATGAATTTACCTCCCACTCCGAATCTTTCCAGTATTTCCATGAGGTAGGGCCACTCCACACTATCAAACGCCTTAGTCGCGTCAAGTGACAGAATGGCCCTACCCCCCGGATTGTCCACTGGCATCTGCAAATTCATGTATAACCTCCTTATTTTATCAGACGTAGAGCGCGTTGGTATAAAGCCAGACTGGTCACAATGAACCAGTTTGCCAAGTACCTGAGAAAGCCTCTTAGCCAAAACACTGGCCAGCAACTTAACGTCTGCATTCAATAACGAAATTGGACGGTATGAATCCATTAGAAGTCTATCTTTTCCTGGTTTCAAAAGAACTGTAATTATTGCTTCTTGCATACTATCTGGTAACCTTCCCACTTCCCCAGCCTCCTCTATTGTCTGCAACAATGACGGTAAGAGGACCTCCCTATAATGGGAGTATACCTCTACCGGTATTCCATCTGGGCCTGGGGATTTATGACGCATTGCCCCCTCTAATGCTTCCGTTAATTCAGCCAGTGAAATTGGGGAATTCAGAGTTTCCCTCTCCTCCTCCGTTAACCGCGGAAAAGGACAGGTTTGTAGGAACTGTTCCAAGTCCGATGGTTTATACCTGGTTTTACTAGAGTACAAATCCCTGTAGAACTGCTGAAAACTATTTACTATGTCTGAGCTGAGAGTTAACTTCTCTCCAGTTTCAGTCCCTATAGCTAGGATATTTGTAGATTCCCGTTGCTCTCTAGCTATTAGAGCTAATAGGCGGCCAGTATTTTCCCCCTCTTCGAAATAACTTTGTTGCTGAAAATATCTTCTCTTCTCTGCTGCAGATAGCCACACCGCATTGTGTACTGCCTGCGCCTCTCTCCATAGCTCTTGATTGGAATGTGATGGATCAATTATTAAGGCCTGCTCCCTTTCTTTCAGTTCTTCCCGTACCCTGGTTTCCCACTCTCTGGATCGGGATTTAACTCCCGCAATTTCTTTAATGAGGCAACCCCTCAAGAATGCTTTAAGTGTATCCCAGACTACCGCTTTACTGGCTGAGCCCCCATTTAATTGTAAAAATTCCCGTAAAACCTCTCCCGTTCTATCTGCCTGTGGGAGCAGAGTCAACCAATATGGGTTCATTTTCCACAGTGGTTGTCTCGAGGTACCAATAATGCCCAGCCGTACCCAAAATGGGGAGTGGTCAGACAGAAGGAGATATGCAGAGTCCTCTACTCACTGAAAAAGTGACTCATTCCCGAGGCCCAAATCAATACATGAGAAACCATCATGTGTTGCAGAGTAACAGGAGTAACATCTATCCTTGTCATGTCTCTCCCTCCATACATCCCTAAGTCCCAATTCCTCGAGGAGGGCGGCAAAAGCCGTCCTTCCAGAGGTATGTCTCCTATTTTTAGATGTCAAAGACATTCTGTCCAGGGAATTATCCAAGATATTATTGTAGTCTCCTACTGCTAACACCGGGACCCCCAGATGCAGAGCCATGAACTGCGATAGGCACCCAAGGGGAACTGCTGAAAAAGGTGGAGGAATGTATATGGAAGCTATTATACACGTTAGTCCATTAAGCTTACATAGTAGAAAAACAAACTTTCCCTCCTTATCCACTCTCTGTTGCAAGCACTCAAAGGAGATATCCGAGGAGATCACAATACTAACCCCCCTTGAATATGAGGTATGCATAGAATGAAACTGTATCGGGTATCTCCTTGAGCGCAATAAATGTACAGAGTCAGGCCGCATATGTGTTTCTTGCAAACAAATTATCTGGGGTTTCATTTTATCAAAATATTTAAACATTGCACTTCTCTTATCCCTATCCCCCAGCCCCCTTACATTCCATGTCATTAATAAAATACCCTTTTTTTCCCCCCCCTTTACTCATACATGATAGCTCTCTATTTTCTGCACTCATAGAATCGAAAACAGCTACATAAATAGTAAATCATAACACCGTTGGCCTTCTGGGTTTTAACCATTCCAAGGACCCTGCCAGCATACAATACATTTCTACATAACTTTATTTTTTCCCCCCATTTGTCAGTTGTGTGATACAAAAAATATTTGTGGCAAAACTTATACTTGTGATAACTTCCCTTTCTTAATTGCATAAATCTGCCCCTTCTCGTGCCTACCCTACCCCCCCCTCCCCTCCCTCCTCTCCACCCCACTCCCTCCCAAACCTTCCCACCCTTCTTCTCCCTCCCTCCCCTCCCCTCCCCTCCCGCCCAACTGGGCCTACCCTAGGGGCTTGTATCTTGACCTCCCACCTATATTCACTCCCCAACATACTCCCTCCCATCTTTTCCATACCATACATCTCTGTATCCCCCTGTTCTACGGGGACTTACCTCCCCCCTCCCCCCCTCTCCAACCTTTTTTAGTGCCACTCCTGTGCGATGACTTTTGTGTTTGTGAAGGTAAATACTCATATCAGCCCCATTTTAATCTAATTAATATATCAATCTTCCACTATTTTATTACATTCTAATCCCCCTCCTAATCCGTGTTTTACTTGCCAACACTAAACATTTATTTAATTTTTATTTTATTTTTTAATTAATTATTATCTGTGATCCCTTTTCTTCCCCTTTCCTTCCCACTACCCCTATAAAAAAAAAAAAAAAGGGGGGGGGGGAGGGAAAAAAAAAAAGTCTAAATAGTCTCTGATCTCTCATCTTCTGTATTCCGTGCTGTTTTCCCGTTGTCCTTCAACCACTCTTCAACACTCCGTGGGGAATCAAAAAAGTGTATACCATTTATATTAGTCACTCTCAATCGGGCTGGGTATAGCAGTGCATAGTCCATCTTGATTTGCTGTAGTGTACGTTTGATTGGTATGTATGCCGCTCGGCGCTTTTGTAGCTCTGGAGAAAAGTCCTGAAATAATAAAATTTTGGCCCCCTTGTATAGAATCTCTCTCATTTCTCTTGCCTTCCGGAGCAACGATATTTTATCTCTAAAGTTGAACAATTTTATGATTATGGGCCTTGGATATTCTTTTCCCTGATGAGGTCTAGAGGGGATTCGGTGTGCACGCTCAATGCCAAAAAAAGGAGAAAAAGTCGCAGCCCCAAATATTTCTTTGGCCCATTCCTCCAAGAACTCTATGGGGTTAGACCCCTCACTCCGCTCAGGCATGCCAATTATTCTTACGTTGTTTCTTCGATTTCTATTTTCTAATTCGTCCATTTTGGCTGCTTGTTCTTTTATGCGTTTTTTCATCTCAATGACATCCTGTTTGAGTGGAGATAACGTGTCTTCTACTGCACTTAATCTTTCTTCTAAAGCCGTTGTTCTTTCCTCCATCTCCTTCAGCTTGCCGCCTATCACTGCGATTTCCTCCTTTATGCCTTTCAATTGGGCATCCACCCCTGCGATTGATTCCTTGCATGCGATTATCCCTCATTGTGGGTTCTTCTGCTCTTCCCCTTTGTTCTCCCTCCATATCTGCCTCTGTTATGTTAGAGAGCTTTCTAGTTGCTCTGTCACCGCTTGAGGTATCCACTTTCCCTGCTTCTTGTTCCTTTATATGCAAGGCAGTCGTCGGGCTTGGCACCACCGGCACTGGTCCGCTGCTTGAACTTTTCCTATTCCCTGATGGAACTGTGTGAGTTAGTTGTGTAGATTTAGCTGGTGAAAGAGATGTTCTAGCAAATCGCTCTAGCTTAGTTGCTGCTGCAACTGCAGTTGCTGCTGCAGCTTTTGCTTGATTTGTCTGATTTTTTGTAGAGCGTGTGACTTGGGATCCTTCTGTCTCACACCCGGGACTAGAATTGCATCTTTCTGAATCGCAGATATAATGTCTTTGACGGCAAGGGTTAAGTAAAGAAAGGCAGCAATGGATTCAGCTCAGCCCCAGTTCCAGCTGAAAGTTTCTATTAGTTTCAGCTATACATTCAGGGTAAACAAACATATATGGCAGATATGTAGGTTGAAAACAGTAGGAAGAGCTTTCACCTGCATCAGACGTCTTCACACATGATAGTCAATCTCCAACGTTACCTTATGAATTTTATATGTATAGAGTCTTTAATAACAACCGCTAAGCAGTAGATCAGCTCAGAGAAGGTTCCAAGTGAGAGTGCAATAAATTTATATTTATGTTTCTTCTGCTATGGGCTAAGCTTAAATAAGCATATGTGGCAGATATGCGATTCGAGACAAATAGGGAAAACTTTCACCTGCATCAGACGTCTTCACACATGTCTGTTGGTTTTCAGCATTACCTTATGTTCTTAACAACCGCTCACTGCTTCACTCCCCACAGCCCCAGTTACTGAGGCCAATTAGTTACTCAGCTGCTGATGTCTCAAATGGGAGCCTTTCACGCTACCCCTCTGGTTCTTCTCACCAAGCGTTCGCTCCGTCCCTCACACTGGTGCTGTTGTCGCTCTTAAAGCCGGTTTTCTCGCCGAGCGCCGGCAGGTCTGCGAGACCTCTCACGCCTCCCCCCCTGTCACGCTCTCCGCTGTCCTCCGGGACTCCGCTCTCACCGGGACTAGGTATGTACTTGTGCTGGTGAAGGTGTCTGTCTCTAGGGCTGAAGTCAGCTGCTTTCTCCTGCTGCCGGGTCGGCTAGCATTTCCTCAGCTGTATGCTTGCTAGTTAGAGCTGGGGGAGAGGAGATCACACACACACCCTCTCACTCCCACATCCGGTGCTTTTGATCAAACTTTAGCAGAATCATTTTTTTCACAAATCAAACTTCCTACTATTCCTTTAGCCCAACGCAATTGTCTTGAAAGCCCCATTATAGCTATCAAAATTAAATTAGCAATTAACTCTCTTAAACTAAATAAACGTCCAGGCCCAAATGGCTTCTCTGCCCTATACTATAAGAAATTCTCTCATATCTTTGCTCCAATGTTAACAGATGTATTTAATTCTCGATTTACGCAAACGGATTTTGTTGACGGAAAATTTTATAGCTTGCTCTCAAACTTTGTGTGTCGGAATTTTCGATGGAAAAAGTCCGATGGAGCCCACACACTGTCGGAATTTCCGACAACAAGCTCCGATCGCACATATTCCGTCGGAAAGTCTGACCATGTGTACAGGGCATAAGGGACTTATTTCAACTCCTTACACTCATCTTATTACTAAACCCAACTCAGACCCACCAACATATGTGACTAAGTGGGTGATGGATCTTGGGTTTTCGTTGGAAGCAGCAAATTGAGATAACATTTTGATCACAACTAAGTCATCCTCACAAAACATAGCTGCCTTAGAGACCAATTACAAAGTACTCACACGGTGGTATTTGGTCCCTGTCAGAATTGCGAAATATGCTCCAAATTATTCCTCATCTTGTATTCGTGGCTGTGGTGATCTTGGATTACATCTTCATACTTGGTGGGATTGCCCGTTAGCAAAACATTTCTGGAAAGATGTATTTCTTATGATTTCAACACTGTTTGAAATCCCTATCAATCATGATCCTACAATAGCACTTTTAAACTTAAAACCGGCCACTCTCTCCTACCGCCAATTCAAACTCCTATTACAGATCACTACAGCCGCGAAACAAACAATTGCCAAAGCTTGGAAATGACTGTCCTTAATAATTGCTGAAACTAAAAATAGAGTCAATCAAGCAATGATCCATACCAAAACAGAGGCTATAACTCAAGATAAAATAAAATATACAACTTTGAGAATATATGGAATCTCTGGGTGACTCACTTTTTGCCTTCCAATTTTGATGCTTCCCTACTAAGACCTTGGTAATTTCGATTTATACTTCCATTCTCTGCATTCATGGTGTGTGCTTATTACCAAGTACTACCCCGGGGACCCCTACTACCTCTCATTTTTTTCTTCCCTATCTATTTTTTCTCCTACCTTTACTTTTTCTTTTATCTTCTTTCTCTCTTCTACTTTTTCCCCCTATTCTCTCTCTCCTCTTTCAATTTACGCTTTATATAGTTCTGGTAGCAGAACTTTTATTTCCTTGGTTATCATTATACCAATTGTACATAGTTCCAATATGTAGTATAAGATTTTAGATTCTATAATAAATGTCTTTCTTTTTTTTTTTTTTATTTAAAAACAATACGCTTGATAAAAAAAAAAAAAAAAAGGTCTTAATTATTATCTGAGGTCATCTTATATTAACCTGGTCTAAGTTGGTTTTATCCCATCTTATAAAATGTATGACGCAATCTTTTGAGTAGTTAGATCCATGTTAAAATTGTTTTAGTTAAACTACTTTTAGTTTATGTTGGATGGAACTACAACTCAATATTATTACCATATATGTGATCTTTTCTTTTGCTGCTACTATATGTACTTATGTATACTAATTGTTAAAATTCAATAAACAAATTTGACAAGAAAAATTACCTTTCCTTTTCAACCTGCAGCTTTCATTTTCTGTAAAATGCAATGCAATATGGCTACCTGGAGATCTTCTGTACACAGAATGTGTACAGAACGCCCCCCCAGAAATGTAATTTCCTGCTTGTGTGATTGGCTCACTGATTTTCCAGAAGTCTGCACTAAGATACAATTCAGACTTCAGGCACCCCCTGCAACAAAAATGTTATTTTTGGTGAGATACTCCCAATAGAAAATCACATCTAAAGGGATGCAGACCCTGCAATTTTCCTCATTAAAGCCCTGCAAGTGCAGCAGCTGAATGATAATTATGCAACCACTCCCATTAGATTCACATGGACACAGGCAAACACACAAGGATTTCTTCAGAATAACAAAACGTTGGAATCTGCAACAAAGTTTGTTAAAATCTCTGTAATGTACATAGATCACCCAGAGGGGAGTGTTTTTTTCTCAACAAAAGTGGAGTTACTCTTTAAGGGGGAATATGAATACATTGTACAAATATATCAAAGGTGAATTTAGTAACTGTAATAACCTGTTTACTCAAAGGTCCCTGAAGAAGACATGCAGCCACGATTTGGGGTTAGAAGAAAGAGAGTTTAACCTTAGATTGGGGAAAGGGTTCTTTACTGTTAGGGCAAAGCATCAGACTTCACTACTGGCTCTGTCAAGCATGGAAGAAAATGATAAAGGACATGGCAGCTGCTGCAAATTCAGTTTTACTAAAACACAGAACACACTCATTTCTACAGCTGCTTCCTACTTTCTGAATGTTGAATAGGATGGTCTTTCTTCTTTGGTTACATTATCTGCCCCAGTGTTGTAATACAACATTAATGGGCCAACCATATGAGACGTAAATTACAATTCTAGGGAACATCTTTATACTAATGCCCTGTACACACGGTCGGACATTGATCGGACATTCCGACAACAAAATCCATGGATTTTTTCCGACGGATGTTGGCTCGAAATTGTCTTGCATACACACGGTCACACAAAGTTGTTGGAAAATCCGATCGTTCTTAACGTGGTGACGTAAAACACGTACATCGGGACTATAAACGGGGCAGTAGCCAATAGCTTTCGTTTCTTAATTTATTCTGAGCATGCGTGGCACTTTGTGTGTCGGATTTGTGTACACACGATCGGAATTTCCGACAACGGATTTTGTTGTCGGAAAATTTTATAGCAAGCTCTCAAACTTTGTGTGTCGGAAATTCCGATGGAAAATGTGTGATGGAGCCTACACACGGTCGGAATTTCCGACAACAATGTCCTATCACACATTTTCCTATCGTGTGTACAGGGCATTACAGTGTACTGAATTGACAGTGTGCAAAAAGACTTGTGTACAATTATATACCCTAAATATTGTTTAAATAAAAGTCAGGTTCCCCTTTAAACAAACTCAGTGTTAACACTGATGGCTATGATGAAGTCAATTAAAATACATTTTCCACATTATATTTTTCTTTTCAGCTGTCCTTGAAGATTATTGTAAATGAAGATGAACTGGAACAAAAGTGGAAAGATCTTTGTTTACCACAAGCCCAACTACAGAGTATTTTGGAACTAGATAATTTTGGGAGAGAAGTGGAATGGCTAAAATTTTTGGCCCTTGCCTGTAGTACTCTCGGTGGGGTAAGTTGTCTTTAAGCTCCTAGAGAGTTTAAGTAATTCTAAAGGCTCCTATTTTAAATAATAAAGTAAAAAAAGAGGTTTATGCTTATGTAGCTAGCCGTACCCTCATGAGGGCTGCTGAGAATTGTAGTCTACCTGTCACCCTGCCCAGCCAGGCACACAATTTTCAGTTACTCTTTAGCCAGAAAACTGTCCATGCACTTTTTTTTTATATTATTATTGAGAGGAATTAACTTGGATGGGATAAGGGAATATGGGATGCCCACTGAATTGCATTATATTTGCATGGGACCAACTATATATCCTTGCATATTCACTCCAATCTTCACTCCAGCACAACACTTGCTTGCAGACTATTCCTCCTCAACACCTCCAGCACATCACTTGCTTGTACTTCCAGGACCAACTAGCACAGGTTTAGGCCTGACACTGGCTCAGCCAGGCCTTGAAAGATGCTTTTGCGGGTAGGAACCTAGGATCCCTATGGTGTTGCCAAAATATGACAGTCCTTGGTGTTAGTTGTCCTACACATGGCTACTGCTCCCAGTACCACCTCTTCAGGCCCTGTCAGCCCACCTGGCTGCAGCTGCCTCTCTCTCCTGCCCATGTTTCTACAGTCCACACTTCTAGTTCTATACCCATCCCAGACTGCTCTCTCCCAGCCCTCCCAGTCATGCCTCCCCAGTCCTCCTGACTGTGCATCACTCACCAGCCCTCCTGGCTGCGACTTGTTGTTCCTCCCTGGAGACTTACCCGGCAGTGCTCTCTTCTGCTGTCCTCTCTCCTTGCTCCCGTGCCTCTTGTCCAGGGTACCACCACGTGTTCTTAGAAGGTCCCATCCGCACACGAGCCCAGGCCCAAGGTCACCCCCCCCAGACTGGGGAGCTCCCTCCAAGGCCACTGACAGCCTAGCACTCCATCTCCAGCTTCCTCCCGAACAACTCCACCTCAGCTGGGCTGACCCTAGGTATTTAAGGAGGCCTGCCCCCTGCCAATCCGAACCATTCCAGCATCTGGGTTTTGGCTATTGCATTCTCCCTGTCTATGTCCACCTGCAAAGTGATTGATGTGGTCAGTCAACTGTAAGCAAGCCAAATGCTCAGTCCTTCGCTTGTGGTAGTGAGTGATACCTGTGTTGTTCCTGATCGAGCTCCCTGTCTGTCTGCCCTGCTTTGCTAGTTTGGATGACCTGTGTTGGATATTGGACTTTTCCCTGAACTCAGCCTGCCTTTTACCTGGACTGTCATAGAACCACGCTATCTGTCTGCTAACTGCAAGTAGTCTGTTTGTTTGCTTAGTTCGCATCTGCCCTGGTGTGGTGGCCAGGCACTATAGCATTGTGTATAAGTCCTGGGGGCAACCAAGTACTGGTAGGCCTGCTTGCCTTAAGGGAAAGGGGGCTGCTATAGGTGAAGCACACAGTAGCCAGCTATAGTGTCTGACCACCTGTGTTGGGGTAGACGTGACATTATCACAAGCCTTTAACAAAAAAACATTTCTGTCAAGATGGACTCTACACAGGCTTGCTTGTTTGCTGAGAAAATTTGCAAACTGACATGCCAAGTTCAGGAACTGTCTGTGCGTGTAAACGCACCCCCAGCAGTAACACAGGAGCCAGAGCCCAAAGTTAACCCGCCTGATTGTTTTTCTGGTAATCCCCATGTGTTTTCCAACTTTAAAAATAGTTGTATGCTTTACTTTAGGCTTAAGCCACGCTCCTCTGGTTCTGAAGCACGGCGAGTAAACCTGATTGTTACATGGTTGCAGGGGGATCCCCAGTCTTGGGCTTTTAGCCTCCCCGCAGATGACCCAGCCAGAGGGTCAGTTGAAGCTTTTTTCAAGGCCTTATGCTGCGGACTTTCCGGCATACTTGGTCCGGTGTACCAGAGTCCGTCGGACAATTCGATCGTGTGTGGGCTCCAGCGGACTTTGTTTTCTCAAAAGTTTGACGGACTTAGATTTGAAACATGTTTCAAATCTATCCGACGGACTCGAGTCCGGTCGAAAAGTCTGCTCGTCTGTATGCTAGTCCGACGAACAAAAACCGACGCTAGGGCAGCTATTGGCTACTGGCTATGAACTTCCTTGTTTTAGTCCGGTCGTACGTCATCACGTACAAATCCGTCGATCTTTGGTTGATCGTGTGTAGGCAAGTCCGTTCATTCGGAAAGTCCGTCGTAAAGTCCGTCAAAAAGTCCGCCGGGCAAAGTATGCCATAAAGTCCGGTAGTGTGTACGCGGCATTAGGTTTACTGTATGATGATCCTGTCCATGCCTTTTTAGCTGAAGCTAATCTTAGGTCATTACGTCAGGATAAACGCTCCACTGAACAATACTGTTCTGATTTCTGCCGCTGGGCACCTGACTCAGGGTGGAATGACCCAGCTCTAAGAAGCCAGTTCAGGTTAGACTTATCAGACTCCATCAAAGATTCCTTATTACACTACCCTGAACCAAAGTCATTGAATGAAGCCATGCAAGTAGCCATTCGTATAGACAGGCGTTTACGGGAAAGGCGTACAGAGAGGTTTGTTTCTACGCCCTCTAGTACGCTGCCCACCTTTTCTTCATTTCCTGAGCCCTCTCAACCTCCCCAGGAGGATAAGCCCATACAAATTGGTGCTACCTATTTATCCCCTGGGCAAAAGGCTAGAAGGAGATCTCAGGGACTCTGCTTAGACTGTGGCAACCACGGCCACTTTGTCACTAGCTGTCCTTATAAGCCGAGAAATGCCAGGAGTCTAGTGCGGGTGGGGTCTGCTTGTATAGACTATACTATGTCAGTTTCCCTCAGAGATAAACTATTTGTTCCTGCACAACTTAGCTCTGCCAAGTTTTCTCACCGCCTCTCTGCTTTCATAGATTCTGGTGCTGCTAGCAATTTAACTGATAATGTCCTAGCACACCGTCTACAGATTCCGGTGACTAAGGTGCACGGACCCTTCTCAGTCTTAGCTGTTGATAACTCTCCCTTGTCCATGGGCCTGGTGACCTTGTGCACTGTACCTATTACCCTGACCATTGTGGAATTTCATAGGGAGACAATTAGCTTCTACTTGATCTCATCTCCTGCCCATATCTTAGGGTATCCCTGGCTTAAACTTCACAACCTACACATAGACTGGTCTACAGAGGAGATTAGGTCCTGGTTCCTGACCTGCATCCAGAATTGCATTAAAACTGCTGACCAGTTGCCCATTTATAACTCTTGTGTGCCCAGTACCAGTCATGTGCCTTTAATACAGACCTATTCAGATCCTGATTATGACAATGTGCCTTTATATGACTCTGTTATAGCAAAAGACGCTAACAAGTCTATTGAATTCTCTGTAGGTCACCTCTCCAGCCAATTACCACAGCCTGAATCCTCTCCTCCTAGAAGCCAAACTTATCTGTTCTCTCGCAACCTTGAGCCCTGTTTGGAAACTTCCTCTAAGTCCTCAGAAGTCAAGCCCCCAGGATTGCCCCTACCTTTGCCTGTTGCTAAACTTCCTTGGATTCACAGCAAGTTCCACAATCGCTACACCTGGTGATGCAATCCAAGTAGTCGCTACACCTGGCGATGCGATTCAGGCAGTCGCTACACCTGGCGATGCGATTCAGGCATTCGCTACACCTGGTGATGCAATTTAGGCAGTCGCTATGCCTGGCGATGCGATTCAGACAGTCGCTACAGCTGGAGATGCGGCCCAACCGGCCACTGCATCAGTTATGCCAGTCCAGCCAATGGCCATTGAGCTTCCTGCTTTTTCTTATTCTTATTATGCTTTTCCATAACAAGAGGAAAGTACTGGGACGCCGTTGCTAATTTTTGCTACATATCCCACATGGTACATTCCAGGGACACATGTGACGCCAAAGCAGCCATCTTATCTGTTACTGAAAGAAACTTCTGTCACTGAACATCCAGAAATTGTTCCAAAGAGAATGTGAAAACAGTGAAGGATTTCATGCACGCCAAAAGAACCAAACAATGCGAGTGGTCACAGAACGGCATTCAGAAATGACAGGCTTTACTGATATAAATGTTCCTAGAAGCACACAGCCCCAAGGACACAGAATAGAATATAATGGGATGACAGGCGATGAGAAGGTGCTGTGTCATCTCCACTGCCTGTTTTAACCCCTGAAAACCCACACTATTGTGCGTGCATTGCACATGAGCACTAGCGGCGTGGCGCCATTCAGGTGAATGGGTAGCATTCCCCCCCCGAGTCGGCATTCCCCTGTGATCGTACTGATCCCCCCCCCCCCCCCTGCTGAGCTCGGGCTGGCACCTGATTGGGCTGGGTGGCATCCGATGCGGGCCCTCTATTGATGCCACCCACCCGCACCTACCAGAACCGCGACCACCGGGAGAAGGAACCTACGAGATTCCTGCAGCTGACCGTGCTGCTGCTCTGTTAGCCGAAAACTGTAAGTGACGCAAACTGCCCTGAACCCAGAAATGACGCGTCAGCTAACCCAGGAAATGAGCCGAGGAGGAGGGATATATAGCCCTCAGACTCCTCCTACAAATTCAGACTCTCCTCTGGCCAGCCTTCTAACATACTTTGGTTCTGTACTTGCCAAATATGCTGCAGATCTCCCTCCACTGAGTCTGGTTGCAACCATTTTAACTGTGGGCAGCTGAAGCTGCTGCCTGTTCACTTCCTGGACTTACGCAGAGGCACAACTCCAGCTCTGCAGCTTTCATTGGCCCTCTTATGACTCATCCCCCCTCCCTTCCTGGCAAACTCTCAGGAGAGTTAGAAAAAGAGCTGTGCATGATGTCATAAGCCTAGGATGTTTTTCAAACAAGAAATAGGAAGTGGGCTGTATAAGGTATTTACTGGCAGAAAAAAAAGTTTTGCTATCCAAAGTTAAAACAACAAGGGCAGAAGATTTATTAGATGGAAACTTACCAAATGAGAACAAAATGGGGTGGGACTTTGCATGTACCTTGTGGGGTCTAATAAATACACATACCAAAAAGTTTAAAAAAAATAAACAAATCTTTAATTTTCGTATATAAATGGTTAGATTTAAAAAGGTTGAATACAACTGGTTAAAAACCACTGTTGTATTCAATCTTTTTAAATTTAAAGTGGAGTTCCAGCCTTTTAAAAGTCAGCAGCTACAAAAAGTGTAGCTGCTGACTTTTAATAATCAGACACTCACCTGTCCCGCGGTCCAGCGATGCGGGTGCACAAAGCCTCGCTCCTCTCCCCCTCCTCTCCGCGGTGCCAGCATTCTAACTGTGGGCGTCTGGCTGTGGCCTGTGACATGTCCCAGAAGATTGCAGGGAGGGAGGGGGGAGAGGTGATATTCCTTCCGGCGCCTGGGGAGGAAGTGGGAGCTGGGTGCCAGTAAAAACTGGGTACCTGATCCCCCCCCCCCCAAAAAAAAATGACATGCGAAATGTGGCATGTCAGGGGGTCACCAGCACTTAAAAGCTGAAGTTCCATTTTTGGGTGGAACTCCGCTTTAGAACCATTTGTTGTATATGGAAATTTTAAGATTTGTTTATTTTTTTAAACCTTTTTGGTATGTGTATTTATTAGACCCTACGAGGTGCATGCAAAGTCCCACCCCCTTTTTTTCTCATTTGGTAAGTAACTGTTCTATATGGGATGGTACCTTTGTAGGGTCATGGTTACCTCACATTCATTCCTCATACTTTTCTAATATTAATAGATGGAAAGATGAAAAAATGACTGAAGTACCGCTTTTTAGGCCTCATGCACACTAGACGTTAAAATAACATTATAAAAATGTCAGTAGCTTTGCAGTGAGTTTTTCAACTTTTTTCAATTCTTTTCTTTTTTGCAATAGTGTTTTTTAGCATCTTACCGTGTTAGTGTTTTAGCGTGTTTTTTTTTTAAGAAAAAAAATGTTTTTTTTTCAATGGATCAAAAACATTAATAAACGCTGGTGAGCGACGTTTTTGAGCGGCTATCGACGTTTATCAGCGTTTATCAGCATTAGACCGTTTTTACAGCTGAAAAACGTCTCTCAGAACCCACTAGTTTTGGGGCTTTTTTTACTGCTAAAAAACGCCACTGCCCAAAACTGCTGATAACAGCCTATGTGTGCATGGACACATAGGATAACATGATGGAGAGTTTAAATGACTGTATAAAAAAACGTCTACAGCCAAAAACAGCTGCTGTAAAAATGTCAAAAACCGTCCAGTGTTCATGAGGCTTTAGGGTTAAGGACAAAGGGGGGGGAGGGGGGATGCACTGGACTGCATCAAAAACAAAACCAGAAACGCTTCAAAAATGAACATGCAGAAAAGCATCTGGAACGCCTCCGGAATGCCTTTCTTTGGTGTGAACTAGCCCTAAAGGCAGTCCAGTGTGTTTTTTTTCTACATCAAAAACACATGGAAAGTAGGTTATATGGTTTCCAATGGCATAGTTCACACCAGTGCAGTCAGTTCCAGGGCTTTCCAGTTCCAGAAAAAAAAACACAGTAAAATGCATCAAAAACGCACTGGAACGCATCAAAAACACACTGGACCCCTGTACAGTGGAAAAAAAAGCATCTGGAATGCATCTGAAAAAACATCAAAAACGCACCAGAACGCACAGAAAACATATTAAAAATGCGGAGGCAAAAACACATCCGGAACAGATCTGGAGTGCGTTTTTGTGGACCAGCCTTTACATTCAAGGCATGCCTTGAATGATAACAATCATGAGTGCTTGTGCTCTCAACCAAACTGTCAAGCCACCAAATGACTGGTGTCATACCTGATTACATGTACAGCACCATGACAACTGCAGATCTAGCTGAGCTAGGAGGCTAGAGAAGGAGACCACACACTACACATGTGCATAATTTGAATGACCCAGAGCAGCCTGCAGCTGAGCACAGCTGGAGCAGGTAGAGTGCGCTGTACTCAGTTTAAATGGCCCGGACTCCGGAGCAGCCGCTAGAGGGAACATTAATATTATGTTCAGCCCGCCCTGCAAATCTAATAATTATTGCACACATAGTACAATCATTCTGTTATAAAATGAAATATTGTTTCATTTATTGATAGTAATATTAAATGTGTTTACTGTTTTTCCTCTGCACACACAGACATCTATTTTTTCCTCTTTGCAGACCATTTCCATGGCACTGAAACATGCCTGTGAAATACTAACAGAGGACCCAGAAGGTGGTGCTGCTCGTATTCCTTTTGAGACATTCACATTCCTTTATAAATATCTTGCCCAGATTGATAGAGATATACCAGATACACAGATAGAGGAGGCAATTCTTGCTCTGCAGACTGAAGCGTAAGTAAAGCATTCTTAAGAGAAACTGAGCTAATTTGTAAAATATAAAAATGAATATTCACTGGTTGTATCCTCCACTTGGTGATTTTTACCTACAGGAAAGCCTATAATAAGGCTTACCTATAGGTAAAATGAATATCTCCTAAACGTGCACTGTTTAGGAGATATTCACCCTGCGTGCAGCCGGTGACCGGTAGGCGGTGCGGGGCCTTCGTTCTAGAGTAAGTACTTCATAATGAGCTAGTATGCGGTGCATACTAGCTCATTATGCCTTTGCCTTACAGTTTCTTTTTTTCACAGGGCATACAGCCGCTTTGACTGGCTGCTTTAACATGCACTGTATGCAATAAACCACATCCAAAGGCATAATTCATAGTTACATACATAGTAGGTGAGGTTAAAAAGACACAAGTCCATCAAGTCCAACCTATGTGTAATATACTATGTGTCCAACCTATGTGTCATACTTTGGGATAGCTATAACCAGGGCTTTTTCTCTCAGAAAAAAAGGTGCAGGTACCACCCCCCCCCCTCGAGTCACCCTTTGTCTCCGCCTCCTACCCACCTCTGAGCACTGTCCCTCAGTTCCACTCCCAACACACTGCCCTACTTAGCAAATACAGAATCAAATATCATTTTGTGGTGTTAAGTAATTTGTATGGAATTAGTTAACCACTTCAATACAGGGCACTTATACCTCGTTCCTGCCCAGACCAATTTTCAGCTTTCAGCACTCTCACACTTTGAATGTCAATTACTCAGCCATGCAACACTGTACCCAAACAAAATTGTTATCATTTTTTTCACACAAATAGAGCTTTTTATTTGGTGGTATTTAATCACCACTGGGTTTTTTATTTTTTGCAACATACAGTAAGGGAAAAAAGAGCGAAAATCTTGAAAACAAAAACACTTTTTTTTAGTTTCTATGATAAAATTTTGCAAATACCGTATATACTCGTGTATAAGCTGACTTTTTCAGCACATTTTTTATGCTGAAAAAGCCCCCCTACTCGAGTGAGGGCAGGGATACTGCGCTTTGAACTGTGGCTGCAGCGTTCCCCTCTCTCCCTCCCTTACACAGTGGGAGAACGCTGCGTTTTGGAGCTGACACTGAAATTTTAGGCCACGCTGTGAAAAAGTCCCGCCCTCCTCCTAGACCAGCTCGTGTGATAGACAGAACACTGCATCTATCACACAAGCTGGTCTAAGAGGAGGGCGGGACTTTTGTCACAGCGCAGCCGAACATTTCAGACTGAGCTTCGAGATACAGTGGGAGATGCCCGCTATGCAATGCAGGTACTGACTGCTGAGACTGAATGAATGGGCACAGTCACTACTAGTGAGGCTGCCATGACAGGCACAATGAGGCGGCAATGATGGGCATGAGACTACAATGATGGGCATGGTGAGGCTGCGGTGAGGGCACAGTGAGGCTACAATTATGGGCACGGTAAGGCTGCAATGATGGGCATGGTGAGGCTGCGGTGATGGGCACAGTGAGGCTACGATGGGCATAGTAAGGCTTCGGTGATGGGCACAGTGAGGCTACAATGATGGGCACGGTAAGGCTGCGGTGAAGGGCACAGTGAGGCTACAATGATGGGCATGGTAAGACTGCAATGATGGGCATGGTGAGGCTGTGGTGATGAGCACAGTGAGGCTACAATGATGGGCACGGTAAGGCTGCAATGATGGGCATGGTGAGGCTCCAGTGATGGGCACAGTGAGGCTACAATGATGGGCACGGTAAGGCTGCAATGATGGACAGTGAGCCTGCATTGATCTGCACAGTGACGCCGGCAGCCTCTGTGTTGGCACCACATCCAGAAAATTTACCAGTAGCTGCTGCATTTCCCACCCTAGGCTTATACTCGAGTCAATAAGTTTTCCCAGTTTTTTGTGGTAAAATTAGGTGCCTCGGCTTATATGCGGGTTGGCTTATATTCGAGTATATACGGCAAGTCATTTTTGTTCATAAATTTGAGCCAAAATTTATACTGCTACATAGCTTCGGTAAAATTAACCCAAATAAGTGTATATTATTTGGTCTGTGTGAAAGTTATAGAGTATACAACAGGGGTAGGCAACCTTTTGAGCACAGTGTGCCGAAAAATGTTTTCAAAGAAATTGAGCGTGCCAATTTTATAACAAAAACTTGTTAACTTCACACTCTCAATCACAAAAAGGATTTTTTACAAAGTAAATTCTGTAAACTACTTGAGTAATAGTGACTAATTAACATCCTGCACTCTCATGCCTTAGAGCAGCCTCAATTCTTGTATCTCAAGTCCTTAGATCAGCCCCAATTCCTGCACCTTCACACCTCAGATCACTGTACCCCCTGCAAATCTGTCCCCCCACTGCTCATCTGTCCCCTCACTATACTACCCTGCACATCTGCCCCACCTCTGTACCCCCTGCTCATCTGTCCCACCACTGTAACCCCCTGCACATCTTCCCCACCACTGTACCACCCTGCTCTTCTGTCCCACCACTGTAACCCCCTGCTCATCTGTCCCACCAATGTACCTCCTTTCGCCTCTTCCCCGCCACATATCTGCTCCACCGCTGTACCCCCATGCTCTTCTATCTCACCGCTGAACCAACTTCTCACCTGTCCTAACCCTGAACCCATCTGCTCATCTGCCCCACCACTGTAACCCCCCTTCTCATCTGCCCCACCACTGTTCCCCCTGCTCTTCTATTCCACCTCTGCTCCCCCTGCTCTTCTGCCCCACCAGTGTAACCCCCTGCTCATCTGTCCCACCAATGTACCTCCTTTCGCCTCTTCCCCGCCACTGTTACCCCCTCAACATCTTCCCCACCTCTGTACCCCCCCTGCTCTTCTTCTCCACACCTGTACCTCCCTGCTCTTCTGCCCCACCACTGTAACCCCCTGCTCACCTGTCCCACTAATGCACCTCCCTTTCACATCTGCCCCAACACGGAACCCTCCCGCTTATCTTTTCCACCACTGTAACCGCCTTCTCATCTGGCACAACACTGAACCCCCTTGCTCATCTGTCCCACCACTGTAACCCCCTGCTCATCTTACCCTATTGCTGTACTGTACTCTTCTGTCTCACTGCTCAACCCCCTTCTCATCTCTCCCACCATTGTACCTCCTGCACTTCTGCCCAACCACTGTATCCCCCCGAACATCTGCCCCACTGCTTTACCCCCCGTTCTTTTGTCCCACCGCTGAACCCCCTTCTCATCACACCCACCACTGTAACCTCCTTTCTCATCTGCCCCAACACTTTACCTCCTGCACATCTGTCTCGCCTCTGTACCCCTCTGCTCTTCTGCTCCACCTCTGTACCTCCCTGCTCTTCTGCCCCACCACTGTAACCCCCTGCTCATCTGGCCCACCAATGTACCTCCTTTCTCCTCTGCCCTGCCACTGTACCCCCCTGCACAACTGCCCCACCACTGTAACCCCCTGCTCATTTGCCCCATCACTGTAACCCCCTTGCTCTTCTGTCCCACTGCTGAACCCCCTTCTCATCTCTTCCACTACTGTACCCCCTGCACATCTGCCCAACCTTTGTACCCTCCTGCTCTTCTGTCTCACTGCTCAACTCCCCTTGCTCATCTGCCCCACCGCTGTACCCTCCTACTCATTTGCTTCACTGCTGTACCCTCTTCTGATCTATGATATGCGCAATATGCAGAGTGGTGCAAGGAAGCAGAGATGAGTCACATCTACCTGTTGTGGCACACTCATCCCCGCTGATCCACCTCTTGCGCCCAGCCCACATGCTTGTATGTGATGTCACATGCAAGCATCTCAAATGGATATGCAATGATGAGCTCAAGTCAGGGGCATTTTCTGACAAAAGTGGGCCTGTGTGCAGGATCGGGCCTGCCGGAGCAAAATTGGGTGTGCTTTTCACTGTGCTGAATACTGGCTGTGGCTTAAAGGGACACAGAGTGCGGGGGTTCAGTAGTAAGTGACGCAAAGTTCAGGGGTCATGTGTAAGCAGAGTTCAGAGGTTGGGAGTAGGTGATGTAGAGGTCGTTAGGAAATTTTATGTGTAATTTATGTTCCTAGAACGTCTGACGTGCTCCCTGCATGTTGGGCCTCTCTATGTGGCCAATCCATGTAAAAGACTATGCTGTGTGTGAGAAATAACTTGGTATTATGACAATTGTGTGTAAAAAAAAAATTATAATAATTTCTTCATTTTCGCAAGAATTGTGGGAAAAAAATGTTAAAAAGTGAAAAAAATTACATCTTCAAAAAAACTTGCCATGCCTCTTAATAAATACCTTGGACCATCTACTTTTCAAAAAGGGGTAATTTGGGGGGTATTTGTACTTTCCTGACATTTCAGGGCCTCAAGAAATGAGACACAGCCTGGCCACATAGAGAGGTCCAACATTGAAGTAGCACCTTCAGGCGTTTTAGGAGCATAAATTACTACACTAATTACACTAATTTCATTCCTACCTATCACACTTTTGAAGGTCCTAGGGGCAAGACAGTGCAATTACCCACAAACTGACCCCATTTTGGAAAGCAAACACCCCAAGGTATATTTTATGAGGCATGGGCTGCAGATAGGTACTCAGGTAATCTGATGGGCTGCATATAGGTACTCGGGTACTCTGATGGGCTGCAGATAGGTACTTGGTTACTCTGATGGGCTGGTGACGGGTACTTGGTTACTGTGATGGGCTGGTGACAAGTACTCGGTACTCTGATGGGCTGGTGACATACTCAGGTATTCTGATGGGCTGGTGACAGGTACTCGGGTACTCTATTGGGGGGGTGACAGGTATTAGGGTAATCTGATGGGCTGCAGATAGGTACTGGGGTACTCTGATGGGCTGGTGACAGGTACTCCGGTACTCTGATGGGCTGGTGGCAGGTACTTGGGTACTCTGATGGGCTGGTGGCAGGTACTTGGGTACTCTGATGGGCTGGTGACAGGTACTCGGGTACTCTGATGGGCTGCAGATAGGTACTTGGTTACTCTGATGGGCTGGTGACGGGTACTTGGTTACTGTGATGGGCTGGTGACAAGTACTCGGTACTCTGATGGGCTGGTGACATACTCAGGTATTCTGATGGGCTGGTGACAGGTACTCGGGTACTCTATTGGGGGGGTGACAGGTATTAGGGTAATCTGATGGGCTGCAGATAGGTACTGGGGTACTCTGATGGGCTGGTGACAGGTACTCCGGTACTCTGATGGGCTGGTGGCAGGTACTTGGGTACTCTGATGGGCTGGTGGCAGGTACTTGGGTACTCTGATGGGCTGGTGACAGGTACTCGGGTACTCTGATGGGCTGGTGACAGGTACTCGGGTACTCTGATGGGCTGGTGACAGGGTGACAGGTACTCAGGTACTCTGATGGGCTGGTGACAGGGTGACAGGTACTCAGGTACTCTGATGGGCTGGTGACAGGTACTCGGGTACTCTGATGGGCTGGCGACAGGTACTCAGGTACTCTGAGGGGCTGTGACAGGTACTCGGGTACTCTGATGGGCTGGCGACAGGTACTCAGGTACTCTGAGGGGCTGTGACAGGTGCTCGGGTACTCTGACTGGTTGTGACAGGTACTCGGGTACTCTGGTGGGTTGTGACAGGTACTCGGGTACTCTGATGGGCTGGTGACAGGTAGTCGGGTACTCTGATGGGCTGGTGACATGTACTCGGGTACTCTGGCTGGTGACAGCTACTCGGGTACTCTGGCTGGTGACAGGTACTCTGATGGGTTGTGACCGGTACTCGTGTACTCTGATGGGCTGGTGACAGGTAGTCGGGTACTCTGGGCTGGTGACATGTACTCGGGTACTCTGGCTGGTGACAGCTACTCGGGTACTCTGGCTGGTGACAGCTACTCGGGTACTCTGGCTGGTGACAGCTACTCTGATGGGTTGTGACCAGTACTCGGGTACTCTGGCTGTTGACAGGTACTCGGATACTTTGGCTGCTGACAGGTACTCGGGTACTCTGATGGGTTGTGACAGGTACTCAGGTACTCAGATGGGCTGGTGACAGGCACTCGGTTACTCAGATGAGCTTGTGGCAGGTACTTTGATGGGCTGGTGACAGGTACTTTGATGGGCTGGTGACAGGTCCTCTTTATTTCTGGGGGTAATCAGTGTGTGTTGGTTTGCACTGTAAGCGGTAATGAGCTTATACTGCAATCTCCTCCTCACACACGATCGATGTGTGAGGAGAAGAACCCGGTAACAGCTCGGTCACTTGGTAAAGAGCCATTTTTATTGGCTCTTTACTTTGATCTGGGATGGGCTGTGTCCTGAGGGACACGCCTCATCCCCGATCGCCGCGCCACGAGCGACAAGAACAGGAGGACGCTTACAATACATGACAGCTGTGATTGAACACCACCGTCATGTGATCAGGAGGGCCAATCACAGAGCCCTCCTGCCGTGCATGTTGCCCTGTCTCTAGGGGACACAGGCACATCGGGGTCCTGCTGCTGCGCGGGCATGCGGCTGCGCAATCCCGCTTGTGGTGACGTCCCCCCAGGCTGTTTACATCACAAGATGGCTGTGATTGGACACAGCCATCATGTGATCAGGACGCCATATCACAGAGCCCTCCTGCCGATCTGAGATGCGGCATGTCCACGGGACACAAGCGCATCAGGATTGCGTGGCCGTGTGATCCCGCTCCTTCTGAAGGACGTTCAGGAACGTCCACTCAAAAGGAGGAAGCGCCCACCCGACTGTATATGTTCAGTGGCCGGGTGGGAAGTGGTTAAACAAAAAAGCAGATATTAAGACCTTTGTTGAAGGGATGACATGAAAGTAAAAAAAAGCATGCTAATACCAGTGGTGAATACATACCTCCCAACTTTTTGAGATTGGAACGAGGGACACCTATTAGCGAAAGTATGTAGGCATAGGAGCATAGGACACCCCTCTGCCACGCCCTTTTAAAGGAGAATTAGACACAAAAAAAATTAAAAAATGAGTTAAACCCACAAGTGCTTTTTTTTTACCACTACTATTCCTTTATACTGGCTTTTTGTATCCCCCTGAACATCTGCCCCACTGCTGTACCCCCGTTCTTCTGTCCCACCGCTGAACTACCTTCTCATCGCACCCACCACTGTGACCCCCTTTCTCATCTGCCCCACCACTTCACCTCCTGCACATCTGTCTCACCTCTGTACACCCCTGCTCTTCTGCTCCATTTCTGTACCCCCCTGCTCTTCTGCCCCACCACTGTAACCCCCTGCTCATCTGTCCCACCAATGTACCTCCTTTCTCCTACGCCTGCCACTGTACCCCCTGCACAACTGCCCCACCAATATAACCCCCCTCTCATCTGGCCCATTACTGAACCCCCCCCCACGCCTCTGTCCTACCACTGTAACCCCCTGCTCATTTGCCCCATCACTGTAACCCCTTGCTCTTCTGTCCCACCATTGAACCCCCTTCTCATCTCTTCCACTACTGTACTCCCTGCACATCTGCCCCACCTTCGTACCCTCCTGTTCTTCTGTCTCGCCGCGAAACCCCCCTGCTCATCTGCCCCACCGCTGTACCCTCCTACTCATCTGCTTCACTGCTGTACCCTCTTCTCAGAGTGGTGCAAGGAAGCAGAGATGAGACACATATACCTGTCGTGGCACACTCATCCCTGCTGATCCATCTCTTGCATCCAGCCCACATGCTTGTATGTGATGTCTCATACAAGCATCTTGAATGGATACGCAATGATGAGGTCAGGGGCATTTTCTGAAAGCAGTGAGCCTGTGTGCAAGATCGGGCCCGCTGCAGCAAGATTGGGTGTGATTTTCATTGTGCTGAATACTGGCTGTGGCTTAAAGGGACACAGAGTGCAGGGGTTCAGTAGTAAGTGAAGCAAAGTTCAGGGGTCAGGTGTAAGTGACGCAGAGTTCAGAGGTTGGGAGTAGGTGATGTAGAGGTTGGTAGTAGTAGATGATGCAGCTCTGAGGGGTCAGTAGTAAGTGACACATACACACAAACACATAAATAAATAAATATATATATATATATATATATATATATATATATATATATATTTCAACAAAGTTCCCAGAAGCTTAACAATTATTCCACAAACTGTCACCTGATTATGGTTTTCTCAATCACAGTGAAATCCCTTATTTGAGATTGGTAGTGGCAACCAAGCGAGTCATCTTCCTCCAGATGGTGGGCGGGGCTAGCAGGACTGTGATTGCATATGGCAGTGGCCAATCACAGTCCTCCTCCTCCTGGAAACAGCAACCGCCCCCTAGCAGAACTGCACCCAATCTCTTCCCCATCACAAAAGCTGACGATTGCAGCTACAACAAAGTTAGATAACCAATCATTGTTTCCCATCGTTTACAATGTGTGGGGGCACAGTGTCTTCCCCCCAGTGCAGGTGCGGCATGGGGAATTGTGAGATTGGAATGCATTAGCCTCTCACTGACACTTCCCTGCACTGCTCTGCTGTTGGAGAGGGAGTCGAGTGCTGGCAAAAGAGGCTTCACGTGCCGCTTGCGGCACCAGTGCCGGGGGTTGCCTACCCCTGTATTATTATAATGAAAGGGTAGTTGATGCTTGAGATAAACTTCCAGCAGAGGTAGTGAGCCAGTCAAAAGTGAATGGCTTCAAACATTCTTGGACAAAAATGTTAACAAAAAATAAAAACGTATAAAAAAAAAAAAAAAAAAAAAAAAAAAAAAAAAGGGCAGACTGGATGGACTACTTGGTCTTTTTTCTGCCGTTACTATTCTGTGTTTCCACGACAAGGTTTTGCGGTAGCTTTCCCCTCCAGACTTACCTGATGGAAACACAAACTGCTTTTAACTAGGAAGCGGCTTAAAGGTAGACATTTTAGACATCCAAGGAAAACAGGTGTAAAGGGAGCTGCAACCTTCCCACATAAAAGCTCTGCCCGGGGCTCAGACCTATCTCCAACCTACCAGAATAAGAAAAGGGATGGTCGGCACTCATCATGGCATCTAAAATAGTATTCCTTTATTAAATACATGTACAGAGCTGTAAAACAGCCTACTCGTTTCAGACGTTAGTCCTTAGTCATGGCATTTTACAGCTCTGTACATAATAAATACTGTATTTAATAAAGGTATACTATTTTGGATGTCATCTTGAGTGCCGACCATCCCTTTCCTTTTTCAGGCATTTTAGACACTTGGTACTTCCAGCTTGTGTAGGTTAGGTACTGTCTCTGCCAGAAAGGATAGAAGCTCCACTTTGCTTGTAAGATGAAAACAGAAGCCACCTTCTGCTCGAGGGGCATAGGCCCCAACTTGTCCACAAGGAATAAGATAAAGTACTCTGTAGCCCCAAGTGCTTGCACATTCAATACTCTGCCACTTGAACTTATCGAGGGACACTGCCTCTCGAGTGATGTGCCACTGAGGACTGCTTTCTGATGGTACAGAGTTCTGGCAGGAAAATTGAGGACCAGAAAAAAACCCACTGGGGAACGTTATTACTCCTCAGGGCAAAGTCTCAGGACTGATCTTTTGAAGTGTTCCCCTGGTGGGTCATATGCCCATTTTCCTTGGTGAAAGCTGATATGGCTGAGATTTAAACCTTTATGGAACCAGGCTGAGCCCCAAATCCAGATCCATGTGAAGAAATAATAGCAACTGGGCAATCTCCGAGTTGCAAGGATCAAAATTCTGCTCAGCTGCAAAGAACCTGTTGCAGACTTCGGAGTAACTAGCTTTTGTTGATGTCTTTTCTGGAACCTTGCCAGG
Source organism: Aquarana catesbeiana (assembly GCF_042186555.1). NCBI lineage: Eukaryota > Metazoa > Chordata > Amphibia > Anura > Ranidae > Aquarana > Aquarana catesbeiana. The sequence continues at coordinate 248,624,496 of NC_133328.1, read as the reverse complement.
ATTAAAAAAGTAAGAAGTGACAGCGCTCTATAAATGTGATTAATTGTGATAATCTCAAAACATATACCAACTAAGTGAAGATAACTCTAACTTTAAATATTAATACCCAATATATAACAATCTATATAATAATCAAGTGATAATAATTCTAAAAATAATGTCCAGTGATCCTACAGTGATATTAGCATGTGCAAAATATAAGTTTAAACTCAAGCAAAAAAACGTGAATCTGTATAAAAAAACACCAAAAAAGCAGAAAAGAACAAAAGCAAAAAAATGTAATCAGTGTTCTATTAAAAATAAGAAAATGTTTGTATATTTGTGTCCAAAAAATGATGTGTGTGTCTGAAAATCCACACTATATTTCTCCAAATTATTTGTATCCAAGCATAACAGATGACAGTATAGTCCTCTTCTTATATTTAACACCATATAGTGACTAAGCCTTTCACCACTTATGTACAAGATCACTCACCGATGTTTAGTGGCTGGTATTAGATCAACCAGCCAACAGGTATTTCCCTCTGCAGGGTGCAATATTCGGTAGCTCCATAAGGGTAGATATCCACACTCCTCCACTCTTAATGCTCCATGTAGTTGTAATCATCGGCAGCAGACAGGCTTTGCAGGGCGCAATACTCTGTGGATCTGTGATTGATGATCCCAACCTCTGCTGTCACCGATCAGTATCTCCAATGTTTAGTGGCTGGTATTAGATCAACCAGCAAACAGATATTTCCCTCTGCAGGGTGCAATAATCTGTAGCTCTGTAAGGGTAGATATCCACACTCCTCCACTCTTAATGGTCCATGTGGTTGTGATCATTGGCAGGCAGACAGGCTTTGCAGGGTGCAATACTCTGTAGATCTGTGATTGATGATCCCAAAGATCCTCTGCCGTCACCGATCAGTATCTCCTGGAAAATGTAAAATAGTTGAAAAAAAAGCGCAGCATAGCATAAAATCCTTATGATAAAATCCTTATTTTATTACACTCACATGTGAAGGTGTCTACCGACACAGGCATATATGCATGAATATATGAGCGGGCTCGCACGGAATCTGTCAACACTGCAAGCAGACACCCGATATAGCGTGGTGGTGATACCTCCAAGCAGCATACACTATGTACGTTTCGTCATTAGACATCTTCACGGGGCACTCTACTGTAGAAGGTACTTAATTCTGGGCACATGTGCACTTTAAGCCACATAATCCTCTGTAAGGCAAAAGTGTGGTGGCAAAAACTGGCCTTGCTTGATCACAAGTTTGAGAAATCTGCAACAGTAAAGAACAGCCTATTAATTTAGTCTATTTATTGGATCCTCAAAGAATGTTGAACCTGTAGCCAGTATGACCATCCTATTGTTGAGTCAAGACACTGGTGGATCTACTACAGGTGACAATTACCACTTCTTTACTAGGGCTTTTTGGAAGTAGTTATAAAAGTGTCAGAGTTACTGACTAAGGGTCCTTTAACACAGGCACACTCTGCGCTGTTCAGCACAGGATCTGTAAACAGATCTCCTGCAGAATGGGAGTAGAACAGAACAGTTGTCCCTTTTGTAACACCACAGTGGGGAGGCTATAGGCAGTTTGGCCAATATATTGTCACTCCCTACTAACAGGGGATCTCCATCAGGGTATCAGGTGTCTGAAGCTTCTCCTTCTAAAAGACAGTCAGGGCTCTTCCTATCCTGAAACGCAGGGGAAGCGTCCTCTGGGACACTAAATTCTTCTTGTGTAAGCCAAGAAGAATTCTCCACTCAAATGTCTTAGGTGGGAAATGGTAACATTTATCAAAAGATCAGTTAAGAAAGTTTGGGCTTGCATTCCTTCCGTTTCCTTACACCCTTCTGAATCATGGTCCTCTGGCTGGTCAGATTTGGATGAGGAGAATGCACCACAGGGAGATTCTTCCTCAGATTTGGATAATTTGCCCATGCAAGAAGGTCCCTATCACAGTGTCCCCCAAAATGAAAGACACCATTAAAGAAAGAGGTGAGTAAAGAAGGTGTGTAGATGCATTTGTATAGTGAGTGAATGTCAGCCAGAACTATAGTTAAAATGGTTCTAAAGCCTTAAGATTTTTCACCTTAATGCATTCTATGCATTAAGGTGAAAAACTTTCCGTGCTGCAGATCCACCCCCCACCCCTTATTCTTACCTGAACGTGATCCAATCCAGCGATGTGCATGAGAGCAGTGGCTCTCGCCGCTGTCTCCCTCCTGCCTAGGCAGATTGATAGCAGATCCCACTCCCGAGGGGGCGGGGCCGAGCCACATGCTCTGTGTCAATAGGCACAAACAGCACGGCTCCAGAGCAAGCACGCATGGGTGCCCCCATGAAAATTGGCTTTCCATGGGGGCACTTGCTGAAGAGGAGGAGCCTGGAGTGCCGGCGGGGGACCCCAGAGGAAGACAATCATGGCTGCTCTGTGCAAAACCATGACATGTTTGTTATTTTTTTTTTTTAATAAAGCTTTACTGTTGCTTTAAGGGCTCGGCAGCCCACTTTTATTGAATCAAGATTAAAGGTCCATCCAAGATTCCCAAGCAGGTGTTCCTTTCCAGCAAATACAAATAACAAAAAAATACTAAGCCACCTGGCTCTTAAAGCAGAGTTCCACCCATTTAAAAGTCAGCAGCTACAAAAAGTGTAGCTGCTGACTTTACATAATCAGACACTCACCTGTCCCATGGTCCAGCGATGCGGGTACAGGAAGCCTCGCTCCTCTCTTCTGTGGCTTCACAGCCAAGCACGTACTACACATGCGTGAGCAGCGCTGCGCGCTGTGAATGGCTGGTCAAACTTCTGGGACCTGTGACGTGTCCTAGAAGATTGCAGGGAGGGAGGGAGGAGAGGTGAACTTCCTTCCAGCGCTACGGAGCCAGGGGAGGAAGTGGGAGCTGGGTGCCTGTAAAAACAGGGTACCCGCTCCTCCCCCCAAAAATTACATGCCAAATGTGGCATGTCAGGGGGTCACCTGTACTTAAAGAGGAAGTTCCATTTTTGGGTGAAACTCCACTTTAAGGCTCATTCAGCCTTGGTTGCATTACCTCGCTGCACTGGCCCACTCCTGGCCTCCAAACAGGGCTCTCCAGCCCCCCTGGGTTTGTTCGCACTTTCAGAGACTTCCAGACTTCCTCCAGCCCCCCTTGTCTTGCTAGCCACCTCAGCTTTCTAAACCTCTCAGACCCTTTCTTGGTCTCCCAGGCTCACGTAGCTGTCCTGACCTTCTTAGACCTTTGGGCAACAAGTCTCCCTTACAAGGGATGCAGTCTGATAGAAACAACCAGGTCTCCTGACAGGGATCTGTCTCCAAATGGCAGCAACTGCCCTGAGCACTCACCAGACCATCATCATAAGGGCTGTGTACAAGTGGACACATACCCTGCTGGTTTTCCACAAAACCCAGACACTTGGTTGGAGATTTCTTTCCACCCAAGACACTTTGAATTCACCAAACTACGGAGCGCAATCCAGGACTGTGTAATTACAGTTTTCTCCATCCATAATATACACCACGGAGTTTCACACGCTGCACATGTGCAAACCCAGTGTTCTTTCCCCAACCATTTTGTAATCTCACACTGTGGCAGGGCCTCATACCATCACAATTGTTACTGTAAGTATTAGTCCAATGTAACTATGCATAAAATATCCATCCATAAAATATAAATACCTGGAATTCATTTTAACCACTTGACCACCAGGTTTTATCCCCTTCATGACCAGGCATATTTTGCTATTCAGCAATGTGCTACTTTAACTGGCAATTGCTTGGTCATGTACGCAAATGACAGTATTATTTTTTTTTCCACACAAATAGAGATTTCTTTTGGTGGTATTTCGTTTTTTATTTTTTTTTGCTATAAAAAAAAATACCAAACAAATAATCTTTCTTCAAAAATGTAGGCCAAAATGTAATTCTGCTACATTTCTTTGATAAAAATAGCCCAAGTGTAGATTATTTAGTCTGAAAGTTATAGAGTCTACAAACTATGGCACTGATGGCGAACCTTGGCATCCCAGTTGTTTTGGAACTACATTTCCCATAATGCTCAACTACACTGCAGAGTGCATGAGCATCATGAGAAACGTACTTCCAAAACATCTGGGGTGCCAAGGTTCGCCATCACTAATTTTTTATATATATTTAAAAAATTAATCAATCCTGATGTACTGACCTCCTATCTCATTTCTTGAGGCCCTAAAATGACAGTGCAAATTCCCCCCAGATGACCCCTTTTTGGAAAGTAAACAATCCAAGGTTTGTTTGTTTTTTGTCACAATTTTTTTGGAAAATTAAGAAATTAAATAAAATGTGGGTTTCTTTTTAAATTTCTTTTATTTTTGGTACATAATGTCACCAGTGCAGTAGTGTGTCATTATATGACTGGTGTGGAGGTGATCAGGGATCCTTACTGGTGACAGTATGTAAAAAATGGCTTTCATTCATGACAGCTTGCTTACTATTGTGATCTGTGTTAGGCTACAGCTAATCACGTGGTACAGGGTGCCAATATTTTAATTTTTTTAGTTCTAAAAGTAATGGAATAAAGATTGTTGGTTTGATTTGTTTTATGGCTGCTTGTGTGATACTACCATTATTCTGATATACCAGTATGTGTATCAGGGGTGCCCAACTGCTGGTACACAGGCCACATGTAGCCCATGGAGCCCACTGATGTGGCATGCGGCCTCCTGCTCTAGGATGGCGGGTCGGGAAGGCCAGATCGCAGGTTCCCGACCCGCCATCCCAGAGCATTGTTGAGGATGGAGCCGGTGGTAGAGGAAGCATGCGTCTACAGTAGAGAGCAGAGCTGATGCTTCCTGTATAGTGCTGGCTCCTGTCACATACCTAGTTACATAGTTACATAGTAGGTGAGTTTGAAAAAAGACACAAGTCCATCAAATCCAACCTTTGTGTGTGATTATAAGTCAGTATTACCTTGCATATCCCTGTATGTTGCAGTCATTCAGGTGCTTATCTAATAGTTTTTTTAAACTATCGGTGCCCCCCCGCTGTGACCACCGCCTGTGGAAGGAAATTCCACATTCTTGCCACTCTTACAATAAAGAACCCTCTACATAGTTTACCACGTGTCTTGTTAAACTCCCTTCCGCAAAAAAGTTTTATCCCTATTGTGGATAAAAGTGATATAAAATGCACTCCGCCTGGGACAGCAACAGCCGGCGATACCTGTAGGATACCTGAAGTGAAGATTGAGGTCAGTTTTTAATTGAAATCAAACAGCAATGGGCATATCTGTTCTCTGCACTGGTTACTGTTGGCTGCTTTCAAACTGATTTGCAGGTGCAGTTACCTGCACTGAGCCAAAGACTTCTGTTATTACCTGCGGGCTTGGTGCTGAATGCAGGAGTTTTGGTACACTTTCATAAAGTGTATCACACCTGCAGGATATAATATGACAAAGTGCAGGTAACCCACAGGAAAGTTGCAGGTATACTGCGTTGCACCTGCGGTGTGGATAAACCACAGCACGTCAGTGTTAAAGCAGCCTAAAGCCCCATACACTATCAGTTTTTCTGCTGAGTTTTTCCTTCAGATTCACCAAAATCATGTAGTGCAAGGCCCTGCCTGATTGCATACACATTGAAACTCCTAAGGTTTGACCTCATATTATATGGTTTTGGTAAATCTGAAGGAAAAACTCAGCAGAAAAACTGATAGTGTGTATGGGGCCTTAGGCTCCTTTCACGATTGGTCTGATCAGGTCTGCTTGTCCGTTCGGATCCTTCATTCACCTTGTGTCCATTTACACCCGCCTACCTCCAATCCAATCTGCTAGAAAAAACAGAAGGGGATCCATCCCTTTCCGTCTGGGCGTATCGGATCAGAGGGCCCATAGAGTGGAGCAGGCTGTGTCCGTGTCCGCTCTGCATATACATGGACCTGTCATCCGCTCGCACTGCTCATTGTGGCCCATGACCGGTTACCCAGTCGCTTAAGTGGCCCTCGCTCTTCAAAAGGTTGGGCACCCCTGATGTATATTGATCACTAGTGTAGCATCTAAATGGAAACGATATTATTATATTTATTTAATAGTGGAATATCTTAATGCTCGTTAAATTATAAACTGTTTAGTACAGTATGAATTTTTTAATGGTATTTTCACTGCAATGTGTTTGATTCAAATGTACCTCCTGTGTGCTCCTTTTGCTGTTGATACAGTGTTTAAGCTATACAGTATATGCAACAAAAGGGGGACTTGAGACAATAGATGGAAGTATAGAAAATAAAATTGTTTTTGAATTAATGGAGCCAATGCGTAAAGTGATTCTAATAAAAAAATTTTGTTTTGTTTTAGGAAAAAGCAAGATGGAATGATCCAGCCCAGAAATTTTTTAAGTGTACTATGCCCCCCTCTGTCTTAAATATTAAGTTGTAATATTGAATAAACACATGTGAAATATGAATAGTGATTTTGCAGAAAGGTTCTAGCAAAATAATGATGACTCAAAACAACACTGAATTGGATTAATAGATTTACAATAAATTAAATAGTAATCAACTGTTGCCAGCATTATGATGAAGATTGTAACAATACATAGTTAAAGGAAATTTCTCTTCATAGAAATATCAGTGCTGTCACTGCTATTTTGTTTACAGGTTGTTGGCTTCCTAGCTCTCAAGCTTATCCTTCATCTTCCCTATTTAGTAAGCCTCTGACTTGGAACATCCACCCAATAAAGATATAGGTGAGCCTTTCCTCTCATTTAAACCCCCTCACATGCACTTTCTTTCCCCCAATGCCCGCTCCTGTGATGGTGAAGGGGAAAAGTAATATCTGCATAAGCAGTTTTTTGAGACAACGAACCCTTTAACCACCTTTTAAATGTGTTCTATTCACAGGAGAGCACATAACAAAAGTTAGGGAGCTCAAATAATATATGAAATGCAAACAGTTATGCTAAAGTAAGACCTGTGGAATCTCAAGGTATCATCAGTGCTTTCACTGAGCAGCAACTTGAACACCCCTTAGGCAAAACAATTACAATGGATCGGGTACACTTCACATTAGAACCTAAGAATCCTAATTCACCAAAAAACAAAAATATTTTCTATACAATCCACTTTCATAATAAAAATGAGACTTCAAGACAAAGAAACAAGCAAAGCACACTGGATAGCACACGTAAAACAATTCATTGACAATACTAAAAAACAAACAATTGCACTCAAAAATTGAGTTGTCATCACAGAGCAAGAGTCATAGCATGGATCAGTGTATACAGACTTGACTCACTCCCTGGATAAAAGCCGACATTCAGGGAGGAAAAGTGCTGACAGCCTGAATGAACACAGGCTCACAACAACAAACACTGTAAGGACAGAACACCTAAATTTGTTGTATAGCATCCTCCATGCCCCAATTGACAGACACCAGCACTAACTTTTTTCTAGGCTCTGCCTCTTCCTCAGAGCTTTTGGACTAACTGTAAATAATTGGTAATATACCACCATATAGTGGTATGTAAGTCCAAAGAGATCTGATAAAGCTCAATGCCTTTAAAATAAAAGATCAATTATCTTTCAGTTTCAAGACATGCCTTCCTGACTGTCCCATTCAGCTTGTGCCCCCTCTTATCATCACTGAAGTCAGGCAGAAGATAGGTCTATTTTTCATTTAAAGGATGTCAGGTGGGAGGGTGTTGACAGGGCCCTACACAGAGTAAGTTTCAGCCAGTTCATCAAGAACTGGACAAAATTTGCTCCCTAGGTGGCCCTGTTGGACCCTCATCACTCATAATTACATAGTTGATACGGTTGAATAAATACACCAGTGCATCCAGTTAAATCTCAGTGTGTGTGTGTGTGTGTGTGTGTGTTTATGTTACAACCACTTTCCATACAGGGTCCCCTTCCGTACCCTGCAGAAGTGATCAGGTGGCTGCAGGGCTGCTCAGATTACTTCTATAGGAATGCCCATCGCCGCCTGAAAAAAAATATATATTAGGATCATGGCTGCAGCTGCAGTAATGATCCTGGTATCACTACTTGTTCCCAAGGATGTACAGGAAGCAGTAAATATATTTGAAAAAAAATTGTGATTTTTTTTTTTTTTTTTTTACTCTTCTCAGCAATGTGTTGCTCATAAGCTATTTTTGCGGCCCTGATTGTGCTCTTGTATTTCTTATTGCGCTCTTTACAGTTTTGGAATGCTGATGTTGAGCCTTTGGGCCTTTTCTTTCTTAAAGAACAGCTTTTTCTCCTTAATATGCCTATTTACTTTAGTATTTAACCACCTAGGATTAAAGTACAACTAAAAGCAAAACTTTTTTTTTTGTTTGGACAGAGTGGAGAGGGATTAGATCATCTGTCCGTTTCTTTTGCTGTCTGTGTCCCTGTTAGAGAGACTCACCCTGCCTATTTGTCCTGTTTACCATGATAATGGTCCAATAGCATTGAAAGTGAAAGTAAAATAAAATCCCAGAATGTTTTTGGCAAACATAATTTCTCTGTGATCACTGTTAACTAAATAAACCCTTACTTCCAAACCTTTAATCAGCTATGTGCTGTTTGTAATCAGTAGGTCCAGCAGAGCACTATTCCTAGTCGGGCCTTTCTCAATTTGACTAAAATTGTCCTGCATTACATTCAAGAAATGACGCACCTTAGTTGACTCAACATCCTTTAATTGAAATCAAAAGAGCCAGGCAGAACATTTCAGCCAAAAAGCACCTGCATCCAATCAGATGCAGGCACTGTTTGGGTATTTTTAATGACTGGCGGGGCCGGCTGATACTTCAGCTGCAGCAGGAGATTCATCCATTCACACTGTTTAGAGTGTATGTGAGGAATCAGGCTGAAAAAAAATCCATATGTGTATGGGCAGCTTGACATTTATCCTGACATTTCTGCTATGACAGGAAGAAAATAAAAGTCAAATATAAAATAAAATCTCTGAGAGGTAAAGCTGCTGTGTATAACAGTTCAAGAGTTAGAATACATTTGTACTCTTGAAATTAAAGTATTGAAACCAGTTCTAGGGACAGCAGATCACATCTACATCCTATTAGACTAAATACAAAAAATTGGAAATAATTAATCTGTCCCATATAGAACCAGGATTTTCAAGGATGTGATGCTGTCACTGAGGTAAGCACAGAAACACAAAATCTATGTTTAAAATATCATATTTATTGTACAAATTATACATAAAAACGTTTGCACAAAAGAATGTATCTCAATATGTAAGCAACGTGAATCATATTTTCAGTATTGATACTTGTTCCCAGCAATAGCTTGGAGGATACTTGAGCGTAGAGTCATCCAACGCGTTTCGCTGATGTATTTCTGCTTCTTCAGGGAAATTCAAATATGCGTTTCCAGCGATTAAGTCATGGCTAAGATCTACATATGAAACCCGCCTCATTCCACCTTAAGTGCAATCCGATGTCTGCCAGACTTGGTCAGTGGATCTGACACCATTAACCATAAATTGGGTATTGGCTTGGTTCCCTGACTCACTAGTGGCCACATATATTTTGAATGATTTTTTTTATTGACGCATATTTGTGTTTCCATAAAGAAGCAGAAATACATCTGTGAAACGCGTTGGTTGACTCTAAGCTCAAGTATCCTCCAAGCTATTACTGGGAACAAGTATCAATACTGAAAATATGATTCATGTTGTTTACATATTGAGATACATTCTTTTATGCAAATGTTTTTATGTATAATTTGTACAATAAATATGATATTTTAAACATATAGACTGTGTTTTTGTGCTCAACTCAGTGACAGCATAACATCCTTAAAAGCCCTTCTATATGGGAAAGATTAATTCTTTCCAATTTTTTGTACATTTGTATTATTATTTTTTTTAAGTTCCCCAAACAGTTTTACAAAAATAAAATAAAAAATTTCTGATATGACTTCAATACTCACTTTCAATCTGGAGCTGCCAACTGCAGTACCCCTTTTTCACCACAAGATGTACTCAGTCCTATGGGTTTATTGATGCCCAGCATTGTTTAAAGGCAGAAGGTTTTTAATCTTAATGCATGCTATGCATGCATTAACCACTGCAGCCCCGGAAGGATTTGCCCCCTTAATGACCAGGCCATTTTTTGCGATATGGCACTGCGTCGCTTTAATTGACAATTGCACGGTCGTGCGACACTGTACCCAAACAAAATTGACTTTAGAAACACTTTAGCTTGGAAGATGGAAGACATACTGTAAATGCCATGTTTTGGCCCTGCCCCTTACCATTTCACCCACTCTGTACTGTACTCTGTATATTTCACCCACTCAGCATCAGTGAGGACTGCCCAGTGAGGACTGGAAAAAAGGTGAAGAAGACCCGGCAAGGTCAGGTGACTGGCCAGAAGACATGTGAAAAAGGTAGGTACAAAAAAAAAAAAAGAAAAAGCAAAGGGGGACTAAAAGAAGGGAAAGGGCCATTTAGGGGGCACGGAGCCCAGGGTTAGACTTCAGGATCCAGCTTATTACAAATGGTCAATGGTGACGGATTTTCTTCAATTAGACCCAAACATAACAGAGATGTAAGATTACCAAACCTACTACCAAGGCTATATCATGAATCATGTTACATTCTTTCTAACTCTTGACTGGCATTACTTTGTCTGGGATAAATTACAGGTATGAAAGTAGAAATATACTTTCCCACTGAACTTGATTACTTTACCATGAATAGACCCATTGCTCAGACCAAAGCCTATATTACTATTCTTCCTAATAAACACATTAGACCTATACTCATGTTTTATCATGTGTTGTTGCACACTGACTATCCACTTTAAATAAGCACCTAATTAGCAATGCATGAACAAAATTTACTTGCACGATTTTGGAGAAGTAAAAGGTGAATGCACTTTGCTATACACTTAGTTTCCCAAAGCAAATGTGGGTACTTTTGTCTGTACATTGAAGCTCCTTAAGGTTCTGAAGGACAGACAAGTTTCTTTGCACTGTACATCACGCATTGAGATGTGAGCATTTTAATGATTGCACCAGTGTGAATCCAGCCTAAGGGCTGAAACCATAATCAGTCCTTTTCAGTTGGCCTTTACACCATGTCTTTTAGCTCCATACATCACAAGCATACTTTCCACCTCATACTTTTCCTTTCAAGTTACTCTAGGGCAGGGATCTCCAAACTACGGCCCTTCAGCTGTTGCGGCACAACACGTTCCATGAGGCATTGTAAAACGCTGACATTCACAGACCATGTTGTAGTTCCTGAAAAACTGTAGGGCCATTGTTTAGAGACCCCTGCTCTAGGGGCACCAAGTATTTGTCAAATATCACAGTTTTCAAAAGCAACCCTTGTCACTGTCCACAACTGTTCAGTTGCAGGATTAGTTTGCTATTTCACACCCTTACCTTATTCCTGTTTATCTATGCAACAGCTTTAAAAATCTTCTGGAACCTGTCCTAGGCACTTTCAGTCCACGTGTTAGACATTCTCACACTCCCTTTGCTGGTTCCTAGTGAGAAAAGCTGCTGGACACTTCCTCTAAGATCATGGAAAGCTATATAACACATGGAACTTGCCTAAGCAAATATGTGAATATGTTCCGGCACCGGTGATCTCGGCTCCATTCCTTTTCTCTTTTTTTTTTTGGTACTAGACATTGGAAGGCACAAACCGTAACACGAACATCACAGATTTGGTCCAAGGAAAAGAATACAAAAGAACAGTAATACATCCAAAAATGAGTATACAATATGCAGAACATAAACAGACAGCATCCAGACCCAAAATGGCATGCTTGGACCAGCTGTATCCCGCCTAGTGCAGTAGACATTTTTTTTAAGGTTTAAGATTCACCTCTTGGCTCCATTTCTAGTACTGTTTACATCATCAGCCTGTTTCTCATTGATTCTTGTTATCCACTTGCCCTGACATATTGCCAGTTTCTTGACGATCTTTATCTGCCTGTTCTGACCTTTTGCCTGTTCCTTGACAATCCTTGTAACGAAAATGGAAATTGAAGTGCCACACCACTGTTTAGAGGTCCAGATTAAGCTTTATTCCAATAAAAGTGGGGGCAATCCACAAACTAGTCAATGCATTTCATGGGTCCAAGATCACCCTTTCATCAAGGCTTGATTACCAACAATGTGAATAGACTAGAAGCTCACTGGACCTATAATGGTATTTCTTCCAGTCAGCAGCTGGTTTGGTAGCCTTGAAAATCCTTATCCACCTGCCCTGACCTTTTGCCAGTTTCTTGATTATACTAGTTAGTAGCCTGACTTGATCTTTTGTCTGTTTCCTGATGATTCTTGTTTTCTGCCTGCCGTCACCTTTTGCCCGTTTGACCATAACCTAACCTTTCCTGCCATTTTTCTTCTACATTAGGCCAAAGGCCACAACCTGGGAGCCATCTATAGCAAAGCCCATCATTCCTTGTGGGGTGCTCTGGTGAACACAAGGGGGTTCCTGAGACCCTGCACCTTGGCCCTACATTTGCCAGGTGACACACAGGGGGAGATGTACTAAAACTGGAGCACACAGAATTTGGTGTAGCTGTGCATAGCTGTGCATAGTAACCAATCAGCTTCTAACTTTAGCTTGTTCAATTAAGTTTTGACAATAAAACATAGAAGCTGATTGGTTACTATGCTCAGCTGCACCAGATTCTGTGTGCACCAGTTTTAGTAAATCTCCCCCACAGGTTTCTTCTACCTCCATGACATTAAAATTGCTTACTGGTTTTATAAACAGCAGTATGTCCTAACTGTGACAAATCCACTGCATTAAAAAAAATATAAAATGTAAAAAGTAGCTAAACATAAAATGCAAGTGTAGTGCACTGCAACCTCCTGCAAAGAGTGGTAGCCACTCTCCAATATAAATTTGAACATACACAATACACGTCGCGCTACCCCTTTAAAAGTGTTCTACACAAATGACTATACATGAAAATGATAAAGTGACAATCTTAGTATAGTGAAAAGCAAATGACTGTCTTCAGTGATAAAGTGCCAATCACAGCATAAAAATGTCCAATTCCAGTGAGTGTTCTTGAAGAACCAGACTGCTGTTTTGAAGCTAAACAGTGGGAACCATGAGTGGAGAGTGTGAACAAGTTTTGCTTTTTTGACTGCTGGCGATTGCTGGGTTGCATTTTTAGGTTCTTTTTGTGGCTTTTCCTTGTAGCTTTTTAACACCTTTTTCTGTCACTTTTTAAACAGCTTTTTTTTTCTTTGCTTCCTTCAGCCTACTAATTAAGGGGAGTGGTTAATTGGTCACAGGTGCTTGAGGCCTATATAACCTTCTGGAGAACTCATTTTTGAGCCTGCTCATCTTTGAGCTTGCGGGAACTTGGACCAAGTGGAACTGGACTAAGTGGTGAGTTAAAAAAACAGAGTGGAAAGCAAGAGGTTGTAACAGGGGTCAAGTACCTGTGTAGGGTGAGTGTGTACCTGTGTATTGTAAGTACATGAGTGCTGCGAGTGCACGTGGACTGTATTGAGTGTTAGTGTCAGGCAGTTCCTGTGTATTGTGAGTACCTGAGTGTTCTCTGAGTAGTGTGTGTGGATCGTTAGTACTTGTGTATTGTGTGTGTGCACGTTGGTCAGCGAGTGCACGTTGGTCAGTGGGTGCACGTTGCTTCAGCGGGTGCACGTTGGGTCAGCGAGTGCACGTTGGTCTGCGAGTACCTGTGTATTGTCTTGTTGAGTATTAGTGTCAGGAAGCTAGTTGTTAGGTAATTTGGACAGAGTATAATCCCCAATCCTCATTAAATTAGTAGGTTGCAATGCCTGGTGGGTGTGGAGATGCGACTTGGTTAACATCTTGCAGCATGTATGCGTTCCTTGATTATCTGATCGAGGGCAAATACTGCTGTGCAAAATGTAAGCACATTGTTTCCCTGGAAGCCCAGGTTCTGAATCTGGGGAAGCAACTGTCAGCACTGAGAAGTCCCTCCATACTAAAGGAGAGCCAGGAATGTACACAGCAGGTGCCAGAAGGGGCCAGCACTAAGAGGTGCAGGCACTAGGAAAGAGTAGATGGGTGACAGTCAGGAAGGGTAAAGGGGGAAGTGCCAGGGAGGCCGATCCAGGGCTGGAGCATCCCAATAAGTACGCTCCATTGAGTGACATTGGTGAAACCAGTCAGGGACCAGCACTGTTTGAGCCGAGGGACTCTCCTAGCTGCTAGGGGAAGAACTCCTCCAGTGATAGTGGGGGGGAAGCAAAGGGAAAGGAAAGACAGATTCTGGTGGTAGGGGACTCAATCCTTAGAAGGACAGAGAGGGCAATCTGTAAGACCTGAAGCGCCGAACTGCATGTTGTCTACCAGGCATTCAGGGTTTGGCACATCATGGATCTTGTGGACAGATTACTGGGAGGGGCTGGGGAACACCCAGCTGTCATGGTGCACATTGGCAGGTGGAGTGTCCTAAAGAACAATTTTAGGGACTTGGGAGCTAAATTGAGGAAAAGGACCTCCAAGGTAGTATTCTCAGGAATACTACCAGTACATCAAACAACACCAGAAAGGCAGAGGGAGATTAGGGAAGTAAACAAGTGGCTGAAGAGCTGGTGTAGTAAGGAGGGGTTTGGGTTCCTGGAGGACTAGGCCGACTTCTCAGTCGATCACCAGTACTATAGAAGGGAATTACTGCACCTAAATGAGGAGGGTGCAGATCAGCTCGGAGTAAAGATGGCCAAGAAGTTAGAGGGCTTTTTAAACTAGGCGACGGGGGTAGGGCACAGAGGTAGAGATAGTCAGCGTGGAACATATTGCAGAGGGGAGTATTGGGGGCATTAGTGGTAGGTTGACTAGAGCACATAAACCCAAGGTAAGTATAGTAACAAGTCCTAGTTGCAATCTTGGAAAACACCCAATGAGAGGATAGTATGCGACCGGTCTGAACTACGTGGCATGTTTACCAATGCCAGGAGCCTGGAGGACAAGATGGGTGAACTAGAGATACTGTTGTACAAGAAGGATTTGGATTTTGTGGGAATTTCAGAGACCTGGTTCAACAGCTATCATGATTGGCTGGCAACCATTCAAAGGTATACTCTTTATCGCAGGGATAGAGAGGTTAAAAAAGGGGGAGGGGTATGCCTATATATGAAGAATAATGTACAAGTGAATGTGAGAGATGACATCACTAAAGGGACTAGGGAGGAGGTGGAATCCTTATGGGTAGAGCTCCAAAGGGATGAAGCTAAGGGGAAAATATTACTGGGAGTATGCTATAGGCGTCCTACCTGAGGGAGGAGGGGGAGATGGATCTCCTATCACAAGTTGGATTAGCAGCAAGGATGGGAAGTGTTATAATAATAGAGGATTTTAATTATCCAGACATAGACTGGGCGGAGGGAATCACGCATTTGTCTAAGGCTCGCCAGTTCCTAAATGTCTTGCAGGACAATTTCATGGTTCAGATGGTAGACACACCAACTAGAAATAAAGCGTTACTGGATCTACTGATTACCAACAATAGAGACCTGATCACGGATGTGGAAATACGGGTCAATTTAGGAAACAGCGATCACAGGTCAATTGACTTCAGTATAAATCACACAAATAGGAAACATAAGGGGACTTCAAAGACACTGAATTTCAAAAGAGCCAACTTCCCTAAACTATTAACTTCGTTAGAAGGCAAGAATTGGGATAAAATTTTAGGAACAAAAAACACGACAGAGAGATGGGTTTGCTTTAAGAGCATATTAAATAAGGGCATTAGCCAATGCATCCCATTGGGTAATAAATTCAAAAGAGTGAACAAAAGTCCTGGATGGCTTAACTCCAATGTAAAAATGCCTATAAAAGCAGAGGAGAAGGCCTTCAAAAAAATACAAGGTTGAGGGATCATCATCAGCATTCAGACTTTATAAAGAATGCAACAAGAAATGTAAGGGTGCAATTAGGGAGGCTAAAATAGAACACGAAAGACACATAGTAGAGGAGAGCGAAAAAAATCCCAAGAAATTCTTTAATTATTTAGGGAATCGGGGGGCTTCAGTAACCAAAACTGCAGTGTTTATCCTTATGACACATCACAGGAAGCACCTCCATGGTTAACAGAGGACAGAATTAAAATTATACTTGGGAAACTTGACATTAATAAATCACCGGGACCAGATTGCTTGCATCCAAGGGTACTTAGGGAACTCAGTCAAGTAATTGCCAGACCATTGTTCCTAATTTATACTGACAGTCTACTGACTGGAATGGTACCAGGTGATTGGAGAAAAGCCAATGTGGCACCAATATTTAAAAAGGGCCCAAAATACATCCCTGGGAATTACAGACCAGTTAGCCTAACACCAATAGTATACAAGCTCTTAGAGGGGATGATAAGGGACTATATACAAGATTTTAGTAACGAGAATGGTATCATTAGCAGTAATCAGCATGGATTCATGAAGAATCGTTCTTGCCAAACCAATTTATTAACCATCTATGAGGAGTTGAGTTGCCGTCTAGATAAAGGAAGGACCATAGACGTGGTGTATCTGGATTTTGCAAAAGTATTTGACACAGTTCCCCATAAACGTTTACTGAACAAAATAAGGTCCGTTGGCATGGACCATAGGATGAGTACATGGATTGAGAACTGGCTACAGGGGTGAGTTCAGAGGGTGGTGATAAATGGGGAGTACGCTGAACGGTCAGAGGTGGGTAGTGGGGTCCCCTAGGGTTCTGTGCTGGGACCGATCCTATTTATTTCATAAACAACCTGGAGGATGGGGTAAATAGTTCAATCTCTGTATTTGCAGATGATACTAAGCTAAGCAGAGCAATAACTTCTCCGCAGGATGTGGAAACCTTACAAAAAGATCTGAACAAATTAATGGGGTGGGCAACTACATGGCAAATGAGGTTTAATGTAGAAAAATGTAAAATAATGCATTTAGATGGCAAAAATATGAATGCAATCTATACACTGGAGGGAGAACCTCTGGGTGAATCTAGGTTCGAAAAGGACCTGGGTGTCCTAGTAGATGATAGGCTCAGCAATGGCATCCAAGCTGCTGCTAGCAAAGCAAACAGAATATTGGCATGCATTCAAAAGGGGATCAACTCCAGAGATAAAACAATAATTCTCCCGCTCTACAAGACTCTGGTCTGGCCGCCCCTGGAGTATGCTGTCCAGTTCTGGGCACCAGTCCTCAGGAAGGATGTACTGGAAATGGAGTGAGTAAAAGAAGGGCAACTAGGCTAATAAAGGGTCTGGAGGATATTAGTTATGAGGAAAGGTTGCGAGCACTGAACTTATTCTCTCTGGAGAAGAGACGCTTGAGAGAGGATATGATTTCAATTTATAAATACTGTACTGGTGACCCCACAATAGGGATAAAACTTTTTTGCAATAAGGAGTTTAACAAGACACGTGGCCACTCATTAAAATTAGAAGAAAAGAGGTTTAACCTTAAACTACGTAGAGGGTTCTTTACTGTAAGAGCTGCAATAATGTGGAATTCCCTTCCACAGGCGGTGGTCTCAGCGGGGAGCATCGATAGTTTCAAAAAACTATTATATAAGCATCTGAACGACCACAACATACAGCGATATACAGTGTAATACTGACATATAATCACACACACATAGGTTGGACTATGTAACATAGTTGTAACTATGTAACATACTGTATATATGTTTATGTAACTATGACACTATGTAACTATGTATAAACGTGCCAACTTCAGTGATCCACCACCAGTATTAAGTCCAAGCCTCTTAACAGAAGCACAGGACCTCCATAAATTGAGGCCATGAGCGCATATGCATCCAGTCAAAATGTCTATACTGTAAACAATAACAACATCCACAGGAGTATAATATATGGGCCATCGGATGGAAAGAGACAGAGCACATACTGGAATACCATTTTTTAATTTACTTTTAACAATTAAAACAATGTATACTCACAAAAGGAAAGAAAACATCAGCATCAGTGGCGTATTTTCCATGGGTGTAAAGTGCGGGGGGGGGGGGGGAATTGAGAAGACTGAGGATGGGGGGGTTGAGAAGACGGAGAATGGGGGGGCTGAGAAGCCTAAGGTTGGGGGGCTGTGAAGCCTAAGGATTAGGGAGACTGTGAAGCCTGTTTCGGGACGTGCAGTGGTGTAGTGGGTAGCACTCTTGCCTAGCAGTAAAAAGGGTCACTGGTTCGAGTCCCAACCACGACGCTACCTGCCTGGAGTTTGCATGTTCTCCCTGTGCCTGCGTTTCCTCCGGGTACTCCAGTTTCCTCCCACACTCAAAAGACATCCTGGTAGGTTAATTGGCTTCTGTCCAAAATTGGCCCTAGTATATGAATGTGAGTTTGGGACCTTGGATTGTGGGCTCCTTGAGGATAGGGTGCGATGTATGTGTGGATCGCTGCGTAAATTGATGGCGCTATATGGGTACCTTAAATAACACTCACTCAGGTTGAACTGGATGGACTGGTGTCTTTATTCAACCTTACTAACTATGTAACTGTGGAGGGGGGCTATGCAGACTGAGGATGACGGGGGCTGTGAAGACATTCTCACACCTGCATTATACAGTGCCTTGAAAAAGTATTCATACCCCTTGAAATTTTCCACATTTTGTCATGTTACAACCAAAACATAAATGTATTTTATTGGGATTTTATGTCATAGACCAACACAAAGTGGCACATTGTTGTGAAGTAGAAGGAAAATAATGAATGGTTTTCCAAATATTTTACAAATAAATATCTGAAAAGTGTGGCATGCATTTGTATTCAGCCCCCTTTACTCTGATGCACCTAACTAAAATCTAGTGGAACCAATTGCCTTCAGAAGTCACCTAATTAGTAACTAGAGTCCACATGTGTGTAATTTAATCTCAGTATAAATACAGCTGTTCTGTGAAGCCCTCAGAGGTTTGTTAGAGAACCTTAATGAACAAACAGCATCATGAGGGCCAAGGAACATACCTGACAGGTCAGGGATAAAGTTTTGGAGAAGTTTAAAGCAGGGTTTGTTATAAAAAAAAAATCCCAAGTTTGAACATCTCAAGGAGCACTGTTCAATCCTTGATCCGAAAATGGAAAGAGTATGGCACAACTGCAAACCTACCAAGACATGGCCGTCCACCTAAGTTGACAGGCCGGTCAAGGAAAGCATTAATCAGAGAAGCAGCCAAGAGGCCCATGGTAACTCTAGAGGAGCTGCAGAGATCCACAGCTCAGGTGGGAGAATCTGACCGCAGGACAACTATTAGTCATGTACTCCACAAATCTGGCCTTTATGGAAGAGTGCCAAGAAGAAAGCCATTATTGAAAACAAGCCATAAGAAGTCTCGTTTGGAGTTTGCAAGAAGCCATGTGGGGGACACAGCAAACATGTGGAAGAAGGTGCTATGGTCATATGAGACCAAAATTAAACTTTTTGGTCTAAAAGCAAAACTCTATATGTGGTGGAAAACTAACAGTGCACATCACCCTGAACACACCATCCCCACCGTGAAACATGGTGGTGGAAGCATCATGTTGTGGGGAAGTTTTTCCCTCAGCAGGGACAAGGAAGCTGGTCAGAGTTGATGAGAAGATGGATGGAGCCATATACAGGACAATATTGGAGGAAAACCTGTTAGAGTCTGCAAAAGACTTGAGACGGGGGGGTGGCAGAGGTTCACCTTCCAGCAAGACAACGACCCTAAACATACAGCCAGAGCAACAATGGAATGGTTTAGATCAAAGCATATTCTTGTGTTAGAATGGCCCAGTCAAAGTCCAGATCTAATTCCAATTGAGAATCTGTGGCAAGACTTGAAAATTGCTGTTCACAGACACTGTCCATCCAATCTGACAGAGCCTGAGCTATTTTGCAAGGAAAAATGATCAAAAATTTCACTCTCTATGTGTGCAAAGCTGGTAGAGGCATCCCCAAAAAGACTTGCAGCTGTAATTGCAGCGAAAGGTGGTTCTACAAAGTATTGACTTGACTTTTTTTTGTAAAAAATGTTGAAAACCATTTATCATTTTCCTTTCACTTCACAATTATGGGCCACTTTGTTTTGGTCTATCACATAAAATCCCATTAAACTACATTTCTGTTTTTGGTTGTAATATCACAAAATGTGGAAAGTTTCAAGGGGTGTGAATACTTTTTCAAGGCACTGTATACACTTTATTGTACATTACATTGTCTCGACAGTTGCTGGTTGTTGAGCAGTTTCTGACTGTTGTAGTGAAGTTCTTCTGTAAGGTAGGCTCAGATAAAGTGTTAACTCTTTTTTGGTGCAAGCAAATCATATGTAGTAGAAGAGTTTTATTTTATTTTTTTAATGATTGTTATAAGGTTTATAACTGTCTGTGAAACTCTTGCTTGTGACACAGCAATGTAAGCATATTTTATGGGAACAAGAAGGCTTTTGTTTTAGTTAACTATGCCCCTTTAAGCCCCTCCCACTGGGGCAATTTGTCCACACTCGCCATTCGCTACACACACCGCATTACTACTCCAGTTAAGGTTTCCAAACACACCCCAGGTCTTTTACAACCCTAGCAGCAACCCAGCCACAATGAAAGCCATTACCACTCTTGACACAGTGCACTAAGCATGCCATGTTTTTTTTTTTTTTTTTATCAAGCAATGTGGTCCAGCTTATGATTTTGCATGAAGGCCCACTGATTTAATAAAATTCCCCTAAATCAGCATGAGCTTTGCTTATTGGAGAGCTATAGGTATGAGGGAGTGTAAGCTTTGCTGTAACTCACTATGAACTTTGGCCATACTTCTCCTTTAAGGGTCCCTTCTCTACAGCATGTTGGCAGGGACAGGCTACTCTGAATGTGCCTATTTTCGATAATAAAAAAAAAAAAAAGTAAGACACCTTTTTGTTTTAATGTTCCCGAAATGTATTCATTTGATTCTAATTAATAGTTCAATTAGGTTTTAAAATGAGATCTGCATCCTTAAATTACATTTTTTTGCACCTTAGGTGAATTGGACTAATTTATTCATTGTGCCAACATACCAGCTAGGATGTAAAAAGGTTTGAGAAAGAAGTATGTTTTTTTCCAAGGTCTGTGCTAGGAGCATGGAGTGCACGGCACATTCTGTACTGTATGGTCTTTTCATCTTTTTCATGGAACCTTGTGTCTCCTCTTACCCCTCACCCTGGTTATACCCATCACTTTCCCTTCTTACTCCTCCTTTTGATTCCCTGCCTGCCAGCTGGAGTCGTTTGTTCCTGCCGCCATGGACCAGGGCCCCAGTGATATCGCCACTGACTCCACCTTTGCCACGGAGTGGCCAAGTGAGCCCACTGAGGCTGCCCAAGTAAACAGATTCCTGGCTCACTTGGCATCTTGGCCACAAGTAAATGTTTTTTGCAACCCTTCTTACGATGTTTGCAGTATTACTAAGTATCCCTTGCTAGGACTGGCTGGATGATGTCGTTTTCAGCAGCTATACTGTAGATTGTCCAAGTAGTAGCAAAAAGTAGTGAATAATAGAAAAGGCCAACTTAATTACAGACAATATGTACTTAACTAATACAGGCCATGAGTCTGCAGGACTCAGGGGTGCAGGAAGCGGTAACATCAGCGGGAGGAGGACCAACGGGGGTGAGGAGGGTAATGAAGAAGGCAGGCAGTCCTGTCACATGACATCATGGCACACAATGTTTACAAACATTGCCTCCCAGAGCCAGTGATGAGCCAGTAACTTCACCTAAAAGTTTTCCAGGAGAGATCCGGCAAGTTCCCAGGTATACACATTCAGGTAGGAGCACACATGTATGTTGTACTGCAAACTAGTGTGTAAATCGTTTGGCCAGATTTCAACTTTAAGGAGACTAGGAACATGCAACGGGATGTGGAATTTATTACTGATTACAATATAAGGATATTGAAATAACCCCCGGAACCCTGCAGAAATATTGTCCAATTATCGAGAATGACAAAATATTGTCTTCTCATCTTCACCAAAAGCCAAAGCTATTTACATTGTAGAAGAACACCAATTCTGAAGGATCACTTTGCAAAAGAGTTCCAGATCCCTCCGATAAGAAACATCTAACTTTTATCAATAAGAAAAGATCTTATGTCAGTGGTAGATGGAAACATGGTAGAAGTAATGAGACAAGGAAGAGATATTCACATTTTATTTTTATTGCGGATGATACGTTGGACTGCTTCCCTGGAGGCCTTTTTTTTTACAGATGAGTATTACGTGCTTTTAATCTTGAGCATGTGGTACAATAACTTTGGAACACAGGGTCGCTTCTTGGGGCTTTTGGGGCACTTCCCCATTCACTTGAATATGTTACATTCAGCAGTAGTACTGCCTGCCAAATGCCACAGGAGCAATAGTTTTTACCATGGGCATCGTGATTGTGGCATGTGAGCATCCCCATCTGCTGCCTTTGCAGCTTAAGGGGGGTGGTGCTAAAAACAAGGCTTAACCATCCATTTTTAATGCTCCCAACTGCAAGTCTAAACAAGCCCTTAATGGCTTGGAAGAGATCACTACTGCATAATATATAGAGTTAGTTACCCTTGTTTACAGCCTTAGATGGTTGGGTGTTGACTGCTGCATATTTTATGTTTTTTGTTTGTATTGAATTTTTAAAAAGGTAGTTACAGCCAAGCAGATTTTAGAATTAATATTTTCATAACGATTTAAATTAGAGGCACATTCATTCAAAAAGTTTTAACTTTTCAATCTAGCAGTAGATTGGAAGGACTACAGTTTACAGAGAGGTAAACTGGGCAAGTCACAAGCAGACACACATTTTTAAGATTTGCCCATCCTTGCTATTGTAGAACTTAACTTTAAATTCTTCTCCACTTCAATATTTAGGCTTTAGAACAGGACACTTTTAATGCACAATATTCAGTCCCACAATTTATTCCATTCAGAGTCTCTGTCCAGTGTACGGTAATTTTAGTATCAGCATTTTTAACATAGCCAGCAGCAAATAAAAGTAAAGTAGACAGGTGTTACTTGACTGCTACAAGGTTACAAACTACTTCAGTTTAAAACCTATATTTATCATACCTTGGGGCTGTAAAATATTATACCAAGCTCAGTGATGAAGCGTATCTATTGCTGGAAGCAACATCAGTCTTGTTCAGACTTACATTTTTTCTTTAAGAATGTAACCACAGGTATATGTGTCTAAACAAGCAGCCGTTGCACTATTTGAACAATGACCTCTGATGGGAAATTCCTAAAGGACTAGTTACAGTAAAGCAAACCATTCCTTTGCCCATGCAGTAAAAGGTTCATGTAGCAAGAGCATATTAGCCCCAGCATCACCTTTTTTCTTTCACCAGCCACCAAAAACAGAAAAAGAAAGCCCTGTGTAAGCTCCAAACTGACTTGTCTGAGTTCAAATACTTTTAATTAACCTAAAATGTTCACATGAGACAGGGGGCATGGAGTTACATGCTCATTTATATCTAGAAGTTGCAGATATTTATATTTGTTCCTTGCAGATAAACTGAGCACTGTGGGAGTGAAGGAAAGGCAAGTATACTGTATGCTGCTGAGGAAAGCAAGGAGCTACAGTAAATGAGCCTGTTACTTTGCTTGCATGGGCAAAGGAATGGTTTAATTAATACAATGTACAGTATAGTAAATGAGGATGATTCAGAAAACACAAGGACGATTCCAAAATGAGCTGCTAGTTACTATATACAGTACTATGCAAAAGTTTTACGCCGGTGTAAAAAAAATGCTATAAATTAAGAATGCTTTCAGAAATAGAAGTGTTCATAGTTTATTTTTATCAATTAACAAAATGAAAAGTAAATGAACAGAAGAGAAATCCAAATCAAATTAGTATTTGGTGTGACTTCAAAACAGCATCAAACAGCATCAGTTCTTCAATTCCTCTAGGTACACTTGCACAAAGTTGTTGTATAAGTAAGAGGCACGACAAGTTTTTTGAACAGTGCCTTGAAAATATATTCATACCCCTTGAAACTTTCCACATTTTGTCATGTTACAACCCAAAACAGAAATGTAGTTTATTGGGATTTTATGTGATAGACCAACACAAAGTGTCCCATAATTGTGAAGTGAAAGGAAAATGATAAATGGTTTTCAACATTTTTTGCAAAAAATAAATGTGAAAAGTGTGGCGTGCATTTGTATTCAGCCCCCCTGAGTCAATACTTTGTAGAACCACCTTTTGCTGCAATTACACTGCTTTTTGGCTATGTCTCTACCAGCTTTGCACATCCAGAGAGTGAAATTTTAGCCTATTCTTCTTTGCAAAATAGCTCAAGCTCTGTTAGATTGAATGGAGAGTGTCTGTGAACAGCAATTTTCAAGTCTTGCCACAGATTCGCAATTGGATTTAGGCCTGGACTTTGACTGGGCCATTGTAACACATGACTATGTATTGATCTAAACCATTGTTGCTTTGGCTGTATGTTTAGGGTCATTGCCCTGCTGGAAGGTGAACCTCTGCCCCCCCCCCCCCCCCGTCTCAAGTCTTTTGCAGACTCTAACAGGTTTTCCTCCAATATTGCCCTGTATATGGCTCCATCCATCTTCTCATCAACTCTGACCAGCTTCCCTGTCCCCGCTGAAGAAAAACTTCCCCACAACATGATGCTGCCACCACCATGTTTCACGGTGGGGATGGTGTGTTCAGGGTGATGTGTTAATTTTCCACCACACATAGAGTTTTGCTTTTAGGCCATAGGCCAAAAAGTTCAATTTTGGTCTCATATGACCAGAGCACCTTCTTCCACATGTTTGTTGTGTCCCTCACATGGCTTCTTGCAAACTCCAAACGAGACTTCTTATGGCTTTTTTTCAACAATGGCTGTCTTCTTGGCTCTCTTCCTTAAAGGGCAGATTTGTGGTGTGCACGACTAATAGTTGTCCTGTGCTCAGATTCAGATTCTTCCACCTGAGCTGTGGGTCTCTGCAGCTTCTCCAGAGTTACCATGGGCCTCTTGGCTGCTTCTCCGATTAACGCTCTCCTTGCCCGGCCTGTCAACTTAGGTGGACGGCCATGTCTTGGTAGGTTTGCAGTTGTGCCATACGCTTTCCATTTGATGGATTGTACAGTGCTCCGTGAGATGTTCAAAGCTTGGGAGATTTTTTTTTTTAACAAACCCTGCTTTAAACTTCTCCAAAACTTTATCCCTGACCTGTCTGGTGTGTTCCTTGGCCTTCATGATGCTGTTTACTCACTAAGGTTCTCTAACAAACCTCTGAGGCTTACACACAGGTGGACTCTAGTTACTAATTAGGTGACTTCTGAAGGCAATTGGTTCCACTAGATTTTAGTTAGGGGTATCAGAGTAAAGGAGACTGAATACAAATGCATGCCACACTTTTCAGATATTTATTTAAAAAAAATGAAATTGGAAAACCATTCATCATTTTCCTTCCACAATTATGTGCCACTTTGTGTTGGTCTATGACATAAATCCCAATAAAATATATTTACATTTTTGGTTGTAACAAGACAAAATGTGGAAAATGTCAAGGGGTGTGAATACTTTTTTAAGGCACTGTCATTTTTTTGTCACAATTTTTTGGAAAACAAAGAATTTTTTTTTTTTTTTACATATTGTCAACAGTGCAGTACTACAGCGTCATTATATAACTGATGTGGCTTTGACCAGGAATACTGACTGGTGACAGTATGTTAAAAAAAATAATAATCATTTTGTATTCATTTTTTAACAATTTTTTAAAAATTTCATTTATGTTAAAGTTTCATTTATGTTACTTTTTTTTCATACTTTCATCAGAGTAGTTACATAGTTACAGAGGTTGAAAAAAGACACAAGTTCATCAAGTCCAACCTATGTGTGTGATTGTATGTCAGTATTACATTATATATCCCTGTATGTTGTGGTCATCCAGATGCCTATCTAATAGTTTTTTGAAATTATTGATGCTCCCCACTGAAACCACTGCCTCTGGAAGAGGGAAGAGAAATCCACATCCTAACCACTCTTATAGAGTAGTTTAGTGTCTGTCCCCATGGTGACACTGTACTACTCTGGGGGGTGATCAGGATTTTTTTTTTTTTACACTTTGATAGCTGTTACCCTGATGATCACTGTAACAGCTATGTTTTGAACTGTCATGAATGGGTTACATTCATAACAGCTGTGTTTACTATTATGTAGTGTGATTGGCCCACAGCTATCACATGGTACAGGGTGCTGTGATTGGCCCAGGTACCAATCACAGCATCACTAATGGAATCACAGCTTTGTTGACATTGTGATCATGTGAATCATCTGCTCTTACTCAAGATGGCTGCAGCTAGAAATGCTGGGGGTTGTTTTTCAAGGAATTTTCTCAACAAAGTAAAGCATTGAGACATGGATGGGTGATGGCTTTGAATATTATAAAATGAATTAATCACTTGTCGCCCACCCACAATGTACTGCAGGCAAGTGGTGGTTGTAGGCAAAGCGACTTACCCATGCATCGCTGCCTACTTCCGGGTTTAGGGTGCGCGCATGCATGCCCCCTGCCCAACTCCCACTGTGATTGTACTCTGAAAGTTTTAGCCCTGGGAAACACTTTTTGATAGATAAAAAGTGCATTTTATATACAACTATATAGATCAGACCAAAATGAGGGACAAATGAGGAGGAATGAGAGACAGAGGGACATTGCTCCAAATCAGGGACAGTCCCTCGAAATCAGGGACAGTTCGGAGCTATGCAATCACAGCCCAGAGCTCTTGTGTTGGTAAACAACACAGCAACACAGAGCTCTGAATGAAGAGAGCGATGTTTCAGAAACTGAGAGTTCCTTAGTGAAAAGCAGCACACTGTACACACATTGCACATAGTTAGGCACACTTTTAACCTCCTGGATGTTAACCCTTCCCAGCCATTATTAGTACAGTGACAGTGTATAGTATTATCAGTGTTCACTTTATTAATATCGGTGGCAGTTAGTCTGTTCAACCCAGCGTCGGTGTCAAATTGACCACTGCAGTATCGCAGTCCTGTTATAAGTCTCTGATCGCCACCATTAGTAGTATAAAAAAAAATTTTAATTCCAGAATATATACATATATATACATATAGTTTGTAGGCGCTACAACTTTTACTCCAACGAAACAGTAAAACACATTGGGATTTTTTAAAATAAAAAAACATGTAGATAATAGGCTCAGCAATGGCATGCAATGCCAAGCTGCTGCTAACTAGGAATGGGCCGAACGGACCCCTGTTTGTTTCGCACCAGAACTTTCAAAAGAGTTTGGACCTGAATATCAAACCCCAATAAAGTCAATGGGACCCGAAAGTCAAAAATCAAAAGTGCCCATTTTGAAGGCTTATATGCAAGTAATTGGGCATACAATGGTTATAGGTTGTGGGTCCTGCCCTGGGGGACATGTATCAATAAAAAAAAGTTTTTGAAAAAGTCATTTTTAAATGAGCAGTGATTTTTTTATTTTTAAAGTGGAAGCATAATAATGAAAAATTCCTTCCAATATAGTGCCTGGAGGGTCCCCTTAGTCTACCTGTAAAGTGGCAGATCTGTACCATGTCTAGAATCTGCTGCAGCATTTATAAAGCCCCAAAAAAATGACATTTTCCCTGCAAGCTGTCTTTATTTTGCTCAGTAACAGCTGGGGACCCAGTGTGTATGATGAGGCCACAGTGTAGTGCAATTAGAGATTTTTTAGATACATGCTCATGTCACTTTTGACTTTGGATAGAAGTAACGGGTGCTTAAAACTTGGTCTTTGGGTGTCGGTGGCGCCTTCCTACCGTAACCCTATAGAGGTAATCTTGATGAAAGCAAGAATTAGCCTTGCTGTAAAAAATTTCGATGATTTGCACGTGTCAAACAGGTGCAGAAAAATTACTCTTTGGGTGTTGAGGGCACCTTCCCACCATAATTCTATAGAGGTGCTCTTGGTGAAGGCAAAAAAATTTGCAATGATATAAACCTGTCAAACAGGTGCAGAAAAATTGGTCTTTGGGTGTTAATTGTGCCCATAAAACCTATACCAAAAACATTCTTCCAGATGAAATGATTGAACACCCTCAAAGCTAGGCAGCCTCAAAGTCCTGCAGAGATTCCACGTCCCAAAAATACCTAATCAGTGACATCGGCATCAGGGGCTTCATAGATGGTAATACAGGACTGATCCATTTTAATAAAAGTCAAACGGTCCACGGAGTCTGTGGACAGACGCGTTCTATGATCAGTAACGAAACCTCATGCAGCACCGAATGCTCGTTCTGAAAGCTCGCTGAATGCAGGGCAGCCCAACAACTCAATAGTATACTGGGCAAGTTCTGGCCAGTGGTCTATTCTTATGACCCAGTAAGTCAGTGGTTCGTCAGCTGGAAAGCTCTCCATCTCTGTTTAGGCCGCAAGGCAATTGTCCACCATGTGATGCAGACGCTGCCGATGGGATGTGAAAGCTGACAGCCCTGGGTGGCGCGGACAAAAAAAAATCCGAAAATGCCTCACTTAGGCGGACGCCTTCTTCAAAGTTCCTCTCTTGACCAACAGAAGACTCAAAACTACGTTTTCCATGACACTGTTACCCATACTGGAGTCAGGAAAAACATTCAGTAAAATCCTCTTTAACATGTCTTTAAGAGATTTTATCTTCTGCACTCTCTGTGGGGACGAGGTGAGCTCTGAGACCTTCCCTCATAACGGTGGTCAAGGAGGGTTGCCAACCAGTAATCATCCTTCTCCTTTATGCCACGTATTCTTGTGTCCTTTCGCAAGCTTTGAAGCATGAGGTTGCCCATGCACCTCAAATTTGCCGAGGCTTGAGAAGTAGACTGCTCGGGCTCACTCAGGATGACAGCATCTGGAACTTCCTCCTCCCAGTCACGTACTACTCTCAAGGGTCCTGGGGTTGGAAAGCCATCGCTTACAGATTTACGCATGTCTTCCTCTTCTTCGAAGCCTATGAAAGTGCCAGAATCCTCCTCCTCATCCTCCTCCCCTCACTCCTCCTGTGTGTTCTGTGACATAGGAATGATGGTGTCTGGATAAAGTGGGCCTTGAGAGGAAAAGAAGTCCTCCACTTCCTCCTGCTGCTCTGCCTCCAGTGACCTGTCCATAATGCCACGCAGAGTCTACTCCAGCAGGATCACAACAGGGATTGTGTCACTGATGCATGCACTGTCACAGCTCGCCATCCTTGTGGCCTCCTCAAATGGTGACAATACAGTGCATGCCTCCTTAATGATCAGCCATTGGTGTGGGGAAAAAAAGCTGAGGTGGCCTGAGCCTGTCATCATGCCAAATTCGCACAGGTACTCGTTGACAGCCCTCTGCTGCATATATAGCCGCTGCAGCATTGACAAAGTCGAGTTCCACCGTGATGAGCATGTCACAAATCAGGTGGTTTACGGGCAGGTGGATTTCCCACTGAATTCCAGCCAACCAAGCACTGGCTGTGTATGACCACCTGAAATGGATACAGACTCTTCTGGCCAACTTTAGCGCATCTTGCAACACTGGATACGTATTTAGGAAATGCTGCACCACCAAATTGAGGACATGTGCCAGGCATGGCACATGTGTCAATTTTTCCCTGTCTATGGGCTGACTGGAGGTTTGAGCCATTATCGCACACCACCATTCCTGGCTCCAGCTGGTATGGTAAGAACCACCTCTGGGCCTGTCCCTGCAAAGCTACAAAAATCTCTGCTCCGGTGTGTCCCCTAAACACACCAGCTGAAGCACTGCATTACTCTGGGAATAGCCCTTTGAACGCTTAGGGGGTACCTGATGTTCATAGGACAATTCTGCAGAGGAGGACATGGAGGTGGTGGAGGAGAAGGAGGAAGGGGTAGAGCTCACAGGTCTGGCATCATAACCACCAGCTGTATGGAGA
Organism: Aquarana catesbeiana; assembly: GCF_042186555.1. NCBI lineage: Eukaryota > Metazoa > Chordata > Amphibia > Anura > Ranidae > Aquarana > Aquarana catesbeiana. Next base: position 248,594,696 of record NC_133328.1, on the reverse strand, counting down.
CGTGGGGGCACAGCAAGCTGCAGCACAGAGCCATATGACGTCTACCCAGAAGGAGAGCCACACCGCCCAGCCGTCATTTGATGGTGTTTTTGCCACATTTGATGTGCCTGAGACACAGTTTGCAGATAGCATCAGTGTGATCTGTTGCAGATGTGCTGAAAAAGGTCCAGACAGCTGAGCTTTGGGGAGTGGGCCGGGAGATAACAGCTGCAGAATGTGATGGAATAGGTTGGTTGCTCTCTATATTCTTTCTTGATGTTGGCTTCCTTGGGGTTGTGCCTCCTTACCTTCAGTTTTCTCCTCTGCTCTATCTGGCACCCAAGTCGCATCAGTGACCTCATCGTCATCATCTTCATCCCCATTTCCTCCATCTTCATCATTATCACTGGAGACAACTTGGCAATACGCTGTGGCTTGGGGAACATGAATGCCAATTTGTCTACCAGTGTTCCTCCCTCTCTCTAGGCTAATGTTCCTGTCATCCTCAACCTCAGAACCAACATCTGAAGTAATGGCTGGGCATCATCAAGGAGCAAGTGGCTGAAGCTGTGGTCAAATAACTCAGCTGACTCCTCAATGGCTGATGTTGGGGCTATGGCAGGAATAGATGTGGACAAGGAGGCAGGTTTATCCACTCTGACAACTGCAGGGGACTGCACACTTGTCTCTGCTTGCGTGACAGAGGATGAAGAGGATGAGGAAAATTTAGTAAGCCAGTCCACCACCTCCTCTGCATGCTGTGGCTGGATAGCACGGGCAAACTCACTAAACAGAAGAAATTATGCCCTGCCTGAGGACTAACCACCGCGTCCACCTTTGCCTGTGGACACATTTCTTGCTGGCCCCCTTACAGTGCCAAGGGAACGTCTGCCTCTCCTTGCTGTCCTCCCAGACATTATTGGGAGGGAGGGGGCGGTGCTTATAAGCAAATGTAAAGAAGAAGTTGAAATCTGTACGTAGATACACTTTAATCAATGTAAAGAGGTGTTTGGTGCACTTTAATTTGAGTACTCACACTACACAGACACACTCCACGTATACACTATAATATACTGCAATATAATGCACCAAACGTACAGTGACGAGCAGAACTATATGGCGTTAAACTGGCAGTAATGCACACAGAACTATATGGCGTTAAACTGGCAGTAACGCACACAGAACTTTACGGCATAAAACTGGCAGTAACGCACACAGAAGTAAATGGTGTTAAACTTGCAGTAACGCACACAGAACTATATGCCGTTAAACTGGCAGTAACGCACACAGAACTATATGCCGTTAAACTAGCAGTAACGCACACGGAACTATATGGTGTTAAACTGGCAGTAACGCACACAGAGCTATATGGCGTTAAACTGGCAGTAATGCACACAGAAGTAAATGGCTTTAAACTGGCAGTAACACACAAAACTATATGGCATTAAACTGGCAGTAAGGCACACAAAACTATATGGCGTTAAACTGGCAGTAATGCACACAGAACTATATGGCGTTAAACTGGCAGTAATGCACACAGAACTATATGGCGTTAAACTGGAAGTAACACACATAGAACTATATAGCTTTAAACTGGTAGTAATGCACACAGAAGTAAATGGCTTTAAACTGGCAGTAACGCACACAGAAGTAAATGGCGTTAAACTGGCAGTAACGCTCAAAACTATATGACGTTAAACTGGCAGTAACACACAAAACTATATGGCGTTAAACTGGCAATAACACACACAAAATTATATGGAGTTAAACTGGCAGTAACGCACACAGAAGTAAATAGCATTAAACTGTCAGTAATGCACAAAACTATATGTCGTTAAACTGGCAGTAACGCATACAGAACTATACGGTGTTAAACTGGCAGTAATGCACACAGAACTATATGGCGTTAAACTAGTAGTAACACACACAGAAGTAAATGGCGTTAAACTGGCAGTAACGCACAAAACTATATGGCGTTAAACTGGCAGTAAGGTACACAAAACTATATGGCGTTAAACTGGCAGTAATGCACACAGAACTATATGGCATTAAACTGGCAGTAAGGTACACAAAACTATATGGCATTAAACTGGCAGTAATGCACACAGAACTATATGGCATTAAACTGGCAGTAATGCACACAGAACTATATGGCGTTAAACTGGCAGTAACACACACAAAACTATATGGCGTTAAACTGGCAGTAACGCACACAGAACTATATGGCATTAAACTGACGGTAACACACACAAAACTATTTGGCGTTAAACTGGCAGTAACCCACACAGAAGTAAATGGCGTTAAACTGGCAGTAACGCACACAGAACTATATGGCGTTAAACTGGCAGTAACACACACAGAACTATATGGCTTTAAATTGGCAGTAACGCACACAAAACTATATGGTGTTAAACTGGCAGTAACACACACAAAAGTAAATGGCGTTAAACTGGCAGTAACGCTCAAAACTATATGACGTTAAACTGGCAGTAACACACACAAAACTATATGGCGTTAAACTGGCAGTAACACACACAAAATTATATGGAGTTAAACTGGCAGTAACGCACACAGAAGTAAATGGCATTAAACTGGCAGTAATGCACAAAACTATATGTCGTTAAACTGGCAGTAACTCATACAGAACTATACGGTGTTAAACTGGCAGTAACGCACACAGAACTATATGATGTTAAACTGGCAGTAACACACACAGAAGTAAATGGCGTTAAACTGGCAGTAACGCACAAAACTATATGGCGTTAAACTGGCAGTAAGGTACACAAAACTTTATGGCGTTAAACTGGCAGTAATGTACACAGAACTATATGGCGTTAAACTGGCAGTAATGCACACAGAACTATATGGCATTAAACTGGCAGTAACGCACACAAAACTATATGGCGTTAAACTGGCAGTAACACACACAAAACTATATGGCGTTAAACTGGCAGTAACGCACACAGAACTATATGGCATTAAACTGACGGTAACACACACAAAACTATTTGGCGTTAAACTGGCAGTAACCCACACAGAAGTAAATGGTGTTAAACTGGCAGTAACGCACACAGAACTATATGGCGTTAAACTGGCAGTAACACACACAGAACTATATGGCGTTAAATTGGCAGTAACGCACACAAAATTATATGGTGTTAAACTGGCAGTAACGCACACAAAAGTAAATGGCGTTAAACTGACAGTAATGCACAAAACTATATGGCGTTAAACTGGCAGTAACGCACACAGAACTATGTGGTGTTAAACTGGCAGTAACGCACACAAAACTATATGGCGTTAAACTGGCAGTAACGCACACAGAAGTAAATGGAGTTAAACTTGCAGTAACGCAATCAAATAGACGGTGTTTAACCGTCACTACACTGACGCTATCTGAACTGTCCCTACTCTAGCGATACACTAATGTAAAGATTACTGACACGGTCTCACTACACTACACTGAAACTATATGAGCTGTCCCTACTCCACACTAATGTATGTATGAATGACATGGTTTCACTACACTACAGTGAAACTATCTGAGCTGTCCCTACTCTAGCTGCATACTATGCAAAGCTGAATGATGGTCCTCCTCACTACGCTCACACTATCCATAGACTGACACTAAACTATTATTCTACACTGACGATTGAAGAAAAATAGCACAGTATAGCACACTAACTAACTAATAGCACTGAACAGAGCCCTGTTCTATCTCCCTCCACGCCGAAATCACATGAAAATGGCTGCCATTGAAAGAATACTTTTATACTGTGGGGCGGGAATGAGCCATGATTGGATAAAGTCATGATGACAGTGTCCAGTCATGACTCTGACAGTGCTCTGTGCCCTAATTGTCTGAAGCTTTCACTGCTTCAGCCAATCAGGACTTGCAATGCACTGTTCAGCGCCGCAATGCATTGTGGTCGGTTTGGGGAGGGCGAACAAACGGTCGAAAGACCCGTTTGTTCGGATGTTTGACCGAACCACCGAACAGCGAATGTTCGGCCCAAACTTGTGCTCGGGCCGAACTGTTCGCACATCCCTACTGCTAACAAAGCAAACAGAATATTGGCATGCATTAAAAAGGGGATTAACTCTAGGGATAAAGCGATAATTCTCCCACTCTACAAGACTCTGGTCCGGCCTCACCTGGAGTATGCTGTCCAGTTCTGGGCACCAGTCCTCAGGAAGGATGTGCTGGAAATGGAGCAAGTACAGAGAAGGACAACAAAGCTAATAAAGGGTCTGGAGGATAGTAGTTATGAAGAAAGGTTGCAAGCACTGAACTTATTCTCTCTTGAGAAGAGACGCTTGAGAGGGGATATGATTTCAATTTACAAATACCATACTGGTGATCCTACAATAGGGATGAAATTTTTTCGCGGAAGGGCATTTAATAAGACATGTGGCCACTCATTAAAATTAGAAGAAAAGAGGTTTAAGAAATGCGTAGAGGGTTCTTTACTGTAATGCCCCATACACACGGTCGGATTTTCCGATGGAAAATGTCCAATCGGAGCGTGTTGTCGGAAATTCCGACCGTGTGTGGGCTCCATCGGACATTTTCCATCGGATTTTCCGACACACAAAGTTTGAGAGCAGGATATAAAATTTTCCGACAACAAAATCCGTTGTCGGAAATTCCGATCGTGTGTACACAAATCCGACGGACAAAGTGCCACGCATGGTCAGAATAAATAAAGAGATGAAAGCTATTGGCCACTGCCCCGTTTATAGTCCCGACGTACATGTTTTACGTCACCGCGTTTAGAACGATCGGATTTTCCGACAACTTTGTGTGACCGTGTGTATGCAAGACAAGTTTGAGCCAACATCCGTCGGAAAATATCCTAGGATTTTGTTGTCGGAATGTCCGAACAAAGTCCGACCGTGTGTACGGGGCATAAGAGCGGCACGGATGTGGAATTCCCTTCCACAGGAGTTGGTTTCAGCGGGGGGCATCGATAGTTAAATAAAACTATTAGATAAGCACCTGAACGACCGCAACACACAGGGATATACAATGTAATACTGACATACAATCACACACATAGGTTGGACTTGGTGGACTTGTCTCTTTTTTCAATCTCACCTACTATGTAACTATGAAGCAGAATACATTTTAGCCAAAATTTATGAAGGATTTTTTTTTTTTTATTGGATATGTTTTATGTCAGTAAGTAAAACATTTTTTTTTCAAAACTTTCTGCATTTTTTTATCTATATCATAAAAGATAAAAAAACACAGTGGTCATCAAATACCACCAAAAAAAGCCCTAGTTAAAGTAGCACAGTGCTGAATAGAAAAAAATTGCCTGGTCATGATGGGGGTAAAATCTTCCAGAGCTGAAGTTGTTATATAGTCTTTTTGGTTTGTGGTGCTTAGATACAGTTTAGTTCTGCTTTAAAGAGTGTAAACATGCCATTAAATAAATTGTAAAGGAGTGAAGGGTCATTTAGGCATTGACAAAAAGAAGCAACTTCTTGCAGCAGGTCAAACATTTATGTTAGGTAGCAGGTGTGGCCGTCTACCTTGCCGGCTGTGTTCATGCCCTGTTCTTCTCCTGCTGCAGGGATCTGTGTAAACAGCAGGTTGTGTGAACAGCAACTGCCTCTAACCCTGAGCTTCTCTGCTGTGCAGCTTCAGAGCAGCTCTGTGCATGATCCCCCGACTATCTCCCCTTTCCTCATGGCAAGCAGCAAAAGGACCAATCAGGAAAGGCTGGAGGAGGATCGTGGGACATATAGTCCCCTTGGCAGCGCTGCCCACTAAAAGTATTGGGAACTGAACTACAGCCACCCACCAGACCATGCAGAAGAAGGAGGGGAAAGAGCATAAGAGCATAATTTTCCCAGGCTGTACAGGATACTGCTCACTGCTGTCTTGCCATGAAGGAGCCCAGAGAATGCATATCACTGTCCAGTGTCCACCACCACATAATGGTGGCCTGAGCAGGATCTGGAGTGCTGAGTCCATGTGTGTCGACAGCCAGAGTCACCTGATTGTAGAGCAGAGAGTGGAATAATTGCTGTGTGAGTGACTGGATGGTGAGCTGCAATATTGCTGGGGCTGGTAAGCTGCAGCTGTGGAGATTTACTATCTCCTGCTAGGGAGACTGAGCCCTTTAGGAACTGACCATGCAGCCATCTAGTAGTCTTATTGCTGTCTGCAGGCTTGACTTGGACTATTCTCATGTGTGCCGACGGTACAACTGAGCCCCAATGCTAGCCGACTGAAGAGTTAGGACTAAAGACTGTCCCTGCAGCTGTTAAACAGTGACCTTCACCTATTGCTTATGCTAAAAGGTACTTCTCAGGAGACATTGCACCATATCCTATTCATTCTCCTAGCGTGCACTCTAGACTAGTTATAGTATTATAATTCATGTTGCTTTTCTGCACTGTGTATTGTTCACTTTGCTGATTCATGAGTAAATGCCAGTCTAGTAATACAGAACTCTATTTTAAGTTACCTTAGAGTTAGCCATTTTCCCTCCCCAATCAGGCCCGGATTTACTCCCTTTGCCGCCCCAAGGCCGGGTCCTTCAATGCCGCCCCCCCCCCCCACACACACACACACACACACACACACACACACAAACCACGTCCTTTATCGATGACTTCTACAATAGATCAATTAAAAACATATCTCCATACACGAGAACACTGAAAATAACTGGCTTTAATTGTACAGACTAAAAATACTTCAGGGTAAGCGCGCGAGGGGTAAGGATTTTTCGCAGGCAAATTTTCAAGGCAATGGCTGGTGTTAGTGCTTCAATCATCCCCGGCACCATGGTTGTTATGGTGTCAGGATGATTGAAACACATTATTTCTATCATTACATTGTAATATAAACTGAAATAGTTCAACTCACCATAATGCAGAATCATTGGGAGCCCTGAGCGTGTCACTTGCCACCATCTCTTGTCACTTGCCACTATGCCTGCCACCAGATGGGGATGTCACTTGCCACTATGCCTGCCACCAGATGGAGATGTCACTTGCCACTATGCCTGCCACCAGATGGGGATGACACTTGCCACGCTGCCTGCCACCAGATGGGGATATCACTTGCCACGCTGCCTGCCACCAGATGGGGATGTCACTTGCCACCATGCCTGCCACCAGATGGGGATGTCACTTGCCACGCTGCCTGCCACCAGATGGGGATGTCACTTGCCACCATGCCTGCCACCAGATGGGGATGTCACTTGCCACGCTGCCTGCCACCAGATGGGGATGTCACTTGCCACGCTGCCTGCCACCAGATGGGGATGTCACTTGCCACCATGCCTGCCACCAGATGGGGATATCACTTGCCACGCTGCCTGCCACCAGATGGGGATATGACTTGCCACGCTGCCTGCCACCAGATGGGGATGTCACTTGCCACCATGCCTGCCACCAGATGGGGATATCACTTGCCACGCTGCCTGCCACCAGATGGGGATGTCACTTGCCACCAGATGGGGATGTCACTTGCCACCAGATGGGGATGTCACTTGCCACCAGATTGGGATGTCCCTTGCCACCAGATTGGGATGTCCCTTGCCATGCTGCCTGCCATCAAAAGGAGGAGGGCGGAACAGCGGTGCGGGCAATGAGAGATGTCATCTTTCTCCCCCACCGCAGCACCGCTGACATTACTAGCTACTCTCTACTTTTTTCAAAAATGGCGCCGGGTGGCGCAATCACGCTACTGCGCATGCGCCGCCCGGCCGAGCGCTTACGAGCTTTCCCGAGCCCAGCCGGCTTCGGAACGGCGCATGCGCTGTTGCGTGGTCGGCTGCGGCCATCTTTTCTATGGGCACTGGTGCCCATAATAGACTGTAATGGGCAGCACGAAAGGGGGGGCGGCCGCGAAGTCGCTGCAGGAGCGGCGCCGCCCCTACACCACTGCCGCCCGAGGCCTGGCCTCGGTGGCCTTGTGGCTAATCCGGCCCTGTCCCCAATGTCATGTGACTCGTTAGTTTTACTAGGTCTCAGGTGTGAATGGGGAGCAGGTGTGTTAAATTTGGTGTTATCACTCTCACCTTCTCATACTGGTCACTGGAAGTTCAACATGGCACCTCATGGCAAAGAACTCTCTGAGGATCCGAAAAAAGAATTGCTGCTCTACATAAAGATGGCCTAGGCTATAAGAAGATTGCCAAGACCCTGAAACTGAGCTGCAGCACAGTTGCCAAGACCATACAGCAGTTTAACAGAACAGGTTCCACTCAGAACAGGCCTCGCCATGGTCAACCAAAGAAGTTGGGTGCCCAGCATTATATCTAGAGGTTGTCTTTGGGAAATAGACATATGAGTGCTGCCAGCATTGCTGCAGAGGTTGAAGGGGTGGAGGGGTCAGCCTGTCAGTGCTCAGACCATATGCCGCACACTGCATCAAATTGGTCTGCATAGCTCTCGTCCCAGAAGGAAGCCTCTTCTAAAGATGATGCACAAGAAAGCCCACAAACAGTTTGCTGAAGACAAGCAGACTAAGGACATGGATTACTGGAACCATGTCCTGTGTTCTGATGAGACCAAGATAAACTTATTTGGTTCAGATGGTGCCAAGCGTGTGTGGCAGCAACCAGATGAGGAGTACAAAGACAAGGGTGTCTTTCCTACAGTCAAGCATAGTGGTGGGAGTGTCATGGTTTGGGGCTGCATGAGTGCTGCCAGGACTGGGGAGCTACAGTTCATTGAGGGAACCATGAATGCCAACATGTACTGTGACATACTGAAGCAGAGCATGATCCCCTCCCTTCGGAGACTGGGCCGTAGGGCAGTATTCCAACATGATAATAACCCCAAACACACCTCCAAGATGAACACTGCATTGCTATAGAAGCTGAGGGTAAAGATGATGGACTGGCCAAGCATGTCTCCAGACCAAACATTGCCTTGGAGTGACTGAGAATTGAATGCCCAGCTGGGCAGAGTGACAGGTGGGCCACAACACTTAGCAGCCCCTGTGGGGCTCCCTCTACATTTGGGGGCTCATCCGGGATCACCTGTTCACAGGCAACCTGCCAGCCGTCATCCCCAGCAAACTAAGTTGATCGAGCCGGGGAACTGTGCTTTGTTCCACCATTGTTGAGGAATTGAACCCAGGGGAAGGACTTGTGTGCTCTGCCTGCTATTCAGTACTACAATGATAAGTGCCATTGCCCATAACAACCAGAGGGAGCTGTTGTCAATTGTGTTGGGAACTGAGGAAGCAGCAGGAACCCCCATCCACTGCCAGCAGCTCTTTTTACACAGACCCTCCACCACCCAGACCTGAGCACCTGCATACAGGCAGTGGGTTGTGAGATCCCACAAAGCGAGTGTCCTGCCAGGAAGAGGGAAGCCCAAGAAAATGCCCAGGTTTTCCAGGTTCCAGTGGGAGGTGCTATAAAATTTGCTCTGGAGTGGTGTCTGGATTACCCATATGTCCCTCCCCAAATCATGAATGTTTTTGAGAACTCCCAGGGAGAGTGGGAGGATGACATGGTCTGGGACTACTTGCATATCTCCAAGCCTTTTCGGGTGCCAGATTGTGCTGAGACCTGGGCCCGCTTTGAGAACATTCGGCATGAATGATGACTGTGGAGAGCAATTCATCAAGATCGGGTGCTTATTGTGAAGGCAGGATGGCCTACGAAGAGCCATTCAGTCTACATCAGGGAGGAAGGGGGAGGTAGAACGAGACTGCCTGACCCACATTTCTACGCGTGAGAGACTGTTGGTGTGTACAGTCCACTTTTGAAATGTCCACATAGACTGCTGTAAAGGTTGCAGAGTTGTGTGTTCCTTCCATCCCTGATTTGCAGGATCAGACCGGCCTGCCACCCTGGATGTGCTCAATGGAGGAACTTTCCCTATTGAAAGGACACTGAGGGTGAGGTCTGATTCCTACTTTAGCTATCTGAGGAGCCTGTTAGTCCTCCCATCAGGAGCTCCAAAGAGAACTTTCCACTTTAATTACTGTGTGTTTCTTTCCCTATTGTTTCTGTCAGCAGGCTTTGACCCCCTCCTGACAGAACAATGGAAGAAAATGTACTAAAGTGGATATTTTTTTGATATTTCTGTCGGCAGGATGCTAACCCCCTCCCGACAGAATCTTTACAAAGTGTATAGATAGGTGTTAGTCTAGGATGTTGTGGTGTTTTTGTTTTCTCTTAGGATCTACTGGGATGTGATGGCTGTCCATCCCCTCCGGTTGGAGTCAAGGTTTCCTGCGGGCAGGGTATCTCTCTCTCTCTCTCTCTCTCTCTCTCTCTCTCTCTCTCTCTCTCGAGAGAGAGAGAGAGAGAGAGAGAGAGAGAGAGATACCCTGCCCGCAGGAAACCTTGAGTCAGAGAGAGATACTCTGACTCAGATGTGTACATTGTGTGTGATTTATTGTTAGCTACAGGGACCTGTAATTATTTGTACAGATGTAAATACCTACCAGAAATGTATATGTATATATATATATATATATATATATATATATATCTAAAGTGTCAAAAACTGCACTAAGACAAATAATGAGAGGAGTTATATCCAAAATATGACCCGTCTGAAGCTGCAACTCTCATGTAAACATTAATGCAAGAAGGAAAAACAGGGAAATTAGAATCGCGCCAACCATAATTTTTGAACCAAAGATCAAAACTAATCTCATAAGTGCATCTAATGATAGTGAAAAATCATAAAAGTTCATTGAAATCAAACAATTACCCAAAAACGAAATGTGCATATACACATTAATAGTAAAAACCAGGCATTGATAAGTCCGTGATTAATAAATTGAAAAAAGTGATTGCACATCAATGTGAAAAATATATAAATTATGTCCATAATAAATCCAAATAATAACTGTGAAAAAAGCAATATAGTGAGCGAATGAATAAAAATAAAACAAAAGTAAAAATTAAAAAGCAAAAAACCACCCGTGCAAAAATAAAAAGTCCATATGATACAGGCAAGCTTTCCTCAAAAGTGTTGGATGAGAAACTGAGTTGAATCCACCACCAAATCAGCAGAAATGAACTCTTACCAGAGTTCCATGATCCCCCATTACAGAGGATCAAGGAATGCGTATACGGAAACACTGTATGGCTCCAAGGACATCAAGCAAAATCACAGATATATTTATTTGTACATATCCCCTGCTAAGTTATCTCCCTTTTCCCCTTCCAATTTATCTTATGGGATGCCCTTGCTCCTGGACCCAGGAGCCATTTTTTTCAATTTTCCCAGCTGAGGGACCAGCTGGATTTTTGGTGGGGGGTGACTGTAGCATCCTCTACATAGGTAGGTGCTAGATTAGGATTTTTGGTGAATGTAGGAAGTGTCACTGAGACCTCCCTCTTTCTTCTAGAAAATTCAAGAAGGAGAGAACGAGAGGAGAGGTGGAGCTGCCTGTGGTGTTTAAGGGGCCCCGACCAATCCCCTACTTGAATTGGCAGGGGGAAGGCCTCCTTAAATACCCTAGGTCAGTCCAGCTGGGGAGGAGTTTGTCAGAGAAACAATAGAAGCAGGACTTGCCAGTATCGGAACATTCCCGTGCGCCTGCGTAGCAGAGTTGCGCTACGGCGCATGCGGGTGCGCGACACAGCGGGACGGCGCACACGGGTTCATGACATGGCGCAACAGTGCGGGAGCATGCACGTGTTAATGTTACACCCCCATGCTGGCCTATAAAAGGCTGATCTGTTCAATGTCTAATTGCTGGTTTGTCTTTCATCTTCCAGTGTTCCGTTCCTGAGTTCTATTACCTGTGTTTTACCTGCTGTGACCCAGATTGTCCCTGACCTGCTCTGCCTCTCTCCAGTACTTTGACCCCGGCTTGTCTAAAGGACTTCTCTGTTACCTGCCTCCTGTGTTTGACCCCCGGCTTGCTTCAAGGATTCCTCTGCCATCTGTCTTCCTGTGTATGACCCCGGCTTGTCTAACAGACTTCTCTACTACCAGATCACAGTGCATGACCCTCGGCCTGCCTTCAAGACTTCTCTGCTGCATTACTCCTGTGTTTGACCCCCGGCTTGCTTAAGGACTTCCTTACCTACTTGCTTCCTGTGTATAACCCCGGCCTGCATTAAGGACTTATCTTCACTGAGTACTCCGTGCCTTACTCCCGGTACCCTCCTGTGCTTGGTCCCAACCACTATTGGGACTGTTGGGTTAGAGCCCCAGCCAGGTCTTCTACTTCTATCCAGGTGTCCAGTTCATCTCTGCTCTACACCTCTACTCTGCAGGAGTTCTACTTTCAAGACTCATTTACCTGCTGGCGACCCGTGCCTCTCTGTGCCCTATACCCTCTGTACCACCTTCAGGGGTAGAGTGCGCTTAGCTGCAAGGGGAGCTGCTCTCAGCATCTCGGCATTGGTGAGTACCCTGACAGAGTTGGTGTTGTTCAGAGCTTGAAGATAGAGTGCAAGGCTGTCGGGGCCTTTGAGGGAGCGGGGGGGTTACCTTGGCCCTGGGGCTCGGGTGCCAGATGGAGCCCTTCAATAAAGCATGAAGGCTCTGGACAGTAGGCACAGGAGGAGTAAAGAGGACAGCAGGAGCTAGCATTGCCGGGCAAGTCTTCAAGGAGAGGAACAACTGGTCACAGCCAGGAGGGCTGGTGAGTGACCAGCATGGTCAGGAGGACAGGGAGGCACGCCTGAGAGGACTGGGAGCATGCAGTCTGGGATGGGTGCAGAGCCAATAGTGTGATCTGTGTTGTCTTGGGCAGTGGAGTTGGGCAGCTGCAGCCATGAGGGCTGGCAGGGCCTTAAGACAGCTGACTGGGAGCAGTAGTCCATCAGTGGGATGGCTAGCACAAAAGATCTTCTATTTTCTGCTACACTATAGGGGCCCGCAGTCCCTGCCTGCAAAGGGCAAGTGCTGAGGCCTGGCTGAGCCAGTGTCAGGCTTAAACATGTGCTAGCTGCTCCTGGGAGTTAAGAGATGTGCAGGAGGAAGGAAGAGAAAAAGTCTGCAAGCAAGGAAAGTGTTGGAGGAGACTGAAGTAGTAACATGTACAGGGAGTGAACATAGTTTGTCCCAGTTGTTTGTTCTACAATCCATCAATTGAACGTTCTACAATTCACTGGGGCATCCCATGTTTCCCTTACCCCATCCAAGTTAAATTCCCTCAATAAAACAAACAAAAGCAAGCACATGGACTGTTCATTGCCTTGGAATGACTGAGGATTGAATGCCGGGCTGGGCAGAGTGACAGGTGGGCCACAACACTTAGCAGCCCCTACGGGGTACCGCTGCACACATATATATATATATATATATATATACATACAGTGGGGAGAACAAGTATTTGATACACTGCCGATTTTGCAGGTTTTGCTACTTACAAAGCATGTAGAAGTCTGTAATTTTTATCATAGGTACTCTTCAACTGTGAGAGACGGAATCTAAAACAAAAATCCAGAAAATCACATTGTATGATTTTTAAATAATTAATTTGCATTTTATTGCATGACATAAGTATTTGATCACCTACCAACCAGTAAGAATCCCGGCTCTCACAGACCTGTTATTTTTTCTTTAAGAAGCCCTCCTGTTCTCCACTCATTACCTGTATTAACTGCCCCTGTTTGAACTCGTTACCTGTATAAAAGACACGTGTCCACACACTCAATCAAACAGACTCCAACCTCTCCACAATGGCCAAGACCAAAGAGCTGTGTAGGGACATCAGGGATAAAATTGTAGACCTGCACAAGGCTGGGATGGGCTACAGGACAATAGGCAAGCTTGGTGAGAACGTAACATCTGTTGGCGCAATTATTCGAAAATGGAAGAAGTTCAAGATGACGGTCAGTCTCCCTCAGTCTGGGGCTCCATTCAAGATCTCACCTCGTGGGGCATCAATGATCATGGGGAAGGTGAGGGATCAGCCCAGAACTACACGGCAGGACCTGGTCAATGACCTGAAGAGAGCTGGGATCACATTCTCAAAGAAAACCATTAGTAACACACTACGCCGCCATGGATTAAAATCCCGCAGCACGTGCAACGTCCCCCTGCTCAAGCCAGCGCATGTCCAGGCCCCTTTGAAGTTTGCTAATGACCATCTGAATGATCCAGAGGAGGAATGGGAGAAGGTCTTGTGGTCTGATGAGACAAAAATAGAGCTTTTTGGTCTAAACTACACTCGTCATGTTTGGAGGAAGAAGAAGGATGAGTACAACACCAAGAACACCAAGAACACCATCCTAACCGAGAAGCATGGAGGTGGAAACATCATTCTTTGGGGCTGCTTTTCTGCAAAGGGGACAGGATGACTGCACCGTATTAAGGGGAGGATGGATGGGGCCATGTATCACGAGATCTTGGCCAACAACCTCCTTTTCTCAGTAAGAGCATTGAAGATGGGTCATGGCTGGGTCTTCCAGAATGACAATGACCCGAAAACACACAGCCAGGGCAACTAAGGAGTGGCTCTGTAAGAAGCATCTCAAGATCCTGGAGTGGCCTAGCCAGTCTCCAGACCTGAAACCAATAGAAAATCTTTGGAGGAAGCTGAAAGTCCGTATTGCCCAGTGACAGCCCCAAAACCTGAAGTATCTGGAGAAGGTCTGTATGGGGGAGTGGGCCAAAATCCCTGCTGCAGTGTGTGCAAACCTGGTCAAGAACTACATTACACTACAACTACATTTTTGTTTTAGATCCCGTCTCTCACAGTTGAAGAGTACCTATGATTAAAATTACAGATCTCTACAAGCTTTGTAAGTAGGAAAACCTGCAAAATCGGCAGTGTATCAAATACTTGTTCTCCCCACTGTATATATTTACATATATATATATATATATATATATATATATATATATACACACAGTATACACCCCTCACATTTTTTAAAATATTTTATTATATCTTTCATGTGACAACACTGAAGAAATTACACTTTGCTACAATGTAAAGTACTGAGTGTACATTTGCTGTCCCCTCAAAATAATTCAACACACAGCCATTAATGTCTAAACCGCTGGCAAAAAAAGTGAGTACACCCCTAAGTGAAAATGTCCAAATTGGGCCCAATTAGCCATTTTCCCTTCCCCGTGTCATGTGACTTGTTAGTGTTACAAGGTCTCAGGTGTGAATGGGGAGCAGGTGTGTTAAATTTGGTGTTATCGCTCTCACATACTGGTCACTGGAAGTTCAACATGGCACCTCATGGCAGAACTTCTCTGAGGATCTGAAGAAAAAAAAATTGTTGCTCTACATAAAGATGACCTAGGCTATAAGAAGATTGCCAAGACCCTGAAACTGAGCTGCAGCACGGTGGCCAAGACCATACAGCGGTTTAACAGGACCTCCAAGATGACCACTGCCTTGCTAAAGAAGCTGAGAGTAAAGGTGATGGACTGGCCAAGCATGTCTCCAGACCTAAACCCTATTGAGCATCTGTGGGGCATCCTCAGACGGAAGGTGGAGCACAAGGTCTCTAACATCCACCAGCTCTGTGATGTCGTCATGGAGGAGTGGAAGAGAACTCCAGTGGCAACCTGTGAAGCTCTGGTGAACTCCATGCCCAAGAGGGTTAAGGCAGTGCTGGAAAATAATGGTGGCCATACAAAATATTGACACTTTGGGCCCAATTTGGACATTTTCACTTACAGGGGGAAACGGGTTTGTTGCCAGCGGTTTAAACATTAATGGCTGTGTGTTGAGTTATTTTGAGGGGACAGCAAATTTACTCTGTTATGCAAGCTGTACACTCACTACTTTACATTGTAGCAAAGTGTAATTCAGTGTTGTCATATAAAAAGATATAAAATATTACCAAAAATGTGAGGGGTGTACTCACTTTTGTGAGATACTGTATATACATGTATATATACATGTAAATATTTTATTATATCTTTTCATGTGACAACACTGAAGAAATTACACTTTGCTACAGTGTAAAGTAGTGAGTGTACAGCTTGTATAACAGTGTAAATTTGCTGTCCCCTCAAAATAACTCAACACACAGCCATTAATGACTAAACAGCTGACAACAAAAGTGAGTACACCCCTGAGTGAAAATGTCCAAATTGGGCCCAATTAGCTATTTTCCCTCCCCGGTGTCATGTGACTCATTAGTGTTACAAGGTCTCAGGTGTGAATGGGGAGCAGGTGTGTTAACTTTGGTGTTATCGCTCTCACTCTCTCATACTGGTCACTGGAAGTTCAACATGGCACCTCATGGCAAATAACTCTCTGAGGATCTGAAAAAAAACATTATTTCTCTACATAAAGATGGCCTAAGCTATAAGAAGATTGACAAAGCCCTGAAACATAGCTGCAGCACGGTGGCCAAGACCATACAGCAGTTTAACAAGATAGGTTCCACTCAGAACAGGCCTTACCATGGTTGATCAAAGAAGTTGAGTGCACATGCTCAGTCATATCCAGAGGTTGTCTTTGGGAAATAGACGTATATGTGCTGCCACCACTGCTGCAAAGGTTGAAGGGGTGGGGAGGTCAGCCTGTCAGTGCTCAGACCATACGCCGCACACTGCATCAAATTGGTCTACATGACTGTCATCACAGAAAGGAAGCTTCTTCTAAAGATTATGCACAAGAAAGTCTGAAAACAGTTTACTGAAGACAAGCAGACTAAGGACATGGATTACTGGAACCATGTACTGTATGAGACCAAGATAAACTTATTTGGTTCAGATGGTGTCAAGTGTGTGTGGTGACAACCAGGTGAGGAGTACAAAGATAAGTGTGTCTTGCCTACAGTCAAGCATGGTGGTGGGAGTGTCATGGTCTGGGGCTGCATGAGTGCTGCCGGCACTGGGGAGCAACAGTTCATTGAGGGAACCAATATGTACTGTGACATACTGAAGCAGATCATGATCCCCTCCCTTCAAAGACTGGGCTGCAGGGCAGTATTCCAACATGATAACAACCCCAAACACACCTCCAAGATGAACACTGCCTTGCTATAGAAGCTGAGGGTAAAGATGATGGACTGGCCAAGCATGTCTCCAGACCTAAACCCTATGGAGCATCTGTGGGGCATCCTCAAATGGAAGGTGAAGGAGCGTAAGGTCTCTAACATCCACCAGCTCTGTGATGTCATCATGGAGGAGTGGAAGAGGACTCCAGTGGCAACCTCTGAAGCTCTGGTGAACTCCATGCCCAAGTGGGTTAAGGCAGTGCTGGAAAATAATGGTGGCCACACAAAGTATTGACACTTTGGGCCCAATTTGGACATTTTCACTTAGGGGTGTACTCACTTTTTTTGCCAGTGGTTTAGACATTAATGGCTGTGTGTTTTGTGTGTAGCAAAGTGTAATTTCTTCAGTGTTGTCACATGAAAAGATAGAATAAAATATTTACAAAAATGTGAAGGGTGTACTATTTTTTGTGAGATACTGTATATTGTTCCTATAGTGAGAGCAGAAGGTGATCAAGGAACATCACAATCCTTTTGCGATGCATGAACCCAGAAGCAATATGTATTATGTCACTTCCAGGTTCACACTGTCATTCCTTGGCTACTATAGCCAAGGATGCAGCTAATCATTCACAATTTGTGCTTGACTAGCTTCAGTTGAGGGCAGGGGAGACAATAAGATCTAATAGACCACTGGTGTTTCCATAAAGACTACTTGTCACCTGCCCATGCTATCACATAGGAGGCTTGTTAGCCCCCTAGTGATATCAATAAAGTTAAATAAAGATTTTTTTTTTAAATAGTTTAAAATAAATTAAATTATTTTAAATGTTTTTGAACCACCCTGGTTACTGCTGTACTCACACCAATTCATAGGCTGGCACATGTATCTAAACATAAATTGCGCTACACATGTAAGGTATTGTGCAAAAAAGTATCAATTAATGTCTCAGCGCAGCTTCCTTTCTATTTACACAAAGCAGCTAGCACAATAATCTGTTTCACTCACATATACTAAAACTAAAAACAAGATAGGATGTGCATAGTTGCCAACATTGTAAAAAAAATTTTAGGGACACTTTTTTGGCTGTAGGCAGAGTCTTATTATAATTAGGGGGCGGGCATGCGTTTGTAGGTGTGTCATGTGAAAAGTAAAAATGCGGCACGCGAAGCCAGCGGAGCCCCCCTTACATCAGATGTCCCCAGCGGAGCCCCCCCTTACATCAGATGTCCCCAGCAGAGCCCCCCCTTACATCAGATGTCCCCAGCGGTGCCCCCCTTACATCAGGTGTCCCCAGCGGAGCCCCCCTTACATCAGATGTCCCGAGCGGAGCCTCCCCTTATAGCAGGTGTTACCAGCGGAGCCCCCCCTTACATCAGATGCCCCCAGCGGGGCCCCCCCTTACATCAGGTGTCACCAGCGGAGCCCCCCCTTACATCAGATGTCCCCAGCGGAGCCCCCTTATATCAGGTGTCACAAGCGGAGCCCCCACTTACATCAGGTGTCCCCAGTGGAGCCCCCCCTTACATCAGATGTCCCCAGCAGTGCACCCCCCCTTACCTCAGGTGTCCTAGTAGGTCTCCGCCGCCATTGCAGAACAGAGGGGGTATACAAAATAGTGTCTCCCTCCGCCAGCCGCATGGTTACAATAGAACCCCTGCCCCTTTCCATAACAGACCGGCAGCGGGGCGGGGGTAGGCGGGGCGGGGTGGAGGGTGGGCAGCGACGCAGGAGCTCCATCTAGCCACCCAGCCGTGTTCCTGGTCTTCTTAAAAATGGCGGCCGGCGGAGCCGCAGACCTCTAGCGGCGGCAAGCAGTGAATAATCGTGAAAAGCCGGATTTCTCTGGACATTTCCCGGGAAACAACAACATTGGGAAAAGAGTCCAAATCCCGGGAATGTCCCGGGAAATCCGGGACATTTGATAAGTATGGATGAGCAATGCTCAAATACAATAATGTGAAAACAGTATAAAATATAATACAATAATTGCTGTACTCCTCAAAAACACGTGGCATAAAATATTATAAAAATAAAAAATAGTCCTAGCAAAACAATGATAAAATGCATGAAGGTCCATTTACAGACACACAAAAAGTAATCCTCATTCAAATCTCTATTCTGCAGAGGATGTAAAAAAAGAAGTCTCCACCTTCACCCCATCACTTGCTTGCAACACATATGCTCACCAAAAGATGGGACCTCTAAATTATTAGAGGTCATAGGCACTTAGGGTAAATCATACCCAATCTGCAAGGATCCCTCTCATGTAGGCCCTTTACAAAATAATCTAGAGTGGGTGACTGTGGACAAAGAAAAGGTAAATTTATTAAATACATTCTTCAGTTCTGTGTATAAAAAGGAGCATGGGGGAGCTCCATTCCATAATGGGGATGGTATTAGACACAGCCCCAAATGATCCACAATGGCTCAAAAATAACATGGTCCTGAAATATTTAGACAGAATAAAGGTTGATAAAGCACCTGAACCAGATGGCATCCACCCGCGGATCCTAAAAGAATTGAGCTCTGTCATTTTAAAGCCATTGTTTCAAATTTTTAGGGACTAATTAATGACAGGACTAGTACCACTGGATTGGCACAGGGCCAATGTGGTGCCTATCTTTAAAAAGGGAACAAAGTCTTTACCAAGTAACTATAGACCTGTTAGTTTAACTTCTATAGGTGGGAAGATACTAGACATGTGCGATTAGTTTCGTACAAATCGAAAATTCGTACGAATTTCCGTAAATTCGTACAATCGGGAGGATCAGAAATACGAATTAGTTAATTACGAAAAATACGAAAAGTTAACGAACCTAAAAGTTAAAAACCCAGGAAGTCAGCACAGCACAGGGATGGTGGGAGCCCCTCATAATGATAAATTCATCATAACGAACATTCGTAATTGTTACGAAAAGTTAACTAACCTAAAAGTTAAAAACCCAGAAAGGCAGCACAGCACAGGGATGGTGGGAGCCCCTCATAATGATAAATTCATCATAACGAACATTCGTAATTGTTACGGAAAGTTAACAAACCTAAAAGTTAAAAACCCAGGAAGTCAGCACAGCACAGGGATGGTGGGAGCCCCTCATAATGATAAATTCATCATAACGAACATTCGTAATTGTTACGAAAAGTTAACTAACCTAAAAGTTAAAAACCCAGGAAGTCGGCACAACACAGGGATGGTGGGAGCCCCTCATAATGATAAATTCATCATAACAAACATTCTTAATTGTTACGAAAAGTTAACGAACCTAAAAGTTAAAAACCCAGGAAGTCAGCACAGCACAGGGATGGTGGGAGCCTCTCATAATGATAAATTAATCATAACGAACATTTGTAATTGTTACGAAAACTTAATGAACCTAACGAAAGTTTGTATTTCAAACAAAATTTTGGACACGAAATACAAATTAATTCTAATACGAAATAGAACGGAGCGAAACTACACAAATTTATTGATGGCGCACATGTCTAGAAGATACTTGAGAGTTTAAACATAGATGAGTTCTTGCTGGAAAAAATATTTTAAGCAACAGACAGCATGGGTTCACAAAAGACAGAAGTTGTCAAACAAACCTGATTTTTTTTATGAGGAGGTAAGTAAAACCTTGGACAGAGGGGTGGCTGTGGACATGGTATACTTGGATTTTGCAAAAGCGTTTGACATAGTTCCCCACACACGGAGAAAGTGTAAGGTAAAGTCTACGGGCTTGGAAATATCAGTTTGTAAATGGATAGAAAACAGCTAAAAGACGAATTCAGTGGTAGTGGTTAATGATTCTTACTTTGAATGCATACCTCCCAACATTTTGAGAAGGGAATGAGGGACACCTACTAACAAACATATGTAGGCATAGGACACGCCCCCTGCCACACCCCCTTAAAGGAGAATTAACCAAAAAAAAGGTTTAAAAAATCCACAAGGACTTTTTTTTACCACTACTATTGCTTTATATTGGCTTTTAAAATGTACAAATGCAGTAGTTTAGAATTTGGATGAAAGGTTTAGCACTGGGAAACACTTTTTGAAAGATAAAAAGTGCATTTTATATACAACTATATAGATCAGACCAAAATGAGGGACAAATGAGGAGGAATGAGGGACAGAGGGACATTGCTCCAAATCAGGGACAGTCCCTCAAATTCAGGGACAGTTGGGAGGTATGTGAATGGTCTAAGGTTATTAGGGGTGTACCCCAAGGTTCAGTTTTGGGACCCTTACTTTTTAATAACTTTATAAATGATATAGTGTCTGGGATTAAAAAGGCCATTTCAGTCTTTGCAGATGACACCAAACTATGCAGTGGAATAAAGTCCTTACAGGATGTCTCCAATTTACAAGTCAACCTCAATGCACTGTTTAATTGGGCAACTGTGGCAGATGAGGTTTAATGTTGATAAATGTAAAGTTATGCACTTGGGGGCTAAGAATGTGCATGCATCATACATACTAGGGGGAGTTTAACTGGGGGTATCCATAGTGGAGAAGGATCTGTGGGTTTTGATAGATCATACAGTAAGCTCAATAATAACATGCAATGCCAAGCTGCGGTTTCCAAAGCGAGCAAAGTCCTTTCTTGTATTAAGAGAGGTATGGACTCCAGAGAGAGCAATATAATTTTGACCCTGTACAAATCATTAGTAAGACATCATCTGGAATATGCAGTTCAGTTTTGGGCACCAGTTCTCAAAAAGGATATCGGGGAACTGGAGAAAGTGCAGAGAAGGGCAACCAAACTGAGGAAAGATTAGAGGAACTGAATTTATTCTCTCTTGAGAAGAGGAAGTTAAGGGGGGATATGATCAACATGTACAAATATATAAGTGGTCCATATAGTGAACTTGGTGTTGAGTTATTCACTTTAAGGTCAACACAGAGGACAAGAGGGCACTCTTTATGCCTAGAGGAAAAGAGATTTAAAGGGGTTGTAAACCCTCATGTTTTTCAAAAAACACCTGGCAGTGACCGGCCCCCTAGCCCCCCTGTTTTACTTACCTGAGCCCCGTATTTCCCTCGACGAGGACGCACTGTCCCACTATCCACGGGGTCCCAGCTCTTGTTCGGATAGATTGATAGCAGCACAGCAAATGCTGGACTCGGGAGCCCGCCCGCAAGGTAACCCCCCCGGGAGAGCGCTTCTCCTAGGGGGTTATCTGATGCAGGGAGGAGCCACCGAGGGACCCCAGAAATGGACGATCAGGGCCACTCTGTGCAAAATGAGCTGCACAGTGAAGGTAAGTATGATATGTTTGTTATTTTAAAAAATTTAAAAACGAGCCTTTACAATCACTTTAATCTCCAAATACGAAAATGTTTCTTCACAGTGAGAGCTGTGAAAATGTGGAATAGACTCCTTCGGGGGGGGTTCCAGCAAGCTCAGTAGATTGCTTTCAGAAAGGTCTGGATTCTTTCCTAAATGTACATATTATAACTGGGTACAGAGATTTATAGGTAAAGTTGATACAGGGAAAATCCAATTGTCTCTTGGGGGTCAGGAAGGAATTTTTTCCCCTGCTGTAGCAAATTAGATCATGCTTTGCTGGGCTTTTTCTCCTTCATCTGGATCAACTGTGGGTATAGGATTTGGTATATGGGATTGTTTGATATTATTTTTTATTTATTTATTTATTTTTATGGTTGAGCTAGATGGACTTGTGTCTTTTTTTCAACCTGACAAACTATGTAACTATGTAAACCATCCTTGGACTGTCTCAGCAGATGTAGAAAATAATGAATAGCTTCCCTCAAAACCAGGCTAAATGAAAAGAGACTAGATCTGATCTAAATTGTAGCCACACAGATTTATTGCAAACAAATCAAGTAAAATAACTCAAAAGAAAAATTCACAAGGCATCAAAATGAGAATACCGCTACGTAGAAACTGCTCCAGCCTAACTTGTCCAACTGTGCGTCAATGTTTTATTATGTATTAATGGATAAAGTGGACAAATACATGGGAGTGTTTGGTAGATTCTTTTTAAAAGGCACACTATATATTGAAATGGTTTAACTTTTTAAACTGCAATTTATGTCTGTCCATTTTTGAGATGATATAGCACTGTTAAAGTCCCATGCTTTATTTTGGGTTTTATTTCACATTTTATTCTGCGTATTTTTGAAGAGTGCGACAATTATTATATTAGATTTTGTTATACAGTTTTGACATTATTGTTTTTGAGTGTTGCACATTCTTTCTAGTTTTTACATGTAAGTGTAGCACCCTCTAGTGTGCTATTAGTGTTAGTGTAGGCAAATTTAAGTTATGACTCATGGTAAGTTATGTGAGTCAGAAATTGGGTTGGGTTACTACAGATCAGGCGGGATGGCTCCACAGAGACAGGTCTCTGGTACCTCCCCCTGGATCTAGAAGTTTGCAGAAGCTTCTAGAAGTTAGTGGGCAGAGGCCAGAAGGTCCTGATGTGTATACTTAAGGGAACTTGGCCAATCCCCAATCAGAATGTCCTGGCAGGGTGGTTAGGTCAGCCCTGGGCTCTGCTTCCAGGCTGGGATTGGGCTGCTTTGGCAAGATTCTATCAGCATTACAGTTTAAAGAGGAATCTTGCCTAAGGAGCAGCAGGGAGCAAAGAGGACAAAGTAAGTACATCAGCACACCCAGGGATTCACAAGAGGAGAGACTGCCATATGTAGCACGCTTTCAGAACAGCGCCTGACTTAATCCTTTTTATCCCTTACCCTAGGACAGGGATCAACAAACTTTTTAGCCCAAGGGCCACATTGTAGATTTTACAAATATTTGCGGGCTGAAAAAATTCATTATTTATAAATTAATGAATATAATTTAAATAATCACATCTGTGTCCCCATCAGAGTCTTTCCGCATGTCTGTGTCCCCCTTCAGAGTCTCCCACATGTCTGTGTCCTCCATTACAGTCACCTACACGTCTGTGTCCCCCATCAGAGTCTCCTACACATCTGTGTCCCCATCAGAGTCTCCTACACGTCTGTGTCCCCATCAGAGTCTCCTACATGTCTGTGTCTTTATCAGAGTCTCCAAAATGTCTGTGACCCCATCATATCTGTGCCTAGATTCACCCGCCCATATGTCTCTGCTCTGATCACTTCCCCCTCCATAATGCTCCACTCTGATAACCCCCCCATATTGCTCCACTCTGAACACCCCCCATATCTCTCCACTCTGATCACCCCCCCACACAAACATACCTCTCCCCTAACACACCCCCCCAGATTTCCCCACCCTGATTACACCCCCAGATACCCCCCACTCCGATCACACCCCTAGATTCACCCCCCCATATCTCTTCACTCTGATCACTCCCCCGCCATATCGCTTCACTCTGATCATCCCCCCCCATATCTCTCCATTCTGTTCGCACCCCCCACACACAAACATACCTCTTACCTAACATACTCCCCCCAGATACCCCGACCCTGATTACACCCCCAGATACCCCCCACTGTGATCACACCCCTAGATTCACCCCCCATATGTCTCCGCTCTGATTACTCTCCCCCATATTGCTCCACTCTGATAACCCTCCCATATCGCTCCACTCTGATTACCCCCCATATCTCTCCACTCTGATCACCCCCCACACAACATACCTCTCCCCTAACACACACCCCCAGATTTCCCCACCCTTATTACACCCCCAGATACCCCCACTCCGATCACACCCCTAGATTCACCCCCCCATATCTCTCCACTCTGATCACTTCCCCCACATCGCTCCACTCTGATCACCCCTCCCCATATTGGTCCAGTCTGATCATACCACCCATATCTCTCCACTCTGATTGCACCCCGCCACTCAAACATACCTCTCCCCTAACACACCCCCCAGATTCCCCCACCCTGATTATACCCTAAGATACCCCACTCTGATCACACCCCTAGAGTCACCCCCCATATCGCTCCACTCTGATCACCCCCCCACCATATCTCTCCACTATGATCACCCCTCACACAAACATACATCTCCCCCAACACCCCCCCCCCCAGATGCCCCCACCCTGATTACATCCCCAGGTACCCCCAACTCCGATCACACCCCTGGATTCACCTCCCCATATCACTCCACTCTGATCATCCCCCCCATATCGCTCCACTCTGATCACTCCCCCCATATCTTTCCACTCTGATCGCACCCCCCCACACACACACACAAACATACCTTTCCCCTAACACACACCCCCAGATTCCCCCACTCTGAATAAACCCCCAGATACCCCCCAATCTGATCACACCATTCCCCCCAGCCTGATCACCACCCCTCCAGATACCCCCAGTCTTATCACACCCCCATATCTCTCCACTCTGATCACACTGCGCCTCATACCACTCCTGTAACACACGCCCCAGATACCCCCCTCCACCGAAACACACACCTTGGGTTTACTTATCCCTCAGATCTCACCAACCCTCCAGATGATGTCAGTGGAGGAATCTGCAGCACACCACGGCGGGTTAGCTGTCACTGGGGCAGGCATGACAAGACCTCCATCCAAATCTCTGGTGGCGGTGGCCTCCACAACTCCCAGCCTGACTCCAGCACACAAAGCCAGCCAACACCTCTGAGCTGCCTGACAGTGGGGCTCCTTCATCCTCTGTCTTGTTGAATCCGCTCTGACAGCGGCACACACACATCGCCCCACCTGCCTTCTGCTCTCGCCAGCAGTCCTGGAAAATAATCCACAGCATGAGTGGCAAAGCCTCAGGCAGTGCGGGGGAGTGGCTGTTTCTGATGTTTGTCGGGAATTCCTGCTGAGAACAGCGTGGGGAGGGGATGCAAGCAGACTGGCAGTTCTGTGTCTGTAGTTTCTGCAGTATCTAAAGTAGCTGCAGGCCGGATAGAACATACAAGCGGGCCTGATGTGGCCCGCGGGCCGGGGTTTGGAGACCCCTGCTATAGGAGATCTTTAGAACAGCCAGGTGGGCTGGTAGACAAGCAGCCAGAAGGACTGGTAGTTCCTGCAGGCAGTGGAGCTGGGAGCAGTTCTACAAAGGAGAGGAAACACTCCTGCCTGTAGTCCACAACATACTGTGCTTTCTTTCTAAGGGGACTGAGAGCTCCTAGTCCTCAAGGGACCTTTGCTGGTGATCCTTAAAGACTGATGGTGTCCAGGAAGAACAGTCCAGGATATTTTCTTTGTACATAGGAATGAAGTTGTCCCCTTTCATTGTTTCAGTGAAGTTGGGCCTCCCATAACCCCTCTACCCCATCCAAGTTATTATCCCTAATAAAACAACCAAACCAAGCTTAGAGACTGTGTCCGGATGCGAGTGAAAAATTATTGTTGCCTGGCTGTGCAGGAATAGGGGAGTCAGTTACCAGCAGCCCCTGCGGGGGTAGTGCTACATAAGGTATTGGCCAGAACATTGGAGTGAGGGCAACAATTCTAGGGCCATAATTTATGGTTAATTCTAAACTGATAACCTGTAAAGGTATTTAAATTTTTAAAAGCAACAAGCCAGAGGGAAAAAGTTCACACATATTTGAGCTTTGATAAACAACATTTCTACAGATACAATTATTCCATGTTATTTCATATTATTCACGATTCATGCTGATTGACAGATTGTAGATATATCCTGTTTTTTTTTTTTTTTATAATCACTTTTTCTTTATTAAGACAAATTTCAACATACACCATTGAAATACACATTGCACAATATATCTATATACCGTAAATATTTAACATTAACATACACCACACTAACCCCCCACCCCAAGAAAACACACCAGATCCTTGATCATGTCCTCTTCAAAAGAGAGAAAGAAAAAAAGAGAGAAAAAATTAAAAATTAAAAATAAAAAGGAAAAAGCCCACCCACTTGCCTACCCATAACCAAAACTCAATTTGTGCAAAACATTATTCAAAGTATAATTAAGAAGGGGGCTTTACAGCGCCCAATTATTATTATGTGTCAAATAACCAACAATACAAAAAAAAAAAAAATAAGCAATAAAAAATATATATATAAATAATTTAAAAAGTGTATAATTTCAAATTACTATTTTCGTGTCCTAATATGTTTGGGTTTTAATTCCATATAATCTCACTCTACTATTTCATTTTTATACCTCTCCACCTTTCATTTCAATCTACACCTCTTTATGTAATTCCATTACGTGTTGCCCATCCCGTGTCTAATTTAATATAATAAATTATCCTCTTCCTTTAATGACACCCTGATTACACCCCCAGATACCCCCCACTCCGATCACACCCCTAGATTCACCCCCCCATCATCTCATCTCTCCACTGTGCCTCCCAGAGGAGGAAAAAAAGAAACAACACAAAAAAAGAAGAAAAAAAAACCCACCTCCTCCCAATTTTCCCCCACCAGATGCATCTCACAGACTATCCGATTCACAACACAGCATTGCCCCCAAAAGGGTTTAATCCACCCCTATTTCTGAGGAGTAATACAGCCATCCTGCCCATGTATCTTTAAATTGATTCTGTTGGTCTTTAACCATATGTATCCATCTCTCTGCTTCCATTATTTTTTCTACCTCCCTGTTCCAATCCATTATAGTGGGACATCCAGACTGTTTCTAAAATCTAGGTATCAATATTTTGGCTGCATTTAGCAAATGGGGAGTAACGCTTCACCTATAAAACCTAGCAGATGATGGCATCCCATGAAAAAGAAAATGTAATGGAGAGAATTCTATAGGTCTAAGTGTCATTTTCTTAATCCAAGGGGCTATCTCCTCCCAGAAAACATTAATCTTTGGGCAATGCCACCATAAATGCAGAAATTAACCCCTTTGGTTACATCACCTCCAGCAGTTAACATTCGCCGATTTGGATACCATCAAGGGTCCCTAGTTTAGATCATTTAGGTGCTTTATATCTGAAGAGATATGGATCCCTAAATAGAATATAAAATCAAGGCGCCAAACAAAAGGAAAAGATTGTTGCAAGGTGGTCTTCATCCTCAAAGGCACATGGCTCAGCATCAGCACTGATTTCTCAATATTTATTTAAAATTAGATATAAGGCCAAACCTGTCTATTTCCATCAACAGTTCCTTCAAAGACTCGAGGAGAGGTACAACAGTAGATCATCTGCGTAAGCTGAGAGCTTATGTTCCGTTGATCCAATACAAATCCCCCTGATCTTCCTATTTCCCCTAATCGTGTGCAGAAAGGCCTCCAGCACCATAGCAAATAACAATGGGGACAGTGGGCATCCCTGCCTAGTCCCATTCCGTATCTCAAAATAATCTGATAGTCTACAATTAACATTAACCCTTGCTCTAGGATCTGCATACAGTGCCATCACCCATCCCACCATCCGCTCTCTCGGACCCATCTCCCTCAAAACTCCAACCATATACTCCCACCGCACCCTGTTGAATGTTTTTTCAGCATTCATTGAAATTACTACACTTGGGGTCTGGTTTGATCCATTATGCATCCAATGCAATACATGCAGGGCCCGAATAGTATTATCTCTAGTTCTTGTAACCTTAAGGCCAGAATTTTAGCCAGGACCTTAGTGTCAGAGTTAAGGAGAGAGATGGGTCTGTAGCTGGCACAGCACTGAGGGTCTTTCCCTACCTTCGGGAGAACCATCACATAAGCCAACAGTGCCTCTGGAGGCAATGGGTTAGAGACCGAGATAGAGTTAAGGTATCTACAAAGAGAAACCAACAGGATTGAGGAAAACTTTTTATAATACATATTTGTGAAACCATCAGGTTTACCTAATGGCAAAGCCGCAATTGCTCTGTCCAGTTCTTCAATGGAGATTGCTTTATCCATTTCATCCAAGGCCACAGATGGAATAGCCTGTAGCCCTGAGGTCTCAAGATATTCCTGAATTCTATCCAAATGTCCACCCTCCTCCGCCCCCACGGGAACTGAGTCTATGTTATATAGAGACGCATAAAAGCGATGAAACTTAGCTGCTATTGCTTGGGAGCCCACTATCTGCTTATCACCTGTCTTTATAGTGTGAACATGGTGTGAATCCTGTTGTTTCTTTAGTTGTCTAGTTAAGTCTTCCACCCTTATTCCCCTGTTCATAGAATCGGTGAGCAAAGTATCTATGTTTATATGTATTGTATCTATGTTGAACTTTTCGCTCAAGAAGCTGTTTTAAGTCTGCCCGCAGTTTCTCCAGTCTCTGTGTGTCCCCAGGTTTTAAATGGGCCTTATGTTTAATTTCAAGTTTATGTATTTCCTCTAAGAGCCCGACCATTTCCTTCTGTCTCTCTTTTTTAATATGCGAACCCATTGAAATTAACTCCCCTCTGGTGATTGCCTTGTGGGCTTCCCATATCACTTGGTCAGACACCCCCTCTGATATATTGGTCTCAAAATATAATGCTAATGTACGGGACAAGGATTCCACATTCTGTTTATCATCCAAAATAGATTCATTCAATCGCCATGTTCTTTCCAGGTGCCCCATCGATGCCGGACATATCGTTAAACTTATTGGAGCATGGTCTGACATGGTGATTGACTCAATAATTGATGAATTTACATAATTCAGATAATATTGATCGATCAACAACATATCAATCCTTGAATATACATTGTGTATTTTGGAGTAATAACTGAAATCCCTGTCTCACTCATGCAGTACCCTCCAACAGTCCACCATATGCTGAGATCGATGGCGCTGTTTAACATAACTTAACACCTTATGAGACACAAAGGTTTTCCCTGAAGAGGTGTCTAGAATAGGGTCCAAGGTAATGTTAAAATCCCCTCCCATAACCAATAGAACTTCCATAGGATATCCAAAGTTTTAGATAGAAATTTACCGGTATGGCTATTGGGTGCATATAGCATATATGCAATAGCTAGGGTATAACAATAATAACAATAATATAGGGTATAACACTGGCCATGGATCTTTCCTTTAACAAAAAGAAAGCGGCCCTTAGGATCTACTCGTACTTCTGTAGGTACTAGGGGACATTGTTTGTGTATAGCTATTGTAACTCCTCTAGCCCTAGAAATGGGTGAAGGTGCACGAAACCATTGATTATATGGAAAAAGAGGCATAAGATTGATACCATCCATGGCAGGATCACCAGGGATTATTTTATTGGAAGCTGCAGATTTTGGAGGGGCCACAAGATGGCGCCAACTATGAACTTGCTGTGAGGCTCCAAGCATTACCTCGAGCGAGGATGTTCGTAAGCTCCATCGAACCCTATTAAGGCCTGCTTATGTGGCTGTTTTGTTAAAAACCTATGCTGCTGTGTATGCTGTTTTGGGCTCAGAGAAAGTGAAGCTGCACTGGTCTGATACTTGCCACTTGATATTGAGAGACCGAGACTTGCTACCTGCCTTTTATTTAAATCTCTGGCTGGATTGCCCCCCCCCCCGACTCTGGACGAGACAGCCAAGCTATGCGCTGAGGGGCACGCGCTAGTCTGCCAGCGGAAGGAGAGAGAGAAAGCAAGAGAGAACCGGGGCGCCCAGGCAGCTGTGGCAACAGACCCGGCTCCCTTCCTGTGAGAGAAGCTAGGGGGGTGGGCACGCCTGAGCGTGGGCAGACTGTCGGTCGGAGGTCGGAGCCAGTGCTTGGAAAGAAGCCATCAGGGCGCCCAAGGGAATCGGTGGATGCAGCCCCCTATCTTGCTTGTGAGAGAAGCCAGGGAGGCGACCTAACCTGCTAGCGGGGGGGTGTTTCTTGGTCAAGGAAGCGGCGGTGCTTGTCAGTATGGTGTAGAGGTATAGCCAGTCCTATAAGAAGCCCTAGAGGACCAATGGTCATATCAGATCAATCTTTAGCAGACATACTCTCTATGTTCAGTGGTGATGTCCAAAATCCACATTAAGCGGGATTATTATTGTTTTCTATTGAATGACAAACATATGACGGAATGGAATGCCCATAGAGAATAATGGGAAGTAAAATCTAAACTCATTTGCAGGCAAATCTGAGAGACATAGCAATTTATCCTTTACTACAGCTGTTCTTCAAGTAAAGTAGCAGATTATACGATTGAGATTATTTGGGATTACAGCTGTTTTCTACGGAATGACAAACATATGACAGAATGGAATGCCCATAGAGTATAATGGGAAGCAAGATGTGACCTGGAGTCAGAACCATTTCTCATATCAGATCAATCTTTAGCAGACATACTCTCTATGTTCAGTGGTGATGTCCAAATTTCACATTAAGTGGGATTATTATTGTTT
This sequence comes from Aquarana catesbeiana, assembly GCF_042186555.1. Taxonomy (NCBI): domain Eukaryota; kingdom Metazoa; phylum Chordata; class Amphibia; order Anura; family Ranidae; genus Aquarana; species Aquarana catesbeiana. The sequence continues at coordinate 248,563,679 of NC_133328.1, read as the reverse complement.
TCTATGGAATGACCAACATATGACAGAATGGAATGCCCATACAGTATAATGGGAAGTAAAATATAAACTCATTTGCAGGCAAATCTGAGAGACATAGCAATTTATCCTTTACCACAGCTGTTCTTCAAGTAGAGTATCAGATTACAAGATTGAGATTTTTTGGGATTACAGCTGTTTTCTATGGAATGACAGATAAATAATAGAAAGGAATGCCCATAGATTATAATGGGAAGCAACATGTGACCTGGAGTAAGAACTATTGGTCATATCAGATCAATCTTTAGCAGACATACTCTCTATGTTCAGTGGTGATGTCCAAATTTCACATTAAGTGGGATTATTATTGTTTTCTATGGAATGACAAACATATGACAGAATGGAATGCCCATAGAGTATAATGGGAAGCAAGATGTGACCTGGAGTCAGAACCATTGGTCATATCAGATCAATCTTTAGCAGACATATTCTCTATGTCCAGTGATGATGTTCAAATTTGACATTAAGTGGGAATATTAATGTTTTCTATGGAATGACCAACATATGACAGAAGGGAATGCCCATAGAGTATAATGGGAAGTAAAATCTAAACTCATTTGCAGGAAAATCTGAGAGACAAAGCAATTTATCCTTTACCACAGCTGTTCTTCAAGTAGAGTAGCAGATTATAAGATTGAGATTATTTGGGATTACAGCTGTTTTCTAAGGAATGACAAACATATGACAGAATGGAATGCCCATAGAGTATAATGGGAAGCAAGATGTGACCTGGAGTCAGAACCATTGCTCATATCAGATCAATCTTTAGCAGACATTCTCTCTATGTTCAGTGGTGATGTTCAATTTGACATTAAGCGGGATTATTATTGTTTTCTATGGAATGACAAACATATGACAGAATGGAATGCCCATAGAGTATAATGGGAAGCAAGATGTGACCTGGAGTCAGAACCATTGCTCATATCAGATAAATCTTTAACAGACATACTCTCTATGTTCAGTGGTGATGTCCAAATTCAACATTAAGCGGGATTATTATTGTTTTCTATGGAATGACAAACATATGACAGAATGGAATGCCCATAGAGTATAATGGGAAGCAAGATGTGATCTGGAGTCAGAACCATTGGTCATATCAGATCAATCTTTAGCAGACATACTCTCTATGTTCAGTGGTGATGTCCAAATTTCATATTAAGTGGGATTATTATTGTTTTCTATGGAATGACAAACATATGACAGAATGGAATGCCCGTAGAGTATAATGGGAAGCAAGATGTGACCTGGAGTCAGAACCATTGCTCATATCAAATCAATTTTTAGCAGACATACTCTCTATGTTCAGTGATGATGTTCAAATTTGACATTAAGTGGGAATATTAATGTTTTCTATGGAATGACCAACATATGACAGAATGGAATGCCCATAGAGTATAATGGGAAGCAAGATGTGACCTGGAGTCAGAACCATTGGTCATATCAGATCAATCTTTAGCAGACATACTCTCTATGTTCAATGGTGATGTCCAAATTCAACATTAAGCGGGATTATTATTGTTTTCTATGGAATGACAAACATATGACAGAATGGAATGCCCATAGAGTATAATGGGAAGCAAGATGTGATCTGGAGTCAGAACCATTGGTCATATCAGATCAATCTTTAGCAGACATACTCTCTATGTTCAGTGGTGATGTCCAAATTTCACATTAAGTGGGATTATTATTGTTTTCTATGGAATGACAAACATATGACAGAATGGAATGCCCATAGAGTATAATGGGAAGTAAAATCTAAACTCATTTGCAGGCAAATCTGAGAGACATAGCAATTTATCCTTTACCACAGCTATTCTTCAAGTAAAGTAGCAGATTATACGATTGAGATTATTTGGGATTACAGCTGTTTTCTACGGAATGACAAACATATGACAGAATGGAATGCCCATAGAGTATAATGGGAAGCAAGATGTGACCTGGAGTCAGAACCATTGCTCATATCAGATAAATCTTTAGCAGACATACTCTCTATGTTCAGTAAAGATGTTTAAATTTGACATTAAGTGGGAATATTAATGTTTTCTATGGAATGACCAACATATGACAGAAGGGAATGCCCATAGAGTATAATGGGAAGTAAAATCTAAACTCATTTGCAGGAAAATCTGAGAGACATAGCAATGTATCCTTTACCACAGCTGTTCTTCAAGTAGAGTAGCAGGTTATAAAATTGAGATTATTTGGGATTACAGCTGTTTTCTATCGAATGACAAACATATGACAGAATGGAATGCCCATAGAGTATAATGGGAAGCAAAATGTGACCTGGACTCAGAACCATTGGTCATATCAGATCAATCTTTAGCAGACATACTCTCTATGTCCAGTGATGATGTTCAAATTTGACATTAAGTGGGAATATTAATGTTTTCTATGGAATGACCAACATATGACAGAATGGAATGCCCATAGAGTATAATGGGAAGTAAAATCTAAACTCATTTGCAGGAAAATCTGAGAGACATAGCAATTTATCCTTTACCACAGCTGTTCTTCAAGTAGAGTAGCAGATTATAAGATTGAGAATATTTGGGATTACAGCTGTTTTCTACGGAATGACAAACATATGACAGAATGGAATGCCCATAGAGTATAATGGGAAGCAAGATGTGACCTGGAGTCAGAACCATTGGTCATATCAGATCAATCTTTAGCAGACATACTCTCTATGTTCAGTGGTGATGTCCAAAATCCACATTAAGCGGGATTATTATTGTTTTCTATGGAATGACAAACATATGACAGAATGGAATGCCCATAGAGTATAATGGGAAGCAAGATGTGACCTGGAGTCAGAGCCATTGGTCATATCAGATCAATCTTTAGCAGACATATTCTCTATGTCCATTGATGATGTTCAAATTTGACATTAAGTGGGAATATTAATGTTTTCTATAGAATGACCAACATATGACAGAAGGGAATGCCCATAGAGTATAATGGGAAGTAATATCTAAACTCATTTGCAGGAAAATCTGAGAGACAAAGCAATTTATCCTTTACCACAGCTGTTCTTCAAGTAGAGTAGCAGATTATAAGATTGAGATTATTTGGGATTACAGCTGTTTTCTAAGGAATGACAAACATATGACAGAATGGAATGCCCATAGAGTAAAATGGGAAGCAAGATGTGACCTGGAGTCAGAACCATTGCTCATATCAGATAAATCTTTAGCAGACATACTCTCTATGTTCAGTGATGATGTTCAAATTTGACATTAAGTGGGAATATTAAAGTTTTCTATGGAATGACCAACATATGACAGAAGGGAATGCCCATAGAGTATAATGGGAAGTAAAATCTAAACTCATTTGCAGGCAAATCTGAGAGACATAGCAATTTATCCTTTACCACAGCTGTTCTTCAAGTAGAGTATCAGATTATAAGATTGAGATTTTATGGGATTACAGCTGTTTTCTATGGAATGACAGATAAATAATAGAAAGGAATGCCCATAGATTATAATGGGAAGCAAGATGTGACCTGGAGTCAGAACCATTGGTCATATCTGATCAATCTTTAGCAGACATACTCTCTATGTTCAGTGGTGATGTCCAAATTTCATATTAAGTGGGATTATTATTGTTTTCTATGGAATGACAAACATATGACAGAATGGAATGCCCATAGAGTATAATGGGAAGCAAGATGTGACCTGGAGTCAGAACCATTTCTCATATCAGATCAATCTTTAGCAGACATACTCTCTATGTTCAGTGGTGATGTCCAAATTTCACATTAAGTGGGATTATTATTGTTTTCTATGGAATGACCAACATATGACAGAATGGAATGCCCATACAGTATAATGGGAAGTAAAATATAAACTCATTTGCAGGCAAATCTGAGAGACATAGCAATTTATCCTTTACCACAGCTGTTCTTCAAGTAGAGTATCAGATTACAAGATTGAGATTTTTTGGGATTACAGCTGTTTTCTATGGAATGACAGATAAATAATAGAAAGGAATGCCCATAGATTATAATGGGAAGCAACATGTGACCTGGAGTAAGAACTATTGGTCATATCAGATCAATCTTTAGCAGACATACTCTCTATGTTCAGTGGTGATGTCCAAATTTCACATTAAGTGGGATTATTATTGTTTTCTATGGAATGACAAACATATGACAGAATGGAATGCCCCTAGAGTATAATGGGAAGCAAGATGTGACCTGGAGTCAGAACCATTGGTCATATCAGATCAATCTTTAGCAGACATATTCTCTATGTCCAGTGATGATGTTCAAATTTGACATTAAGTGGGAATATTAATGTTTTCTATGGAATGACCAACATATGACAGAAGGGAATGCCCATAGAGTATAATGGGAAGTAAAATCTAAACTCATTTGCAGGAAAATCTGAGAGACAAAGCAATTTATCCTTTACCACAGCTGTTCTTCAAGTAGAGTAGCAGATTATAAGATTGAGATTATTTGGGATTACAGCTGTTTTCTAAGGAATGACAAACATATGACAGAATGGAATGCCCATAGAGTATAATGGGAAGCAAGATGTGACCTGGAGGCAGAACCATTGCTCATATCAGATCAATCTTTAGCAGACATTCTCTCTATGTTCAGTGGTGATGTTCAATTTGACATTAAGCGGGATTATTATTGTTTTCTATGGAATGACAAACATATGACAGAATGGAATGCCCATAGAGTATAATGGGAAGCAAGATGTGACCTGGAGTCAGAACCATTGCTCATATCAGATAAATCTTTAGCAGACATACTCTCTATGTTCAGTGGTGATGTCCAAATTCAACATTAAGCGGGATTATTATTGTTTTCTATGGAATGACAAACATATGACAGAATGGAATGCCCATAGAGTATAATGGGAAGCAAGATGTGATCTGGAGTCAGAACCATTGGTCATATCAGATCAATCTTTAGCAGACATACTCTCTATGTTCAGTGGTGATGTCCAAATTTCATATTAAGTGGGATTATTATTGTTTTCTATGGAATGACAAACATATGACAGAATGGAATGCCCGTAGAGTATAATGGGAAGCAAGATGTGACCTGGAGTCAGAACCATTGCTCATATCAAATCAATTTTTAGCAGACATACTCTCTATGTTCAGTGATGATGTTCAAATTTGACATTAAGTGGGAATATTAATGTTTTCTATGGAATGACCAACATATGACAGAATGGAATGCCCATAGAGTATAATGGGAAGCAAGATGTGATCTGGAGTCAGAACCATTGGTCATATCAGATCAATCTTTAGCAGACATACTCTCTATGTTCAGTGGTGATGTCCAAATTCAACATTAAGCGGGATTATTATTGTTTTCTATGGAATGACAAACATATGACAGAATGGAATGCCCATAGAGTATAATGGGAAGCAAGATGTGATCTGGAGTCAGAACCATTGGTCATATCAGATCAATCTTTAGCAGACATACTCTCTATGTTCAGTGGTGATGTCCAAATTTCACATTAAGTGGGATTATTATTGTTTTCTATGGAATGACAAACATATGACAGAATGGAATGCCCATAGAGTATAATGGGAAGTAAAATCTAAACTCATTTGCAGGCAAATCTGAGAGACATAGCAATTTATCCTTTACCACAGCTATTCTTCAAGTAAAGTAGCAGATTATACGATTGAGATTATTTGGGATTACAGCTGTTTTCTACGGAATGACAAACATATGACAGAATGGAATGCCCATAGAGTATAATGGGAAGCAAGATGTGACCTGGAGTCAGAACCATTGCTCATATCAGATAAATCTTTAGCAGACATACTCTCTATGTTCAGTGATGATGTTTAAATTTGACATTAAGTGGGAATATTAATGTTTTCTATGGAATGACCAACATATGACAGAAGGGAATGCCCATAGAGTATAATGGGAAGTAAAATCTAAACTCATTTGCAGGAAAATCTGAGAGACATAGCAATGTATCCTTTACCACAGCTGTTCTTCAAGTAGAGTAGCAGGTTATAAAATTGAGATTATTTGGGATTACAGCTGTTTTCTATCGAATGACAAACATATGACAGAATGGAATGCCCATAGAGTATAATGGGAAGCAAAATGTGACCTGGACTCAGAACCATTGGTCATATCAGATCAATCTATAGCAGACATACTCTCTATGTCCAGTGATGATGTTCAAATTTGACATTAAGTGGGAATATTAATGTTTTCTATGGAATGACCAACATATGACAGAATGGAATGCCCATAGAGTATAATGGGAAGTAAAATCTAAACTCATTTGCAGGAAAATCTGAGAGACATAGCAATTTATCCTTTACCACAGCTGTTCTTCAAGTAGAGTAGCAGATTATAAGATTGAGAATATTTGGGATTACAGCTGTTTTCTACGGAATGACAAACATATGACAGAATGGAATGCCCATAGAGTATAATGGGAAGCAAGATGTGACCCGGAGTCAGAACCATTGGTCATATCAGATCAATCTTTAGCAGACATACTCTCTATGTTCAGTGGTGATGTCCAAAATCCACATTAAGCGGGATTATTATTGTTTTCTATGGAATGACAAACATATGACAGAATGGAATGCCCATAGAGTATAATGGGAAGCAAGATGTGACCTGGAGTCAGAACCATTGGTCATATCAGATCAATCTTTAGCAGACATATTCTCTATGTCCAGTGATGATGTTCAAATTTGACATTAAGTGGGAATATTAATGTTTTCTATAGAATGACCAACATATGACAGAAGGGAATGCCCATAGAGTATAATGGGAAGTAATATCTAAACTCATTTGCAGGAAAATCTGAGAGACAAAGCAATTTATCCTTTACCACAGCTGTTCTTCAAGTAGAGTAGCAGATTATAAGATTGAGATTATTTGGGATTACAGCTGTTTTCTAAGGAATGACAAACATATGACAGAATGGAATGCCCATAGAGTAAAATGGGAAGCAAGATGTGACCTGGAGTCAGAACCATTGCTCATATCAGATAAATCTTTAGCAGACATACTCTCTATGTTCAGTGATGATGTTCAAATTTGACATTAAGTGGGAATATTAAAGTTTTCTATGGAATGACCAACATATGACAGAAGGGAATGCCCATAGAGTATAATGGGAAGTAAAATCTAAACTCATTTGCAGGCAAATCTGAGAGACATAGCAATTTATCCTTTACCACAGCTGTTCTTCAAGTAGAGTATCAAATTATAAGATTGAGATTTTATGGGATTACAGCTGTTTTCTATGGAATGACAGATAAATAATAGAAAGGAATGCCCATAGATTATAATGGGAAGCAAGATGTGACCTGGAGTCAGAACCATTGGTCATATCTGATCAATCTTTAGCAGACATACTCTCTATGTTCAGTGGTGATGTCCAAATTTCATATTAAGTGGGATTATTATTGTTTTCTATGGAATGACAAACATATGACAGAATGGAATGCCCATAGAGTATAATGGGAAGCAAGATGTGACCTGGAGTCAGAACCATTGGTCATATCAGATCAATCTTTAGCAGACATATTCTCTATGTCCAGTGATGATGTTCAAATTTGACATTAAGTGGGAATATTAATGTTTTCTATGGAATGACCAACATATGACAGAAGGGAATGCCCATAGAGTATAATGGGAAGTAAAATCTAAACTCATTTGCAGGAAAATCTGAGAGACAAAGCAATTTATCCTTTACCACAGCTGTTCTTCAAGTAGAGTAGCAGATTATAAGATTGAGATTATTTGGGATTACAGCTGTTTTCTAAGGAATGACAAACATATGACAGAATGGAATGCCTATAGAGTATAATGGGAAGCAAGATGTGACCTGGAGTCAGAACCATTGCTCATATCAGATCAATCTTTAGCAGACATTCTCTCTATGTTCAGTTAGTGATGTTCAAATTTGACATTAAGCGGGATTATTATTGTTTTCTATGGAATGACAAACATATGACAGAATGGAATGCCCATAGAGTATAATGGGAAGCAAGATGTGACCTGGAGTTAGAACCATTGGTCATATCAGATCAATCTTTAGCAGACATATTCTCTATGTCCAGTGATGATGTTCAAATTTGACATTAAGTGGGAATATTAATGTTTTCTATGGAATGACCAACATATGACAGAAGGGAATGCCCATAGAGTATAATGGGAAGTAAAATCTAAACTCATTTGCAGGAAAATCTGAGAGACAAAGCAATTTATCCTTTACCACAGCTGTTCTTCAAGTAGAGTAGCAGATTATAAGATTGAGATTTTTTGGGATTACAGCTGTTTTCTAAGGAATGACAAACATATGACAGAATGGAATGCCCATAGAGTATAATGGGAAGCAAGATGTGACCTGGAGTCAGAACCATTGCTCATATCAGATAAATCTTTAGCAGACATACTCTCTATGTTCAGTGATGATGTTCAAATTTGACATTAAGTGGGAATATTAAAGTTTTCTATGGAATGACCAACATATGACAGAAGGGAATGCCCATAGAGTATAATGGGAAGTAAAATCTAAACTCATTTGCAGGCAAATCTGAGAGACATAGCAATTTATCCTTTACCACAGCTGTTCTTCAAGTAGAGTATCAGATTATAAGATTGAGATTTTATGGGATTACAGCTGTTTTCTATGGAATGACAGATAAATAATAGAAAGGAATGCCCATAGATTATAATGGGAAGCAAGATGTGACCTGGAGTCAGAACCATTGGTCATATCAGATCAATCTTTAGCAGACATACTCTCTATGTTCAGTGGTGATGTCCAAATTTCATATTAAGTGGGATTATTATTGTTTTATATGGAATGACAAACATATGATAGAATGGAATGCCCATAGAGTATAATGGGAAGCAAGATGTGACCTGGAGTCAGAACCATTGCTCATATCAAATCAATTTTTAGCAGACATACTCTCTATGTTCAGTGATGATGTTCAAATTTGACATTAAGTGGGAATATTAATGTTTTCTATGGAATGACCAACATATGACAGAATGGAATGCCCATAGAGTATAATGGGAAGCAAGATGTGATCTGGAGTCAGAACCATTGGTCATATCAGATCAATCTTTAGCAGACATACTCTCTATGTTCAGTGGTGATGTCCAAATTCAACATTCAGCGGGATTATTATTGTTTTCTATGGAATGACAAACATATGACAGAATGGAATGCCCATAGAGTATAATGGGAAGCAAGATGTGATCTGGAGTCAGAACCATTGGTCATATCAGATCAATCTTTAGCAGACATACTCTCTATGTTCAGTGGTGATGTCCAAATTTCACATTAAGTGGGATTGTTATTGTTTTCTATGGAATGACAAACATATGACAGAATGGAATGCCCATAGAGTATAATGGGAAGTAAAATCTAAACTCATTTGCAGGCAAATCTGAGAGACATAGCAATTTATCCTTTACCACAGCTATTCTTCAAGTAAAGTAGTAGATTATACGATTGAGATTATTTGGGATTACAGCTGTTTTCTACGGAATGACAAACATATGACAGAATGGAATGCCCATAGAGTATAATGGGAAGCAAGATGTGACCTGGAGTCAGAACCATTGCTCATATCAGATAAATCTTTAGCAGACATACTCTCTATGTTCAGTGATGATGTTTAAATTTGACATTAAGTGGGAATATTAATGTTTTCTATGGAATGACCAACATATGACAGAAGGGAATGCCCATAGAGTATACTGGGAAGTAAAATCTAAACTCATTTGCAGGCAAATCTGAGAGACATAGCAATTTATCCTTTACCACAGCTGTTTTTCAAGTAGAGTATCAGATTATAAGATTGAGATTTTTTGGGATTACAGCTGTTTTCTATGGAATGACAGATAAATAATAGAAAGGAATGCCCATAGATTATAATGGGAAGCAAGATGTGACCTGGAGTCAGAACTATTGGTCATATCAGATCAGTCTTTAGCAGACATACTCTCTATGTTCAGTGGTGATGTCCAAATTTCACATTAAGTGGGATTATTATTGTTTTCTATGGAATGACAAACATATGACAGAATGGAATGCCCGTAGAGTATAATGGGAAGCAAAATGTGACCTGGAGTCAGAACCATTGGTCATATCAGATCAATCTTTAGCAGACATACTCTCTATGTCCAGTGATGATGTTCAAATTTGACATTAAGTGGGAATATTAATGTTTTCTATGGAATGACCAACATATGACAGAAGGGAATGCCCATAGAGTATATTGGGAAGTAAAATCTAAACTCATTTGCAGGAAAATCTGAGAGACATAGCAATTTATCCTTTACCACAGCTGTTCTTCAAGTAGAGTAGCAGATTATAAGATTGAGATTATTTGGGATTACAGCTGTTTTCTACGGAATGACAAACATATGACAGAATGGAATGCCCATAGAGTATAATGGGAAGCAAGATGTGACCTGGAGTCAGAACCATTGGTCATATCAGATCAATCTTTAGCAGACATACTCTCTATGTTCAGTGGTGATGTTCAAATTTGACATTAATCGGGATTATTATGGTTTTCTATGGAATGACAAACATATGACAGAATGGAATGCCCATAGAGTATAATGGGAAGCAAGATGTGACCTGGAGTCAGAACCATTGCTCATATCAGATAAATCTTTAGCAGACATACTCTCTATGTTCAGTGATGATGTTTAAATTTGACATTAAGTGAGAATATTAATGTTTTCTATGGAATGACCAACATATGACAGAATGGAATGCCCATAGAGTATAATGGGAAGTAAAATCTAAACTCATTTGCAGGCAAATCTGAGAGACATAGCAATTTATCCTTTACCACAGCTGTTCTTCAAGTAGAGTATCAGATTATAAGATTGAGATTTTTTGGGATTACAGCTGTTTTCTATGGAATGACAGATAAATAATAGAAAGGAATGCCCATAGATTATAATGGGAAGCAAGATGTGACCTTGAGTCAGAACTATTGGTCATATCAGATCAGTCTTTAGCAGACATACTCTCTATGTTCAGTGGTGATGTCCAAATTTCACATTAAGTGGGATTATTATTGTTGTCTATGGAATGACAAACATATGACAGAATGGAATGCCCATAGAGTATAATGGGAAGCAAAATGTGACCTGGACTCAGAACCATTGGTTCTATCAGATCAATCTTTAGCAGACATACTCTCTATGTCCAGTGATGATGTTCAAATTTGACATTAAGTGGGAATATTAATGTTTTCTATGGAATGACCAACATATGACAGAAGGGAATGCCCATAGAGTATAATGGGAAGTAAAATCTAAACTCACTTGCAGGAAAATCTGAGAGACATAGCAATTTATCCTTTACCACAGCTGTTCTTCAAGTAGAGTAGCAGATTATAAGATTGAGATTATTTGGGATTACAGCTGTTTTCTATGGAATGACAGATAAATAATAGAAAGGAATGCCCATAGATTATAATGGGAAGCAAGATGTGACCTGGAGTCAGAACTATTGGTCATATCAGATCAGTCTTTAGCAGACATACTCTCTATGTTCAGTGGTGATGTCCAAATTTCACATTAAGTGGGATTATTATTGTTGTCTATGGAATGACAAACATATGACAGAATGGAATGCCCATAGAGTATAATGGGAAGCAAAATGTGACCTGGAGTCAGAACCATTGGTCATATCAGATCAATCTTTAGCAGACATACTCTCTATGTTCAGTGGTGATGTTCAAATTTGACATTAAGCGGGATTATTATTGTTTTCTATGGAACGACAAACATATGACAGAATGGAATGCCCATGGAGTATAATGGGAAGCAAGATGTTACCTGGAGTCAGAACCATTGCTCATATCAGATAAATATTTAGCAGACATACTCTCTATGTTCAGTGATGATGTTTAAATTTGACATTAAGTGGGAATATTAATGTTTTCTATGGAATGACCAACATATGACAGAAGAGAATGCCCTTAGCGTATAATGGGAAGTAAAATCTAAACTCATTTGCAGGCAAATCTGAGAGACATAGCAATTTATCCTTTACCACAGCTGTTCTTCAAGTAGAGTATCAGATTATAAGATTGAGATTTTTTGGGATTACAGCTGTTTTCTATGGAATGACAGATAAATAATAGAAAGGAATGCCCATAGATTATAATGGGAAGCAAGATGTGACCTGGAGTCAGAACTATTGGTCATATCAGATCAATCGTTAGCAGACATACTCTCTATGTTCAGTAGTGATGTCCAAATTTCACATTAAGTGGGATTATTATTGTGTTCTATTGAATGACAAACATATGACAGAATGGAATGCCCATAGAGTATAATGGGAAGCAAGATGTGACCTGGAGTCAGAACCATTGGTCATATCAGATCAATCTTTAGCAGACATACTCTCTATGTTCAGTGATGATGTTCAAATTTGACATTAAGTGGGAATATTAATGTTTTCTATGGAATGACCAACATATGACAGAATGGAATGTCCATAGAGTATAATGGGAAGCAAGATGTGATCTGGAGTCAGAACCATTGGTCATATCAGATCAATCTTTAGCAGACATACTCTCTATGTTCAGTGGTGATGTCCAAAATCCACATTAAGCGGGATTATTATTGTTTTCTATGGAATGACAAACATATGACAGAATGGAATGCCCATAGAGTATAATGGGAAGTAAAATCTAAACTCATTTGCAGGGAAATCTGAGAGACATAGCAATTTATCCTTTACCACAGCTGTTCTTCAAGTAAAGTAGCAGATTATACGATTGAGATTATTTGGGATTACAGCTGTTTTCTATGGAATGACAAACATATGACAGAATGGAATGCCCATAGAGTATAATGGGAAGCAAGATGTGACCTGGAGTCAGAACCATTGGTCATATCAGATCAATCTTTAGCAGACATACTCTCTATGTTCAGTGATGTTGTTCAAAATTGAGATGAAGCGGGATTATTATTGTTTTCTATGGAATGACAAACATATGACAGAATGGAATGCCCATAGAGTATAATGGGAAGCAAGATGTGACCTGGAGTCAGAACCATTGGTCATATCAGATCAGTCTTTAGCAGACATACTCTCTATGTTCAGTGGTGATGTTCAAATTTGACATTAAGCGGGATTATTATTGTTTTCTATGGAATGACAAACATATGACAGAATGGAATGCCCATAGAGTATAATGGGAAGCAAGATGTGACCTGGAGTCAGAACCATTGGTCATATCAGATCAATCTTTAGCAGACATACTCTCTATGTTCAGTGATGATGTTTAAATTTGACATTAAGTGGGAATATTAATGTTTTCTATGGAATGACCAACATATGACAGAAGAGAATGCCCTTAGCGTATAATGGGAAGTAAAATCTAAACTCATTTGCAGGCAAATCTGAGAGACATAGCAATTTATCCTTTACCACAGCTGTTCTTCAAGTAGAGTATCAGATTATAAGATTGAGATTATTAGGTATTACAGCTGTTTTCTACGGAATGACAAACATATGACAGAATGGAATGCCAATAGAGTATAATGGGAAGCAAGATGTGATCTGGAGTCAGAACCATTGGTCATATCAGATCAGTTTTTAGCAGACATACTCTCTATGTTCAGTGATGATGTTCAAATTTGACATTAAGTGGGAATATTAATGTTTTCTATGGAATGACCAACATATGACAGAATGGAATGCCCATAGAGTATAATGGGAAGCATGATGTGATCTGGAGTCAGAACCATTGGTCATATCAGATCAATCTTTAGCAGACATACTCTCTATGTTTAGTGGTGATGTCCAAATTCCACATTAAGCAAGATTATTATTGTTTTCTATGGAATGACAAACATATGACAGAATGGAATGCCCATAGAGTATAATGGGAAGCAAGATGTGACCTGGAGTCAGAACCATTGGTCATATCAGATCAATCTTTAGCAGACATACTCTCTATGTTCAGTGATGATGTTTAAAATTGAGATGAAGCGGGATTATTAATGTTTTCTATGGAATGACCAACATATGACAGAATGGAATGCCCATAGAGTATAATGGGAAGCAAGATGTGACCTGGAGTCAGAACCATTGGTCATATCAGATCAATCTTTAGCAGACATACTCTGTATGTTCAGTGGTGATGTCCAAATTTCTCATTAAGTGGGATTATTATTGTTTTCTATGGAATGACAAACATATGACAGAATGGAATGCCCTTAGAGTATAATGGGAAGCAAGATGTGACCTGGAGTCAGAACCATTGGTCATATCAGATCAATATTTAGCAGACATACTCTACGTGTTCAGTGATGATGTTTAAATTTGACATTAAGTGGGAATATTAATGTTTTCTATGGAATGACCAATATATGACAGAAGGGAATGCCCATAGAGTATAATGGGAAGTAAAATCTAAACTCATTTGCAGGGAAATCTGAGAGACATAGCAATTTATCATTTACCACAGCTGTTCTTCAAGTAGAGTAGCAGATTATAAGATTGAGATTATTTGGGATTACAGCTGTTTTCTATGGAATGACAGATAAATAATAGAAAGGAATGCCCATAGATTATAATGGGAAGCAAGATGTGACCTGGAGTCAGAACAATTGGTCATATCAGATCAATCTTTAGCAGACATACTCTCTATGTTCAGTGATGATGTTGAAATTTGACATTAAGTGGGATTATTATTGTTTTCTATGGAATGACAAACATACAGTATGACAGAATGGAATGCCCATAGAGTATAATGGGAAGCAAGATGTGACCTGGAGTTAGAACCATTGGTCATATCAGATCAATTTTTAGCAGACATACTCTCTATGTTCAGTGATGATGTTCAAATTTGACAATAAGTGGGAATATTAATGTTTTCTATGGAATGACCAACATATGACAGAATGTAATGCCCATAGAGTATAATGGGAAGCAAGATGTGATCTGGAGTCAGAACCATTGGTCATATCAGATCAATCTTTAGCAGACATACTCTCTATGTTCAGTGGTGATGTCCAAATTCCACATTAAGCGGGATTATTATTGTTTTCTATGGAATGACAAACATATGACAGAATGGAATACCCATAGAGTATAATGGGAAGTAAAATCTAAACTCATTTGCAGGGAAATCTGAACGACATAGCAATTTATCCTTTACCACAGCTGTTCTTCAAGTAAAGTAGCAGATTATACGATTGAGATTATTTGGGATTACAGCTGTTTTCTACAGAATGACAAACATATGACAGAATGGAATGCCCATAGAGTATAATGGGAAGCAAGATGTGACCTGGATTCAGAACCATTGGTCATATCAGATCAATCTTTAGCAGACATACTCTCTATGTTCAGTGATGATGTTCAAAATTGAGATGAAGCGGGATTATTATTGTTTTCTATGGAATGACAAACATATGACAGAATGGAATGCCCATAGAGTATAATGGGAAGCAAGATGTGACCTGGAGTCAGAACCATTGGTCATATCAGATCAATCTTTAGCAGACAAACTCTCTATATCCAGTGGGATTATTATTGTTTTCTATGGAATGACAAACATATGACAGAATGGAATGCCCATAGAGTATAATGAGAAGCAAGATGTGACCTGGAGTAAGAACCATTGGTCATATCAGATCAATCTTTAGCAGACATACTCTCTATGTCCAGTGGTGATGTCCAAATTTCACATTAAGTGGGATTATTATTGTTTTCTATGGAATGACAAACATATGACAGAATGGAATGCCCATAGAGTATAATGGGAAGCAAGATGTGACCTGGAGTCAGAACCATTGGTCATATCAGATCAATCTTTAGCAGACATACTCTCTATGTTCAGTGATGATGTTTAAATTTGACATTAAGTGGGAATATTAATGTTTTCTATGGAATGACCAACATATGACAGAATGGAATGCCCATAGAGTATAATGGGAAGTAAAATCTAAACTCATTTGCAGGCAAATCTGAGAGACATAGCAATTTATCCTTTACCACCGCTGTTCTTCAAGTAGAGTATCAGATTATAAGATTGAGATTTTTTGGGATTACAGCTGTTTTCTATGGAATGACAGATAAATTATAGAAAGGAATGCCCATAGATTATAATGGGAAGCAAGATGTGACCTGGAGTCAGAACTATTGGTCATATCAGATCAATCTTTAGCAGACATACTCTCTATGTTCAGTGGTGATGTCCATATTTCACATTAAGTGGGATTATTATTGTTTTCTATGGAATGACAAACATATGACAGAATGGAATGCCCGTAGAGTATAATGGGAAGCAAGATGTGACCTGGAGTCAGAACCATTGGTCATATCAGATCAGTCTTTAGCAGACATACTCCCTATGTTCAGTGATGATGTTCAATTTGACATTAAGTGGGAATATTAATGTTTTCTATGGAATGACCAATATATGACAGAAGGGAATGCCCATAGAGTATAATGGGAAGTAAAATCTAAACTCATTTGCAGGCAAATCTGAGAGACATAGCAATTTATCCTTTACCACAGCTGTTCTTCAAGTAGAGTAGCAGATTATAAGATTGAGATTATTTGGGACTACAGCTGTTTTCTACGGAATGACAAACATATGACAGAATGGAATGCCCATAGAGCATAATGGGAAGCAAGATGTGACCTGGAGTCATAACCATTGGTCATATCAGATCAATCTTTAGCAGACAAACTCTCTATGTCCAGTGGGATTATTATTGTTTTCTATGGAATGACAAACATATGACAGAATGGAATGCCCATAGAGTATAATGGGAAGCAAGATGTGACCTGGAGTCAGAACCATTGGTCATATCACATCAATCTTTAGCAGACATACTCTCTATTAGGGATGAGCTTCGAGTTTGAGTCGAACTCATGTTCGACTCGAACATCGGCTGTTCGCAAGTTCGCCAAAAAGCGAACAATTTGGGGTGTTCGCTGCAAATTCGAATGCCGCGGAACACCCTTTAAAAGTCTATGGGAGAAATCAAAAGTGCTAATTTTAAAGGCTTATATGCATATTATTGTCATAAAAAGTGTTTGGGGACCTGGGTCCTGCCCCAGGGGACATGGATCAATGCAAAAAAAAGTTTTAAAAACGGCCGTTTTTTCGGGAGCAGTGATTTTAATAATGCTTAAAGTGAAACAATAAAAGTGTAATATCCCTTTAAATTTTGTACCTGGGGGGTGTCTATTGTATGCCTGTAAAGGGGCGCATGTTTCCCGTGTGTAGAACAGTCTGACAGCAAAATGACATTTCAAAGGAAAAAAAGTCATTTAAAACTACTCGCGGCTATTAATGCATTGCCGGTCCGACAATACACATAGAAGTTCATTGATAAAAACGGCATGGGAATTCCCCACAGGGGAACCCCGAACCAAAATTTAAAAAAAAATGACGTGGGGGTTCCCCCTAAATTCCATACCAGGTCCTTCAGGTCTGGTATGGATATTAAGGGGAACCCCGGCCAAAATTAGAAAAAAAAAGACGTGGGGGTCCCCCTAAATCCATACCCCAAAGCTCCCTCCCAATGTTGAGGGCATGTGGCCTGGTACGCTTCAGGAGGGGGGCATTCTCTCGTCCCCCCCTCTTTTCCTGTGGCCTGCCAGGTTGCGTGCTCGGATAAGGGTCTGGTATGGAATTTAGGGGGACCCCCCACGTCATTACAAAAAATGTATTTTTTTTGTTTCTGTTATAAAATTTTGATAGCAATTTTTCTTCATAAATTTTGGCACAAATTTATACTGCTGCATTATCTTTGGTAAAAATAAACCTAATCGGTGTATTTAATTAGGTCTGTGTGAAAGTTATGGAGTACACAAAGTATGGTACCAATCTCTAAAAATGTATCACACCTAATGTACTGATGGCCTATCTCATTTCTTGAGAACCTAACAAGCCAAGACAATACCAATACCCCCAAATGGCCCATTTTTGGAAAATAGACAGTCCAAGATATTTAGGAAAATGCATGTTTTTAGAAGTTGTACATTTTTCCCAAAATTCTTTGTAAAATCAAGTTTTTTTTTTCAGTTCTTTTTTCACAAAATTACATTGTTAGCAGGTTATTTATCAAACACAGCATATGCATACCACAAATCACACACCAAAATACATTCTGCTACTCTTCCTGAGTATGATGATACCACATGTGTGAGACTTTTACACAGCGTGACCACATACAGAGGCCCAACATGCAGGGAGCACCTTTAGGCATTATAGGAGCATAAATTACTCATAATTTCCTGACTACCTCTTGCACTTTTAAAGGCCCTGGAGCACCAGGACAATGGAAATGCCCCAAAAATAACCCCAATTTTGAAAGAAAACACCCCAAAGTATGTTCTAGGAGGTATAATAAGTCTTTTGAACATGTCATTTTTTTTTTAATTTGGAAAGAACATGAAAGCGCATTTTTTAAATTTTTTTTAACAAAGTTGTCTATTTATACAATATTTCTAACACATAGCATGTACATAGCAAAAATAACACTACAGATTCTCCTACTCCTCCTGAGTATGGCGATACCACATGTGGGAGACTTTTCCACAGCCTGGCCACATACAGAGGCCCAACATGCAGGGAGCACTGTCAGGTGTTCTAGGGGCATACATTTCAAATCTAATTTGACTATCTATTACACTTTTGGGAGGCACTGTAGTGGCATGGATAAGAACTGATGTGGCATGGATGAGCATGAATGGGGATGGATGAGCCGTGGATAGGGATGACTTAGCATGGTTGAGCCATGAATGTGGATGCCTGAGCATGGATGGGATGACTGGGCATGAATGGGTATGGCTGGTTAGGGCTGTGTATGGCTGAGTATGGATGGGATGGCTTAGTAAGGCTGAGTATGGTTGGGTATTGCTGGGTATGGCTGAGTATGGATGGGGGTGGATGGGATGCCTGAGCATGGATGGGTGGATGAATGCTGCAATGGGCACAGAGCAGCGCTGTGGGAACTAAAGATCCAGCCCACAGCACTGCTGCACCCGATCTCTCCCCTCTCCATTCACACTGTGCCGCTCGGTACAGAGAGGGGAGAGAGAAACCGGACATGACGCCTGTTTGTTTACAAGTGATTGCTCTGTCATTTGTCGGAGCAATCACGTGGTAAACGGCTGCTGTCAGCCGTGATCCGTGATGCGCCGGGTCCGGTCATGGATACTCCTGTGTGTGCGCCTGCGATTCTGGGAGGACATCATAGTAGGCCCTCCCTGAGTTATCGAGCCACGCTGTAGCCATCATTTGGTGAGATTGTTAAAGGGTTAAATCAAGGTGTGAAACTTATGCAGTGTAGCCAGAATACTTCTTTTAAGATTGCATCCAATAGGGACCGCCTCAATCTTGCAAAAAACACACATCAAAAAAATTGAAGATGCAATCCCAATCTTTGCAATATTCTCTTTAATTGAAATATTCATATACATTGCAGGTAATCTGAGATCAGCGACTGCACAGTTTCGACCATAACATGTTCTTCATCAAGCAGCACGTGTATAAAAAAACTGTCTTAAATAAAGGCAAAGCCTTTAAATGAGGCTGTTGTCTAAGATGGAATATATGTCCCTTTTAAATAGCTATATCTTTCAGGTTTGCCTGCAAAAGAGTTGATATAAATTATACTTTATGGGCATTTCCTTCTTTCATTCCTTAGAAAACAATTATAACCCAATTTGTCTTGATTTTAAATATTGCCACAGAATTTGGAGAGTATATCTGCTAAAGATTTATTTGATATGTTGAATGGTTGTGACTCCGGGTCACATCTTCCCATTATAGTCTATGGCCATTCCTTTCTATCATTTATCTGTCATTCCATAGAAAACAACTGTATTTCCAAATAATCTCAATTTCAGAATCTGCTACTCTACTTGAGGAACACCTGTGGGAAAGGTGAAGTTGCTATGTCTCTCAGATTTGCCTGCAAACAAGTTTATATTTTTCTTCCCATTATACTCTATGGGCATTCCCTTCTGTCATTCACCTTTGTCATTCCATAGAAAACAATAATAGTCCCGCTTCTTCTCAATATTGAACATCACCACTAAACATAAAGAGTATGTCTACTAAAGATTGATCTGATATGTCCAATGGTTCTGACTCCAGGGCACATCTTGCTTCCTATTATACTCTATGGCAGTGGTTCTCAACTCCTGTCCCCAGGACCCACTAACAGGCCAGATTTTAAGCATTACCTTGGGGAGATGCAGACTAGAATATTTCAATCACTGAGCAGCAAATGATATCACCTGTGATGTATTTCAGTTATCCTGCAAAACTGGCCTGTTAGTGAGCCCTGAGGACAGGAGTTGAGAACCACTGCTCTATGGGCATTCCTTTATTTTATTTATTTTATTTATTTATTTCAGGTACTTATATAGCGCCGTCAATTTACGCAGCGCTTTACATATACATTGTACATTCACATCAGTCCCTACCCTCAAGGAGCTTACAATCTAAGGCTCCAGGTCACATCTTGCTTCCCATTATACTCTATGGGCATTCCTTTCTATTATTTATCTGTCATTCCTTGGAAAACAGCTGTAATCCCAAATAATCTCAATTTTACAATCTGCTACTCTACTTGAGGAACAGCTGTGGGAAAGGATAAATTGCTATGTCTCTCAGATTTTCCTGCAAATGAGTTTATATTTTACTTCCCATTATACTCTATGGGCATTCCATTCTGTCATATGTTTGTCATTCCATAGAAAACAATAATAATCCTGCTTAATGTCAAATTTTGACATCAACACTGGATTTAGAGAGTATGTCGGCTAAAGATTGATCTGATATGAGCAATGGTTCTGACTCCAGGTCACATCTTGCTTCCCATTATACTATATGGGCATTCCTTTCTATTATTTATCTGTCATTCCATAGAAAACAGCTGTAATCCCAAATAATATCAATCTTACAATCTGCTATTCTACTTGAGGAACAGCTGTGAGAAAGGTGAAATTGCTATGTCTCTCAGATTTGCCTGCAAATGAGTTTATATTTTAATTCCCATCATACTCTATGGGCATTCCATTCTGTCATATGTTTGTCATTCCATAGAAAACAATAATAATCCCGCTAAATGTCAAATTTGGACATCACCACTGATTATAGAGAGTATGTCTGCTAAAGATTGACCTGATATGAGCAATGGTTCTGACTCCAGATCACATCTTGCTTCCCATTATACTCTATGGGCATTCCTTTCTATTATTTATCTGTCATTCCATAGAAAACAGCTGTAATCCCAAATAATCTCAATCTTACAATCTGCTACTCTACTTGAGGAACAGCTGTGGTAAAGGATAAATTGCTTTGTCTCTCAGATTTGCCTGCAAATGAGTTTAGATTTTACTTCCCATTATACTCTATGGGCATTCCATTCTGTCATATGTTTGTCATTTCATGGAAAACAATAATAATCCCGCTTAATGTCAAATTTGGACATCACCACTGAACATAGAGAGCATGTCTGCTAAAGATTGATCTGATATGAGCAATGGTTCTGACTCCAGGTCACATCTTGCTTCCCATTATACTCTATGGGCATTCCTTTCTATTATTTATCTGTCATTCCATAGAAAACAGCTGTAATCCCAAATAATCTCAATCTTACAATCTGCTACTCTACTTGAGGAACAGCTGTGGTAAAGGATAAATTGCTTTGTCTCTCAGATTTGCCTGCAAATGAGTTTAGATTTTACTTCCCATTATACTCTATGGGCATTCCATTCTGTCATATGTTTGTCATTTCATAGAAAACAATAATAATCCCGCTTAATGTCAAATTTGGACATCACCACTGAACATAGAGAGCATGTCTGCTAAATATTGATCTGATATGAGCAATGGTTCAGACTCCAGGTCACATCTTGCTTCCCATTATACTCTATGGGCATTCCATTCTGTCATACGTTTGTCATTCCGTAGAAAACAATAATATTCCCACTTAATGTGAAATTTGGACATCACCACTGAACATAGAGAGTATGTCTGGTAAAGATTAATCTGATATGACCAATAGTTCTGACTCCAGGTCACATCTTGCTTCCCATTATAATCTATGGGCATTCCTTTCTATTATTTATCTGTCATTCCATAGAAAACAGCTGTAATCCCAAAAAATCTCAATCTTATAATCTGATACTCTACTTGAAGAACAGCTGTGGTAAAGGATAAATTGCTATGTCTCTCAGATTTGCCTGCAAATGAGTTTAGATTTTACTTCCCATTATACTCTATGGGCATTCCATTCTGTCATATATTTGTCATTCCATAGAAAACAATAATAATCCCGCTTAATGTCAAATTTTGACATCAACACTGGACTTAGAGAGTATGTCTGCTAAAGATTGATCTGATATGAGCAATGGTTCTGACTCCAGGTCACATCTTGCTTCCCATTATACTCTATGGGCATTCCATTCTGTCATATGTTTGTCATTCCATAGAAAACAATAATAATCCCGCTAAATGTCAAATTTGGACATCACCATTAAACATTGAGAGTATGTGCGCTAAAGATTGATCTGATATGAGCAATGGTTCTGACTCCAGATCACATCTTGCTTCCCATTATACTCTATGGGTATTCCTTTCTATTATTTGTCATGCCATAGAAAACAGCTGTAATCCTAAATAATCTCAATCTTACAATCTGCTATTCTACTTGAGAACAGCTGTGGGAAAGGTGAAATTGCTATGTCTCTCAGATTTTCCTGCAAATTAGTTTAGATTTTACTTCCCATTATACTCTATGGGCATTCCCTTCTGTCATGCCATAAAAAAACAACAATAATCCCACCTAATCTCAATATTAAATATGGCCACTGATATTTAAAAGTAGGTTTAAACATAAAATTGATATGTCTAAAGAGTCTGTCACAAATTGAATATTTTTTTTTCAATTATTCTCTATGGGCATTCCATCTCCCTGTTAAAGTCTATGGGCATTCCATTATGTCATTCCTTTTAGTATGTCCCATTCTTATGCTTCATTCTTTTGCAGAGACTGCCTATAAAAAATGCGCTTTGGACTGTTTTTCAAAAATCTAAAATAATACATGGAAATTTTATTTTGGTAGAAGCATGAGTCTATGCTTACATTTCAGACCAAGCACCTCTGACAGCTATCGCTTATCTTTCTTCGCTTTTCCCTCTCAAATTTTCACTATATCCATCATTTATCCATGATACAGACTGTTATGTTTTTTTGGGAACTGTGCATATGAATGCGTGCAGGAGGTGGAAACCTTAAAAAACAATCTGAATAATCTGATTAACAGCTTGAATAATTGCTTGAATAATTGCATCCTATGCATTAAGGTGAAAAAACATCTGATAGTTACAGGCCCCCCAGTCCCCCGGTTTACTTACCTGAGCCCTCGAAAGTCCTGCTTCGAGAACACGCTGGTTTCTCGGCTCTTCTCGGCCCGGTCTTCTCAGCTCTTCATTGGATAGATTGATAGCAGTGCAGCCATTGGCTTGTGCTACTACCAATCAAATCCAAATGACACAGCCGCCGGGGGGCGGGACCGAGACATACACTCTGTGTCTATGGACGCAGACTATATGAGACGGGAGCGCTCCCGCAAGGTAACCCCCTCGGGAGAGAGCTTCCCGAGGGGGTTAGCTATTGCGGGGAGGAGCCGAGAGAGTCGCCCTGGGACCCCAGAACAGGAGGATCGGGGCCACTCTATGAAAAACGAGCTGCACAGTGGAGGTAAGTATGACATGTTTGTTATTTTTAAAAAATAAAAAAATTAACCTTTACCACCCCTTTAATAGCAAACGCAAATTAACCTGCACCTTTACTCTGCATCGTTACCTACATACCAATTTTTTACCATCTATTAATTACCTAAATACTAATGAGCAGACTTTTTTTATATATCATTACTTCTTATCTGACAGCTATTGCAGTATTGCTCTACTTTGCTATATTTCGCTCTATTGTGTTATGTTTTGCTGACGCTCTGTGAACTGTTTGTACATGTTTTCTCCAAAATCTTTACAATGTTTATTGAATAGAATGTACTGATATAGGCCTGACCTTACATGAGATTTCAATAACTGCTTTTCTAGCTCTTGATTATTTTTTGCAGTTACGTATCAATCAGTTTACTGCATGTAATGTGAACTGTGCAGTTGAAGGGGTTGGTGAAGGTATTCTGAAGAGCAATTTGATAGATAAGTTTGGACAGTACATATAGATCATTCTTCATTAGTACCCCTACCTCCATTACTGCCTGTTCCACTATTAATATAGCTATTTGCAGATCCCCTTAGATTTCCCATATATCCATTCCGTATACACGATTTGATAATAAGTCTATTTTTGAGACAGTGAATGAACAGAAGGAATAATAATTTGGGAAATGAAAATATGGGGAGATAGGGGGTAAAACACAATCATGTAGATAGCCAGAATTGCAATTCTATAAAAACATATATAGTACAGGATAAAGTTGATAAAAAACAGAACAAATAGTTGAAAATATAACTGAAAGTCTAGAGGCAATAATCTCCTCCCCAGAAAATCAAATGAATAAAAGTGCTGGGCCTGGGGAAGAAGTAAGCCAGCAGAAGGATCAACAACAACAGAACATGGCAGGAGAAAAAGATGTGGATAACTCAAAAGCTCTTCCTACAAAGCAGGATATGGCTGAGATGATGTCTCACTTAGAGCCTATGATTAAAGAAGAACTGAACACTACCAAAATGGACATACAAAATGTACTACAAAGGGTAGAATTATCTGAAGCACATTTAGATGAACATAAAAAAGCAATTCTGGATTTGCGGGTGAGGGCAGAATTGGACTGGCTGGAAATGTGGAATATACGATATAGATTAGAGGATCAGGAGAATCGTAGTAGACGGAATAATTTAAGGATCCGCGGTTTACCTGAGTCAGTGAAAAACAGTGATCTTGAAAAAAAGGTCCGTGAGGTGTTTAATAAAATACTGGACAAAGAAATATAATCTCCTATATATTTTGATAGAGTCCACCGGATGCAAAAAAACAACTACGTCATCAACGGACATTGTAAGAGATGTAATAGTGAGATTTACTCACTATGAAATAAAACAACAAGTCTCATATGGCATGAGAAGTGCTGCACCGATCAAATATAATGGAATCGAGATACTAATCTTTACGGATTTGTCACAAGAGACCTTGTCCCGAAGGAGGGCTTTGAAACCCCTTATAAATCAGCTATAGGCAAAAAAAATCTCGTACAGATGGGGTTTCCCAGCATGTCTGGTGGTTAAAATTAAAGGGGTATTAGCCACATTGCGATTCCCAGACTACTTGAAAGACTTTTGTAGCAAATTAGATTTGCCATGCATTAACCTAGAGAATTGGGGAAAAAAAACCCTGAGTGGGGGAAGTTAACAGAACAGCAATGAAAAAGAGTTTAGAGCCCAATAAACAATAAGCATAATATAATAGAACAGCTTAGGGGGGGTTAGGGGTATAATGGTTCAGTAAGGGAGGAAACTGCTTGGGGGTCCGGCGATGCCTGTCGGCTCCCCCAGAGCCATTCCTGAATTTGGGATGAGATCTGGGGGCCCGGGCAGGCATACTAAAACCCCCAAGGGAGGCCCTGCCTGGCTAGACGCTCACAACTTGAGCGATAGCCAGGTAGGCCATAATATTTGGAGGGGAGCCCTATTGGGGATAAGATTAGGGGATGTTGTATGGTCTTGTTTTGTGTTGTTAAATTGTGTGTTAGTTAAATGGATCATCTCTGCAAAATTAGAAGTTTTTTATCTCCATCTTATATTAAAAATGTATGGGTAGGGCGTGGCTGGCCATGGCGGAGTCCGGACGCTGAGCTCCCGACACACAGAGCTAATCCTGTGGTCGTTTTATTACCTTTTACAGTCACCCTGGTTGAGACAAAGGATCTTCCATTCTATTACTAGTGTAGGACCCACTAATTCGGGTACTTTGTCGCAGTAAGTGGGCTTAGCACTATATGACCATATAGTGTGACCAAACCCCCGTGTGTGCTGTAAAATATTTTGTACTGTTTGTAGGTCTTATAGTAGCACCATCTTGAATTTAAACGCATTGTATGGTGTGCCCCCCAAATATGTTCTTGTATATTGTAATAGGCCCTGACCAGGCTTTTTGGGCTGGAGCACCCCTCCCCCTCCTCATTACCTCCTATTTAGTGGCCACCAGTGTTTAGGATGTATCCCCTTCAGTTCTCCCACATAGAGGAGTTCAGCTCCCATGGTTGAGACAAAGGATCTTCCATTCTATTACTAGTGTAGGACCCACTAATTCGGGGTACTTTGTCGCAGTAAGTGGGCTTAGCACTATATGACCATATAGTGTGACCAAACCCCCGTATTTTTCGAATATGTTCAGGTGTTTTTAACTATCCCTGCAGGAAATGTCATTCTTGTATGTGTGCGCTGTAAAATATTTTGTACTGTTTGTAGGTCTTATAGCAGCACCATCTTGAATTTAAATGCATTGTATGGTGTGCCCCCCAAATATGTTCTTGTATATTGTAATAGGCCCTGACCAGGCTTTTTGGGCTTTTTGGACTGATGCCCAGAAGGAGGAGGTCCCAGAGTGTCCCACGGCCCCGAACATCGGCGGTAATCACCCGCTACTTTGGTTCCCGGGACCCAGAAACTTCAGTCCTCATGGAGACGGCCACAGACAACATGGCGCCGGCGCCTCCGACAACCAGCCGTGCAGTGGAGAACAGATCTTCCCCAGGATCAGGTCTTTCCGCTCCACCCGCGGCTCCTGCAGATGAGGTGAGAGATTGCTCTCCGATCCCCTCACCAAGCCTAAGCCTGTCTCCCTCACCTGCTGACGCTGGAGACAGGCACGACACTGCTGAAGATTTACTCCCATTAGAAGGCCTGAAGCAGATTCAGCACAGCTTGGCCACTCTCCCTACTAGACAGGAGCTGGATTGCTGGGCTCAACGTATTGAATCCTCCCTCAAGAGAGAGGTGGAGGATCTCTGGGCTCAGGTCATCCACACTGATAACAGGGTCACTGCTCTTGTCTGCAATCAAGCTACACAGGAGGCCCGCATTACTGCTTTGAAACCCACAGTGTCCCACCATAGATCCCAACTCCTCCAAGTCCGGCTAAGGTCAGAAGACATCGAGAACAGGAGTTGGAGGAATAACATTAGGATCCGGGGTTTACCGGAGGCTACGGCTCCTGGGGACCTTGCTGCAACTATTACGTCCATTTTTAACTCCTAGCTCGATAGAGCCCCGACCACAGAAATGGAGCTGGACAGAGTACACAGAGTGTCTCCGAGCATGGCCCCTGCTAGCGGACGTCCTAGGGATGTTTTGTGTTACGTCCATTACTATAAAGTGAAAGAACTGATCCTTCGGAAGGCTTGGCACAGGGGTCCCATTGACTTTGATGGCGCTTCTATTCAACTACTGCCAGATCTGTCCCGTGTCACCCTAGGGATGCGCAGAGCAGTTAGACCCCTCCTAACTGTTATACGCGAATCTGGAGCTACGTATACCTGGGGCTTCCCTTTTCATGTGCAAGTGAAAAAGGAAAATCGCCAATTCACCCTGCAGTTACCGGACCAGCTCCCTGAGCTCTATTCGTTCTTGGGATCTGACCCGATCCCCGTACCCAATTGGCTGGATGTCCTTCTTGAGGATCCAGTCCCACAGATATCCAATCCCTTGCCCCAAAGGCGCAGAAGGTCCCGCTCCAGTAATGCGGTCTCTGGTCCGGCCCACATCCACCCATCTGATCCGGAACTGTGACAACCTCTATGTGTCCTATGAGCTTCCCAGGAGGACCTTTCACGGTTTCGCCAACAGCCTGTATCCCTTGGACATGACACTCTGCTCCCGCTGATTGCACCCTAGCTAAGTTTAACCTTACAGGCCAGGATACCCAAAGAACCAGAGTCACATGTTTAAACGAAGTGACAAGCAAGTTCTAACTGACATTCAGTCATCTGGGGCAGCTCTGTATTCTGTATCTGGTTCATCCTCCTCCTGGTTCCTCTGCCAGCAGGATGGCACATAAGGACTTGCCCCCTTCACCCCAACCCCCATGGTTGTGTGGCCTGATCAGGGATATTTTGGGGACATATCATAACATATTTAAGATACAAATACATTAAGCTGTTTTCTGTTGAATTTCTTAGCTCTGTTTTCCTTTATGTTATCCTGCTACAGCAGTCATTGCACTGCTCCCTGCATCATATATGACAACTGCTCCTGCCTGTCCCTAAATTACTGAGCAGTCAGTTTCTTTTATACTCCTTACCTTTAGAGGTAGATAAGAAATGAGTACAGCGCTGCTCCAATGATGTTGAAAGAATAATTACACAGTAAGCGGCTAACACACCTCTAAGACAAAGAAGTAGAAAATCAACAAATATAAAAATAGTGTAGCGCTAAGTGTCAAAATAAAAGATTTTTAAGCACGAGCCATCTTACAATGGCCAGAAGATAAGCCAAAACAGAAAATGCTTCAAAAAATTCAATGGAAAGTGACTCAATGAAAAAATATTAATAAATATTGCAAAGTGACATGTAAAACATAATGGCAAAACACCAGTGAGAGGTGGAAATAAAACCAAAGTATAAATATATGTATGAAAAATTAATCAACTGTGAATAAAGTCCATATATATTATAAAAAATGTGTTCTTGATAAAAATCAAAAACCACCACCAACAGTCTCTGAGGATTAGCTGATGAGGACAACAACGAAGTATCACTGATGGGTGAGAACGGTAAAACCCCAAATCGAATGTGACGTCTAAGTGTGTGTCAAAACCATCACCATAGCATCTGAAGAGGCTTACCGGAAGCAGGGGACTTGAACAGACATATGTCTTACAAGTCAAAAAAGCTTATTTAGCCACCGAGGCTGGCAGGATGGGACATCAGATATCCGCAGCTTCAAATGGGGGAGAGGGGGGGTCTGCCGACAGCTTCACCCGTCCAGACGTATCAGCAGGTCAACTGAACAATGATAGCATGAACAAAGTGTGACTAATCGGTATCAAAGAGGAGCCACAAAACACTGCTGTTCACTTCCTGTCCAAGTTTAATGTGAACTTGTTGGTTAGACGTCACATTCGATTTGGGGTTTTACCGTTCTCACCCATCAGTGATACTTCGTTGTTGTCCTCATCAGCTAATCCTCAGAGACTGTTGGTGGTGGTTTTTGATTTTTATCAAGAACACATTTTTTATAATATATATGGACTTTATTCACAGTTGATTAATTTTTCATACATATATTTATACTTTGGTTTTACTCCTTACCTTTACCTCTGCGGGGAGCGGTTCAATTGCTAGCTTCAGGCTCCAGTCAAATCGCTATGTTTAAGGTTCAAGGTCCTGTGACTTATTGTTAATTTACCTTGGTCTGGGATGCCCCATGTGTGTTGTCGGGTTCGCCACGGTCAACACTTCCCCCACATAGGCCCGCTCTCCACCCGTGTTTTAGGTGGAGGCCATATATTAGTTTTGAGTTTACCAGAACTTACTGGTACAAGTGCATTCAATGTTGTGAATTTGTGCTACCACCCTTGAGGGAGTTCTCCCAACAGGTGGTCTTCTTATCTATCTTTCTTTCTCTCTGCCTCTCTTTCTTTCTCTTTCTCCCTTTCCTTCCCCTTCTTCTCTCTCTCTCCTCCCCCCCCCCCCTCTTTTTTTATTTTTTTTTATTTACAGGGAATACTTCATTCATCATCATGCCAGAAGTTACCTTGCTCTCCCTGAATGCCCACGGGCTGAATATCCTAGAGAAGGGGTCGCAGGTGCTAAGTAAAATTTGGAGAAATCGTGCCCATGTAGCCTTTCTCCAGGAGACTCATTTTAAGGCTTCAAAACTCCCAAGATTCGGGAACTTCAGGTACCCTTTCGTTTACCAAAGCTGCTCCCCAGACTCTAAATCTCGGGGGGGTAAGTGTTCTCATCTCTAAAAATGTGGCTTGGTCGTTGTCAGCTGTCCTCAGTGACAATCTGGGTCAGTACATCTTTGTGAAGGGTTCTATTTATTCTATGCCCCCAACATAGACCAGGTGGGCTTTATTGAGGGTTGCTTGGACAAACTGACTGTCACGTACCTGGTAGGTGGAGCCCGGAGTGCAGAGAACGGCCTCTCGTATACCTGTGACTCAGGAACCCCTGAAGGTGTGAACAGGGGCTCAGAAGTACAGAGGGGCACAAGTGCCTGGCTGGAACACTGGAGTAGAGAGCTGGATCCTGTAGTCAGCAGGGAGGTGCTCTGTAGTCCCGAAGCAGGTTGCAGACAGCAGGAAGGTGCACTGTAGTCCCGCAGCAGGTTGCAGA
Source organism: Aquarana catesbeiana (assembly GCF_042186555.1). Classification (NCBI taxonomy): domain Eukaryota; kingdom Metazoa; phylum Chordata; class Amphibia; order Anura; family Ranidae; genus Aquarana; species Aquarana catesbeiana. The sequence continues at coordinate 248,533,283 of NC_133328.1, read as the reverse complement.
CAGCAGGGAGGAGTACTGTAGTCCTGTAGCAGGTTGCAAACAGCAGGGAGGAGTACTGTAGTACTGTAGCAGGTTGCAGACAGCAGGGAGGTGCACTGTAGTCCTGTAGCAGGTTGCAGACAGCAGGGAGGTGCACTGTAGTCCCGTAGCAGGTTGTAGACAGCAGGGAGGTGCACTGTAGTCCTGTAGCAGGTTGCAGACAGCAGGGAGGTGCACTGTAGTCCTGTAGCAGGTTGCAGACAGCAGGGAGGTGCACTGTAGTCCCGTAGCAGGTTGCAGACAGCAGTGAGGAGTACTGTAGTCTCGCAGCAGGTTGCAGACAGCAGGGAGGTGCAGACAAGCCGGGTCAAGGTACTGGCAGGCAGATCAGGTACAGGAGGGCAAACCAAGAGAATAGTCAGAGTCCAAGCTGAGATCGGGGCAGGCAGCAAACAGGTAAGTCAGGAACAAGCCAAGTAAGTACTGGATACAGAGAAACTGGTAACAAGGGAGCAGAGGTCTCAGGAAACGCTGTAGACCGGACAGCAAGGCAGCATTGGAACAGTCTCCTTTAAATAGCCCATCTTGGCGCCAAGTGTGTTACTTGGCACTATTGCGCATGCGCGTTCGCCCATTAGCGCTATTGTGCACGCGTGTTCGCCCATTAGCGCTATTGGCGCTATTGCGCGCGCGTGAGCGCCGGATGGCACTTACAGGCATTCTTTTAATCTTCCGTTTGCTGGAATGACTACAAGAGGGCTTTTCCTGACACTGACTGACTTTGCAGAGGGGCAGGTGATCTTGGGAGGAGACCTAAACGTGGCTTTGGACCCTCTATTGGATACCTCCACGGGTTCCTCACATCTGTCGTACGCGGCCCTTCGTCGGATTTAGAAAGCCTTGACAGCTGTTCATCTGGTGGACGCGTGGAGGATTACACACAGCGACACTAGGGACTATACCTTTTTTTTGTCCCCTCATAACTCTTACTCGAGACTGGATTACTTTCTGGTACACCAATCAGCCCTTCCTTTAGTGTCTTCCAGTAGTATAGGGGTGAGATCCCTCTCAGATCACGCACCGATTTTACTGACACTCACGTTGGGTGGGGGGCAGTCTCACCAACCAGGGTCCTAGCGGTTAAATGAGAGCTTAATCCAGCAGCCACAATATGCAAAAATAGTGGAAGAGGAGATTAAAGCCTACTTTGCAACCAATACAGCTTCGGTGTCTTCACCTTGTTTGCTATGGGAGGCACACAAATGTGTAGTCAGGGGAGTACTTATTAAATTGGGAGCTAAAGTTAAGAAAGACAGACAACGAGAGGTGGACTCTCTCTTGGAGCGCATTGGGGTTCTGGAAAAGCAACATAAGCTCTCTCGCCCGAGACGTAGCCGTAGATCTACAAAACTTACCTGACTCCCTTAATTCTCTCTTGATGGCTAAAGCAAAAAACCAAATTCATGTACTCACAGAGACTATTCTATGAATTTGGTGGTAAACCTGGCAGACCCCTAGCCCGTGCATTACGTGAGACCACAGTATGTTCCTATATCCCCTCTCTGACCTCTCCTTCGGGTCAAAAAATCTTTAAATCACAAGAGATAGCCAGCTGCTTTCGCAGCTATTATGAGAAACTTTACAATTTGGCCCCTACAGTTACTGAGTCTACATCGCAGACGCACACCTCGTTAATAGACGAGTACCTGCTCACCTCAGGTGTTCCCGCGTTGACGTCTCAGGAGAGGGAAGAAATGGAAGGACATATTACAGAACAAGAAGTGCTCAAAGCCATCCAAGGTATGGAAGCACGAAAAACACCGGGACCCGATGGTTTTCCCCTGCTTTATTACCAGACGTACGTATCGCACTTGGTGCCTCGTTTTGTGCAGGCCTACAGTGCTCTCCTGGACGGGAGTCCACTCCCTAGGGACTTCTTATTTGCTCACATAGTTCTGATTCCTAAAGAGGGTAGAGATGCGACAGACTGTGCGAACTACCGCCCAATATCTATATTGAATACGGACCTCTAGATATTTACCAAAATACTAGCTAACCGCCTGATCGCCTTCGTCCCCAAACTAATCCATTACGATCAAGTAGGTTTTGTCCTGACCAGGGAAGCCAGGGATGACACGATTAGGGCCTTGAATCTTATTCAGTTGACCCGGTCCAGGAAAACTCCAATGTTGCCGATTTCAGCTGACGCGGAGAAAGCCTTTGATCGGGTCAACTGGCTCTTTATGAAACACACGTTGAAGCACCTTGGCCTAGGGCCCCATATGTGTCAATGGATAGAGGCAATCTACTCCCATCCCTCAGCAGCAGTCCGAGCCAATGAAGCAATTTCAGCCCCCTTTCCCTTGAGCAATGGGACGAGACAGGGTTGCCCATTGTCACCTTTGATATTCATATTGGTACTAGAACCCCTGCTGGCTTACATTAGAAATGATCAAAATATAAAGGGCATCAGCGCCAGCAACGGGACGAGACAGGGTTGCCCATTGCCACCTTTGATATTCATATTGGTACTAGAACCCCTGCTGGCTCACATTAGAAATGATCAAAATATAAAGGGCGTCAGCGCCGGCAACGCACAGCACAAAGTTGCGGCTTACACCGATGATTTATTATTTTTTGTGACATGCCCCGTCACTTCCATCCCCAGTTTATTGCAGGCACTTAAGACATACTCCACTCTTTCTAATTATAAAATTAATGTGCACAAATCTGAGGCTTTAAACATAAAATTACCTAAGGAGACTCTCTATATCATTCAACAGAATTTCCCCTTCTCTTGGGCTCGCCACAAAATAAAATATCTGGACGTTTATCTAACCCCCTCATTGTCAGCAGTCTTCCAAGAGAATTATGTTCCCTGGCTTGCCTCTCTACGTCTGGATCTCCAGCGCTGGCACAAGAATACCTTCTCCTGGTTCGGAAGGAACAGCATTTTAACCACTTGAGCCCCGGACCATTATGCTGCCTAAGGACCAGAGGTCTTTTTCCAATTTGGCACTGCGTCGCTTTAACTGCTAATTGCGCGGTTATGCAATGCTGTACCCAAACGAAATTTGCGTCCTTTTCTTCCCACAAATAGAGCTTTCTTTTGATGGTATTTGATCACTTCTGCAGTTTTTATTTTTTGCGCTATAAACGGAAAAAGACCGAAAATTTTGAAAAAAAATGATATTTTCTACTTTTTGTTATAAAAAAAATCCAATAAACTCAATTTTAGTCATACATTTAGGCCAAAATGTATTCGGCCACATGTCTTTGGTAAAAAAAATGTCAATAAGCGTATATTTATTGGTTTGCACAAAAGTTATAGCGTCTACAAACTAGGATACATTTTCTGGAATTTACACAGCTTTTAGTTTATGACTGCCTATGTCATTTCTTGAGGTGCTAAAATGGCAGGGCAGTACAAAACCCCCCCAAATGACCCCATTTTGGAAAGTAGACACCCCAAGGAAATTGCTGATAGGCATGTTGAACCCATTGAATATTTATTTTTTTTGTCCCAAGTGATTGAATAATGACAAAAAAAAAAAAAAAAAAAAATATTTACAAAAAGTTGTCACTAAATGATATATTGCTCACACAGGCCATGGGCCTATGTGGAATTGCACCCCAAAATATATTCAGCTACTTCTCCTGAGTACGGGGATACCACATGTGTGGGACTTTTTGGGAGCCTAGCCGCGTATGGGACCCCGAAAACCAATCACCGCCTTCAGGATTTCTAAGGGTGTAACTTTTTGATTTCACTCTTCACTGCCTATCACAGTTTCGGAGGCCATGGAATGCCCAGGTGGCACAACCCCCCCCCAAATGACCCCATTTTGAAAAGTAGACACCCCAAGCTATTTGCTGAGAGGCATATTGAGTCCATGGAATATTTTATATTTTGACACAAGTTGCGGGAAAGTGACACTTTTTTTTTTTTTGCACAAAGTTGTCACTAAATGATATATTGCTCACACAGGCCATGGGCCTATGTGGAATTGCACCCCAAAATACATTTAGCTGCTTCTCCTGAGTATAGGGATACCACATGTGTGGGACTTTTTGGGAGCCTAGCCGCGTACGGGGCCCCGAAAACCAATCACCGCCTTCAGCGTTTTTAAGGGCGTGAATTTTTGATTTTACTCTTCACTGCCTAACACCGTTTCGGAGGCCATGGAATGCCCAGGTGGCACAAAACCCCCCCAAATGACCCCATTTTGGAAAGTAGACACCCCAAGCTATTTGCTGAGAGGCATGGTGAGTATTTTGCAGCTCTCATTTGTTTTTGAAAATGAAGAAAGACAAGAAAAAACTTTTTTTTTTTTCTTTTTTCAAATTTCAAAACTTTGTGACAAAAAGTGAGGTCTGCAAAATACTCACTATACCTCTCAGCAAATAGCTTGGGGTGTCTACTTTCCAAAATGGGGTCATTTGGGGGGGTTTTGTGCCACCTGGGCATTCCATGGCCTCCGAAACTGTGATAGGCAGTGAAGAGTGAAATCAAAAATTCACGCCCCTTAGAAAGCCTGAAGGCGGTGCTTGGTTTTCGGGGTCCCGTACACGGCTAGGCTCCCAAAAAGTCTCACACATATGGTATCCCCGTACTCAGGAGAAGCAGCAGAATGTATTTTGGGGTGTAATTTCACATATTCCCATGGCATGTTTGAGCAATATATCATTTAGTGACAACTTTGTGCAAAAGAAAAAAAAAAAAAAAAAAAATTTGTCTCTTTCCCGCAACTTGTGTCGCAATATAAAATATTCCATGGACTCGACATGCCTCTCAGCAAATAGCTTGGGGTGTCTACTTTCCAAAATGGGGTCATTTGGGGGGGTTTTGAACTGTCCTGGCATTTTATGCACAACATTTAGAAGCTTATGTCACACATCACCCACTCTTCTAACCACTTGAAGACAAAGCCCTTTCTGACACTTATTTTTTACATGAAAAAGTTTTTTTTTTTTTGCAAGAAAATTACTTTGAACCCCCAAACATTATATATTTTTTTAAAGCAAATGCCCTACAGATTAAAATGGTGGGTGTTTCATTTTTTTTTTTCACACAGTATTTGCGCAGCGATTTTTCAAACGCATTTTTTGGGGAAAAAACACACTTTTTTAAATTTTAATGCACTAAAACACACTATATTGCCCAAATGTTTGATGAAATAAAAAAGATGATCTTAGACCGAGTACATGGATACCAAACATGACATGCTTTACAATTGCGCACAAACGTGCAGTGGCAACAAAATAAATACATTTTTAAAAGCCTTTAAAAGCCTTTACAGGTTACCACTTTAGATCTACAGAGGAGGTCTACTGCAAAAATTACTGCCCTCGATCTGACCTTCGCGGCGATACCTCACATGCATGGTGCAATTGCTGTTTACATTTGACGACAGACCGCCGCTTGCGTTCGCCTTAGCGCAAGAGCAGGGGGCGACAGGGGTGCTTTTTTTTTTTTTTTTTTTTTATTATTTTTTTGCTTTTTTATCTTATTTTTAAACTGTTCCTTTCATTTTTTTTTTTTTAAATCATTTTTATTGTTATCTCGGGGAATGTAAATATCCCCTATGATAGCAATAGGTAGTGACAGGTACTCTTTTTTGAAAAAATTGGGGTCTATTAGACCCTAGATCTCTCCTCTGCCCTCAAAGCATCTGACCACACCAAGATCGGTGTGATAAAATGCTTCCCCAATTTCCCAATGGCGCTATTTACATCCGGCGAAATCTAAGTCATAAAATGCTCGTAGCTTCCGGTTTCTTAGGCCATAGAGATGTTTGGAGCCACTCTTGTCTCTGATCAGCTCTATGGTCAGCTGGCTGAATCACCGGCTGCATTCTCAGAGAGAGCCAGAGAAAAACACGGAAGACGGTGGGGGGGGGGGGGCATTCCCTCCCACGGCTTGTAAAGGCAGTCTAGAGGCTAATTAGCCGCTAGGATTGCTTTTACATGAAAGCCGACCGCTGGCTGAAAAGAATGATACCAAGATGATACCTAAACCTGCAGGCATCATTCTGGTATAACCACTCAAAGTTGTGAATGGCGTACCTGAAGACAAAAAAATGGTTAACAATAAAGCACAGTAAACAATAAAGTATAAATAATTACATACCTGAAAAACAAACATGATAAAACATAATAACAATAACAATAACAATAACAATAAAACACTGCAGAATAGAATACAGTAAAAAAAGAGCAGAACAATAGAGAGAGAGAATAGAGAGAGAGAACAATAAAACGACAACTATTTTTTTTTATTTTATATATATTTTTTTTTTTTTTACACTTTTTTTGTAACTAACTTTTATAACTGTAACCGGTTCCAGGTTCGGGTCTCTCAAAATGCGATGGCATCTTGGGAGACCCTGTGAAAGTGTGCCTAGTCTGTGCAATGCTGTACCCTACGCTAATACTCAACTAGTGTATGGTAGCGTTCAAAACATTCACCAATGCAAAGACCAGGATTGTCAGGACAGGAGGGACAATAATAGCGGGTGTCACGCCTATATCCGTGTTTGCTGCAGACACAACATCTTTTTGGGGGGGTTCGTTGGGTAGGGGTACTCGGGAGCACATAAAAATGCCTCTCATGCAGCCGACTGCATTTCGTTGGGGGATGTGAATGGGGGAAGTACGGGCGCTGCAGAAGTGGTGGGTTCCCAATTAGGATTGGCGAATGCAGCAGGAAGGGCACTATGGGCACGACGGGCCTGTGTTTGTCTTTTTGGTGGCAGCGGGACACTACTTGTGCTTGTCACCTCACCAGCTTGAACTGCACTTATGGGACTCGCCACGTCACCAAGTGTTACTGCAGTGCTGGTTTGACTACGACCGGGGTGTACTAGGCCGCTGGTGCTTGCCAGTTCAATAAAAAGCTTCCAAAAAAACTGTTAGCGATCGCAGGGATCAGGCCTGACTCTGCGAACGCTGCAGTTATGCGTTTAGTGTTTTGTAAGTGACAGTGATCGATCGATACTGCACTTGGGTGGGCTGGACTGGGCCGGGCGGAGGGGCAAAACGCAGGTGCTAGCAGGTATCTGGGTTGATCCCGCTAACACTGCGTTTTTGGGAACCCTAAACTGCTGGGGACGCTAGTATAGATCTGATCTGATCGGATCAGATATTGATCCGTTCAGATACTATACCACTAAAGGAGGCGTATGCTGCGTGCGTGGGTGTTAGTGGTACTGGCGCTAACCTGACGCTGCCTGGGGCCGGTGCTTGCTAGTTCACCAAAATGCTACCAAAAAAACTGTTAGCGATCGCAGGGATCAGGCCTGACTCTGCGAACGCTGCAGTTATGCGTTTAGTGCCTTGTAAGTGTCAGTGATCGATCGATACTGCACTTGGGTGGGCTGGGCTGGGCCGGGCGGAGGGGCACAACGCAGGTGCTAGCAGGTATCTGGGCTGATCCCGCTAACACTGCGTTTTTGGGAACCCTAAACTGCTGGGGACGCTAGTATAGATCTGATCGGATCAGATATTGATCCGATCAGATACTATACCACTAAGGGAGGTGTACGGTGCGTGCGTGGGTGTTAGCGGTACTGGCGCTAACCTGACGCTGCCTGGTGCTTGCTTGCCAGTTCACCAAAATGCTACCAAAAAAACTGTTAGCGATCGCAGGGATCAGGCCTGACTCTGCGAACGCTGCAGTTATGCGTTTAGTGTTTTGTAAGTGACAGTGATCGATCGATACTGCACTTGGGTGGGCTGGGCGGAGGGGCAAAACGCAGGTGCTAGCGGGTATCTGGGCTGATCCCGCTAACACTGTGTTTTTGGGAACCCTAAACTGCTGGGGACGCTAGTATAGATCTGATCAGATCAGATATTGATCCGATCAGATACTATACCACTAAGGGAGGCGCATGCTGCGTGCGTGGGTGTTAGCGGTACTGGCGCTAATCTGACGCTGCCTGGGGCGACACATATCACCGCCGGGCGATCAGGGGGCTAAACCTTTATTAGGTAATAAACGGCGGGTGCCCTGACACTATAAAAAATAAACGAACTAACCTGCGTCACCCGTAACGGTTATACGGTGATCAGTGGTGAAAGGGTTAACTAGGGGGCAATCAAGGGGTTAAAACATTTATTAGGTAGTATATGGGGGTCCCTGTCACTATAAAACGCTGACGGCGAACCCAAATATTTACCTCACTAACTAGCGTCACCAGCGACACTAATACAGCGATCAGAAAAATGATCACTTAGCGACACTGGTGACAGGGGGTGATCAAGGGGTTAAAACTTTATTAGGGGGGGTTAGGGGGGTACCCTAGACCTAAAGGGGGGTAATACTCACTGTCCCAACACTGTAACTGTCACAAACTGACACTATGCAGTAATCAGAAAAAAAAAAAAAAAAAAAAAAAAAAAAAACCTGCTGGTGTCAGTTTGTGACAGGGGGGGGGTGATTGGGGGGGGATCGGGGGGCGATCGGGGGGGGGATCGGGGTGTTTTGTATGCCTGGCATGTTCTACTGTGTGTGTGTGTGTTGTGCACTCACATTGATGTCTTCTCCCCTCGGCGCTGGAACGGAAACTACCGAGCCGAGGGGAGATGACATCATTTCCTTTGCTGCTGTTTAGCATACAGCAGCAAAGGAGTGTTCCCATTGGCCGGCGGCGATCGCGAGGGGGGGGCCACGAACGGATGGCCTCCCCCTCATCTCGGATCGCCGGGGAACAGAACGGGACCGCTTCGGGCACCGGGGGGGGGTCCGATCGGACCCCCCACCCGCGAGAGGCAAATCACGTACATGTACGTGATTTTGCCTGCCCGTGCCGCCTTGCCGACGTAAATCGGCGTTAGGCGGTCCTTAAGTGGTTAAAGATGGCGGTTTTGCCAAAATTACTATATATCCTCCAAACACTGCCAATAACAGTCCCAAACCACTTCCTTCGTTCTGTCCGAGGGGAATTTTTTAATTTTCTATGGGGCTACAAAGCAAAAAGATTGTCTCATCATATCCTGACCTTACCAAAAGACCAGGGCGGCATGGGGTTCCCAGATCCGTTTAAATACTACCAGGCAGTTCACTTAACTAGAGCCCTAGACTGGGCCAAGCATGCCTCAGAGAAGGAGTGGGTGGGGGAAGGAACAGGCAATGACATCTCTTCCGCTCTCAACTTTGATGTGGCAGACTTCTGCCCTGCCAGTACCCCTGAAATCCCACCCTTTGATTGGGACTACTGTGTCGGTGGTTGTAAAAACGGGTTGTGTCACGTTTGTCTCCCACACTCCCTCACCTTTGTCACCTGTAATTGGCGCTCAGGAGTTCCCCTCTAGTCTGTCGGGGAGGAGGTTTAGGGAATTTCTAATGATCAACAAATTTAGGTTTCAAGACTTTCTTCACGAGGGTCGATGGAGCACTATCGAGGAAATACAAGCAATGCTATCGCCCCCTCTAGATAGATGGAGAGCAACACAGATTAGACATTTCCTCACCTCCTCGCAGTTCGTGCCATCCACTAGTCAATCCACATCTGCTTTTGAGAGGCTCTACCTGGATCCTACTCCCCTCCGTCATCTACTGTCCTTAATGCACGGGTTCCTAGTTGACCCCCAGGACGGCTTTATACCTCATTATCTACGGAAATGGGAGAGTGACCTGAGTCGGGCCTTCTCAAAAGATCAGAGAGAATGAATTTTATACTTTGCACACCGCTCCTCAATTGCGAGCAGGTTCCAGGAGGTTGGGTTTAAGATACTGACTCGCTAGTATAGAGTACCTAAGCTCCTCCATAAAATCTACCCTTCAGTTCCCTCCTCCTGCTGGCATTGTCAGCAACCTGACGGTTCGTTACTGCACATTTTCTGGACATGCTCCCTTGTTCGTCCCTTTTGGGAAGCCATTAGGCGCATAGTTCTTAGACTGACGGACATTACACTTGCAGATGACCCGGCGCAATGCCTGCTCCACCTTACCCCGATGTCGCGACGTCGATATAAGAAATCCCTCTTGATCCACCTTCTAAACGCCGCTAAAATATGCATTCCACAAAAATGGAAATGCTCAGATCCCCCGTCAGTTGGTCAGTGGATAGCTGTGGTGAACGAAATTAACCTGATGGAACAATTGACGGCTGCATTACAGCGTAAGGAGGAAAAATTCACCAAAACCTGGTTTCACTGGCACGATTTCCGATTCTCTCAAGATTACAACACCTTGGTGATCCCCTCAGTAGAGCTACAGTAACCGTGCATGTTATTCTTACCAACTGCCTCTGCCTCCATCACTCCCCCCCCCTTTTTTTTTTTTTGCCTACCCCCCTCTCCCCTTAATGACCTTACCTTCTTTCTCTCTTGTTCTCTTTTAAACCTGCCTTGGTTCTTACCATGTTCACGTCTTCTTTCCTGTCTTCTGATTTCCGAACTGTTATGTCATCTTCGTTATTTGAAAAGCCTATTTGTGTGCACCTGACTAGGGGCGAGCATATTGTTTTTCATTGTAGTACTTTATGTTTAATTTGGGTGAGCTGGTGCTATTTTTGACACCAGCTGACTTGCTATCTCCATATTGTATGTTGATGTTTTGTCTTGGGTTTTTGTATCAGCCTTTTCTCAATGTACAAGATGTCAGTGTTGGTCTTGTTTTGCCCTGTCTGGTGTACTCAATAAAAAAATGTATGGGTATTCATCTTCCACCTATGTAAGAAATGGCACCATTGAAAATAATGACATATAATGTTAGGGGCCTAAACAGCCCTAGTAAACAGCATCAAATACTGCAGTAATTAAAAAGTTGGTCATCTAATATTTTTTTTTACAAGAGACTCATCTTAAATGGTCATCCAGGGTAGAATTAAACTCTAAAAATTTCCCGGTCTGGTTTCACGGATATTCTTCTGATAAGAGATCTAAAGGAATAGCAATAGGTTTTGAAAAAATACACTATTTAATTTAAAAACAATGGAATCTGATTCCAAAGGAAGGTACTTGTTCATTAAGGGTTCCATGTTCAATATTGAATATACATTGGTGAACATATACTGTCCTAATATACATCCGTGTTCCTTTTTGAGAAAAGTAATGAATTATCTAGATAACTTTAAAGAAGGGAAAGTAATTATGGCAGGGGACTTTAATTTTGTGCTTGATCCAATCCTGAATACCCAGCCCCTCTCTCTATGTTCAGAGGGCAAACATCTTAAGGTAGTAAAATAAAAGCTACACCAGCAGCAACTCGAGGAGGCCTGGAGAATTATGCACCCTAGGGGAGGGACTTTACATATTACTCTCAGGTACACTCCTCCTATTCGAGCATTTATTACTTTTTTTGCATCATCAGTTTTTAGAGAGGCTATCAAAGGCAGAAGTGAAATCATTCACCCTCTCGGATCATGCCCCGGTTAAAGTTAGCTTGGATTTAAAGAATATACCGGATAGGCAAAGAACCTGGAGGTTGGATGAGTCACTCCTATATGATCATGGTATAGTGGAGGAATTGGAAAGGGATATGAATTTGTTCTTTAAAGAAAATAGTGTAGAGAATATTGATCCAACTGTACTGTGGGAAACCCATTATGAGAGGGAGATTAATAGCAGAAGGGGCTAAGAGGAAAAAAATTTGGACAGCTCAAAAACAATCTCTTTTACAAGAGATCCAGGATCTGGAGCAGTTACATACAAATTTAAACAATAAAGTAAAGGTGGAATTGATAGGAAAACGTGAGGCATTAAAGGAATTGATGGAGCAAGAAGCTAAACGTGCATTCATTAGAACAGCAAAAAGGCAGTATGAATTTGGTAACAGACCTGGGAAAGTGTTGGCGGTGGTGATTAAACTTAGAAGGAATCTAAACTATATTGCAAAAATGAAAGATAAAAAGGGAGAGATTAAATACTCTACTAGGGATTTAAGTAAAATTTTTTTGGAGTATTATCAATCATTATACAAAGTAAACACTATCCAAAGTTGCGAGGATAGACAAAATAGAGGCAAAAAAACAGAACAGTACCTACGGAAGATTAAGTTGCCGGTGATATCGGAGGAGGATTCAAGTAAATTAGAAAAAGATATCTCTAGTGAGGAAATTGATCAGGCAATTAGGAAAAGTAAGGCTGGTAAAAGTACGGGTCCGGACAGATATACATCCTTATATTGTAAAAAGTTTATAGGTAACCTGACGCCTTTCTATCATTTATACATGAATTCCATTGGGGAAGGCCTGCAAATTTGTCAAGAAGCCTTGGGGGCCTATATATCACTTCAATGTAAGGAAAGAAAGGATCCAACATTGAGCTCGAGCTTTAGGCCAATATCCCTGATCAATGAGGATGTTAAAATATACGCTAGGATTTTGGCCGAAAGATTGAGACCACTTATGCCTGACTGTATTGAGAAAGATCAAGCGGGTTTTGTTCCCAGGAGGGAGGCAAGAGATAATATATTAAGAACAACTTTATTGATGCATGTTGCAAAAAAGGGAAAGAAACCTGCTCTTTTTCTATCAATAGGTGCCGAAAAGGCTTTTGATAGACTAGACTGGGACTTTATGTTATGGACATTACATAGATTTGGTATGGGCCCGCGAATATTGAGGTGGATAGAGGCTTTGTACTCGAATCCTATGGCTAAAATTCAAGTTAATGAAACCCTATCTGAGACCTTTCGCGAGAGGGCTGTCCGCTCTCGCCTCTACTCTTTGTGTTTTCCTTGGAACCCCTTTTAGCTTCAATAAGAGCTAATCATAAAATTAAAGGTATAGAAGGGACAGAAACATAAGATATTCGCGTTTGCGGACGATGTTATGTTATACATAACGAATTCCACACAAACACTCCCGGAGATTTTGACAGAATTGAGTATTTATGGGGGTATTTCAAACCTCAAGTTAAATATGGAGAAAACCGAGATATTAGATATCTCGGTTTCCTCAGATGAAGAGGAATCTTCCTCAGATCTTAGAATCCTATACCCTTTAAAGTGGAGGAAGAGAGGATTGAAATACCTGGGAGTGTTTCTGTCAATACTAACAATGGATTTATATCAGGATAATTATCTTCCCCTATTGAATAAAATTAAACAAGATTTGAAAGGTTACCCTGCTCATAGACTGTCATGGTTTGACAGGATAAGCGTGAATTAAAATGATGACTCTCCCGAAAGCTTTGTATATTTTTCAGTGTCTTCTGATAAATATTCCTGTGGCTTACTTTAAAACTCTTATGCCGCGTACACACTACCGGACTTCCCGGCAGAAAAGGATTCGACGGAATCATTCCATCGGACATTCCGATCGTGTGTGGGCTTCATCTGACTTTATCTTTCGAAAATTCTGACGGACCGAGAAATAGAACATGTTTCAAATCTTTCCGACAGAATCAGTTCCTATCGGGAAAACCGCTCGTCTGTATGCTGTTCCGATGGACTAAAGACGACGCATGCTCTGAAGCAAGTACGAGACGGCAACTATTGGCTACTCGCTATTGAACTTCCTTTTTCTAGTCCCGTTGTACATGTTGTACGTCACCGCATTCTAGATGATCGGACTTTGGTGTGATCGTGTGTAGGCAAGACAGTTTCAGCAGAACTCCGTTGGAAAGTCCTTCAGAGTGTATTCTGACAGAAAGACCGGTCATGTGTACGTGGCATTAGATTGATATTACAAAAGTTTATATGAAATAAGAGAGGTAATCGCATTGCCTATAAAATTTTGAGTAGATCAAAGGAGAGGGGGGGACTATTTCTCCCAGATTTTTAAAAATATCATACGGCAGCAGTATTGCGGAGAGTTATGGACTGAGTACATGGCTCTCCGTATAAAAAAAATGAGTGTCACTTGAGGCAGAGTTGAGTAAATCAGCTCTGAATCAGATTATCTGGATCCCCAGAGAAATGGCCCTAATTACCTTAGAGACACTTAGAATATGGGATAGGCTCCTTAAAAGTAGATCTTGGCAATACAGTAGTCCTCTGATGCCCCTCACAGGTAACAACTATTTCCCTCCAGGTAAGGAAAATTAATTATATTTAAAATGGACCTCTTTGGACCATCTGAGGTTAAAAGATGTTCTGAAAGGTAATGTCCTCTGTTCATTATCGGAACTACGAGTAAAATATGGTGAAGCACCTTGGGATGTATGGAGATATAGACAACTTCAACATTTAGTAGGATCTCTCCCAAAGCCTCTTCGCTCAGCTAGTAGTCTGGATCCATGGGAAAGAATAGTCGACCAAGGGGGAAAAAATAGACAGGGGATTTCCAACGTACAGTGGGAACGGAAAGTATTCAGACCCCCTTAAATTTTTCACTCTTTGTTATATTGCAGCCATTTGCTAAAATCATTTAAGTTCATTTTTTTTCCTCGTTAATGTACGCACAGCACCCCATATTGACAGAAAAACACAGAATTGTTGACATTTTTGCAGATTTATTAAAAAAAGAAAAACTGAAATATTACATGGTCCTAAGTATTCAGACCCTTTGCTCAGTATTTAGTAGAAGCACCCTTTTGATCTAATACAGCCATGAGTCTTTTTGGGAAAGATGCAACAAGTTTTTCACACCTGGATTTGGGGATCCTCTGCTATTCCTCCTTGCAGATCCTCTCCAGTTCTGTCAGGTTGGATTGGTGGACAGCCATTTTTAGGTCTCTCCAGAGATGCTCAATTGGGTTTAAGTCAGAGCTCTGGCTGGGCCATTCAAGAACAGTCACGGAGTTGTTGTGAAGCCACTAATTCGTTATTTTAGCTGTGTTCTTAGGGTCATTGTCTTGTTGGAAGGTAAACCTTCGGCCCAGTCTGAGGTCCTGAGCACTCTGGAGAAGGTTTTCGTCCAGGATATCCCTGTATTTGGCCGCATTCATCTTTCCCTGGATTGCAACCAGTCATCCTGTCCCTGCAGCTGAAAAACACCCCCACAGCATGATGCTGCCACCACCATGCTTCACTGTTGGGACTGTATTAGACAGGTGATGAGCAGTGCCTGGTTTTCTCCACACATACCGTTTAGAATTAAGGCCAAAAAGTTCTATCTTGGTCTCATCAGACCAGAGAATCTTATTTTGCACCATCTTGGAGTCCTTCAGGTGTTTTTTAGCAAACTCCATGCAGGCTTTCATGTGTCTTGCACTGAGGAGAGGCTTGTCAGGCCACTCAGCCATAAAGCCCCGACTGGTGGAGGGCTGCAGTAATGGTTGACTTTCTACAACTTTCTCCCATCTCCCGACTGCATCTCTGGAGCTCAGCCACAGTGATCTTTGAGTTCTTCTTTACCTCTCTCACCAAGGCTCTTCTCCCCTGATAGCTCAGTTTGGCCAGCTCTAGGAAAGGTTCTGGTCATCCCAAACATCTTCCATTTAAGGATTAAGGAGGCCACTGTGCTCTTAGGAATCTTAAGTGCAGCAGAATTTTTTTGTAACCTTGGCCAGATCTGTGCCTTGCCACAATTCTGTCTCTGAGCTCTTCAGGCAGTTCCTTTGACCTCATGATTCTCATTTGCTCTGACATGCACTGTGAGCTGTAAGGTCTTATATAGACAGGTGTGTGGCTTTCCTAATCAAGTCCAATCAGTATAATCAAACACAGCTGGACTCAAATGAAGGTGTAGAACCATTTCAAGGATGATCAGAAGAAATGGACAGCACCTAAGTTAAATATATGAGTGTCACAGCAAAGGGTTTGAATACTTAGGACCATGTAATATTTCAGTTTTTCTTTTTTAATAAATCTGCAAAAATGTCAACAATTCTGTGTTTTTCTGTCAATATGGGGTGCTGTGTGTGTACATTAATGATTTTAGCAAATGGCTGCAATATAACAAAGAATGAAAAATTTAAGGGGGTCTGAATACTTTCCGTCCCCACTGTATATGGGCTGTTGACGACTCCCCCAGATGTGGACTCCATGTGTCTTTTGGAGAGTTGGGAACTAAAACTAAATCATCTACTGCCTGAAACAATGAGAAGTAAAGTTTTTGATTATGTTCACTCATCTTCAATAGACACAAGGATAAAAGAAATGAATTATAAATTATTAATGAAGTGGTATTATGTTCCAATAGAAATGCATACAATTAATCCCGACCTATCTCCTCTTTGTTGGAGGGAGTGTGGGGAGGAGGGAACTCATGCACATATATCTTGGCAGTGTCCCCTAATTAAACCATATTGGAGGGAAGTAGTAAATTGGATAAAGAAGATCAGTGGGGTTGAAACTGAATTTCATCCTTGGCAATGCCTGTTTCATGTAACGGGGATACCAAGGAAGAAATATAGAGAAGAAAACAAAAAAAGGGAAGAAGAAAAGAAAGGAAGGGAATGAGGATGATGCACGAATTTAAAGTTCTTTATCATAACCTCCCGTCACGAAGCCTGGTAAAAAAGTTTTTAAATTAAAGGCTTTGTTGAGGCCAGGCGGAGAAGTCGCATTCAAGGTGGATATCCAATGAAGCTCGCGTTGCAAGAGACCTTTTTTAAAGTCTCCGCCGCGTGAGCTTGGGTGTATGCGATCTAATAATAAAACAGAAATTTTGGGAAAAATACCACCATGGACCTGAGCAACATGCCTCCCCAGAGGAAGATCTGGGTTGGCAGTTTGCATTGCCCTGATGTGGCGGTATAAGCGTTGCCACAGTTTTTGTACTGTTTTGCCAACATAGAAGCAATTACAGCTACACAGTAGCAAGTAAACCACTCCCATGGTTTGGCAATTAGAATGATGTTTCGGTACAAAACGTATACTATTGGGTAGGAAAATGTTTTTCCTAATATCCATAAATTTACAGTAGGGGCACGATCCACATGGGAACGTACCTGTTGTTGTGCATGGATCACCTCTTGCTGAGCCACGAAGTTCACTTTGAACTAGCAGGTCACCGACAGAGGTGGCACGTCTGTAGGTGATCCACGGGGTGGGAGGAACAAAGGGTCCTATTGTGGGGTCGGATGTTAGTAAATGTCAATACTTCTTACATATTTGCAATATTTTCTTGCGATCATTGGTATATGTTGTAATTATTCTCTGGTTTTCACTTGGAGTTGCAGCTTTTTTTGGGGCCAACAAAGTATGCCTAGCATTAGAATTGGCATGTTGGAATGCTTTTTTAAAACATTTGTGGCTGTAGCTACGTTCGAGTAAAAGTTTTTTAAGTTTGTTGGCCTCATGCTTGAAGTCTTGGTAGTTGGAGCAATTACGTTTGATACGTAAATATTGCCCATAAGGAATAGAATTAATGAGTGGTTTGGGATGAAAGCTAGAGGAATGCAACACTGTATTGCCCGCAGTGGGCTTCCTATAGTGTTTACAGGACAACAGGTTAAATTCATTTTTAAAGATCTCAATGTCCAAAAAAGATTAAATCGATTCACATTTAGTGCATTGAGACATTCATCCAAAAGGGACTGGGGACCATACCAAACCACGAAGATGTCATCTATGTACCTGTGCCACATAACAACGTGGCACAGGTACATAGAGAGATCCTCGTCACTGAAATGGCATTTTCCCATTCCCCAGGTACAGATTGGTGTAGCCAGGGGCACAACAGGTGCCCATGGCTACGCCCTGCACCTGGAGGAACAGCCGACCATCAAAAGAGAACACATTATTGTTAAGTATATATTCTAGTGCAAGGAGTATGAACTTGTTAAATGAGGACTCATGGTGGCTCGTTTGGGATAGGACCTTGCGGATCTGTTAAAAAGCCTATCTCTGCACCTATACTATATTTTCATTTGGCAGGAATATACACATATACTGATGACACACATGTACTGTATATATTTTTTTATTTGATAGATTTGCACCCTCCTTATCTTTTTGGCGGGTCCTGTGAGCTCTGACTAACCGCTCCACTCTCTCAGGGTCTAGCTTACCTGTCTCTCCAAGTTATGTTTTGACGCATGTCCCACTCATTTTGCACCCAAGCGCGCAGTAAAAAGTTAATCCTATCTAGGTTATTCCAACTTGATAAATCAACCTAGTGGACTTTTGGATGTGGGAGTTCATCTATCATCAATATTGCTGTGTATCTTGTCATTGTCATTGCAGAGGAACATGCATTTATTGTGAGTACCATTGTAAATGATACATGCTTTTTATGTCTGTCTTGTCAGCATGCTTTATTTGAACTCCTGAAGAAGGAAATATAGTGTCATGAAAGGAAATTTATCTTTTTATGCTCTCTGAAACATGCTGGGTCCTTATGTAGCCATTTCTGGTCTCTGTTACCCAGTTTTCAGAAGTGGTTTTTGCTGCAGCGTGTAATACTGTGCAATACTCCTGTTCTTCATTTGCTATTCAATGCTTTTAGTAATGGTATTTGTCATTTTTGTACTATTTTTGTATATTGAATAAAATTTATATATTTTTTATCTGTTTTTCTATTTACCATACTTTGATCCTGTGTTGGTTTTCTGCCCATAGCATCCCTTTTGGGGCATTTCTCTCTCTTCACTGTACACCACACATAAGTAAAGTAATGGGTATGTGAAGGGGGTGGGTGTTTTTTTTTTTTTTTTCTTACGGATTATGTATATCACCAAGGAGAAATATAATGATTGTGGAGAGTGAGACTCTCTCCTCTTCATAAATAAATAAACAAAAAAGGCCAGGTTAAAGTTACAGTATCACATATATAAGGTGAAAGTCACTAAGAGCATTTAACATTATAGCGAATTCACACAACACAGTATGGGATAAAGGACAACAATGATTGGGAACAAGAAAATGGTGGAGTGGGGGGGGGGGGGGTATTAAAATAAAGGAAAAAGGAAATGGGCTCACTATAAAGTTTGGAGGTTTTCCTCAATTTTTTTTTGTGTTGGGGGGAATGGGAGAGGGGGGAGATGGCGGAATACCCTTAACATTTCTGGAATGTATTTTGAGATGGATCCATGTGTTATGTTGATTTGTGGTCATTATGTGTTTCTTTTTATGTATGTATATGTATGTTGAGTACGCTTATACACAGAGGCGTTGCAAGGGGGTGGCTACTGGGGCTATAGCCCCGAATCTAGGGCCCATAGCCCCGAGTCTCTAGGGCAGGGGTCAGCAAGCCCCTGCAGAGTGATCCTGGAAAACCACCTCCCACACGCAAAAGCCAGTCTGATATTCAGCGGCTGTATATGAGAAGCTGTGCGGCTGGTTCCCGCCCACCTCCTTCACGCTGACATTGGCACTATCGATCTGTGCAGTGAGGGAGTCGGATGCCCTGGGGTCAGACAGAGTAGTAGTAAGTGGCAGCGGCAGTCTTTTCTCATCTGGGTCATGGCCAGGCTTCTGTATGTTGAGTGTTCATCTGTTGTTTCTGAGCACTGACCATGTTGGCTGTGGATGGAGTTTTTTTTTAACAGGTTGGTTGTATAAGCAGGGTGTCACTACAGGGGCGGAGGGCTGCTGTGCTTAAAAATCTCGGGAGTCAGGTATTTTCCTGCCCCTGCCTAATGCAGCTCAAAGTGCACACAGGGAGGGGTCCACTCCCCCACTGCTTGCAGAGAGCATACGACCAGCTGACTGAGTGCACAAGTGACAGATAAGAGTGTTATCTCTCCCCCCTCGGCTGAGAGGCCTGAGAACAGAGCACCTGGAGCTGCATGCCGGAGTTCTGGATGCCTTTGCCCTACAGATGGTCTTTTGCCTGTTCCAAGTCACAAAGCTCTGCATCCCTAACAAGTTTCCTGATGAAATGCTCCCCTGGGATAAGGTCAGCAAAGAGACACAGACAGGGCCAGAGCAGAAAGGAATGCTCAGGTCCAGGACAGGGGGAGAGGGTGAGGGGGGATCGGGGTGGTGGCAGCCTGGCATTGAACTACAGTGAACAGTAAAGTTGGGACAGAAGTGACAGCAGTAAAGAGAAGAGAGCTTGAAGGAGCAGGCTCTGCTGTATTCTCCCTCCTCCATCTCCCCCCTCTAGTCAGAACAGTGCTGTATTATACATTACTGCCCACTCTGTACTCTGCCCTCCCCACTTGCCCTGCACTGTGCCCCCCCCGCCTGCTCTGCACCCACCTGCCCAGCCTGTACTGTACCCTGAAGCCTTCACTGCACTGTACCCTCCTGCTTTCCCCGTACTGTACCCTCCTGCCCGCCCTGCACTATACCCTCCTGCCTTCCTTGCACTGTACCCTTTTCCCCGCCCTGCACTGTACCCTCCTGCCGCCCTGCACTGTACCCTCCTGCCCGCCCTGCACTGTACCCTCCTGCCTGCCCTGCACCTTCCTGCCCACCCTGTACTGTACCCTCCTGCCTGCCCTGCACTGTACCCTCCTGCCCGCCTTGCACCCTCCTGCCTTCTCTGCACTGTTCCCCTTCTGCCCGCCCTGCACTGTGCTCTCCTGCCCGCCCTGCACTGTACCCTGCTACCAACCCTGTACTGTACCCTCCTGCCCACCCTATACTGTCCCCACCTGCTCACAATGTACTGGCTTTGTGAGAAATGCTTTATATCTGTCTTTGTGAGAAATGCTTTATATCTGGCTTTGTGAGCAATGCTTTATATCTGGCTTTGTGAGCAATGCTTTATAATTGGCTTTGTGAGTACTGCAAAGCCAGTTTTATAAAGCATTTTTTTTTACAAAGCCAGTTACAAAGTATTTATCACTAAGCCAGATATAATGCATTTCTTACAAAGTCAGTTATAAAAGAGTACTGCTTTATATCTGGCTTTGTGAGCAATGCTTTATAACTGGCTGCGCTATACACTGTAAAAAAAATTCCAAAACTGTGTATAAACAATAGAAGAAAAAGAATCAACAAATAATACTGGGCAATAAATTTTAATGCAAACATTAATAAAGTAAATAGTGCTTAAAGTGCATATACTGTATTTAAACATATGTTTACTCATTCAAGTGCATCAACAATAGTAATTCATCAATGAAGTCCATTCAAGATATGCAGCGAGTCAAAATCTTGTGATGGTGCTCCAATATTTTCAATGCGACAGCACATGTGTGCTTCCCCCCGCATGCAGATATGTAACAATATTATATATATATATATATATATATATATATATATACATACATACACACACACACACACACACACACATGTATATTATATACATGTGTATGCCCGCCCAAGCGTATGACTTTCTTTACTTCGCTGCTATGGGCTCTAGCCCCAGATCCTTTGTAGACCTAGCAATGCCCCTGCTTATACATAAGGTTTTGAAATGAAATGATATGGAATGTTTTATATGAAAAATATCTTAACAAAAAAAAAAAAAGGTATACGAGGGATCAACCCTGCCACGAAGTGCGTCTCTTGCAAAAAAACGATCTCTGCCTTCATGTGACACAGTTCATGCCAGAGGCGGTCCCTCTTACCAATCGAACAAAGCCCTCTCACATTATATGATACAATCTTCATTCTACCTGCCATTCTCTCATTACTCCCATGAGTCTCTTATTATACTGCTGTGCCTGAACGGTGTCTGCGCTCGGCCTATTGAGCTCTCTTTCCTTGGATGCATCTGATGAGAAGAAGGAGGAGGAAAAGAAGAAAAAAACACACAAAACCATCTAAAAACCATAACCTACTATGCCACTGTCTGTGGCACATCCCCCTAAAGGGAGGGTGAATCCGGGCAGAGGTACACCATCTGTGCCCGGAGTCCCGCCCTTCCGCCTTATGGCAGAAAACAAAAAACCTTGTCCTATTACCGACCTATTGGGGAAAAGATGAATAAAAACATGAACAGGGTACCTTGTGAACCCCGGGCTTCCGTTTATATTTTTATATCTTTTTTTTTGCGGTATTTCAGCGTATTGCCTAAAAAATTCCCACTAAAGGGGAGAAAACAGGAAAATATTTAGGGGGCAAAAAAAGGAAGGGAAAAAAAAAGTAAAAAAAAAGGGGGAGGGTGGTGGGGGACTAAGAGGACATTGGGAAAAACAACATCTGTCCCCCCCCCAAAAAAAGGGGGGTAATAAAAGGGATAAAAAACGGGGGGTGGTAGGGGATTAAGAGAGAACAGAGGGGAAAAAACAACCTCTCCCACCACCCAAAACATCCCCCCCAATCAACTCTAGGCAATCTGCTCCTTTCTTCTTAGCCTTTTTCACTGTACACCACTACTCAGGCATATCTTTCTATGACCGGATTATAGTCCTGTTTTATCCACATCCACATCAATTTTCCGTCAACCTTTAACTGGCACTTGTTGCCATAATTCTGGTTGTTGTAGTGATGGTTTATAGTTATTCAAGCTCCAATCCGGAAAGTCCACCAGGGAGAGCTCCAGCACCTCTATGAAATGTTGCAAGTCATCTTTCGTTTTAATTGTTGCTATTTTCCCATTCCGGGTTGCTACAACCTTAAAGGGATATCCCCAGCAATATTTAATCATTCTGCGTTGCATAAGAGTTCTATATGATAAATATGGAAATAAGGCTATTTGTGCACCTTCAAAATCAACCTTGGATTTATTACGGGCTGCTTTCACAATGGCTTCTTTCACTGGATATCTATGTAGTTTACAAATGACATCTCTTGGTTTTTCTGCATTTTGGGGGGTAGGGAAGAGGCCACGATGGACTCTGTCTATTTCAATCTTATCCAGTGCAGGTGGCCCCAGAATTAACTGAAACAGACTGATCACCTTTGAAAGCAATTTGAAATGTTGTTTTATTTCAGCAGACCCCTTATATGTATATTTTGCCTACGAACTCTATTTTCTTGATTATCCATTTGATCTAACAGAGAATTCAACACTTCCTCGTGATGTTTTGTCATATCTTGGATATCAGCCACTCCTTGTCTAATATCATCCTGGCCCATCTCCATTTCCTCTACTCTTTGTCCCAGTGCCCTATTTCCTCCCTTAACCCCTCCACAGCCTATTTGCAGGATGATTGAACAGTAGTTATAAGTAATTGAATATCTTTCAGGAAGATATTTAATTACTTTCTTACTTTTTTGTAGGAAGGGCTCTCAAATGTTCTCTTAAGTCCCAATCCACTATTAACTCTGATTGAGATGCACTTAGTTCATTATTAAGATCACCATACAAAGGGTTAACATACTGCACCTGCCCTGTAGAGGCTGTCTCTGGATTCATCACAAGTTCTTTGCTGATTTTTGCTGATTCACTGCTGGGTTTTGTAGTACCATGACTTTCAACTTCCAGGGATTCAACCGTCCCTCCTGGGATTCCCTCCAGCTCCTGAAGACTCGGGTCCCCTCCAATATACTCCCCTCCGGACCCTCTGTTCCACCAGCATAAACCGAGGTGTCTCTCCCTTCTCCTGGGAGATCCCTTTCTAGGGTTGTACAGCTCTGCTTTGGGCTCAGAGGTATTTGGCCATTGCCATGTGCTGCAACACCCCTTCCGAAGCCTGTCACTCCTCGGCCCTGTACGGAGGGATTGCATCCGACCCTCCCCGGTCCCCCCTCATATCAGGGGAGCCGAACTTCCTTCCCTCCTGGACCGGGGTTCTTTTAATTGCGCTCCCAGGATTCACACTCTGCACCAAGAGGTAAGCTCTAAGCCCGTTAGCCTGGCTCTTTCCACCACCCCCAGGCGGAAGTGCAGCTGTACGGTGGCGCGTGGACATGCTTTAGCCGGTGTGGAGCCTTTAGAACACCCCAGCCTATCTTCCTGGAGCTCACTGAGCAGCACGCTCAGTCAGCGTGTCTGTTCATGCCACGCCCCGTAGATATACAACGGGGACGGAAAGTATTCAGACCCCTTTCCATTTTTCACTCTTTGTTATATTGCAGCCATTTGCTAAAATCATTTAAGTTCATTTTTTTTCCTCACTAATGTAAACACAGCACCCCATATTGACAGAAAAACACAGAATTGTTGACATTTTTGCAGATTTATTAAAAAAGAAAAACTGAAATATCACATGGTCCTAAGTATTCAGACCCTTTGCTCAGTATTTAGTAGAAGCACCCTTTTGATCTAATACACCCATGAGTCTTTTTGGGAAAGATGCAACAAGTTTTTCACACCTGGATTTGGGGATCCTCTGCCATTCCTCCTTGCAGATCCTCTCCAGTTCTGTCAGGTTGGATGGTAAACGTTGGTGGACAGCCATTTTTAGGTCTCTCCAGAGATGCTCAATTGGGTTTAAGTCAGGGCTCTGGCTGGGTCATTCAAGAACAGTCACAGAGTTGTTGTGAAGCCACTCCTTCCTTATTTTGGCTGTGTGCTTAGGGTCATTGTCTTGTTGGAAGGTAAACCTTCGGCCCAGTCTGAGGTCCTGAGCATTCTGGCGAAGGTTTTCGTCCAGGATATCCCTGTACTTGGCCGAATTCATCTTTCCCTCGATTGCAACCAGTCGTCCTGTCCCTGCAGCTGAAAAACACCCCCACAGCATGATGCCGCCACCACCATGCTTCACTGTTGGGACTGTGTTGGACAGGTGATGAGCAGTGCCTGGTTTTCTCCACACATACCGTTTAGAATTAAGGCCAAAAAGTTCTATCTTGGTCTCATCAGACCAAAGAATCTTATTTCTCACCATCTTGGAGTCCTTCAGGTGTTTTTTTAGCAAACTCCATGCAGGCTTTCATGTGTCTTGCACTGAGGAGAGGCTTCCGTCGGACAACTCAGCTTTAAAGCCCCGACTGGTGGAGGGCTGCAGTGATGGTTGACTTTCTACAACTTTCTCCCATCTCCCGACTGCATCTCTGGAGCTCAGCCACAGTGATCTTTGGGTTCTTCTTTACCTCTCTCACCAAGGCTCTTCTCCCCCGATAGCTCAGTTTGGCCGGACGGCCTGCTCTTGGAAGGGTTCTGGTTGTCCCAAACGTCTTCCATTTAAGGATTATGGAGGCCACTGTGCTCTTAGGAACCTTAAGTGCAGCAGAAATTTTTTGTAACCTTGGCCAGATCTGTGCCTTGCCACAATTCTGTCTCTGAGCTATTCAGGCAGTTCCTTTGACCTCATGATTCTCATTTGCTCTGACATGCACTGTGAGCTGTAAGGTCTTATATAGACATGCGTGTCGCTTTCCTAATCAAGTCCAATCAGTATAATCAAACACAGCTGGACTCAGATGAAGGTGTAGAACCATCTCAAGGATGATCAGAAGAAATGGACAGCACCTGAGTTAACCACTTGAGCCCCGGACCATTATGCTGCCTAAGGACCAGAGGTCTTTTTCCAATTTGGCACTGCGTCGCTTTAACTGCTAATTGCGCGGTCATGCAATGCTGTACCCAAACGAAATTTGCGTCCTTTTCTTCCCACAAATAGAGCTTTCTTTTGATGGTATTTGATCACCTCTGCAGTTTTTATTTTTTGCGCTATAAACGGAAAAAGACCGAAAATTTTGAAAAAAAATAATATTTTCTACTTTTTGTTATAAAAAAAATCCAATAAACTAAATTTTAGTCATACATTTAGGCCAAAATGTATTCGGCCACATGTCTTTGGTAAAAAAAATGTCAATAAGCATATATTTATTGGTTTGCGCAAAAGTTATAGCGTCTACAAACTAGGGTACATATTCTGTAATTTACACAGCTTTTAGTTTATGACTGCCTATGTCATTTCTTGAGGTGCTAAAATGGCAGGGCAGTACAAAACCCCCCCAAACGACCCCATTTTGGAAAGTAGACACCCCAAGGAAATTGCTGAGAGGCATGTTGAACCCATTGAATATTTATTTTTTTTGTCCCAAGTGATTGAATAATGACAAAAAAAATAAATAAATAAATATTTACAAAAAGTTGTCACTAAATGATATATTGCTCACACAGGCCATGGGCCTATGTGGAATTGCACCCCAAAATACATTCAGCTGCTTCTCCTGAGTATGGGGATACCACATGTGTGGGACTTTTTGGGAGCTTAGCCGCGTACGGGGCCCCGAAAACCAAGCACCGCCTTCAGGATTTCTAAGGGTGTACATTTTTGATTTCACTCTTCACTGCCTATCACAGTTTCGGAGGCCATGGAATGCCCAGGTGGCACAAAACCCCCCCAAATGACCCCATTTTGGAAAGTAGACACCCCAAGCTATTTGCTGAGAGGCATATTGAGTCCATGGAATATTTTATATTTTGACACAAGTTGCTGGAAAGTGACACTTTTTTTTTTTTTTTTTTTTTGCACAAAGTTGTCACTAAATGATATATTGCTCACACAGGCCATGGGCATATGTGGAATTGCACCCCAAAATACATTTAGCTGCTTCTCCTGAGTATGGGGATACCACATGTGTGGGACTTTTTGGGAGCCTAGCCACGTACGGGGCCCCGAAAACCAAGCACCGCCTTCAGGATTTCTAAGGGTGAAAATTTTTGATTTCACTCTTCACTGCCTATCACAGTTTCGGAGGCCATGGAATGCCCAGGTGGCACAAAACCCCCCCAAATGACCCCATTTTGGAAAGTAGACACCCCAAGCTATTTGCTGAGAGGCATGGTGAGTATTTTGCAGCTCTCATTTGTTTTTGAGAATGAAGAAAGACAAGAAAAAACATTTTTTTTTTCTTTTTTCAATTTTCAAAACTTTGTGACAAAAAGTGAGGTCTGCAAAATACTCACTATACCTCTCAGCAAATAGCTTTGGGTGTCTACTTTCCAAAATGGGGTCATTTGCGGGGGGTTTGTGCCACCTGGGCTTTCCATGGCCTCCGAAACTGTGATAGGCAGTGAAGAGTGAAATCAAAAATTCACGCCCTTAGAAAGCCTGAAGGCGGTGCTTGGTTTTCGGGGTCCCGTACGCGGCTAGGCTCCCAAAAAGTCTCACACATGTGGTATCCCCGTACTCAGGAGAAGCAGCAGAATGTATTTTGGGGTGTAATTTCACATATTCCCATGGCATGTTTGAGCAATATATCATTTAGTGACAACTTTGTGCAAAAAAAAAAAAAAATTTGTCTCTTTCCCGCAACTTGTGTCGCAATATAAAATATTCCATGGACTCGACATGCCTCTCAGCAAATAGCTTGGGGTGTCTACTTTCCAAAATGGGGTAATTTGGGGGGGTTTTGAACTGTCCTGGCATTTTATGCACAACATTTAGAAGCTTATGTCACACATCACTCACTCTTCTAACCACTTGAAGACAAAGCCCTTTCTGACACTCATTGTTTACATGAAAAAGTTATTTTTTTTTGCAAAAAAATTACTTTGAACCCACAAACATTATATATTTTTTTAAAGCAAATGCCCTACAGATTAAAATGGTGGGTGTTTCATTTTTTTTTTTCACGCAGTATTTGCGCAGTGATTTTTCAAATGCATTTTTTGGGGAAAAAACACACTTTTTTAAATTTTAATGCACTAAAACACACTATATTGCCCAAATGTTTGATGAAATAAAAAAGATGATCTTAGGCCGAGTACATGGATACCAAACATGACATGCTTTAAAATTGCGCACAAACGTGCAGTGGCAACAAAATAAATACAATTTTAAAAGCCTTTAAAAGCCTTTACAGGTTACCACTTTAGATTTACAGAGGAGGTCTACTGCAAAAATTACTGCCCTCGATCTGACCTTCGCGGCGATACCTCACATGCATGGTACAATTGCTGTTTACGTTTGACGACAGACCGCCGCTTGCGTTCGCCTTAGCGCGAGAGCAGGGGGCGACAGGGGTGCTTTTTTTTTTTTTCTTTATTATTTTTTTTCTTTTTTATTTTATTTTTAAACTGTTCCTTTCATTTTTTTTTTTTTTTAATCATTTTTATTGTTATCTCGGGGAATGTAAATATCCCCTATGATAGCAATAGGTAGTGACAGGTACTCTTTTTTGAAAAAATTGGGGTCTATTAGACCCTAGATCTCTCCTCTGCCCTCAAAGCATCTGACGACACCAAGATCGGTGTGATAAAATGCTTCCCCAATTTCCCAATGGCGCTATTTACATCCGGCGAAATCTAAGTCATAAAATGCTCGTAGCTTCCGGTTTCTTAGGCCATAGAGATGTTTGGAGCCACTCTAGTCTCTAATCAGCTCTATGGTCAGCTGGCTGAATCACCGGCTGCATTCTCAGGTTCCCTGTTGAGACAGGAGAGCCAGAGAAAAACACGGAAGATGGTGGGGGGGGCATTCCCTCCCACGGCTTGTAAAAGCAGTCTAGAGGCTAATTAGCTGCTAGGATTGCTTTTACATGAAAGCCGACCGCTGGCTGAAAAGAATGATACCAAGATGATACCTAAACCTGCAGGCATCATTCTGGTATAACCATTCAAAGTCGTGAATGGCGTACCTGAAGACAAAAAAATGGTTAACAATAAAGCACAGTAAACGGTAAAGTATAAAAAAATTGCATACCTGAAAAGCAAACATGATAAAACATAATAACAATAAAACATTGCAGAATAGAATACAGTAAAAAAGAGCAGAACAATAGAGAGAGAGAATAGAGAGAGAGAGAGAGAACAAAGAAACGACAACTATTTTTTTTTATTTTATATATATTTTTTTTTTTTTTACACTTTTTTTGTAACTAACTTTTATAACGGTAACCGGTTCCAGGTTCGGGTCTCTCAAAATGCGATGGCATCTTGGGAGACCCTGTGAAAGTGTGCCTAGTCTGTGCAATGCTGTACCCTACGCTAATACTCAACTAATGAATGGTAGCGTTCAAAACATTCACCAATGCAAAGACCAGGATTGTCAGGACAGGAGGGACAATAATAGCGGGTGTCACGCCTATATCCGCGCTTGCTGCAGACACAACATCTTTTTTGGGGGGGTTCGTTGGGTAGGGGTACTCGGGAGGACATAAAGAAAATGCCTCTCATGCAGCCGACTGCATTTGGTTGGGGATGTGAATGGGGGAAGTACGGGCTTCTGCAGCGCCCGTACTTCCCCCATTCACATCCCCAACCAAATGCAGTCGGGTTCCGAATTAGGATTGGCGAATGCAGCAGGAAGGGCATTATGGGCACGATGGGCCTGTGTTTGTCTTCTTGGTGGCAGTGCGACACTACTTGTGCTTGCCACCTCACCAGCTTGAACTGCACTTATGGGACTCGCCACGTCACCAAGTGTTACTGCAGTGCTGGTTTGACTACGACCGGGGTGTACTAGGCCGCTGGCGCTTGCCAGTTCAATAAAAAGCTACCAAAAAAACTGTTATGCCCCGTACACACGGTCGGATTTTCCGATGGATAATGTCCGATCGGAGCGTGTTGTCGGAAATTCCGACCGTGTGTGGGCACCATCGGACATTTTCCATCGGATTTTCCGACACACAAAGTTGGACAGCAGGAGATAAAATTTTCCGACAACAAAATCCGATCGCGTCAATTCCGACCGTGTGTGGCCTGTTCCGACGCACAAAGTGCCACGCATGTTCAGAAGAAATTCCACCACGGGACAGCTCGTTCTGGTAAACTTAGCGTTCGCAATGGATACAGCACTTTCGTCATGCTGCAATGTTCAAAATGGTTTAATACAGCGCACTCTCTTCTTCTTTATAATGTGACAAGAATTAAGTCGTTTTGCTGCTCGTATTCACACACACTTCTCACAAACTTTTATTTGTGTTGTTTTAGTGGGATTCCCTGAATATATTGTTATTAGTTGTCACATCTGACAGTTTTATATTTTTTATTTTTTTTTTATTTTGGATTTTAAGCCTTTTTTTTTATTTAATGTTTGGATTTTTTCCAAGGCTGATCTTTGTTCAATGTTATTTTTATTTTTACTCCAGAATATTTTTGGGTGTGTTTTGTGTGTCAGGTTACCCCAACACCATTGATATCTTTTATTATTTAATCTCAAGGAGATTGTTTGGTGTTGGTGTCCCTTGTTCATTTCACATTGTATATTTGAAATGTACCTGAATCCTCACAAACAAACTGTCCTTTTTGAAGTAAAACACATAGGAGAGTATAATTCAAAACAAAAATCCTTTATTAAGGGATCAGAACCAAACAAAGAGGAAGGCAACACTGGATCAACAAGAGAAATTAGCGAAGCCTGGGACCCCCACGGCAGACATCAATTCTTCAACATCAAAATTGGTGGCCTGAGGAGTCCATATGTAAGGGAGGGCAGTCTGGTCCGGGATTCACTGAGACTTGGATAGCAGCAGATGACATCTGTGTCCGCAGGCTGTGGTACCACAAGAGGCTGCATTTTTTGGCCCACCAGACTGGATCCAGGGTCCTCACTGTCTGGTCTTCCTTTCACACTTTACTTCCGGGCTGTGGCTGTGCAGTTGGAGATGTGGCAGGAGGAGGAGTAGGACCTGGAGGAGGAGTAGGACCTGCAGGAGGAGGAGGAGGACCATCCCAAAGCTGTGTGTGAGGTGTAATTTGGCCCCTCATACCTTTCGCCAGAGCCTCAGATATGAGGGCCTCACACATGGCTTTTTGGCCCTCCTCCATCCTCTGCATTTTATATGCAATGAAGGCAGCAATGTTCTCCTGCCTGGTGTGTGGTGCTCCCAGGACCTCTGTAGCCCTACAAAAGAATCTGATAGCCGCCTCCTCTAGGGCACTCCTCCTACTGCCACTTTCTGTTTCCGGGGGGGTGGAGGGACCTGCAGATCAGCCAGCCGGCTCGGCCCGGCCACCTCCTGGCTGAGACTTCCCTGTGTATGAAAAAGGGACATAGTTGTAATGTTTTGCATCATCAATCACAATCCTTAATTAGTACTCCCAACTAACATATAGTTCACATCATTGATTGGACAAGCAGAAATATTTAGAGGAATGCTATACCTGGCTCAATCTGGGCTCCTCCACATGCGGCCTGGAAGGCCCAGGTTGGGCGTCAGAAGCCTCAGCCGGGGGGGAAGGAAGCGTGGAAGGAAGACTGGAGAGGGATGGCCTGGGTTCAGTCTGGCCTGCCAGAAAGTGCAGCCTGTCGTAGTACAACATCCTGGGGACATAGATGTCACCTGCTGCTCCGGATCTCTGCGAATCAAGGAC
This sequence comes from Aquarana catesbeiana, assembly GCF_042186555.1. Lineage (NCBI taxonomy): Eukaryota > Metazoa > Chordata > Amphibia > Anura > Ranidae > Aquarana > Aquarana catesbeiana. Next base: position 248,502,477 of record NC_133328.1, on the reverse strand, counting down.
TTTATTGCGCTCCCTCAGATATGTGCTCCTCAGGCCACCAATGAAAATCTTTAAAAAAGTGATGTCTGCCGTGGGGATCACCTGCTTCACAATTTCACACAATTGCTCCAGTGCTGCCTTCCTCTTTGCTTGGTTCTTGTAATGGGGGTGTTTAATCTCCCACAGACAGGGCAGCTCCCTTAGCATCTCTATGAAGACTGAAATGAAGTCCTTATCTTTCAGTACCATATCCATGTTCACTGCAAGACACAACACAAGACAAAGCCTAATGTCACACAAAACTCTCCTAATCTTGTTACAATATAGGCCTCAATCTAGAAGCAGTATAGGCCCAAGTTTGTCTCTTACCTTCGTTCTTACGATCGCCGCGTCCAATGCTCCTTCCTCCGCTCACAGATCAAACGTAATACGCACGCGTGTTACGCTTTATATACACTGCGCATGCGTGTAACTCCGCCCGCCCCTGACGTTCTTTCTAGTGTATTCCCCGCCCCTTTTCGTTTGGCGCAGTGGGGGAAGAGCATGATGGTGGACATACAGCAGGTGCGGGCTAATTGTAGCAACGAGGAGGAGGAGGAAAGCCCGGATCCAGGCACGTCCCGATCCAAAAGGAGACGTTTTAAGGCCACAAATATGTCGTTTGGGGAGATGTTGGAGATGGTCGACATCATGAGGAAGTCCGACTATGACGGAAAATATGGGCCTTACCCCAACCCGAACATCCGAAAGGCCAAGATCATGGCGAAAGTGGTCAGGAGTCTAGAGCGGAATTTCGGGGTACGAAGGTCTAAAGATCAGCTCAGGAAGCGGTGGTTGAACCTGAAGTTGAGAGAGCCAGAGCAGTACCGAAAGATCCGGAGAGTGCTGCAAAAAAGTAAGTAGTTGTGCTGTGTTCCTATTCTTTCTGTCTTTATTACGTTCGTTCTGCTCCATATGCTTTTATTAGTTGTAACGTTTCAAAAGGTCAACTTTAATGTTCATGGGCACATTATTCGTTCGTATCAAACATTTTTCTTTCGGCCTCTAGAACACCATTGTTTAGGCCATATGCATTTTTTTACACATTTTTGGGGGCCTACTTGGATGCCAAATATTTGTTTGTGTAGATGGGTTTGTTACTAGAATGAAATGCAAACTAGATTGTGTGTAAGGAGAGGACACTGAGCAGCTGTTTTCACATCTGGACACTGGAGCACTAGTGTGGGACACAAGAACACCATTTTTATTAGGGGGGGCCACACAGGTGCTCCAGTGTATACTATAGGGGGGGGCTACATCTGTGAAGCTTGTACCAAACAGGTAAAGTATTGCAGCTTGACAAAGGGCAATAAAAAATATACATCTTGGAACTCTGCTAAAATAGACAATTGTACCCCACTTCTGAGCAATGTTTCCTATTTCTAGTTCTGCCATCAAATATCTGTGTGCTAAGTATACCATTTTTGTTTTACATAGGGGAGAAAAGACTCGGACACCCCTCATCCCAGGAGACCAGAGACCCCCCCCCCCCTCTGGAAGAAGGGGAAATACCCCCAACCCAAGAAGCTGAGCAGGAGGAAGAAGAAGACGTGGTGGAGATTGGCACCACAACAGGTGAGTGTCTGCGACCACAGGCTCAGGTAAAAGAGATGGTTGGTGGCAGATTTTTGAGACCTTTTTTTTTGTTCTTAATCTCTTTTTAGGTGATCGTGATCCAGAACGCTTTACATCTGAAAGTGCCCAGATACTGATCGGGGAGATCATGGGGTGTAATCTCCAATTGCAAAACATCCAGCAACAAATCAGTGATGTTATTAAAAAAAATAATAACATCATTGATGTTTTGGGGCGAATTTAAACCCCACAAAATCACCTGTTTTATCGTACCAAAATTTTTTAAATGTTTAGAAAAGCCAAATTTGGAGGATGCACACAGTGTGCCAACATGTGCTATCTGCCATCACGGGATATCAATGGACGCGTTTTGGGGGTGCAACCCCTTCCTCAATTATAAAGTAGCGTTGAGGAAGGGCTTGCTCCCCCCAAACACGTCCCTTGATCCCCCCTGATGGCAGATAGCACATGTTGACATTCGTAAATTGGTGTGCATCTTCCAAATTTGGCTTTTCCAGGGGTGATTTCCCCCCATCTGAACGCTATATCAAACACAGTTCCTAAATACTGATGTCTGATATAGCCTTCAGGTTTTACCTAATGTGAACTTTGTAAGTTCAAGTTTTTTGGCTTTCTTGTTGGTTTTACACAGGCCTGTTTTATCTGAAATGGATATTTTGATTTTTCATAATGCTACTGCAAACATTGTTATACAACAAACATGTTGGTTTGTTTTAAAAACCTTTGGGAAATGCACATGTGATTGTGCACGTATAAAAAAGTGCCTTACTCAAGAATGTGTGGATTATTGTCTCAACACTACAACACTTTTGGGGTGATGTAATTGCTGTTTTATGCAAAAATGGGGGTTATTTCCTAAGGGCAAATCCTCTTTGCACTACAAGTGCAGGTTCAGTGCAGTTGCAAGTGCACTTGTAGTGAAATGTGTTTTTGCATTTAGGAAGTACCAGCCAACACTGTTTTTTATAAGGTTACCCAATCACGACATTTTCTGCACTCAACACATTTCTGTCAGGGTCAGCTAAAACAAACACAAGCAGTAAATGTCCACAAAGAATTTCTTTTGGTTGTTTTTTATTTGAAAAAGGTGTCACAGATTGTCTGGCATATTGATAGCCCCCCTACCCGCAAAGAACTCCAGGTAGCGTAACCGGACATCATGGGCATTCAGGGAGGGCAAGCCAGGACGGCCACTTTCAAGCGCCGTCAGTGTTGATGGATTAGGGATTCCGGCCTCAGGCCCAACTGAGCCAGCATAGTTGGCTGAATGTTTTCTTAAAAAATTATGGAGAACACAGCAGGCAAGTATTATATGGTTCAGTTTATACTCCGCCATATGGATGGGTGTCAGAAATAATCGGAACCGGCTGGCCAGGATTCCAAATGTGTTCTCCACCACTCTTCGGGCTCTGGCCAGCCGGTAATTAAAAACCCTCTGTTCCGGGGTGAGGGTCCTCATCGGGAATGGCCGCATCAGGTGGTCCCCCAGCGCAAATGCTTCATCAGCAACAAACACAAATGGGAGACCTTCACCATTGTCCTCTGGAGGTGGCAAGTCCAAGCTGCCATTCTGGAGACGCCTGTAGAACTCCGTCTGGGCGATCACTCCACCATCGGACATCCGGCCATTCTTCCCCACGTCCACATACAAGAACTCGTAATTAGCCGACACCACCGCCAACATCACTATACTATTAAACCCCTTGTAATTATAATAGTACGACCCCGAGTTGGGTGGTGGGACCATGTGGACGTGTTTCCCATCAATTGCCCCTCCGCAGTTAGGAAAGTCCCACCGCTGGGCAAAGTGGGAGGCCACAGTCTGCCATTCCTGTGGCGTTGAAGGAAACTGTTGAGGAAAAAAAAATAAACCTTACTATTTTTTCACAGAAACATGGCAAGCAGATTAGACACAAACATTATGGGGCAACCTCCAGATAGCATTTACTAAGGGGAATTTAACAAGGCCAAAGTATAAGGTACACCTATCATATTCCCCCTCCCCCCCTCTCATGGGCCATTTCTAACATTATAGGGGGGGGAACTCTTGGACAGGTAACCCTCTTCACTTCATTGAGAGATGAATGCCTAAATACAGGGTATTACTTGGAACAGCCCCCCCTTAGTTACACTATTGGCAGACCACTGGACAGGTAAGAAGTGTCATAATACAAAGATATAAATACACACTGTACACATTTGAGGACATTTGAACATTCTGCTATTACCTATCAAGATAATAATAGGATACAAAAACTTTAAACAGTACCATTGGAAAGTATACAGGCAGGCCCTTGCACTACATGCTTTGGGGAATTCATCCATAAATCTGACCAGTAAAGAGGTGGGTATAGTGTGTATGGGTTTGGCAAAGTCAGCAGATAGATGATTGAGGATAGAGAATTGGGATCAGCTGACTTAGCAGTTGGGGGGGAGGGTTAAAAAAAATTTGGGGACACCACAAAAAAAAGCCTCTGGCACTCTGCCTGAATTTAAATAAAAAATAACATTTCCAAACATTTTAGGGGGTGTTTGGGGTAAAGCACTACTATGGAGCTGATAAAATACATTGTTAAGTGACTACATGAGGTGAATATAGGCCAGGAGACACCATGCTGGGGAGGTTATTGAAGGGCAAATATGTATGAAGGACATAAAATAATAATTACCTAAAAATCCAGCATGCATGAGAACAAAGGGGACATTCACAGCATATTACAATCATGGTAATTAGGGAATGAGGGAAGAAATACAATATATTATCAAACATTCAATACAATAAAATGTGATATAAAAGGATAAAAATCTTACCTTCATATACTCCTTCTGCAGGACCTGGATGATGGCAGAACAGGTCTCTGGGATAATGATCCCCAGAGCCTGGGGGGAGATGCCTGTCGAGAACTTCAAGTCCTGCGGGCTTCTCCCTGTGGCCAAATACCGCAAGGTAGCGACCAACCTCTGCTCCGGAGTGATGGCTTGCCTCATGCAGGTATCCTGCCTGCTAATATAGGGGGTCAGCGAAGCCAACAAACAGTGAAACACGGGGTCCGTCATCCTGAGAAAGTTCCTGAAATCATCAGGATTATTCTCACGGATCTCACGGAGCAAAGGCATATGACAGAACTGGTCACGCTGAAGCAACCAATTCTTGGTCCATGAACTCCTCCCCACCCTGTTCATGGACTGGACTTGTGTGAAGGTCAGGACCCCAACACCAAGCCCCCGCACAGCACGAACTCTACGAGGAATACGCATACGAAACATGGCTAGAAAACGGTCGGCTGCTCAGAACGAAGTAACAGAACGCACTGAAGAACAGCAAGGCATGTGAAGAGCGACCTGAAAAACAGCAACGAGCAGGCAAGATCACACAGAAAACTCCGATACGAACTGACTGCACGCACTGAAGAGCAGATACAAACCCACAAGCACAAACTGAACGTCAGAAAATGATCTGAAAGCCACGAGTCTGAAAAAGCGCGAATCGTCTCTCACCAAACTTTTACTAACACGAGATTAGCAAAAGGAGCCCAAAGGGTGCCGTGCTTGGTTCTGAACCGGCCTTTTCTAGTCTCGTCGTACGTGGTGTACGTCACCGCGTTCTTGGCGACAACTTTGTGCGACCGTGTGTAGGCAAAACAAGTTTGAGCCAACATCCGTCGGAAAAAATCCTAGGATTTTGTTGTCGGAATGTCCGAACAAAGTCCGACCGTGTGTACGGGGCATTAGCGATCGCAGGGAACAGGCCTGACTCTGCGAACGCTGCAGTTATGCGTTAAGTGTTTTGTAAGTGACAGTGATCGATCGATACTGCACTTGGGTGGGCTGGGCCGGGCGGAGGGGCAAAATGCAGGTGCTAGCAGGTATCTGGGCTGATCCCGCTAACACTGCGTTTTTGGGAACCCTAAACTGCTGGGGACGCCAGTATAGATCTGATCGGATCAGATATTGATCCGTTCAGATACTATACCACTAAGGGAGGCGTATGCTGCGTGCGTGGGTGTTAGCGGTACTGGCGCTAATCTGACGCTGCTTGGGGCTGGTGCTTGCCAGTTCACCAAAATACTACCAAAAAAACTGTTAGCGATCGCAGGGATCAGGCCTGACTCTGCGAACGCTGCAGTTATGCATTTAGTGTTTTGTAAGTGTCAGTGATCGATCGATACTGCACTTGGGTGGGCTGGGCTGGGCCGGGCGGAGGGGCAAAACGCAGGTGCTAGCAGGTATCTGGGCTGATCCCACTAACACTGCGTTTTTGGGAACCCTAAACTGCTGGGGACGCTAGTATAGATCTGATCGGACCAGATATTGATCCGTTCAGATACTATACCACTAAGGGAGCTGTACGGTGCGTGCGTGGGTGTTAGCGCTACTGGCGCTAACCTGACGCTGCCTGGGGCTGGTGCTTGCCAGTTCACCAAAATGCTACCAAAAAAACTGTTAGCGATCGCAGGGATCAGGCCTGACTCTATGAACGCTGCAGTTATGCGTTTAGTGTTTTGTAAGTGACAGTGATCGATCGATACTGCACTTGGGTGGGCTGGGCGGAGGGGCAAAACGCAGGTGCTAGCAGGTATCTGGGCTGATCCCGCTAACACTGCGTTTTTGGGAACCCTAAACTGCTGGGGATGCTAGTATAGATCTGATCGGATCAGATATTGATCCGATCAGATACTATACCACTAAGAGAGGCGTATGCTGCGTGCGTGGGTGTTAGCGGTACTGGCGCTAATCTGGCGCTGCCTGGGGCGACGCATATCACCGCCGGGCGATCAGGGGGCTAAACCTTTATTCGGTAATAAACGGTGGGTGCCCTGACACTATAAAAAATAAACAAACTAACCAGCGTCACCCGTAACAGTTATACGGTGATCAGTGGTGAAAGGGTTAACTAGGGGGCAATCAAGGGGTTAAAACATTTATTCGGTAGTATATGGGGGTCCCTGTCGCTATAAAACGCTGACGGCGAACCTAAATATTTAGGTCCCTAACTAGCGTCACCAGCGACACTAATACAGCGATCAGAAAAATGATCGCTTAGCGACACTGGTGACAGGGGTTGATCAAGGGGTTAAAACTTTATTAGGGGGGGTTAGGGGGGTATCCTAGACCTAAAGGGGAGTAATACTAACTGTCCCAACACTGTAACTGTCACAAACTGACACCAATGCAGTAATCAGAAAAAAAAAAAAAACTGCTGGTGTCAGTTTGTGACGGGGGGGGGGGGGGGGTGATTGGGGGGGGGATCGGGGGGCGATCGGGGGGGATCGGGGTGTTTTGTGTGCCTGGCATGTTCTACTGTGTGTGTGTAGTGTTGTGCACTCACATACCTGTCTTCTCTCCTCGGGCCGGAACGGAAATTACCGAGCCGAGGAGAGATGACATCACTTCCTTTGCTGCTGTTTAGCATACAGCAGCAAAGGAATGATTCGATTGGCCGGCAGCGATCGCGAGGGGGGGCCACGAATGGATGGCCTCCCCCTCACCTCCGATCGCCGTGGGACAAAAGACGACCGCCTCGGGCACCGGGGGGGGGGTCCGATCGGACCCCCCACCCGCGGAAGGCAAATCACGTATATGTACGTGATTTTGCCTGTCCGTGCCACCTTGCCGACGTACATCGGCGTGAGGCGGTCGTCAAGTGGTTGAATATATGAGTGTCACAGCAAAGGGTCTGAATACTTAGGACCATGTGATATTTCAGTTTGTCTTTTTTAATAAATCTGCAAAAATGTCAACAATTCTGCGTTTTTCTGTCAATATGGGGTGCTGTGTGTACATTAATGAGGAAAAAAATGAACTGAAAGCAGAGGTTCACATTTGGCACCTTTCAGGGGGGAGGGGGGTGCAGTTACCTGTCTAAGACAGGTATTTGCACCCACTTCCAGCATAGACTCCCACGGGAGTCTATGCCTCTTCCTGTCCCCCCGCGTTGTCTGCTGGGACACACACGGGTCCCAGGAGATAGCGGGGACCAGTTAGGATGCACAGAGTGACTCGTGCATGCACAGTAGGAAATCGGGAAGTGAAGCCGCAACGCTTCACTTCCTGATTCCCTCACAGAGAATGGCGGCGGCAGCTGCCGAGGACCTAGGGACGGTTCGGCCTCGGATGCTGACACCGCTGGATTCGGGGACAGGTGAGTGTCCTTATTTTAAAAAAAAAATTTTCGCGGGACTCCCTCTTTAAATGATTTTAGCAAATGGCTGCAATGTAACAAAGAGTGAAAAATTTAAGGGGGTCTGAATACTTTCCATCCCCACTGTATCTTGTAAAGAAAAATAGTATATCTAACTAATGAGTCTGCTCGGCTCAGTACTTTTTTGAAATAAATATCAGTTACCAGTTTAAGAGACTTTATATAGCTATTAATATATGTTGCTTGAGGGGATGCACTGCAGGGCCCCACTAATTTTCCTTATCCCCCGCTCAGAGAAAACCAAATGAAAAAAAAAAGTGTTGTTGCCTATACAAACATCATTCAGTAACCAGTAAGTAAAGTAAAATTAATCCAATGTGACCATGTTTTACAAAAACAAGCTTCCTGCCTAATCAGTGATGCTGTAAGTTCCTCCATTTGAATTATTTCATTTACTGCTCTGATCCAATGACCTACAGTAGGAGGGAATGAAGATTTCCAGTGTGCTGGCACACAAGCACTGGCCACATTAAGGAGATGCCTCAGTACTGATTGGTGAGAGAAAGGACTAAGGTGTAGTAGACAAGCTGCTGGATTCTGGACAAGGGAAAAACCAGTAAGGTTCTTAATCAAAATACAAAACATTTTACCAATAAGGATGTATTTGGGAACATGTCCAGAATATATGAAAAAAACATTCCCTTTTCCTCTCTGCAACGCCAAGGGGTAAAATCTGCATCCAGGAAAAACGGTATAATTTCTCTGGGGATCTGTACCACCGGGTCAACAGCTTATATCCTGATTCCTGGATGATTTATGTATAAAATGAAAAATAAAATCTCTTTGCTCAATAGATATTGTTGTATTCAAATCTCTTTCCCATGCAGCAATATAGGTGCAATCAGTTCTGCATATGCCCCAGAGAGACCCCGATTAACAATTTGACCAGATGCACAAAGTCGCTCAAAGACAGTAGGCATATCAAGTGGCACTGAGCTAAATGATAGTGACAGAGAATAATGCCACAGTTGGAATGCCTGCCACACCGGAAGGGGTGGTGAGAGCATTGATTGAATATCGGTTGTAGATTTCCAACCTCTAAAATTACTAAAATCTTGCAGTCTAAACTTGTTCATTTCAATAAATTGATGGAATTTTGGGTCAGATATGCCTGGTGAAAAGTCTGGGTTTCCAATCACTGGCATCATGACTGATAGTGTTGAAGAGTTTATTCCCCTGGTTTAAACAGGCGGGCAATTTTACATGTAGTGCCCAGAATAGGGTGTTCCTTCACCTGGGTAGGACATTTACTACAGAGCCACGGGAGGGCCCTAAGGAGCTCTTTACCTTTATATGGTTACACCAGTGAAAATTTTGAGATAGAAGTACAGCTTGATAATACCAAATGGGTCTGCAAATCCCATACCCCCACAGTCTTTGGGCAAGACAAGTATGTCTGCCTTAATCCTAGGTGGACAATCTGCCCATAGAAATTACATAAACTCATGTCTAATTTGTCATAAAAAGTTGATTGGAACTGTTACCAGAAGGGTTTGAAAGAGGAGCGTGTGAGATATACTCCTAAATACGTAAATCTCTCTGTCACCCATTTAAACGGAAAGCTTAATTCCAAGACAGGATCTCTAGCTTCTGGAATTGCAAGATTCCGTGTCTCAGATTTTGCAAGGTTGATTTTATAATTTGACAATTGTAAGAGTCCAATTCTCTGATTAAATTGGGTATAGATATTTCTGGACTAGTAATAAAATAGAATAGATTGCGAATGCAACTACTTTGTGAGATGTCTTCCCAAACTGCACTCCTGGTATATCTGGATTAAATCTAATTTGTTGCAGAAATGGCTCCAACGTGAGTATGAAAAGAAGTGGTGAAAGGGGACAACCCTGAGGGGTACCATTTGCTAATGTAAAGATAGATTAGATTAATAGATTATGCACCATTAGCTTTAGCGTCGGATGATCATACAGGGCATCTATCCATTTCATTACATTTGTCCCTATCCCAATATATTGAAAAGTACCCCTCCTAAATCTCCAAATTACCCTATCAAATGTTTGCTTTCTCAGTATCTGTGGAGAGAAGAATTGCTGGGAGTGCAGTGGAATTACAAAGATGGATGATATTAAGAGCTCTGGTGTTATTGTCCCTCGCCTCTCTGCCAGGCACAAAACCTGACTGATCCAAATGAATAACTCTTTCCAAATAGGGAAGAAGTCTTAATGCTAATATTTTTGTGAACAGTTTCAAATCCATATAATGGACGGTGGATAATTTTAGTTTCTTGTGATTTCATGAGCATGTGCAATTTTAGGGCTTGACACAGAGGCGGCTCTAAGCTTTGTGAGGCCTTAGGCAAAAGTTAGACATGAGGCCCTCTCACGTCCATTATGGGAAAAATAATTAAAGCTACATAAAAATTAATACTACATTGCAATGTACAGTGTACAATGAACTGATGGCAATCCGACCATGGCCAGTCCTCAAGGATTCCAGCATGTTATTGGATAATATCACACCAGAGAGCTCAGCCAGACCGTCCCTTCCTTTCCCGGGCTGTGCTCTGCTCTCCTCTGGGTTTGTCTTGTCAGCAGACTACCATTTGTGAGTGGCACGTTGAGATAACATTGACAGCTGGAGGTGGCAGTGCCATCCTTCTTCCCGATGCTCGGCTCTCCCCTACAGTGGCGTAGCATGGGTTGTCAGCGCCTGGGGCAAGGCAAGTAATTTGCGCCCCCTAACCTATGGACATTTAGTTATAGTCTGGTCACATGATCCCCTGTGTCAGTCAGCAGTGGCTGCAGGGAAGAGGAGAGAGCACTTAACAATGGTTGGTAAAGCCTGGAGCGGTGACATCACCCACAGGTTCCCATGTCCCATCTGCTGTTGGCGGTTGTATGGCCACATACCTCAGAACCCCTAAACCTTGGGTGCTCCATTATGTAAATCCTGACCAGCCACTATTCTAGAACGCTTGGGGCCGCCCTCCCCACCCTACTGGTACTGGAGGCCATCCAACAAAGTTATAAGCCAATAACAACCATTGGAGCTTTACCACTTCCTCTGACTGGTCTAGATATGTATATGATAGAGTTCTTGGTGACTCAGGTCTCCTGAATTTTCCACCAGGTAGGTAAGAGGAATGCAGTACCTATAGGACCTCTTTTAATGCTCTGAGATAGTTTGGAAGGCTTAGAGGGTAAGTTCACCTTTTCAAAAATGAAAAGCTGAACTAACTCCAAGTATCCTGGCCACCCCTCTGGACCTCGCTGTTCATAGTGCCCATGAGGCCCCATGCTTCCGGTGTAGAGATCTGTGGTCTTTACACAATACATGATCCTGGAGGAGGAGGGGGGGAGGACAGAGGAAGGGGAGTAGAGGGGATGGGGGAAGGGAAAAGAGGACAGGGGGGTGAGAGGACAGAGCGGGGGGGAGAGAGAACAGAAAGAGGGAGGGGGAGAGAACAGGGGGGGCAGGACAGAGAGAGGGAGGGGAGGGAGAGAGTACAGAGAAAGGGAGAGGGAGAAAGGGCAGAAAGGGGGAGAGAGAACAGGGAAACAGAGAGAGGGAGGGGAGTGAGAGAGGACAGAGAAATGGAGGGGGGAAGAGGACAGAGAGAGGAAGGGGGGAGAGGATAGAGGAGGGAGGAGAGATTGGACAGAGGGAGGGCGAGAGAATAGAGAGAAGGAGAGGGGAGAAAGGACAGGGGGGAAGGACAGAGAGAGGGAGGGGAGGGAGAGAGAGTGGGGGGAGAGATTGGGGGGACAGAGAGAGGGAAGGGAGGGAGAGTGGACAATAAAAGGGGAGAAAAAAAGAGGGAGAAAGGACAGAGAGGGGGGAGAGAGGGGGAGAGAGAATGGGGGGGGCAGAGAGAGGTAGGGGAAGGAAAGAGAGGACTGAGAAGGGAAGGGGGAGAGAGGACAGAGCGAGGGAGTCGGGAGAGAGGATAGAGAGAGGGGGAAGAGGAGTGAGTGGACAGAGGGAGGAGGGAGAGAGGATAGAGAGAGGGGTGAGAGGAGAGAGTGGACAGAGGGAGGGGGGGCTAGAGGGGGGAGGAGAAAGTGGACAGATGGAGGGGGAGAGAGGATAAAGAAGAGGGGAGAGGAGAGTGTGGACAGAGGGGGGGAGAGGATAGAGAGAGGGGGGAGAGAGTGGACAGAGGGAGTGGACAGAGGAGAGAGAGAGGAAGGAGGGGGTTGAGGATAGAGAAAAGGAAGGAGGAAAGACAGAGGGGGGGAAAGAAAAGATGGGGGAGGGAGGACAGAGAGAGGGAGGGGGAGAGAGGAATGGGGGGAAGAGGACAGGGGAGAGGGAGAAAGAACATGGGGGAAGGATAGAAAGAGGGAGGGGGAGAGAGGATGGGGGAGGGAGGAGAGAAGAGAAAGGAAGGGGTGATGGAAATAATGGGGGGAACGGGGGTAGATAGGAGGGTTAGAGGGCACAGGGGGTGGGAGTAGAGGGGGCAGAGAGGGAGAGGGAGAGGGGTGGGTAGGAGGGGAGGTAGAAGGAGGAGAGGGGGAGGGGCTTAACATGTGATAATTAGGATATGTGGGCGGTGTTGTACCTCTGTACAGTTGCAGATCTATATCAGGGTATTCAGAGCTCCTCCTCCCCACACTACAAAGCCATCCAGACATGTTATCTCATCTGCACTGCAAGTGGGACTGATACAACATGTTACCACCCCCAGCCTCAAACTAAGTGTTCTCCTCCATAGACATGCTGGACACTGTAGTCCTACAGGCTCCCCTCTACAATGGGGCACACGGAAATCCCACCCAGCCTTCACCCTTATCACACACAGCCCTCCACTCACACAGCATGTATTTCTTCCAGGGCTACACCCGAGTTCAGCTACACCTGCCTGCATGTCCTGTTCTCTTGTACCAGCACTCGATGTGATGTGTCGGGCAGAGATGACTCCACCTGACAGGAGACTTTGACAGAGAATTGGGCTACCCGCGGTGCACTGATCCCACTCCCTATTCAGTGCAGGTAGTGCTGGGATGAGGCCCCTGTGAGCGTGAGGCCTTAGGCGACCTCCTAATTTGCCTAATTAAAGAGCCGCTTCTGGTTTGCCATATTTGATATCTATTAACCTGACACAAACCCCCAAAAATTGGGTATAATATTATGTTTGTTTGCACTAAAATTAACCCCTTGATGCCAGCCGCACACAAATATGCGACCTCTCTGCGCCTGGTCCCTTGCGCCGAGAGGCTGCATATTTGCGTGAATTGTGGTAAATGCAGCTGTGCTGAGAGACAGTTACAGCTGCCTAACTGAAAGCTCCCAATTGCAAGCAGCAGTTTTCGGATCACATGATCTTAAGCCCCGCCTCCCGGCATCCTAAACCTTTTAAGAGCCAGGAGCCTTCAGCGTCAAGAGGTTAATTGTAGTGTACTTTTCCTGAAAACATGCCTTTGATAATTAGCTGCACAAATATTGTTCGACATTGCAACTACCACCATTTTATTCTCCAGTGTCTCTCAGTAGACAAGTGATTAAAGCACACTAGGGCTTAGATGTGGTGGCTGAATTTTTTTTTTTGCAAGCCTATTCAAATTCTCTTCACCTGGTAACCCTGCAAAATAACATAATTCCTGTCACTTGATAGCTACACTAATTTCTCCACCATATCTATGGATGGAGCCATGGTTGTTGCACTGGCTGGATTTCAAACATGTCTGCCTTTGTTCATCCCCATGCTGGACTGATAGGAGTACTAGTTTGCAAAAACAAGGATGTTTGTGTTTTCATCTTACCTCACAGGAAGTGTCAAGAACACTGTATATCTGACAGAATCAACAGTTAATTTCTGTACTGTTGAGAATGTTCTTATCCTGAAAAAAGAAAACTAATGCAGCCACCACATCTAAAGGACCGATAAGATGCAATATATTACATTTTTGTTTTGGGGTGTAGATATGTTTTAATGATGTATCAATTAATTCATAGCTGAAAAATGTGTGTAACATGTAATATACAGTATATATACCTTGAGTTCAAATGATATTAAAGGCAGATTTTTTTTTTTTTAAATAACAAACATATCATACTTATCTGTTCTGTGCTGTAGTCTGGTACAGAGCAGCCCCAAACCTCCTCTACTTGGGTCCCCTGCCGGTGCTCTTGGCCCCTCCGTCCTACTGAGTGTCCCTATAGCCCTACCCCCGTTCTGTCAACATTCCGTCACTGGCTGTGATTGACAGTAGCAGGTGCCAATGGCTCCTGCTGCTGTCTCAGCCAATGAGGAGGAAGAGACCTGGCAGAGACGCTGCTCTCGTGTATATTGCTGGATCGAGATGGCGCTTGGGTAAGTATTTGAAATGGGAAAAGGACACTCTTGTGGGATTTTGACAGCAACTAAAAAAGAAAAATGCATAACCATTTATATGTAAAACCACTTTTTATTACAAAACTCTAAAAAGACATAGCCTTGGTAAAAACACATATGGCCATATACTTGGGTAAGTATTAGGGGGGCTGGGGGGCATGAAGGTAAAAAACCTTGAGCCTTTACAACCGCTTTCTGTTTTCAATATCAGAAAGAGGGTGGGGCAATTTATGAAGGCAAAACCAAGCATACATGCATTTTTTACTGCTCCTGCTGCATTTTATTTTAACACACATTATTTTCCTTAATTTAAAAGTGCATGTTTTTGGCTCATTCCTTTTTATTAATATATTGTTTTCTATGAAATACAGAAGGCAAAATCCAAAATTTTGCTTAGATTGTGGTCACCAATAGGTTTAGAAACACAAACTACATTTAACTAGTGAATATAATTCTTCATATATTCAGCATGAATATCAATCACACTATTTTGTGCCATGACAGGAATCACCCTGTGGCTACTGATGTAGATCTATGCATTCTGATTTGATGGATAGAAAGCTTTGTGATTATCACAGTTCAGTCAGCTCAGCTGCAAGGCAGACGCTAAAAATTCCCTGTCCAGCAAAAAATGAGGACGCTGTCCTAAGGCAGAGTAGGTGTATCACGTGATAGGCAAACGTATAAAAACCAAGTATGTGTTGGTTAAAGGTTTCAGCTTGCACAGAAGGAGTTTAGAACCTGTTCAAGCCACCAACTCCTATACTTAGTTACTGTCCCTTTTTCTGCCATTATGTCAGTCTCAGGTGGAAGCTCTTTTGGTTGGGCGGGTTCTTCCTCCCAGAAATCAGGGTATTCTCTTGCCCATGGGTCAGCATCTGGGGCTGCTGCAGGTCTATCCCGTCTGAGTTTGGGTGGCGGAGGTTTGGGAGTAGGAGGATCTGCTTTTGGAGCTGGACTTGGAGGAGCAGGTGGTCTTGGCTTCGGTGGAGCAAGTGGTCTTGGCTTCGGTGGAGCAGGTGGTCTTGGCTTCGGTGGAGCTGGTGGTCTTGGCTTCGGTGGAGCAGGTGGTCTTGGCTTAGGTGGAGGAGGTGGTCTTGGCTTTAGTGTAGCACCTTCACTTGGCTTTGGTGCTGGTACAGGATATGGTGGTTTTGGGGGTGGAGGTGGAGGACTACTGCCAAGTGCAGCATTTTCCTTGGGGCGCTCTCTGACTGCTGGTGGCCTCAGTTCAACTTTGAATGTAGGAGCACCTCGTGTTATGCCCCAGTTATTGTCTAGGGCTACAGAAAAGCAGACCTTAGCAGGCTTGAATGACCGTTTTTTTGCTTACATGGAGAAAGTTAAACATTTGCAACTTGAAAACACAACATTGCAGACTCAACTGAATCTGTTGACTGGTGGCACATCCTTCTCGTCCTCGGATCCCTCCTCTGCCCCAGTAAATTTTGAACTACAGCTTACAGATCTGAGAAACACAGTTGAAACATTCACTTTAGAAAATGTTCGATATGAAATTGAACTTGACAATGTCAGAGGAGCAGCAGAAGAGCTCAGGACAAAGTAAGTGTTACAATTCATTATAAATAAAAGTACTAATTACTTGTATTAGGTTTACACTCTGTATTTGGGGTAATATGAATTTGTTTTGTTGTTGCGTGTTCTTATGAAGGTGATGTAATATTACAGACATTTTTATGGCAAAAACATTACATGCAAAGTGCTATAACCCACAATGACTAAATACCTATTTGCTCTGCATGCTATATACTAATCAAATACTGTACGTGACTACTCAAAATTTTAATTTGTACCCATGCAATTCAGTCAAAGGAGATATAAATGCTATTAACTTTTTATATGTATATGCTGATTGCCTCTACACCATACCTCCAAACTTTCTGAAATTATAAAAAGGGACCTCTTTTATCACACAGTATGTAGTCACGACCTTCCTTCACCCCGCTTACAGGGACCACAAATTTCTAATATGCAGAAAATGATTGACTGAACAAAAAAGTGCTTTTTGACCTCTATTTTAGCTTTACATTGGCTTGTCAAAATAATAAACACAGTTAAATAGAGAGGTTAGAAAAACATATAACATTTTTGGTAGTAAAATAGTACATTTTGTATAGAGATGTAAACATCAGACCGAAAACAGGGACAACTGAGGCTGCAGAGGAACGGAAGGATTTGGTCTCAAAAGAGGGACACTCCTTCCAAATGAGGGATAGTTGGGAACTATGTCTACCTTGTTCTGAGTGTTTCTGTAATGTATTATACTTAGTTTTCATTGGAAATCTTCACCGTGCAGCATACCTAATGCCACATAGCCTCTCTTCAAAAATATTACCAATCATGCCTATGCCCCAAATGCATGTATGCTTCACACTCTATAGATTACAATGGAAAGTCTGTCAATAGGTTGAAGGCCTATTGAACAGCATTCCAATGAAGGTTACACACTCTGGGCTGCAAATGCCTGATGGTGCATTGCAACATTGGGAAGAATTTCCGAATGAGGTTGTGCTGCACTACGCAAATCACATAGAGAAGATCTGCAGAGATTTACATTACAGAAATACATTACATTACAGAAATACAAAAACGCGGAAAAAGGAAGACCTTAAGGCTGGGTTCACGCTAGTGCGAATTGAATGAGGTTTCCCCGCATCCAATTCGCAATAGTGGGAGATTGTGACCAGCTCTCTATGGAGCCGGTTCACATATCTCCGCAGCGGCTCAGGTGCGATTTGCACAGGAACGCTTTGCGTCTTTTGGTTCGTTTAAAGGTCCAATTTCAGCCTAAAATTTGGGCTGAAATCGGACCTGTAACAATGAACGAGGATGCACCGGACTCCTGCTTTAAGCCGCTGCGTGCTCATATGTGAAACCCAGCCTAAAAGGCTTACTAACTTTATGCAATAATTGTTGCTTATAAATGCCATTTAATTTTGACTAATATTGTTTTTATTTGTTTTAGATATGAATTAGAATTAGGGGTAAAATATCAGCTGGAAACTGACATTGCAGCAATGAAACGGGTAACCTTTTCATTTGATATCTTACTACTGTGATTTTTTTTTGTGTTTCTTTTTTAGAAATCATTGCTTTTCATAATCTCTTTTTAGCCATCCTAATTTGTACACTGCTTGGTCATCATTAAACCATAGCCTTGGTAACAAGCAGCCTGCATGTTTACAATTTTAAGTCATTAATACTAATTCCAGTGAAATCTATTAGTACTTTTGCTGGCCAGCAAAACATTGTAAATGTACTAAACACAGAAATTTCAAAGAATTTACCTTAATTGAAGGTCTATGTACCATACTGCAGCAAGATTTTTCAAAAGCCCTCATATATGCAGAATGACAATTCAGATTCAAACTTCATATCTGACTAGTGTACCTGATAAACTTCTGATGCCGTGTACACACGGGCAGACTTTTCGACCGGACTGGTTCAACAGACAGAATCCGGCGGACAATCCGATAGTGTGTGGGCTCCATCGGACCTGCAGCTGACTTTTCAGTCGAAAATCTGACGGACTTTAGATTTGGAACATGTTTCAAATCTTTCTGACGGACTCGAGTCCGGTCGAAAAATCCGCTTGTCTGTATGCTAGTCCGACGGACGAAAACCCACGTTAGGGCAGCTATTGGCTACTGGCTATCAACTTCCTTATTTTAGTCCGGTCGTACGTCATCACATACGAATCCGTCGGACTTTGGTGTGATCGTGTATAGGCAAGTCTGTTCGTTTAAAAGTCCGTCGGACCAATCCGGTCGAAAAGTCCGCCCGTGTGTACGCGGCATCAGTCTTCAAACTGCTTTACCTCTACTGGGAGAAGGAAAAGAGCTGATAGGATGTGTTTTTGGGAAGTTCTTTCATTTAATAATAAAAAAGCACGCAAAGGCATATCCAGATCATCAAATTACTAAAAAAAAAAGGGAGTGGGGTGGAAGTGAGCACTCTAGCAAAACCTAGATGAAAAACAGAAACTCTTTAGCTTAACCATATGCTGTTTGAATTTTAGCCTGTTCAGGAACAACCAGCCAAAAATTAATTCACTGCGTGACCCTCTTGGCTGCCTCCTGCCCACGTCACTCAACTAAGAAATCAAAGAAGCCTGGCAGAAAGTTGTCAGCCAAATAGCAACTGCTTCCAATCAGATGCAGCTACTGTTTGGTTATTTTCACAGCCAGCGGGGATGGCTGTCAAAATACAATAGTCACAGAGGGAGATTTGTCCATCCGCACAGTATAGAGTTGATGGATGAACTGGTAGATTTTTTTTTTTTCATTCAGCCTGTAGGTGGCCTGCTTTAACACATAGGCTTTTCTCTGTATGCAATTTAAGTTTGCATTTGAGTTTACCTTTAAGGGGAATCCATGTTATTTTATTGTTTCTAATAAGCACATGAATGTTGTCAGCTTGTATAAATAATCTTATCAATTGGAATTAATGTTTTAACCTCGTTTCTATGCATAGTTTATAATGAAATACATACATAGAGACAGCCTACATGCAGGCTCTGTTTACTGCTTTACAGTGCTTTAGCGCTTATCTCATAAAGACATAGGTCTGCAGACCTATTGAAAACAAGGGTGACTATGTTATCTCAACAGCTGTGAAGCAGAGAGGCTAAGTGACTGCAGTGAAACAAATATATCCTTCTAGTATCTAATCTACAACATTTATATTTTTTAAAGTAACAACCATACGGAGCAAGCCTATAAAATGTTAACATTATTTTAGGCTAACATTGCATTAAATTAAAATACGTGTTTAAGGCCCAAAATCATACTGTAGTTTCTATTTAAATGTATATATGAGTAAAATATACCTTAAATGAAGAACATATTTATATTCTATACATGTGTGTTGAAAACCCAGCAAAACTATTTAAAACTGTTATGTGCCAGTGAGCCATTTCTGATCTCTTTTCAGAATGCTGTGTGAGTGTTTCTTCTTAGGGTTGCTAGGCCTGATGCCCCTAAATTCATTAACATATTGTATTGCTTTAAAACTTATAGGATATTGAGTCTGCCAATGAACTGCGCACAACTCTTGAACAAAGATTCTCCGCTGCACTTGATGACCTTGAATTCCTGAAGAAGACTCATGAAGAAGTAAGAAATGACACAGCACACAGAAAAACACACACCCAAAAACTTGTTTGTTTTAATATATTCCAGGTGTACAGTATCTCTTTTAAATTGGATTAATGTAATTAGGGGTATCTGTAATTATTCAGTCCCTTTTGAAAAAAATGTATGCAATGCAGCAAAAGTGAGGATATTGCATTTGGCCCAAATATGAATTTGTGGTGAATTTATGACATTCACATTCTCTCAAATGAAGAACTTTAGCTGAACTTACCCTGCGCTGCTTTTTATCCTAGTCAGTAGTCGTCTTATGTTATCAGATATCAGATAAAGTCCTTTTTAAGACTACTTTTTATGTCATTCCTATTTTTTTCTATAATTTTAGTTTGTATTTAATTTGATGGCAGCAGTCACTTTTTTTCATGCTGACCCATCCTTAAAAAAGCAGCTTTTTCTCAATGAGTCTTTCATTGAAAATCAAAACTGGAGCAGGTGAGCAGATGATCATGCTCATTCCTAACCATGCACAGCTACTGAATGACAGTTTTTTTTCCCCAAGCTCCTGGCACTACAACTTCTACTAAGCCAGCTAGTGGAAACAGACCATTTCTGTTAGTTCATGTGCTGTGTTGTCGCACAGAGGCAAAAACCCAACTGACACTATTTCTCTCAGAAAGCAATCTCTTCCCTCCAAAATCATATGGAGCAAAAGGTACTTCTTTGCTGAACCAAGCAGTCAAATGACCACTTGCCCTCGGTCAAGCAAACATAGACAGGGATGGTATACTGGGTGAACCTTTTGGTGCCAGAAAGGGGGCGCAGTTGGAGTTTGTGGCAACTCCTCGTTTAGTGCTCATTCTGAGACTCTACCTCTGCCCTTTGTTGTCCTCAACCTGTGAGTCCTTCTCTGGGGATATCTTTTCTATATCATCATCACCAGACTCTTCCAAGTGTCCTAATGGTGTATGACACTTTTCCTGTCACATGCTGACAGAGTTGCTCTTCAAGTCCAGACTGAGAGGTGGCTGCCCAGTTGCTACTTGCAGCCAGGCAAGATTGTGTATAATAGTGGAATAAACTTGGTGCCTGAGGCCTTGCCTTTACATGGTAGTCCAACACTACCCAAGAAACTATCTCTGCATTTAGGCCTGTTCTCACTATTGCCGAACTGTGCTGCCACTTACCAGTTATTTACCCAACCCAGCCTGAGGGCTTTTGCTCAAGTTTTCTTTTAACTTTGGATATAGGGATATAGGGGAGCGCAGGGAATGTAAGGGTTTTTTCACTCTTTAAACAATGCGGTAGTACAAAAAAAAAGCTCACAAACTGTGCCCTCAAACTGTGGTGCCAATTTTTACCCACCAATGCCTGAAGGCTTTAACTCATTTTTTTTTTTTTTAAAACAAATACTCTTGTTTTTAAAGACACCTTCCTATGGCTTCCCATTCTGCATTTAGGCCAGCTAGAGCTACAACTGCCTAATATGCACTGTCAATTTTTTTTGTCACTGAGGCTGTCCCTCAGAACTATGCTGTTCCATAACACAGCTTTAAAGCTGAACATTAGGTATGGATTTTTTTTGCATAGCTAAATATGCATATCCCATGCCTGTGGAACTGCTGTGAAAGCAGAGAATCACTGTAGTAGTAGCCGCTACTACAGTGATTGCCACTGTCTCCCAGGAATTACGGCTGCCCTGCTGCATAGCATACATAGGGGGTTGTTTGCTTGGCATGGGCGCCATTCATAGAATGACTTGCAATTTTCTCACAAGGCAATCTCTGACTGGATGAGGTGGAGAAGTGGAGCAGTGACGCCATGATTGTGCATTCCTGTGCACAAACATGTATAGGCATAGCTAAATCAGTTGCGTTCAGTAATTTATCTGTGGCCTTTATCCCATATGTGATAATTGTGGTAATAAATACAGACCATCATTTGTATCACAGTTTTTTTAAAGGAAAATATAAAAATTAACTTCTGTGAGATACACTTTGTCCAATCTGCTTGATTTTATATTATGTTGGTCAGCTTGTGTTCTCCTCAATAACTATGTGGCTGGATAACCTTCTATAACTTGTATTTTCTGCACAGGAACTAAGTGCACTACAAAGTAAATTGGGAGCTGCAGCAGATACTTCCGTTTCACTGATTGAAGTGGATGCAGTTAAGTCATTTGACCTCACTTCTGCCCTGAACAAACTCAGAGGCGAATACGAAAAATCTGTCCTTCAACACAAAGAAGATGCAGAAACCTATTTCAGAGCTAAGGTAATTGTTTTTACAATTGACTGTTCATTTTTTTCTCATTCTCTCCCTGTTGGTAAAAATAAAAAATAAATAAATCCTAATAATATTACATAGATTTCATATATCAAATAAAAAGAATATTATGTAATCTGCACTTTCTTTTATTTTGAAGATTGAAGAAATTAACAGTGAAACAGCTAAAACAACAGAAGTGGTTGCCACAGTTAAAACAGAAATTTCCAGCACAAAGAAAGAACTCCAAACATTAAACACTGAACTACAGTCGGCTTTAACAGTGGTACGTATCTGAAGGAATTCAGTCAGTATTTATATTTGTGCATTACTTCTCTTTTAGTCAGTTTGTCCAAGGTATCAATGAAATAGTTTTTGAGTAATTTTTAAAGCCCAACTGCAGACAAATTTTTTTTTAATGGTTTTAGATGTGGAAGAGTTGACAATTTACTGAGGTTTTTTATCTTTGACTCTATTGTTGAAATTTTCCTTCACTTTTTATCAATGGGAAAGTCATACTGAAGAAAGGAGAGGTGCAGTTGTAATGGGCACAGGAAAGCACGGACATAAATTAAAACACTTTCAGATGTTCTCACACCTCCCTTTTCTGCTAAAATGTGTCTTCTCTATCGTCCTTTAAGGGACACAGAAATTCACAAAAAAAGTTGTAAGCCAGCCCCATATTACCCCTCCTCTACCCAGCATGCCTTAGTATTTTTTGCTAGTGTCCTAGGAGGTTGGACAACTTTCCTTCAACTTTGCTAAAAAATGTCTAATCATTTTTGTCATGACATTTTTTCCTTGTTAACTTTAATCAAGGTTCTTTTTACACCACTGCCGTTTTTCTCCAAACATAACCCCTACCCTGAAAATAGGACCTAGCGTGAGTTTCTGGGATGGCTGCAATAAAAGTCCTACCCCAAAAATAAGCCCTAGTGTTTCTGAGATGGCTGCAATATAAGCCCTACTGCGAAAAAAGACCTAGGGTTTCTGGGTTGCCTGCAATATAAGCCCTACCCTGAAAATAAGCTTTAGTTAAAGTCCTTGTAAAATCATGTAATTTGTTCTGTAAATAGATGATATAATGTGCAGTGTGTCTCCTTGTGTAACTTTATTGTGGAAAAAAAACCTTATTTACAGCACCGCTGGGCACTCACGTGACCTGTCAGAGCTCCTCTTTCCTTCTCCTGGCTGACGTCAACAGCCCCTCCCTCTGCAGTGCTCAGAGTGGGGCTGACATCAGCGGGGATCTTGGACCCTCACTGCCGTATTCAGAGTGGGGAAGAAGAGCTTGGCGAGTCATGGAGCTCCCAGCGGCGCTGTAAATAAGATATTTTTCGGACGGATTACATGATTTTACAAGGACTTTAACTAAGGTTTATTTTTGGGATTATAGAATTCCATAATGCTGACTCCTGAGCTGACAGGGGGTAAGGGGGAGAAGACAGGGGACAAAGGAACTTTTTTTGTACATTCCGTAAATAAATAAGACATCCCCTGAAAATAAGCCCTAGTGTGTTTTTTGTAGCCAAAATTAATATAAGAGCCGGTCTTTTATTCGGGGAAACACAGTATAATTTTTTTTCTTTGGTGACTTAACTCCTACACTGCTACTCAAGTTGGTCTCTACATAGCAGCTATCCGTATCGTGGCTTCTAATTAGCTCAGTACTTGGTTAGAATTTAAGAGCAGTATAAACGTGTATCTGTAGCTTAAACAAGGTAGACTGTCAAAAAAATATATATTCAAGTCCATTCTGTTCAACCCATGGGTTTTACTGCAAGTACCAAGCATAGAGTACTCAAGTAATTTGTTTTGTTTGTTCTATTTTATTGTTTTATTGTATGGCGTTTTGAGCCAGTATATGCACAAAAGGCTCTGTTTTGTACTTAAAATAATTTTTAAAAAAGCCTAATAAAAAGACCTTCAAAAATACAGAAAATACCTGATGATCCTGTCAGAAATCCACTGAGCTCTTAACTTCCTGTTTGAACTGACATCTTGAGCAGTGTAGTTAGCCCTGCCTGTATTCTCCCTTATGGACCACAGAACACCTCCAGTTCATGTTATGGGGATGAGAAGAGGGGGAGGTGTTCAGTAGTCCAAATGAATGATTTAGGTAGGGCTAACAACAGATTTCAATATGGTAGAACCACTGTTTTGTCAGCTCAAATGGGAAGTTTGGAACACAGATATTTTTCTGTACTTGCAGCACTTTTAAAGGGATAAAACATGAGGAAACATGAATGTATACAAATATATATTGTTTTTTTTATTTTTTTTTATTTGCCCAGACATACACTTTAAATGTAGGAACATACTTGGTTGCACAATCCATGGACCAGTTCTAGGGTTTGTGGTGATAACAAGACTCCCCCACCACTGATCATTATTATCATTACATCATAGGCATGTGAGGTGTGGTCAACAAGCAGAGCCACACATGGCTTTGATGTAATAAAGACACACTGTGGGAGAACTGATGATTGTTATCAGATGATGAGTCCAAAATAGTAATGAAGTGGCATTTCCACACCCTTGTACTCCAAGCATCAGTTTCCCAATGTCTTCATTCTGGTTGTACAAGGACTTTTGGTCTCCAGGTTTTGCTCCTTTAAATGCTGCCTTTGCCGGCTTCTGTCAATGTATTTTGTTGAATTGTTTTTCTGCAGCTGAAACTATTCAGTTTTATGTTTTCTTGGCTTACATATTTTAACATTTATTCAAGAATATTTACAATGCAAAACATATGTAATAAACATGTCATCATAGATTCTTCAGAACGGCATTATACTTGACGAATGTTGGTGATATGGCTTTGCAGCAAAGTGTTTCTGGATAATACTTATTTAAACTTGTTTATATTCCTTTTTTATTGTTTAAAAAAATATTGTTCTCCTTACTAGAATTATACACTCGAAAGCAACCTGGCAGAAGTTGTTGCAAGATCTAGCGTGGGGGGAGCTGAATTTCAAGCACAGGTGACCAGCTATGAAGCCGCAATTGAGTCAGCTAAGGTAGAGCTTCACAAAATCATTGTGAATTATCAGGAACTGCTGGACATAAAACAAGCCTTGGATGTAGAAATCTCCACCTACAAGAAGCTACTGGAGGGTGAAGATATCAAGTGAGTAGATAATATATATATATATATATATATATATAATGTATATCCCAGATTTAACTTTTATTCTCTCTGTAAATCATTTTCTGTTATAATGTACTTAAAATTAACACCCTAAACATGAAGAACTAGTGGACACAGTGGTGTTAGCATTTATTGTTCTGAACTCAATAAGGACTTGCAAACACGAATCAAAAGTCTCTGGATTACAAGTATAAATATTAAGTCTGCAGATCCTTAATGAATACAAACTTGCTTAACACTGTTCTTTGAAAGCTGTTGTTAATGGTATTAAAATGGCTAATGGATCTTTCTATTCACAGTAAAACTAGCTAAGGACAACATATTCACAACACACACATTTCATTGAATAGCTAAATGCTCATGAAAATATGCAACTGCACTGTTTGAGCATCATCTCATGAGAATATGGCTACTAAGCATTCCCTGTGATCTTGTAAGAAGAAGTGTGATGCCACACCCTGCAGTACAAGAGTCGAGAGAAAGTTAATAGTTTTGTTCCCTACAGTTTTTTTATTCTTTACAGCATTTTGCCATTGGGAGGGGAAAGATGATGATCCCTATAATTTATATATATATATATATATATATATATATATTGCAAAGATACAACTATATTAATGATAATGCATACTTGTAGTTCAAAGTGCATGACCTATATAAATTGTGGGAGGAGGTATGGAGAATTAATATTGCTGACCTATCTATGCCCACACAAGCACAAAGAGAACATGCAAACTCCATGGAGGTAGACTCTAGTGGCTGTCACTTAAACAGGTGACCCTAGAGTGTTAAAAAAAATAGATCTATCGTCATATACAAAATTATGAATATTTTATTTCATATTAGATTCCCTGAGCTGGAAGTTTTATCTGGAGGAACATACACCTACTCATGTAAGTACTGTATTTGAATAACTTTATATTTTGATTTTGTGTGCATTATAAGTAAACTCGTGAGCATATATTTAAAGAGTAAACAAAACTATAGGAAAAAGATTTTTTTCAGCAACATTTCTAATAAAAAAGTGCATGCTTTGAAATGTTCTATTATTAAATATTATTATAATAGTGACTAAAAATGTCATTATATATATATATATATATATATATATATATATATATATATATATATATATATACACACACACACACACACATATATACATAATGTCGTACATACATATATATGGTATATTTGTGCATTGAACTGCTTTCCTTTTTCCTTTTAGCTGATGCTGGCTTTCAGAAGAAAGAATCAAGTAGTGGAGGTGAGTGCTAACTATGATGTAACCAAAATATAATTTAACAATACTTGTAATGTTTTTACAACTTTTACAATATACTTTAACCACCGAAAATCAGTTCCCTATACTGGTTTAGTATGACAAATATCTAGGAACATCTATTTCCATTCTGCGGCAGTATTTAGCATTATTGTTAAACATACAGTACCTATACACAAAAAAGGATTCTTGGGTGATAACCCTGATATCTATATAGCAGGGCCAGCAGACAGCCCTGGGTGACTGTACCCAGTGAAAGAAGATCAGCCATTTTGGATTTTTCAGTCATTATTGTTTTTATTTGAAATTATGTCAAAACCAGTATACTAAATATCTAAACTAAAAATGTAATATGTAAGAGAATACTAATAGGAGAAAGTCATGGCCTACAAAGGATTGCATAAAGCTATCCAGTGCATTCACCGCTAACCACTCTACCAGCTAAGTATATTTTTGCGGTTGCCCTAAATGTATAAAATAGCAATAATAATGTTTTATGGGTTCTCCTGCAGCATTAATTACTTAGAGTCAGCATTCTAAAGCATAATTAGTTAGAGGCATAGAGTTAGTTATAGGCATAGAGTTTAAGAGTAAGAGTAAGGGGCAGTTTGCAATCTCTCTCTTGTTTACACAACATCTTCATAAAGTAATTTTTTATTGCTGTTGACCTGCAATGAGTGAGCTGATTTACACCCATGGCTTTTAATTTGTAGTGACAAAAAATGTTCATTGCAGTTGTGGCCAGGTAGAGAACCTAAAGTATAACTCCAACCAAGACTTTTTATGTAAAGTTCAATAGTAGGGAAGGGTTAGAACAAGGTTCCTCAAACTTGTTTTTACAAAAAGAAAAGGTCATTGCCCTTCTGGGAGCCAGACTTTGGCCATTCAAAGGAAAATAGAATACAGATCAGTGGTTTCTATATCTGGAAGGTCTGCAATTAATTTGTTCCCTAAAACAGAATAATTTGTTGTCTGTCCTGTTTTAGGATCATTGGGAGGAGCCAGTAGCAGCTATGTTATGTCCATATCCACTATTACATGATGATTGACACGCCAAGCACAAAAGGATTAGGCACGTGAAGTTTCAGTACCAATAATTTGTATATTGTACAATTTGTCATGGTTATGGTTTTGGCACTGATGCTTATAACATTTAGCGCAACATTAATCATACCCATCGACTAATTAAGTAATTTACGCTAACCTAAACCCCTAATCATGAAACTAATCCATAACCCTGAGCCTAATCTCTACTATATGTACATATACAGTATACTTTAGAGCCAACACAAAATACACAAATAATCTGGCACTGAAAATCCTGAGCCAATAAGTCTGCACTAAGTATAACTGGTTTATGGGAGCAAACTGAATTAGAGATTCAAATCTGTTGTGCACTGACATGCTGAAGATGAGGAGTGGCAACAAATAGATTCTAATTTTCTTTTTACTATTTGTCCATGTGACTTTAGAGGGATAAGGAGCCCATAACCAGTTGATATTAATAGTGGATTTCACAGAAAGGGTGCTAAACTGTATTGTATTTATGTTGTCAGTTTATATGCAAATAGTGCATAAATGCATAGATAATTTAAATTGTTTCTAAATCACAATTTTGGATAGCAATTGTGCTTACTACTATATGTTTAAGTTGTAGTTGGGCTTGAGGGATAACAACCTAGAACTTCTAACATATCAATTTTAATCCTTTTTATTGTACTGTAATTTCCATAATAATTTTGGTGTTTTGTTTTTGTTTTCTGTGATGTGATGTGTATGCTATTTATGGTGCCGCACACACATATGAAAAAGTATAGAAAACTCAATAACACAGAGGTGTACATTTCTTACCCATTATTCTGTTTGTTTTTGTAGATTTCTCGTTGGAGAGTATCCTCTGAGGAACTTCACACTTTAAGAAAAATGCCTCCCTGAAAGCTTTACCTGCTATATTTCAGTTCTATTTTGCTTAATTAATGTCATTATAGCCTACAGTGTAATGTCTACAGTTATAGTAATACTCACATGTTGCTATTAACTGCTTTCAAAGCATTTATTTTCTTCTATCTTTAAAAATAAATGTTTTTCTTCATGCCTTCTGCGGCCTTATTTATAAAAATATGGCATAGGTTAGATGTATGTATCATGCTATCTACATTGTGTTGGAGATACAGAATGCATAAAAGTTCTGTGGAATCTAAAAACAAGACAATTCAGTAAACTTAAGGCAAAACTTTTTTTTTGTATTGAATAGAGTACAGAGGGTTTAGAATGCTTGTTAGTTTTTAATGCTGTCTGTGCCCCCGTTAAGGAGACCCCCCCCCCCTCTCTTTTTGTCCTGTTGACTATTATCATTGAAAGTGAAAGAAAAGAAAATCCCACATTTTTAGTTGTCCCCAGAAAAGTAACATTTAGGAAATTTTCCAATGGGGACACTAGTTCTGGTGAACCGGGGATCCCCAAGGAATTCCCTTAATTTGCAGGGGTTTCCTCTCACTTCCTGTTTGACTATGGGACAGGAAGTGAAGGGTTATCTATGCAATGGGACACAGATGACTAAAAAGACTAAAAAAAAATCTGACAGGAGTTATAACCCTCCCTTGCTCTATCCAAAATGAAAAAAAAAAAAGTTTTGCCTATAGTTCTAGTTTAATCCGTATTGCAACTTTGGTCCCTAGTAGGGATGAGCCGAACACCCCCCGGTTCGGTTCGCACCAGAACCAGCAAACGGACCGAAAATTTGCGCGAACTTTAGAACCCCATTGAAGTCTATGGGACTCGAACGTTCGAAATCAAAAGTGCTAATTTAAAAGGCTAATTTGCATGGCATTGTCCTAAAAAGGGTTTGGGGACTCGGTCCTGCCCCAGAGGACATGTATCAATGCAAAAAAAAGTTTTTAAAAAGGCCGTTTTTGGGAGCAGTGATTTTAATGATGCTTAAAGTGAAAAAAAAAGTGAAATATTCCTTTAAATATCGTACCTGGGGGTTGTCTATAGTATGCCTGTAAAGTGGCGCGTGTTTCCCGTGCTTAGAACAGTCCCTGCACAAAATGACCTTTTTAAAGGAATAAAAGTCATTTAAACTGCTTGCGGCTTTAATGTAATGTCGGATCCCGGCAATATGGATGAAAATCAGTTAGACCAACGGCATGGGTACCCCCACCCCCCAGTCCATTACCAGGCCCTTTGGGTCTTGTATGGATATTAAGGGAAACCCCGCACCCAAATTAAAAAAAGGAAAGGCGTGGGGCCCCCAGGCCCTATATACTCTGAACAGCAGTATACAGGCGGTGCAAACAAGACAGGGACTGTAGGTTTGTTGTTAAGTAGAATCTGTTTGTAATTTTGAACTGGTACATTTTTAAAGTGTAGCTCCAGCCAAAAAATCTATTTTTAAGCTTTTTGGAAAACATAGGGAAGGGTTATCACCCCTGTAACATTTGTTTTGCTGTCTGTGCACCTCTTCAGAAGATTTCACCTCACTTTCTGTCCCAATGACAAATGTTTTTTGAAAATGTGGGGTTTTTTTAGTGAAACAAGGATTGGTGATAAAGCATCAGTGAAGAGGAGACACGTTTTCCCCATATTAACTCTTACAGAAGAGAATTTCCCTTCCTAGGGGTAGATTTCATCTCACTTCCTGTTGTCTCCTTCCGTTTGCAAGTAGGAGTCGTTTGAAAGTAGGGGCCTGCCCTATATACTCTGCAGAAATTGGGGCCTTAGGTGTTGGTGTTGCCACAACACTGTAAGCCCTCACAGTTCCTCTTGGTGGGCGCAGGAATGGGCCCTGCTGTGAAATATTAGATCAAGAATTGTAATTACATGCCCCTGATGAACAGGGTCAAAAAAAATGGGCCTTTGGTGGTGGTGGTGCCACAACACTGTAAGTCCTCACAGTTACTCTTGGTGGGTGCAGAAACGGGCCCTGCTGTGAAATATTAGATCAAGAATTGTAATTACATGTCCCTGTTGAACAGGGGCTGAAAAATTGGGCCTTAGGCACTGGTGCTGGTGCCACAACACTGCAACCCCTCACAAATACTCTAGTTGAGCGCAGCAACGAACCCTCCTTGCAAAATATTGCATCAAAAATTGTAATTACATGCCCCTGCTAAACAGGGGCTGAAATATTGGGCCTTAGCCACTGGTGGCGGCACCCAGGACCAAAAATATTCTTACAAGCTATCAGCATGATCATTGAGGAGGAAGAGGATAGTCACTCAGCATAACAGGATAGTCACTCAGCATCAGCATAGGCAGTCTTGAAGGGATCTGACATTTCAAAAAAAATTATTCGGTTACATCAGCATCAGGTGCTTGGTAGCTGGTGGTGATCCAAGACTGATTCATTTTTATGAAGGTCAGTCGATCGACCGAGTCGGTGGTCAGGTGCACCCTGTGATCGGTTACAAAACCTCCAGCAGCACTGAATGTGCGTTCCGAAAGAACGCTGGATGCAGGACAGGCCAGTAGCTCAATTGCATACTGTGCAAGCTCTGGCCAGTGATCCATCCTCAAGACCCAGTAACCCAGAGGATTTTCGGTGGGAAAGGTGTCCAAGTCAGATCTTGCCCCTAGGTATTC
Source organism: Aquarana catesbeiana (assembly GCF_042186555.1). Taxonomy (NCBI): domain Eukaryota; kingdom Metazoa; phylum Chordata; class Amphibia; order Anura; family Ranidae; genus Aquarana; species Aquarana catesbeiana. Next base: position 248,471,979 of record NC_133328.1, on the reverse strand, counting down.
CTGCACCATGTAAAACAGACATTGGCGATGGTTGCTGGAACCGATCATACCTTGGGGCTGCGGACTAAAAAATTGTCTGAACGCATTGGCCACCTTCTTTGACTGACCGAAGCCTCAGCAACTTGTTGTCCAGGAACAGGAGTTTGTAACCTCCCAGTCTCTGGGAACGCATTGCACAGACCTTTCTGCAAGGCCTCACGAAGATGTTTCATCCTCTGCTCCCTCTGCGATGGCAAGATAAGGTCCGCAACCTTACCCTTGTAACGTGGATCAAGGAGGGTTGCCAGCCAGTAACGATCCCTCACCTTGATACCACGAATACGAGGATCCTTCCGCAGGCTTTGCAGGATCAGGGAGGCCATGCAGCGTAGGGTTTGCTGAGGGATTCGGTCCGGAAGCTTCTGGGTCACTAAGGATGACATGATTCGCAGCCAACTCCTCCCAGCCACATACTAGTCCATGGGTTTCTTGGGACTGTAATTGATCCCTTGAAGACTGCTGCTGATGCTGAATGCCAGCACAGCTGGCACTCCAACAGGTGTGCTCCAACAGGTGGACAAGGGGGACAGTGTCACTGATGTATTCACTGTCACTGCTCACCATCCTCGTGGCCTCCTCAAATGGTGACAGGACAGTGCATGCATCCCTGATCATGGCCCACTGGCGTGGGGAAAAAAAACAAGCTCCCCTGACCCTGTCCTGGTGCCATAGTCGCACAGGTAATCATTGATGGCCCTCTGCTGCATGTGCAGCCGCTGCAGCATGGCCAATGTTGAGTTCCACCTGGTGGGCATGTCACAGATTAGGCGGTTCTTGGGCAGGTTAAATTCCTTTTGGAGGTCAGCCAGCCGAGCACTGGCATTACATGACCGGCAGAAATGCACACAGACTTTCCTGGCCTGCCTCAGGACATCCTGTAAGCCCGGGTACCTGCCAAAGAACCGCTGCACCACCAAGTTAAGGACGTGAGCCAAACAGGGCACATGGGTCAGTTGTCCCTGTCGGAGGGCGGAGAGGAGGTTGGTGCCATTGTCGCAAACCACCATTCCTGGCTGAAGCTGGCGTGGCGTCAACCACCTCTGAGCCTGCCCCTGCAGAGCTGACAGAATCTCTGCCCCAGTGTGGCTCCTGTCCCCTAAGCACACCAGCTCAAGCACCGCATGGCATCTTTTGGCCTGCGTACTTGCATAGCCCCTTGAACGCCTACGGAGCACCGCTGGTTCCAAGGACAAAGCACAGTAAGAGGCCATGGAGGAAGAAGAAGAGGAGGGGGTGGAGGAGAGAGGTGTGTCAGAATCACCAGTAGTAGCATTTTGGAGGCGTGGTGGCGGAACAACCTCCAACACTACTGCACCTTGTCCTGCAACCTTCCCAGCTGCCAGAAGAGTCACCCAATGCACCGTGAAAGAGGTAACGTCCCTTTCCATGCCTGCTGGACCATGTGTCAGTGGTAATATGCACCTTACCGCTGACCGCCCTGTCCAACGAGGCCAAGACATTGCCTTCCACATGCCGGTAGAATCGCCTTCCGTGAGAAAAAGTGGCGTTTGGGAACCTGCCACTGAGGAACCGCACATTCCACCAACTCATGAAAGGGGGCAGAGTCTACCAACTGAAAAGGCAGCAGTTGAAGTGCTAGCAATTTAGCCAAGCTAGCTAGCTGGGCATGTGGATGGCTGGGAGCAAACTTCTTTCGGCAGTGCAGCAGCTGGGGCAGGGAAATTTGCCTGGTACAATCTGATGTCGGTGTACCGATAGCAGATTGCCCGCAAGTACTTGGCTGTGACACACCTAATTCTACACCTTCATTCCTCTCAGTGCAGGCTTCAGAGAGGACTGAAGGTATAGTGGGGTTGGAGATCCCAGCTGATGAGGAGCAAGGAGAGGTCCTCTTTGTTCTGTGGTGTGGGTCTTTTAGGTACACTTGGCAATGAACTGCATGGCAGGTCAACATATGTCTGGTCAAGCATGTGGTGCCCAAGGGGGTGATGTTTTGGCCACGCAAGATTCGCTTGAGACATATGTTGCAAATAGCAGTGGTGGGATCTGATGCACTCGTCTCAAAAAAGGCCCACACCAAAGAACTTTTGGAATAATGCGCAGAGACAGCAGCGCCCTGCACATGCGGAGCTCTGGTGTGATGCAGTCGGTGTGCTGCCCTTAAGCTGGTTCCTGGAGGGCATTGGTGAGCTGCCTCCTTCTCCTCTCTATCAGGCATCCACGTGAAGTCAGTAACCTCATCATCCCCTTCCTCCTCATCACTGGAGCAAAGCTGGCAGTATGCTGCAGCTGGGGGAACATAACTGCCAGATTGCTGTCCTTCTTGGGCACCCCCTCTGTCTGGGCTCACGTTACTGCCTTCCTCTAGCTGAGTACCATCATCGGAGCCTTCAAAACGCTGGGCATCCTCCTGGAGCATGTACCCAACACTGTGGTCAAACAGTTCGGGGGACTCCTCAGGAGGACATAGTGGGGCTAGGGAAGGAGTGACTAATGCCATTGAGCCGAGGGAAGAGGCCGCGTTGGCAGCTGCTTTGCCAGACACCATACCCTGAGCCTGGGTGAGAGAGGATGAGGAGGATGAGGACGGCTTGGTCATCCACTCTACTAAGTCTTCCGCATGTTGCGGCTCAACACGGCCAGCTGCCAAAAAAAAGGACAAGCATGCCCCATGGCCACGTGCTGATGAGGATCCACCGTGTCCACGACCAGCACTGTTGCCTCTAGACACAAAGCCTGCTTGCCCTCTTTTATTGGCTTGTGACTGTCTGCCTCTCCTTGTTGGCCTTCCAGACATACTAATGGCCTGCACTGCAGTGAGATGTAGCTGCACAAAACTAGGATGTATATATACCCTGATTATACAGCAGCTAGCAGAATGCCTGCCTGTGGTATTAGTAGGATCAGAAGAAGCACACCAGCACTTGTCTTCAGGTAGTTATAGGTGCAACTGTGCAGGGTACACAGTACACTAACTGCAAATACTTCAAGAGCCTGCCTGTGCTATTAATAGGATCAGAAGAAGAACACAAGCACTTGTCTTCAGGTAGCTATAGGTGCAACTGTGCAGGGTACACAGTACACTAACTGCAAATACTTCAAGAGCCTGCCTGTGCTATTAATAGGATCAGAAGAAGAACACAAGCACTTGTCTTTAGGTAGCTATACTGAAGGTGCAACTGTGCAGGATACACAGTACACTAATGCCCTGTACACACGGTGGGATTTTCCGACGGAAAATGCGCGATCGGAGCTTGTTGTCGGAAATTCTGACCGTGTGTGGACATTTTCCATCGGAATTTCCGACACACAAAGTTTGAGAGCAGGCTATAAAAATTTCCGACAACAAAATCCAATTGCGTGAATTCCGACGCACAAAGTGCCATGCATGCTCAGAATAAATTCTGAGATGGAACTGCTTGGTCTGATAAAATTAGTGTTCGGAATGGATATAGCACTTTCGTCACGCTGCAATGTTTTAAATGGTTTAATGCAGCGCACTCTCTTCTTTATAATGCTAGAAGAATGAAGTAGTTTTGCTGCTCATATTCACACAGACTTCTTTCTTTCTTATTTTTCGTGATTTCATCAATATATTTTTATTTGTCACATCTGACTAAAAAGTTTTAATTTTGTTTTTTTTGTTTTTTTGTATTTTTTTGTATTTTTTTAAAGCCTGATCTTGTGTTTTTTGTTTTTGGTTAATTTTTTTTACTCCAGAATATTTTTGGGTGTGTTTTGTGTGTCAAGTTACCACAACACGATTATAATCTTGTATTATTTAATCTCAAGGAGGTTGCTTGGTGTCTCTTGTTAATTTCACATAGTATTTTTGAAATGTACCTGCCTCCTCACAAACAAACTGTCCTTTTTGAAGGAAAACACACATAGGCAAGTATAATTGAAACAAAAATTCCTTTATTAAGGGTTCATAACCAAACAAAGAGGGAGACAACGCTGGATAAACAGCAGAGATTGGCGAAGCCTTTGGCCCCCAGGGCACACATCAATTATTTACTGGTAAAATTGGTGGCCTGAGGAGTCCTTATCTAAGGGAGTGCAATCTGGTCCAGAAGTCCAAGAGATCATGAACAGCAGCAGATGACATGTATGTCCTCAGGCTGTAGTCATACAACAGCCTGCATCTTTGCCAGACCAGACTGAACCCAGGCTATCACTCTCTGGTCTTCCTTACACGCTTCCTTCCCGCCTGTGGCTCTGGTGTTGGAGGTGTGGCAGGAGGAGGAGTAGGACCTGGAGGAGGAGGAGGAGGAGGACCTGGAGGAGGAGGAGGAGGACCATGGGTGAGTTGACAAATGTGGGTTTGGCATGTTAGTTGGTCCCTCAACCCCTTATTTAGAGTTTCTAAAATGAGAAACTCACATAAGAGGCGTTGGCCCTCCTCCATTTCCATCATTTTGCATGCTGTTAGGTCAGCAAAGTCCTCTTCCACACTGTAGGGGGTTCTGAGGGCCTCAGTAGCCTTCCAAAATAGGCCAATTGCTGCCTCCTCCGGGTTACTCCTCTTCCTGCCACTTTTTCTTTTGAAGGCGGAGGGGAGGGACCTGGGTATCGGGCAGCCTACTTGGCCCGGCCACCTCCTGGCTGACACTTTCCTGTGTATGAAAAAGGGACATCGTTTTAGTTTTTGGTTCATCAATCACAATCATTAATTAGTACTCCAAACTAACATAGATTTAACATCATTAATTTGACCAACAGAAATATTTAGAAGAATGCTATACCTGGCTCAAGCTGGGCTCCTCCTCATGTTGCTGCCTGGAAGGCCCAGGTTGGATGTCAGAAGCCTCATCTGAGGGGGAAGGAAGCATGGAAGGAAGAGTGGAGAGTGCTGGCCCGGGTTCAGTCTGACCTGCCAGAAAATGCAGTCTGTCATAGTACCACAGCCTGGGGAGATAAATGTCATCTGCTGCTCCTGATCTCAGGGAATCCTGGACCTTCTTGTGCTCCCTTAGATAAGTGCTCCTCATGCCACCAATTAGGGCCTTCAAATAGGTCATGTCTGCCGTGGGGATCACCGGCTTCACAAATTCCAGCAATTGATCCAGTGCTGCCTTCCTCTTTGGTTCTTATAATCGGGGTGGTTTACCTGCCACAGACAGGGCAGCTCCCTGAACATATCTAAGAATATGAGGATAAAGTCCTGATCCTTCAATATATCCATTTTAATCTGCAAGACACAACACAAGACAATCCCTGATGTCAGGCTAAAGTCTCCTAATCTTGTCCCAATATAGGCATCAATTTCTAAGCAGTATAGGCCCAAGTTTAAATGTTACCTTCGTTATCACGATCGACGCTTCCGATACTCCTTCCTCCGCTCACGGATCGTACGTACTACGCACGTGTTACGCTTTATATACACTGCGCATGCGTGAAACTCCGCCCACCCCTGACGTTCTTTCTAGTCTATTCCCTGCCCCTTCTAGTTCGGCGCAGTGGGGAAGAGCACATGGTGGAGACAGAGCAGGTGCGTGCTAATTACACCAACGAGGAAGAAGAAAGCCCGGAGCCAGAAATGTCCAGATCCCAGAGGAGACGATTTAAGGCCTCAAATATGTCCTTTGGGGAGATGTTGGAGATGGTCGACATACTGAAGAGGGCCCACTGTGACAGGAAGTATGGACCTTACCCCAACCGAGATGTCAGAAAGGCCAAGATCATGGCGAAAGTAGTCAAGAGTCTGCAGAAGAATTTTGGGGTACGTCGATCCAAGGATTAACTGAGGAAGCGGTGGTCGGACCTCAAATTAAGGGAGCACGAGCAGTACAGAAGGATCAGGAGAGTGCTGCAAAAAAGTAAGTAGTTGTCCTGTGTTCCTATTCTTTATTATTATAACGTTCGTGCTGCTCCATGTGCTTTTCTTTACTGTTGTACAGTTTAAAATGGCAACTTTCATGTTCATGGACACATTATTCGTTCGTAGGAAACATTGTTCGTTCGGCCTAGAAAACACCATGTTTTGGCCAGATGTATTTCAATACATTTTTGCTAGCCTACTTCTCTTAAAATAATTTAGTTGTCTAGATGGGTTTGTAACTAGAATGTAATGCAAACTAGATCCTGTGTAAGGAGAGGACACTCAGCAGCTGTTTACACATCTGGACGCTGGAGCACTAGTGTGGGACACCAGAACACCCTTTTTATTAGGGGGTCCCACACAGGTGCTCCAGTGTATACTATAGGGGTGTCTCCATCTGTGAAGCTTGTACAAAACAGGTAAGTATTCAAGCATGACAAAGGATAACAATATTTCTTCATCTTGGAACTCTGCCAACAGACAAGTGTACCCCACTTCCAAGCAATGTTTCATATTCCTATTTCTGCCATCAAATACCTGTGTGCAAAGTATACCTATTTTTTTTTTACATAGGGGAGAAAAGACTCGGAGGACACCACTCATCCGAGGAGACAACAGACCCTCCACCTCAGGAAGAAGTGGAAATGCCACAAAGACAAGCAGAGCAGGAGGAGGAGGGAGACGTTATAGAAACCCCTTCCTCAATAATAAAGTAGCTGAGAGGAAGCGGTTGCACCCACAAAACACGTCCCTTGATCCCCTGTGATGGCAGCTAGCACATGTTGACATTCGGCAATTTGTGTGCATTATAAAAATTGGGCTTTTCCAGGGTTGACTTCACCCCATCTGCTGAATGCAATATCAAAAACAGTTTATAAATACTCATGTCTGATATTGCCTTCACTTCCTAAAAAAGTTGAACTTTGTAAGTTCCAGATTTGTGTATTTCTTGTTGGTTTTAAACATGCCTGTTTTACCTTAACATTTCTACTTTTATTAAATGTCACCTATAAATATTTTAGACAAACATGTTGGTTGGTTTGAAAAACCTTTTATAAATGCACGTGTGATTGTGCTTTGATTAAAAAGATTGATCATCAACAATGTGTGGATTCTTTCAATGCTCCTAAAATTTTTGTGGTAAAATTGGTGTTTTCTGTGACAATGGGGGTTATTTCCTAAGGGCAAATCCACTTTGCACTACAAGTGCAGTTTCCCTCCTTACTTAAACTATTGGCAGCCCACTGGACAGGTAAGAAGTGTCATAATACAAAGATATAAATACACACTGTACACATTTTAGCACATTTTTACATTCTGCTATTACCTGTCAAGATAATAATGGGATACAAAAACTTTAAACATTACCATTTGAAAGTATTCAGGCCGGCCCTTGCACTACATGCTTTGGGGAATTCATCCATAAATCTGACCACAAAAGAGGTGGGTATAGTGTGTATGGGTTTGGCAAAGTCAGCAGATAGAAGATTGGTATCAGCTGAGTTAGCAGCTGGGGGGAGGTAGGGTTCCAAATGATTTTGGGACCCAAAAAAACAAGCCTCTGGCACTCTACCTGAATTTAAAGCACACATCACCTTTTTACACATTTTAGGTGTTGTTTAGGGTAAAGCACTACTAAGGAGCTGACAAAATACATAGTTAAGTGACTACACGAGGTGAATATAGGACCAGGAGAGCATGCTGGGGAGGTAAGTGAAGGCAAATATGTATGAAGGACAAAAAAAAAATTACATAAAAATCCAGCATGCATGAGGACAAAGGGGACATTCACAGCATATTACAATCATGGTAATTAGGGAATGAGGAAAGAAATACAATATATTATCAAACATTATATACAATAAAATGTGATGTTAAAGGATAAAAATCTTACCTTCATATACTCCTTCTGCAGGACCTGGATGATGGCAGAACAGGTCTCCGGGATAATGATCCCCAGAGCCTGGGGGGAGATGCCTGTCGAGAACTTATGGTCCCGCAGGCTTCTCCCCGTCGCCAAGTACCACAGGGTGGCGACGAGCCTCTGCTCTGGAGTGATGGCTTGCCTCATGCAGGTATCCTGCCTGCTGATATAGGGGGTCAGCAAAGCCAACAAACGGTGAAATACGGGGTCCATCATCCGGAGAAATTTCCTGAAATCGTCAGGATTATTCTCACGGATTTCACGGAGCAAAGGCATGTGACAGAACTGGTCACGCTGGAGCATTCAATTCTTGGTCCATGAACTCCTCCCCACCCTGTTCATGGACTGGGCTTGTGTCAAAGTAAGGACCCCAACACCAAGCCCCCCCGCACAGCACGAACTCTACGAGGAGTACGTATACGCAACATGGCTAGAAAACGGTCGGCTGGTCAGAACGAAGTAACAGAACGTACTGAAGAACAGCAAGGCCTGTGAAGAGCGACCTGAAAATCAGTAACAAATGAACAAGAACACAATGACAGGGTCAAGGGTAACTCGCTGCACGCACTGAAGACCAGATACAAACCCACAAGCACAAATTGAACAGCAGAAATACGATCTGAAAACCACGAGTCTGAAAAAGCGAAACTCAAACTCACCAAACTTTTACTAACACGAGATTAGCAAAAGGAGCCCAAAGGGTGCCGTGCTTGGTTCTGAACCGCCCTGGTGTACGTGACCGCGTTCTTGGCGTTCGGAAATTCCGACAACTTTGCGCGACCGTGTGTATGCAAAACAAGCTTGAGCTAACATCCATCTGAAAAAAATCCATGGATTTTGTTGTCGGAATGTCTGATCAATGTCCGATCAATGTCCGACCGTGTGTATGGGGCATAACTGTAAAAACACCTGCCTGCCTGTCAGTATATTAGGAAGAGAATAACAGGAATGTATCTAGCTAAACTGAATACAGTGTATATATATATATATATATATATATATATATATATATATATATATATATATATATATATATGAAGCACACTACCCCCGTAGGAGCTGCTGGGTAGTTCGTTCTTCCCTGAAGTGTGTTCCCGTTACTCCCTTTCCCTCACAGCTGTGACACGACAGACAGTCCATGAACTTTAAACTTTATGAACTTTATTCAACTTCTGGCATTCCATTGCTATCACAAGACTCAATCCAGAATATGTTAAGCAATGGTTATGATCAAAACTCGGTCGACCGGGAACACCTGTAGTAGGGGTGACATGAGTGCAACAAGATTTCTTTACTTTTTTTTTTCTTTTTTCTTTTTTATGTATCCCCCTTGTATGCGACTGGCCCTGGTGAAGATGCAAACATAGCGTTTTTTTTTTTACCTGGGAAATAACATCCAACCTGGTTACAGGATGGAACCTGAACTCGACTGACCTGAGGGAGAAAAGACAGACGAAAACGATGAGTGGCTCGTATGAATGCCACTGGAGATGAGTGACCGATTAAGTGCCACTAAAAAAAATGAAGTGGGCTGTATGAGCACCACTGAGTGTGCTTGCAGCGATTGCAAGGAGTATATGTTGAGATGTATGTTTTCAGCGATTGCAAATGGGTATATGCTGAGATGCGTGTTTTTGCAGCGATTGCAAGGAGTTTATACTGAGATGCATGTTTTGCAGCAATTGCCAAAATGGGTAAATGCTGAGATGCATGTTTTGCAGCGATTGCAAGTGGGTAAACACTAAGATGCGTGTATTTGCAGCAATTGCAAGGAGTTTATACTGAGATGCATGTTTTGCAGTGATTGCAAACGGGTAAATGGTAAGATGCGTGTATTTGTAGCAATTGCAAGGTGTTTGTACTGAGATGCATATTTTACAGAGATTGCAAAATGGGTATATGCTGAGATGAGTGTTTTTTGCAGCAAATGCAAGGAGTTATGATGAGATGCGTATCTTGCAGCGATTGCAAGGAGTTATGATGACATGCGTGTCTTGCAGCGATTGCAAGGAGTTATGATGACATGCGTGTCTTGCAGCGATTGCAAGAGTTATGATGAGATGCGTGTCTTGCAGCGATTGCAAGGAGTTATGATGAGATGTGTGTCTTGCAGTGATTGCAAGGAGTGATGAGATGCATGTCTTGCAGTGATTGCAAGGAGTGATGAGATGCGTGTCTTGCAGCGACTGCAAGGAGTTATGATGAGATGCGTATCTTGCAGCGATTGCAAGAAAAGGTCACCTACTGATAGGTGAAAAAGAAAAAGGATAGTAGAATTGTATATGTAGGAACAAACTGCGAAGTAGCATACGTAACAAAATCGTAGATTTGTGATAGGGACTGTTACGAATTGGTGTGTGGGATACTGATGATGTGAACCGTTGTGCCGCCGATGCGACTAGGTTTGAATCGGATTGTGATGTGTACAAATGTAAATGTGACACGAATCGGTTAGTAGAAATGACATAAGTAACGAATCGTAGGTTTATATAGGAAACGCTATGAATTGGTGTGTGGGATACCCATGATGTGAACCGCTGTGCCGCCGGAGCGACTAGGTTTGGAATGGACTGTGATGCATGTAGCTGCCGTTGCGACCCAAATCGTTCAGTAGAAATAATATGAATAACGAATTGTGGGGTATGGTAAGAACCGCTACGAATCAATGTTTGGGACACGACCGACGCGAACCGCTGTGCCGCCAAGGCGACTAGGCTCGAATTGGAGTGATGCGTATTGCATGAAAGTGATATGAATCAGTGAGTAGCATGACATAACAATGAATCGTTTGTAGGGTACGAGAGTGAGTGGAATGAATTGGTGCAGGATGTGTCTGATGCGACCGTTGTGCCACTGACACAACTAGGTACGAATCAGACTGTGGTAGGTAATGCAACATATCTGATATGAATCAGTAGTAGGGTAAAAGAATTTGGTTGAAAAGTATGAAGTGAATCCGTTATGAATCGGTTGGAGAGTGTATGCCACTCCTTACTCTAAAACCGAACCCATACCAACCACCCAGCCCCCCATGCTAATCAAGTGCAGAGAAGGCACCAGGTGGGTCTAATTACCACCTCAATCAGCCACAGAACCTGTGCAAACAATACATGCTCATCTCCAAATGGATGAGATGGCAACCCCATAGACTGTGAATCCTATGAGCAACGAAGCCTGTAACGAGTGAAATCGGACAATGACTAACAGTGGCTCGGAGGTTTGGATCTACAAATGAAAACGTATGTTTGTGGGTGGGATGACAAGCAAGGCTGAGGGAACATGTGAATCTACTACACCTGTGCCAAATGATGACAGGACATGACCGACAACAACTCAGAGGCAGCTAAGAGCGAAAGAGATGCAGGATAGGAAACATAAATCGCAACATTGCGTATGAACGAAAAAGTTAGAACCCTACCTGCAACAGCAAATGAGAACCGCAGACGAACACCACACACGGAGAAGCTGCAAGACATGTGGACGGACGGACAGACAGACAGACAGACTCATGAACACGAGGTGAGCTGGGAAGAGTCAGCCCAGTGACATGTAGTATCGTGCACTGGAACTGACAAAGAGGAAGGAGAAGTGGTCAGCTTAAATACCCTCTGGGCCCCTCCCATAAACTCAGGCCAGCATACTGGCCTTCTAATATATATATATATATATATATATATATATATATATATATATACACAATACACTGTAAGTGCAGCTAACTGACTCGACCTGCCTACTCTATCTAACTTAAATCAAATGACACTGTCTCTCTATCTATCTCTCTCTGCCGCTGCAACACACTACACAAGGCCGCCACGCAGGTGGCCTTATATAATGTGGGGCGTGTACTAAACCCTCTGAGCCATAATTGGACAAAGCCACCCTGGCTTTGGCCAATTACGGCGCTCTGTACACACGGCACTGTGATTGGCCAAGCATGCGGGTCATAGTGCATGCTTGGCCAATCATCAGCCAACAATGCACTGCAATGCCGCAGTGAATTATGAGCCATGACGCGCCACTCGAATTTGGCGCAAACGGCCCATATCGTTCGCAATTCGACGAACGGTCGAACAGGCAATGTTCGAGTCAAACATAGGTTCGACTCGAACTCGAAGCTCATCCCTAGTCCCTAGACATTGCTCTATAGATGGATTACTGTAAGACTGGTAACCAAAATAGATTATAAATGTTTATTTTGCAGAACCATTGGTGGATTTGTATATTTTACAATCCCCTGTAAATAACTCCTTTGAGCCTTTTGATGTGTAAAATGCAACTTGTCTGCCAGCTGTATTAGGTCTAGTACACCCCTATGTACACATTAAAAACTGTGTGTGATATACAGTATATATATATATATATATAAATATATATATATACTCTATACTATCGGCCGACATTGATATCAGTTGACACACTGTTATGCCCCGTACACACGGTCGGACATTGATCGGACATTCCGACAACAAAATCCTAGCATTTTTTCGACGGATGTTGGCTCAAACTTGTCTTGCACACACACGGTCACACAAAGTTGTCGGAAAATCCGATCATTCTGAACGCGGTGACGTAAAACACGTACGTCGGGACTATAAACGGGACAGTAGCCAATAGCTTTCATCTCTTTATTTATTCTGAGCATGCGTGGCACTTTGTGCGTCGGATTTGTGTACACACAATCAGAAATTCAGACAATGGATTTTGTTGTCGGAAAATTTTATAGCCTGCTCTCAAACTTTGTGCGTCGGAAAATCCGATGGAAAATGTGTGATGGAGCCTACACGGTCGGAATTTCCGACAACAAGGTCCTATCACACATTTTACGTCGGAAAATCCGACCGTGTGTACGGGGCATTAGACTGAAGATAGCTAATATGATGTATACAGTATATAAATCTCCAAATAGAATAATTTTCATTAAAGTAGTTCCAGATTACTATGTTGCACTTAAGACTGCTTACACCAAAAATCTTAGGGTCTGTAAACTTGCCCTTTGAGTTTAAGGACCCTTAATCTAGAGCATAGTCCTCAAACTACAGCTTGCAGGCTACCAACAACCCGCTGCAAGATTTTGTCTGGTCCACTGCTAGGGTCAGTGGCATATCTGAAGACTCAATGTGCAAACTGAGGAATTAGATCAGTTGGTATCCACTTCTGATGGGGACCCTGATGTATGACGAAACTCTGATATACTTCGGGCTCTGAAATAATGGGGGGCTTCTGATGTAAAAGGAGACCATGATGGGGGCTTCTGATGTGAAGTGGGAAGCTTCTGATGTGATGGGGGAACTTTTGATGTGGTGAGGGGCTTCAGATATGAAGTTATTTCTTGTAGCCTATTATTTACAAAAATTAGTGTTGCGCTATCTAATGAGAAAAGAAAAACTGCACAAAAAGTATCTTTAAGTGAAAGTTCAAAAGATAACAATTTAACGAGTCCACTGTGAAATGAAATCTTCACACTTTTAGGGCCAGTTCACACCACATGCAGTCGAGTGTGTTTTTTTTCTGCATCAAAAACGCATGGAAAGTAGGTTATATGGTTTTTAATGTCATAGTTCACACCAGTGCTTGCAGTTCCAGTGCGTTCCAGTTCCAGGAAAAAAAAGTAGAACATGCTGCATTATTCCTGCATTCGACTCTTCTGTGCTTCTTCTGATCAGTTTCAGGTTCGAATTCAGACAAAACTTCGGACTGAAATCGGACCTGAAACGGTGAACAGGGATGCACCGGACCCCTGCTGTGAGCCGCTCTATGCTTCAGTGTGAACCCAGCCTTTAGCGATTTAGGATGACAGATCCCTCCTGGATGGATGGATTGCTCCAGCTCTCACAGCTGGACATGTCTCATGCCAGTCACACTTCCAAAAAAAGATACAGTATCTAACAAAATTGAGTACACCCCTCACATTTTTGTAAATATTTTATTATATCTTTTCATGTGACAACACTGACGAAATTACACTTTGCTACAATGTAAAGTAGTGAGTGTGTAGCTTGTATAACAGTGTAAATTTGCTGTCCCCTCAAAATAACTCAACACAGCCAATAATGTCTACACCACTGGCAACAAAAGTGAGTACACCCCTAAGTGAAATTGTCCAAATTTGGCCCAAAGTGTCAATATTTTGCGTGGCTAGCAATATTTTCCTGCACTGACTTAACCCTCTTGGGCATAGAGTTCACCAGAGCTTCACAGGTTGCCACTGGAGTCCTCTTCCACTCCTCCATGACGACATTATGGAGCTGGTTGATGTTAGAGACCTTGCGCTCCTCCACCTTCCGTTTGAGGATGCCCCACAGATGCTCAATAGGGTTTAGATCTGGAGACATGCTTGGCCAGTCCACCATCTTTACCCTCAGCTTCTTTAGCAAGGCAGTGGTCCTCTTGGAGGTGTGTTTGGGGTTGTTATCAAGTTGGAATACTGCCCTGCGGCCTAATCTACGAAGGGAGGGGATCATGCTCTGCTTCAGTATGTCACAGTACATGTTGGCATTCATGGTTCCCTCAATGAACTGTAGCTCCCCAGTGCCAGCAGCACTCATGCAGCCCCAGAACATAACACTCCCACCACCATGCTTGACTGTAGGCAAGACACACTTGTCTTTGTACTCCTCACCTGGTTGCCACCACACATGCGTGACACCATCTGAACCAACTAAGTGTATCTTGGTCTCATCAGAATCCATGTCCTTAGTCTGTTTGTCTTCAGCAAACTGTTTGCAAGCTTTCTTGTGCATCATCTTTAGAAGAGGCTTCCTTCTGGGATGACAGCCATGCAGACCAATTTGATGGAGTGGCAGCACATGGTCTAAGCACTGACATACGTCATACGTCTTTTTCCCAAAGACAACCTGTGGATGTGACACTGAGCACCTGCAGTCAACTTCTTTGGTGGACCATGGCGAGGCCTGTTCTGAGTGGAACTTGTCCTGTTAAACTACTGTATGGTCTTGGCAACCGTGCTGCAGCTTCGTTTCAGGATCTTGGCAATCTTCTTATAGCCTAGGCCATCTTTATGTAGAGCAACAATTCTTTTTTTCAGATCCTCAGAGTGTTCTTTGCCATGAGGTGCCATGTTGAACTTCCAGTGACCAGTATGAGCGAGTGAGAGCGATAACACCAAATTTAACACACCTGCGCCCCATTCACACCTGAGACCTTGTGTCAGTAACGAGTCATATGACACTGGGGAGGGAAAATGGCTAATTGGCCCAATTTGGACATTTTCACTTAGGGGTTTACTCACTTTTGTTGCCAGCAGTTTAGACATTAATGGCTGTGTGTTGAGTTATTTTGAGGGGCCAGGAGAACAGAGGAGACCTTTTACATATACAGTGGGGATGGAAAGTATTCAGACCCCCTTACATTTTTCACTTTTTGTTATATTGCAGCAATTTGCTAAAATCATTTAAGTTCATTATTTTTCCTCATTAATATACACACAGCACCCCATATCGACAGAAAAACACAGAATTGTTGACATTTTTGCAGATTTATTAAAAAAGAAAAACTGAAATATCACATGGTCCTAAGTATTCAGACCCTTTGCTGTGACACTCATATATTTAACTCAGGTGCTTTCCATTTCTTCTGATCATCCTTGAGATGGTTCTACACCTTCATTTGAGTCCAGCTGTGTTTGATTATACTGATTGGACTTGATTAGGAAAGCCACACACCTGTCTATATAAGACCTTACAGCTCACAGTGCATGTCAGAGCAAATGAGAATCATGAGGTCAAAGGAACTGCCTGAGGAGCTCAGAGACAGAATTGTGGCAAGGCACAGATCTGGCCAATGTTATAAAAACATTTCTGCTGCACTTAAGGTTCCTACGAGCACAGTGGCCTCCATAATCCTTAAATGGAAGACGTTTGGGATGACCAGAACCCTTCCTAGAGCTGGCTGTCTGGCCAAACTGAGCTATCGGGGGAGAAGAGCCTTGGTGAGAGAGGTAAAGAAGAACCCAAAGATCACTGTGGCTGAGCTCCAGAGATGCAGTTGGGAGATGGGAGAAAGTTGTAGAAAGTCAATTATCACTGCAGTCCTCCACCAGTCGGGGCTTTATGGCAGAGTGGCCCGACGGAAGCCTCTCCTCAGTCAAAGACACATGAAAGCCCGCATGGAGTTTGCTAAAAAACACCTAGAGGACTCCAAGATGGTGAGAAATAAGATTCTTTGGTCTGATGAGACCAAGATAGAACTTTTTGGCCTTAATTCTAAGCGGTATGTGTGGAGAAAACTAGGCACTCCTCATCACCTGCCCTATATAGTCCCAACAGTGAAGCATGGTGGTGGCAGCATCATACTGTGGGGGTGTTTTTCAGCTGCAGGGACAGGACGACTGGTTGCAATCGAGGGAAAGATGAATATGGCCAAGTACAGAGATATCCTGGATGAAAACCTTTTCCAGAGTGCTCAGGACCTTTAGACTGGGCCGAAGGTTTACCTTCCAACAGGACAAAAGAAAATAACCCCTCAAAAAGTGGTGGGACTTTAAAGGCAACGGAGTAAAAATAAAAACAGTTTTATTAACACAAATATACAAAATTGTACATATCAAGAAAATTCAAATACAGTCGTATAAATCAATTTAGCAGTAAAAACAAGATTATACTGGAGAGCGAACCAAGGGTATGTTCATGTAGTCTTCCACCTGAGCCTACGCGTTTCGGGACTACAGGAGTCCCTTCATCAAGGGCAAATGGTAGGCGGACTTTACACTGATAAAACATGAAATAGCGTAATTAGAGACAAATGCATTGAACATGTTTACTGCATCTAGCATCATTGTTTTTATTTTTACTCCGTTGCCTTTAAAGTCCCACCACTTTTTGAGGGGTTATTTTCTTTTCTCCTTATGATAGGGATGGTGGCAACTCTTGTGACATTATTGGATGGTACCTCCCCCCCTTTTTGATTCCAACAGGACAATGACCCTAAGCACACAGCTAAAATAACGAAGGAGTGGCTTCACGACAACTCCGTGGCTGTTCTTGAATGGCCCAGCCAGAGCCCTGACTTAAACCCAATTGAGCATCTCTGGGGAGACCTAAAAATGGCTGTCCACCAACGTTTACCATCCAACCTGACAGAACTGGAGAGGATCTGCAAGGAGGAATGGCAGAGGATCCCCAAATACAGGTGCGAAAAACTTTGCATCTTTCCCAAAAAAGACTCATGGCTGTGTGACGGACTGGGGTTTATATGGTCACATAAAAGACAAAACAGACACCCCAAAGTCCATATTCATTTTTTTTAATTTCTAAGCAAAGAAAATTGCTATTCTATCAACAACCAGTAGATGGCAGGGAAGACACACAAGCAGAGTATATCTAGGACCACACACCATGTGACTGAAGTGAAACTAGCTTCAGCCATAAAGGTGAATGGTCATGTCTTTTCCTGTTTGTGTAATTCTTTGCAGGTATGTACTTTAAATCGTTTCTAATCTGTGTTAAACTGTGATAGAAAGATTCCTAAACATCTTTCGCAGATGCAGGAAAAGTTTCAGCAGATTTTATGCCATAGTTTTGCTGTAATTAGGCGTTTCAGAACAGCATGTGTTAGGAACAGTGAAAAGGGTACAAAAGCATAAAATTACTGTATTAATCAGAACAAATGTTTATTGTAAGCACTAAACTGTTATACATAGGTATATTTAAACCTGGTTTAAGCAAAGTTATGTAAAATAGAAACCACATGTTTCAAAACGATATTAAATGGTTAAGAATCCATTGTACTGGAAAGATTATACATTGCTTAGTACAGACATGCAATGTGCACCATCTAGTGGTCAAAAAAGAGAACTCCTGAAAGAATATCTGTATTAAAGCAATACAATGCCAGTATCATTATAGCACAGCTAAAGTGTACCAGAGAGATAAAGATAATTATCTATAATACTTAATAAAAGTAAAATATATGTTTATTAAAATTATAATAATGTTCATTGTTGCAACTATGTTTTAAAGTATTTCAGTCAAAACCTGTACTATATGTTAACAGTTATGAACGTGAATATAAAAATGTAATATATGTATTGTTATGTAAAAGTGAAACTAGCTTTCAGTCATAAAGGTGAATGGTCATATCTTCTCCTGTTTGTGTAATTCTTTGCAGTACCGGCCGAGCTGATCACATTACCTCATCGTGTCTACAATCATCAACTCTCTTAATTTATATTTTGAGACCGGTAACAGCTGTATTAGATCAAAAGGGTGCTTCTACTAAGTACTGAGCAAAGGGTCTGAATAAATCTGCAAAAATGTCAACAATTCTGTGTTTTTCTGTCAATATGGGGTGCTGTGTGTACATTAATGAGGAAAAAAATTAACTTAAATGATTTTAGCAAATGGCTACAATATAACAGAGAGTGAAAAATGTAAGGGGGTCTGAATACTTTCCGTCCCCACTGTATATGTAAAAGGTCTCCTCTGTTCTCCTGGCATCTCCAGCATCGATCTGAAGTAGAAGGAAAGAAAGTATGAAGAATTGTTGGAGTCCATTACCATCTTGCTAAGAGTTTAAAATTGGATTCCTGTATTCTGGTAGTTATAGAAGGTTTGAGGGAAAACCGGATGATACGTCTGCACTGATCATTGTCAAAGATTATGTTTAAGCCACTCTCCCATTTCTGGATATAATTTGGTTTATAGTTTCCAGGTGGAGTATTTAAAATGGTATAAGTCAAGGAGAGAGTGTTTTATATGGCCTGTGACAGAGCATAATTTTTCCAGGGGAGATAGAGGTCTTTGGAAACCATGAGGAGGAGAAAGTGAATAAAAAGTCCAAAAAGTCCAAATAAAATGTACCAGAAGCTTGTGTTAGACCCCTTTCACACTGGAGGCGTTTTTCAGGTGCTAAAGGGCTAAAAATAGCACCTGTAAAGCGCCTGAAAAATGCCTTCCCTGCAGACCCAGTGTGAAAGCCCGAGTGCTTTTACACTGGGGCGCTGCGCTGGCAGGACGTTAAAAAAAGCCCTGCAAGTAGGATCTTTGGGGCAGTGGAGGAGCGGTGTATACACTGCTCCACCACCGCCCCTGCCCATTGAAATGAATGGGCACCTCTGCCAAAGTGCTTGCAAAGCGCTTTGGCAGTGGTGATTTTAGAGCGCATTTAACCCTTTCTTTGTCCGCTAGCAGGGGTAAAAAGCCCCCTCCCCCCCGATAGCTGCTGATTAGCGCCGCTAAAACAAATTTTTTAAAAAAATGCTGTGGGGGGCCCCCAGGCACTATACACTCTGAACAGAAGTATATATATTATACGGCCTGCCCTATATAATCTGCAGAAAATTGGGCCTTAGGTGTTGGTGGTATCAGAACACTGTAAGCCCTCACAGTTACTCTTGGTGGGCGCAGGAACAGGCCCTGCTGTGAAATATTAGATCAAAAATTGTAATTACATGCCCCTGTTAAAACAGGGGCAGAAAAATTGGGCCTTAGGCAGTGGTGGTGGTGCCCTAAACAAAAAATATTGTTGGAAGCTAGCATTATCAAGATTGAGGAGAAATAGGATAGTCCCTCAGCATAGGCAGTCTTCAAGGGATCCCACATCCATAGAAAAATCAATCAGTTACATCAGCATCAGGTGCTTCATAGCTGCTGATCCAAGACCGATTCATTTTTATGCATGTGTGCCTATCAACGGAGTCTGTGGACAGGCGGACTCTATGATCCATTACAAACCCTCCAGCAGCACTGAATGTGCGTTCAGAAAGAACGCTGGATGCAGGGCAGGCCAGTAGCTCAATTGCATATTGAGCAAGTTCCGGCCAGTGGTCCATCCTCAAGTAACCCAGTGAATGCTCTGTTGGAAAGGTCGACAAGACTGCTCTTGCCCCTAGATATTCCTGCACCATGTAATGCAGACCCTGGCGATGGTTGCTGGAATCAATCAGACCTTGGTGCTGAGGACAGAAAAATTGTCTAAAGGCATCGGTCAGCCGGCCACTGTCTCCACCGCTGTTCCTCTGACTGAACGAAGCCTCAGCAACACGTTGTCCAGCACCAGGAAATTGTAACCTCCCAGGGTCTGGAAATGCATTTCACAAACTTTTCTTCAAGGCCTCCTGAAGATGTTTCACCCTCTGCGAAGGCAGGATGAGTTCTGCAACCTTACCCTTGTAACATGGATCAAGAAGGGTTGCCAGCCAGTAATGATCCCTCTCTTTGATACCACGAATCCTATGGTCCTTTCGCAGGCTTTGCAGAATCAGGGAGGCCATGCAGTGTAAGTTTGCAGCGACTTTCAAATCTGAGTCCTCTGGGTCACTAAGTATCACATGATCCGTAACAACCTCCTCCCAGCCACTTACAACTCCTTGGGTTTCTGGGGACTAAAAACCATCCTTTGAAGACTGCTGCTGAGTGTTATCCTCCACATCCATGCTGACATAATCCTCTTCCTCCTCTTCTTCCTGTGTGTTTGGCGGGCCCGTAGGAATATCTATCTGAATAAAGGGGGCCTTGAGAGATAGAGAAGGCCTCCTCTTTCTCCCGCTGTTCTGCCTCAAGTGCCCTGTCCATTATTCCACGAAGCGTGTGCTCCAACAGGAAGACAAGAGGGACAGTATTACTGATGCATGCATAGTCACTGCTCACCATCCTCGTGGCCTCCTCAAATGGTGACAGGACAGTGCATGCATATCTTGATCATGAGCCACTGGCGTGGCGAAAAAAAGCCAAGCTCCCCTGACCCTGTCCTGGTGCTATACTCACACAGGTACTCATTGATGTCCCTCTGCTGCGTGCAGCCGCTGCAGCATTGCCAACGTTGAGTTCCACCTGGTGGGCATGTCACAAATGAGGTGGTTTGGGCAGGTTGCATTCCCTTTGAATGTCAGCCAGCTGAGCACTGGCATTGTATGACCGGCGGAAATGACCACAGACTTTTCTGGCCTACCTCAGGAGATCCTGAAAGCCTGGGTACCTGCTCAAGAATCGCTGTGTTTTGCTTGTGTCTATCTAGCAAGGTGCTGCACCACCAAATTCAGGACATGTGACAAACATGGAACATGGGTCAGGTGTCCCTGTCGGAGAGCGGAGAGAAGGTTGGTGCCATTATCACATCCAACCATTCCTGGCTGAAGCGCACGTGGCGTCAACCACCTCTGAGCCTGCCCCTGCAGAGCTTACTGAATCTCTGCCCCAGTGTGGCTCCTGTCCTGGTTGCTTTTTTCTTGAGTGCTTGCGTAGCCCTTGAATGCTTACGGAGGTTCAGAGGACAAATCTGCAGAAGAGGCCATAGAGGAAGAAGAAGAGGAAAGGTGGAGGAGAGAGCTGTGACAGAATCACCACTAGCATTTTGGAGGTGTGGTGGCGGAACAAGCTCCAACAATACTGAACCCTGTCCTGCATCCTTCCCAGCTGCCAGCAGAGTTACCCAGCGCGCCATGAAGGAAAGGTAATGTAACTGCCCATGCCTACTAAACCATGAGTCAGCGGTAATATGCACCTTACTACCAACCGCCCTGTCCAACGAGGAACCTGCCACTGAGGTACAGCACATTCCACAAATTCACAAAAGGGGGCAGAGTCTACCAGCTGAAAAGGCAGCAGTTGCAGTGCTAGCAATTTGGCCAAGCTAGCATTCAGACGCTGAGCATGTGGATGGCTGGTACCGAATTTCTTTTTACGGTTTACCAACTGGGGTAGGGAAATTTGCCTGCTAAAATCAGATGGTGGTGTACTGATAGCAGTTTGGCTGCAAGTACTTGGGACACCTATTGCTATACCTTAATTCCTCTCAGTGCAGGTTTTTGAGAGGACTTGAGGTATAGTGGGGTTGGAGATCCCAGATGAGGAGCAAGGAGAAGTCTGCCTTTTTCTTTGATGTGGGTCTTTCAAGTGCTGTTGCCAACAGACTGCATGGGAGGTCCTCATATGTCTGGTCAAGCATGTGGTGCCCAAGCGCCTGCTGTTCTGGCCAAGCTTGATCCGCTTCAGACATAGGTTGCAAACAGCAATGGTGCGATCTGCTGCCCACGTGTCAAAAAAGGCCCACACCAAGGAACTTTTCAAAATCAGCGGGGAGTCAGCAGCGCCCTGCACCTCCGAAGCTCTGCGGTGTGATGCAGTAGGGTGGCTGCCGTTAAACTGGCCCCTAGAGGACATCCTCCCTCCTTGGAGTTGTGCCACCTCTTCCTCCTCTCTTCTATCAGGCACCCAAGTAGAGTCAGTGACCTCATCATCCCCTCCCGCCTCATCACTGGAGCAAATTTGGCAGTATGTTGCAGCTGGGGGAACATGAATGCCAGTTTCTTGTCCTTCTTGGGCAACACCTCTCTTTAGGCTCACGTTACTCCCTTTCTTAACCTGGGAACCAACATCGGAGCCTTCAAATCGCTGTGCATCCTCCAGCAGCACGTACCCGACACTGTGGTCGAATAGTTCGGGGGACTCCTCCTTGCATGATGGTGGGGCTACAGAAAGAGTGACTGTGGACAAGGAGCCAGTGGAATAGGCCGCTTTGGCAGCTGCATAGAAAGGCAAACTACTCTGAGCCTGGGTGACAGAGGATAAGGAGGATGAGGACAGCTTTGTTATCCACTCCACCAACTCTTCTGCATGTTCTGGCTCAATAACATGGCCAGCAGCAGAAAAAAAAAGGACAAGGGTGCCCCATGGCCACCTGTAGAGGATGCACCCTGTCCACGACCAGCACTGTTGACTGTAGACACAGAGGCTGCTTGCCCTCTTTTATTGGCCTGTGAGTGTCTGCCTCTCCTTGGTGGCGTTCTGGACATGATGTATATTTTGTTTTGCAACACCACACTACACTGTATTGCATACTGTGTACACCACCAGAAATGTAGTAGCAACTGCACTACGGCTGCACTGTATTGTGTACTGTGTACACCACCAGAAAAGTAGAAGCAACTGCACTACAGCTGCACTGTATCGTGTGCTGTGTACACCACCAGAAGTGTAATAGCAACTGCACTAAGGCTGCACTGTATTGTGTACTGTGTACACCACCAGAAGTGTAGTAGCAACTGCACTACGGGTGCACTGTATTGTGTACTGTGTACACTACCAGAAAAGTAGTAGCAACTGCACTTCAGCTGCACTGTATTGTGTACATCACCAGAAAAGTAGTAGCAACTGCACTATGGCTGCACTGTATTGTGTACTGTGTACAACACCAGAAAAGTAGTAGCAACTGCACTATGGCTGCACTGTATTGTGTACTGTGTACACCGCCAGAAAAGTAGTGGCAACTGCACTACGGCTGCACTGTATTGTGTACTGTGTACACCACCAGAAGTGTAGTAGCAACTGCACTATGGCTGCACTGTATTGTGTACACCACCAGAAAAGCAGTAGCAACTGCACTGCATTGTATACTGTGTACATGTGTTGTGTTTGATATCAAATATAATTTTTCTATAAGACTCATAGCATTCTGGTGTCACAAAGACAGACTTTCTCAAACAAATGCTGGATACAATGGGTATTGTTGTATTGTTACACAAGAAAGATTTACTTGTTTGAGGTTTTTTCAGCTCTCAAACTGAAAGAATGACTGTTAGATTACTGTCAGGTGTTGGCTTGATTGGACAATAGGTACGTAGATACAGTTTTCAACAGTCCATTGTTTCTACAGCTACAGTAAACAGGCATGTTTTCTGTTGTTTGGTAACTATGGCAAACAGCCTGACACATAAAAGGGGTGAGTAGGGACACACACACCATCATGCTGTAACATCTGAAGCCACTCATGATAGAAGAAACTTGCCTGATGCTCCAGGAGAATCGTTGCCAATGGAGATCACGAACATACAGTAACAGAAGATAAGTAACCTTTAAGTGTATTTGTAGTATTGTAGACCATAGGCTGTTCAGTTTGCTAGGCATTTTGCTTGTTATAGATATCTGTCAGACTTGTATTGTATTCCTAATATTGTAAAAGTTTTGTATGTACAGCATCTTTGTATAGTAAAAGCACATTTACACACTGCAGAAATCTCAGCTTCTTTGCTTATACCACAGAGTAACCTTGCTAGATAGACACAAGCAAAACAGTACAACACCAGAAAAGTAGTAGCAACTGCACTACGGCTGCACTGTATTGTGTACTGTGTACACCACCAGAAAAGTAGTAGCAACTGCACTACGGCTGCACTATATTGTATACTGTGTACACCACCAGAAAAGTAGTAGCTGCTGCACTGTATTGTGTACTCTCTACACCACCAGAAAAGTAGTAGCAACTGCACTATGGTGGCACTGTATTGTGTACTCTCTACACCACCAGAAAAGTAGTAGCAACTGCACTGCAGCTGCACTGTATTGTGTGTGTGTGTGTGTATATATATATATATATATATATATATATATATATATATATATAAATATCCTTTGCGCCGAGCATACGCAGATGTGCGTACTCGGCTTTCCGGGGTTATACCGGGATGATGCCCGCAGCTGCAGGCATCGTCTCGGTACCGTTGTTTAGAGCAGGCGATCGGCTTTCCTGGTATAACAACCGATGCCTATGGAAATTCTTAGGTACCGTAGTTTGTCGCCATTCCACGAGTGCGTGCAATTATAAAGCGTGACATGTTTGGTATCTATTTACTTGGCGTAACATCATATTTCACATTATACAAAAAAATTGGGGTAACTTAACTGTTTGTTTTTTTTAATTTATGAAAGTGTCCCTTTTCCCAAAAATTTGCGTTTAAAACTCCGCTGCACAAATACCGCGTGATATAAAATATTGCAACAATCTCCATTTTAGTCTCTAGGTTCTCTGCTAAAAAAATATGTATAAAATAAAAAACCCAAGAAAAGGGTTAACGCTGCGCTAGAACAGTGTAAAATAATAAGTGAATAATAAAAGCTGCCAGCACTAGAAGTCCAATACTAAACTCCAAAACACCAAAAAAAACGAAAATGAGTGCAGCGCCAAACCAAATATGAATAGTATATCATATCAGAAATAACCATGAACAAGTGAATGAATTATGAAATATACAAAAACAAGTCTCCCATAGGGGACAGAGACAAATGTATCACCATATATCATATGTGGGAAAAAGTAAAACAGTATTACAAAAAATCAAAACATCAGAAAAAAGTCCATAAATGAAGTTAATGGATAATCAAAGTGCGAGACCACTGTCATAGTGGTCATCTTGAGCTGGTAAGGAGCCTCATACCTCACTTGGGTGCAAGTCACTTTGGATACTGGATTCACCTGTGTCACACCTCTTCTGATTATTTGCACTTTGATTGTCCACTCACTTCATTTATGGACTTTTTTCTGATGTTTTGATTTTTTGTAATACTGTTTTACTTTTTCCCACATATGATATATGGTGATACATTTGTCTCTGTCCCCTATGGGAGACTTGTTTTTGTATATTTCATAATTCATTCACTTGTTCATGGTTATTTCTGATATGATATACTATTCATATTTGGTTTAGCGCTGCACTCAAAAAAATATGTATAATGTTTGGGGGTTCTAAGTAATTTTCTACCAAAAAATACGGATTTTAACTTGTAAACACCAAATTGGCTTAGTCATGAAAGGGATATTAATACACTGCCTGAAGTATATTTGAAATAGTACACCACGGAATGCACTGTAGATATAGGCTACACTGGATGCAGAGTATGTGTGTGTATATATACATATATATATATATATATATATATATATATATATATATATATATATATATATATATATATATATATAAAATCAAATACACTTCCACTAACTGAATAACCTGCCTGCTTAATCTAAATCAAGCTTCTCTCTGTCCACCAACAACACTACACAGGGCCGCCGCGTAGGCAGCCTTATATAGTGTGGGGCATGGACTTAGTCCCCCTGAGCCATGATTGGCCAAAGACACCCTGCCTTTGGCCAACTATGGCTCTCTTAGCAGAGGGCGCTGGGACTGGCCAAAGCATACAGGTCAGGTGCATGCTTTAGCCAATCATCATACAGCAATGCACTGCGATATCGCAGTGCATTATGGGGTGTTCTGCGGCACTCAAATTTGCCGTGAACGCCCCATAATGTTCGTTCTTCGTCAAACACCTGATGTTCAAATTAAACTTGTGTTCAACCCCAACATCGAGCTCATCCCTTGGGAGATTCTAGGTTTCTTACCAGCCCAAACAAACTGAGTGAAAAGAGAATTAAGTTGTTTAAAAAAGGAGACAGCAATGTGTATCGGCAGAGCTTTAAAAAGATAAGAAAATTTAGGTAAAAAGGATATCTTTAACCACTTGCCGACTGGCTCACGCACATATACGTTGGCAAAGTGGTTAGTTCCCACGAAACGCCGTACCCGTACATCGGCTCTTTTAAGAGCCATAGCAGGCGAGCGCGTGCTGCCGCATGACGGGGGACCCAATGGGCGTGGCCGGCGGTCGCGATCACCGCCGACCACCCATGATTGCGAGCATGAGAGCCAGAATGGGGATTTGTGTGTGTAAACACACAAATCCTCGTTCTGTGTCAGAAACCATGAATCAGACTGAGACAGAATTACAGTTGAATGTCACTTATTTAATAACAATAAAAAAGGTAAACAGAGTAAACATAGTCAAAACATAGCCAGAGTTCAGGAACCCGGAACGGATAGTCAGACAAGCCAAAACCTCAGGGAGCCAGAGATGAGCGTAGTAGAACAGCAAGTAGGATCTGGAGCCAGAAGGAATGTCAGCCAAGCAAGTCTTTAACAGGAACACAGGACAGCGTCTCTAGAGATGTGACCAAGGCGAAGGCAGAGATCATCTGGGCTGGATGGCTTAAGTAGGCAGGACTGATGAGCAGGATATCATCAACAGGTGAGTCACTGTGGAAAGATAGGAGCTGGCAATTAGCTGACAGCTGAGCGGCCAGCTCAGAGAAGGAAGGGCTGAGCCCAGCCCTGAAAGTACCCCCTCCTCAATGACCCCTCCCCCTCGGAGGACCACCAGACTTGAGGGGAAAACGTCTATGGAAATCACGGAGGACAGGGGTATGTACGTCCAAGGATGAGACCCAAGAGCATTCCTCCAGACCTTACCCTTTCCAATGCACCAGGTACTGTATGCGCCTACGGAACCTACGGGAGTCAACAATGGACTGTATTTCATACTCCTCATGGTTCTCAACCTGTACAGGGTGAGGACAAGGCACCAAGGTGGTAAAGCAGTTGCAGACCAGAGGTTTTAATAAGGAGACCTGAAATACATTTGAGATACGCATATTAGAAGGAAGGTCTAATGCGTAAGCCACTGGGTTAATCCTGTGAAGTTGATCATCAACTTGTTATATGTGTTCCCTTGCTCCTGTGATCCTTAGTTACCGACCCGGCTTGTTCCTGAAGTGTCTCCTGCTTGCTCCAATCTTCGACCCCGGCTTATCTTACGGAGACCCTCTGCCTGCTTCTGTGTTTGATTTTGGCTATCCACCTGACTTTGTCTGCTCTGTTATTCACCTGGCTCCTGATCCTGGCTTGTACTGACTATTCTTCTGACACTGTGATTCTGCCGACCTGCCACACCTCACAGGCGCCATCTGCCTACAGCCTCTGCTCATTAAATCTGCAGTATCCCTGAATCCTTCTGCAAGCAACTCCGCAGGCGACCTGTGCTACTTTGTGCACGACTCCTCCTGTCTCACCTCCAGGGGAGTCCGGAACTTAGCCGTAAGGGAAACCCTCTTTCCATTGGCCTCCAGCACCCGGTTCATTATATTTCCATAGTCATCGTTTTTCTTCTTTGGTTCCCGGAGTGTACGGGCACTCGCAAGCTGGCTGGCTACTTATGATCGTTTTCTATCTATGCTTGTAAGTGTGATTCTTTTATTTACCAACAAATTATTATTATACGGTATTACACCATGGGAAGTCCCTTTTCTTTTATGTTTTGGTGATACGTTACCTGAGGGTCCCTTCCATTTATCCGAGCGGTGTGCCGATCCTGGATCAGTGTTCTCTGGGTGTGTACCTCTGATTCTCCAAGGAAAGGCCCTGGCTGGGTTTATAGCCGCAAGCTTATTCTTCCTTGCCTCTGGTAAGCGTGCAATTTTTCTAGTGATTCACACTAAATGGTGATGGAAGACTGCACCTTTTTGTTTTGAATCCAGCAATTGGCTGATTGTTTGGACTTTTATGTCAAGTTTACCGTCACCACATATCACTTTATTTGGTTCCTTTTACTTTTTTGCTTTCTGTGAACGTCGATATGCAGAGGAGAAAGCAAGCTGAATTCCCAACTGTGCACAAAAGGTTCGCCAGAACTGGGACACAAACTGACTACCCCTGTCCGAGACAATCATCTTGGGTAGCCTATGTAAGCAAAAGATCTCCCAAGCAAAAATGGAAGCCGGTTCCTTAGAAGTGGGCAACTTCTTAAGTGGAATACAATTTTTGAGAATCGGTCAACCACCATAAGGATAACTGTCTTGCCCTGGGAGTTGGGTAACTCCACAATGAAATCCATATACAGGTGGGTCCAGGGCCTCTCTTCATTGGGTATGGGTTGTAGGAGGCCCACTGGAATGTGTCGCGGAGTCTTACTCTGAGCACACATGGAACAGGCAGCTACAAAGGCAGTTACATCAGTACGTAGACTAGGCGACCAGAATTGTTGGGAAATAGCCCAAAAGAGTTGATTCTTCCTAGGGTGGCCAGCAGCCTTGGGAGAATGGTAAGTCTGGAGCACGGAAATACGGAGACTCTCTGGGACAAAGCAGCAGTCACAAGGTTTCACAGGAGGAGCATGAACCTGAGCAGCAAGAATGTTGTCACCCAAAGGAGAAGTGAGACTGGTGCGAACCATAGCCAGAATACGATCAGGAGGAATCACAGGAACCGGAACCGACTCCATCTTGGAAGTGGAGGAAATTTGTCATGACAAAGCATCAGCCCTTAAATTCTTTTTTTTTTTAAAAAAGGTTTTTTATTGAGCATATGAAAATATTACATCACATACAGCAGTTAGCATATCACATCAATAACAGTACATTCATGATGTTTTTTTTTCTACTGTATCATCTTTAGTATTGTTGGTGTTAGATCTTCCAAGATCTCATTCCATCCAACTAACAGCATGTTACAGACTTTTTTTTTTAAACCGGTGTCAAAACAATAGACATCCAACATAAAGGCAACAACTCAGATACTGAGATAAATGCAAGTTACCCCCCCTTCCTTCTCAATATTTCCAGTGTATTATACATATACTCTCGTCATCCGTTGTTCGCAGGGCTGGACTGGGACAAAAATTTGGCCCTGGACTTCATCATGACCGGCCCACTTTAATTGTGAATGTCCCCAACAGCACCCCCCTTACATCAGAGAGTCCCCATCAGAAGTCCCCTTCACATCAGAGAGTCCCCATCAGAAGTCCCCTTCACATCAGAGTCCCCATCAGAAGTCCCCTTCACATCAGAGCCCCTATCAGTAGCCCCTTCACATCAGAGCCCCCATCAGTAGCCCCTTCACATCAGAGTCTCCATCAGAAGCCCCTTCACATCAGAGTCCCCACCAGCAGTCCCCTTCACATCAGAGTCCCCACCAGCAGTCCCCTTCACATCAGAGTCCCCACCAGCAGTCCCCTTCACATCAGAGAGTCCCCACAAGCAGTCCGCTTCACATCAGAGAGTCCCCACCAGCAGTCCGCTTCACATCAGAGAGTCCCCACCAGCAGTCCAGTTCACATCAGAGAGTCCACACCAGCAGTCCCCTTCACATCAGAGAGTCCCCACCAGCAGTCCCCTTCACATCAGAGAGTCCCCACCAGCAGTCCCCTTCACATCAGAGAGTCCCCACCAGCAGTCCCCTTCACATCAGAGAGTCCCCACCAGCAGTCCCCTTCACATCAGAGAGTCCCCACCAGCAGTCCCCTTCACATCAGAGAGTCCCCACCAGCAGTCCCCTTCACATCAGAGAGTCCCCACCAGCAGTCCCCTTCACATCAGAGTCCCCATAAGAAGTCCCTTCACATCAGAGAGACCCCATCAGAAGTCCCCTTTACATCAGAGTCCCCGGCAGCAGTCTCCTTACATCAGAGAGTCCCCATCAGTAGCCCCTTCACATCAGAGTCCCCATCAGAAGTCCCCTTCACATCAGAGTTCCCATCAGCAGTCCCCTTCACATCAGAGTCCCAATCAGCAGTCCCCTTCACATCAGAGTCCCCAACAGCAGTCCCCTTCACATCAGAGTCCCCAACAGCAGTCCCCTTCACATCAGAGTCCCCAACAGCAGTTCCCTTCACATCAGAGTCCCCACCAGCAGTCCCCTTCACATCAGAGTCCCCACCAGCAGTCCCCTTCACATCAGAGTCCCCACCAGCAGTCCCCTTCACATCAGAGAGTCCCATCAGAAGTCCCCTTCACATCAGAGAGTCCCATCAGAAGTCCCCTTCACATCAGAGTCCCCACCAGCAGTCCCCTTCCATCAGAAGTCCCCTTCACATCAGAAAGTCCCCATCAGAAGTCCCCTTCACATCAGAGAGTCCCCATCAGAAGTCCCCTTCACATCGGAGTCCCCACCAGCAGTCCCCTTCACATCAGAGAGTCCCCACCAGCAGTCCCCTTCACATCAGAGAGTCCCACCAGAAGTCCCCTTCACATCAGAGTCCCCATCAGAAGTCCCCTTCACATCAGAGTCCCCATCAGAAGTCCCCTTCACATCAGAGTCCCCATCAGAAGTCCCCTTCACATCAGAGTCCCCATCAGAAGTCCCCTTCACATCAGAGTCCCCATCAGAAGTCCCCTTCACATCAGAGTCCCCACCAGCAGTCCCCTTCACATCAGAGAGTCCCCATCAGAAGTCCCCTTCACATCAGTGTGTCCTCCCTCTCCTCCCCCTCCCACATGTACTCACCGTTTTGAAGGCAGCTTCTCGTTCCTCTCTCCAGTCATGTGATAACAAGTGCTAAGGGGAGAGAGGAAGGAAAGTCTGCCGGCTGTCCATCTCCCCCTGCAGGCTGGAGGGAGCATAACGCCTAATGCTCTCTCCAACAAGTGACAGAAGCAGCTCTTCCTGACAGGTATGAAATCGCGATCACTCACTGTCAGAGAGGAGCGGCTCCAGGACTGCACCTGACTGGCCCACTGAGCCATCGGCCCACCGGGAAACTCCCGGTAGTCCCGATGGCCAGTCCATGCCTGGTTGTACGCTCCCCTGCTGATTCTTTCCCTTAACTACTCCCACTGCTCTGTTCCTCATCCTCCTCTAGGGTATTCTCTGAGTCAGTCCACCTAAACCATACCTTCCTAAACTTCTTGGGAGCACCCCTCGCCTCATATGTCATCCGATATAGAAGCACATCAGCATTAACTATCTTCACTCACATTCCCAAAGTTAGTTGTTCATCATAAATCCACCTCCGGGTGATCAATTTCCATACCCCGAAGTATAGAAGTCTGAGGAACAATTTAGTATGCACATTTACCTCCTCCTGGTCAAAGATTCCCAGGAGGCAGCACAGAGGGGAGCATATATTTGGGAGGGCAAAATGGTCAGCCTGGACCACAGAGGACGCACTCTAGGGCAATCCCATACCATATGTATGAACGTTCCCTCTGCTCCCCTGTGCTTCTGGCATTCTGCGGAATCTCTCCTGTGCATTTTAAACAGTCTGGACGGTGTGTAATACATCTGATGTAGATATCTAAACTGAATCATCTGTGGAGGAGACAACCGAGACAAGGTATGTATCCAACACCTCCTGTCACAGCTCCTCAGTCAGCTCTGGTATAACAGCTATCCAACGGGCTCTAGTCTTGGCGGTCAAGTCAGGGTCCCCAGGACCTACATCCCTGTAGTATCTGGATATACGTTTAGTTGGGTCAGGGTCAATCAGAACTTTTTCTAAAGTGCTGTTTTGCAACCTAACTTCTCCTCTCCCGAACTGGGTCATAGCTGCATGGTGCAGTTGAGCATAGAATTGCCAGGTTCTAGGTATGCCAAACTGCTCCCTCAGTTGCGCAAAAGAGGACAACCTACCATCTTGGTATATATGGTGCAGATATTTAACTCCATATCTAGCCCATCTATAACCATCTTCCAATTTAAAGAATTCTGTCAGGGATTTATTGCACCACAGAGGGGAGTTAGGTGACATCCAGAGAGGGTCACCCCCCTCCTCTGAGCACATTGATGAAACACCCAACCTGGGAGCGCCATTACGGAACCCACCTTCCTGCCCGGGATCCCTTTCCTGAACACCATATTTAATAGAGTCTCCTGCGACGTAGCGACCGCTGCCTCCAGTAAAGTAGTGGCATTAAGGATCTGGGGAAAACATCACCAGTGCAAAAAGTCAGTTGAGACGCAAGGAAATAGGAGCGCAGATCAGGCATGGCTAGTCCCCCCATTGTTACAGGCAGTTTAGGCACTGCCAGAGAAACTATAGGGGCTCGGGATCCCCATAAAAATCCCACCACAATAGAGTCTATGTTCCTGAACAGAAAATAAATGAATCTGCGCAAAGGAATAAGTACCAGCTAATGGTTGAATTAAATAAATGCTAGGTAATAGAACTGCTGCCTCTACCAATTACTACCACTAGATGGAGTGAATCATTGAGAAAGAGAAAACAAAGTAGATGTAGCGCTGTTTTTGATGTGCACCTGGTGACAGATGATTCTAATTTAAAAACCTGTGGAAAGGTACTCACATTCAGTTAAAACAGTAAAAGCATGTATTGCTGACACTGGCCTGTAGCCAGAAGTGATGCAAGGATGTATGCTGACTCTGCCCTACGCGTTTTGTCACTCTGACGTCATCTGGAGCGTGATGATGTCAGACTGACGAAACGCATAGGGCGGAGTCAGCATACGTCCTTGCATCACTTCCGGCTACAGGCGCTAGTGTCAGCAATACATGCTTTTACTGTTTTAACCGAATGTGAGTACCTTTCCACATTTTTTACAAATAAACAAGTTTGATACAGTATCACACTATTGGGTTTCCTCAATCTTTTATGGCATTTGGTATATGATGGGAGTTCTTTAAACCACCGAGGACGAGACAAGCTCCAGAGTGCTACACAGTGGCATACACTGCAAATGTCTCAGACCCCAGCAGGGGGTGAAATTTCTGGTGATTGCAGCCACGATAAGAGCACGAATAAGGCATGCATAGTGTGGTCACCTACTGAAAAGTGATCCAGAGCCAGTGTTGTTTTCTTCACGGCACAAGAGTACTTTATTGACTTTAATCATCTCATATATTTTTTGGACTAATATTAACCCATTGGATTGCATTGTCACTTTGGTTTGGCATCATATTATCACATTCTGATATATTTATTGTTACACGTTAATTTTATGCAACAATTTTAGACTTTTTGATTATTGATTGCACATATATTTTTAGATCATCATTTGAACATTGGAGTCAAATTTTGACATATTCATTTATTATCACATATGTTCATTTTTACACAAATATTTTTATTTCATTCTTTCTATTAACACGTTCACGGTTTATTTATAAGAAGACATACAAATTGCAAGTAGCAGCTTATGCACATTTAAATGAGCATGGTAACACACGCTTAAATTGTTATTTAAATTAGAATCATCTGTCACCAGGTGCACATCAGAACAGCGCCACATCTACTTTGTTTTCTCTTTCTCAATGTTCCTGAACACTTTCACCGAGACATATACAGGCAAATTCGAGAGAATGTACAGAAACTCAGGCAGAAAGATCATTTTGAACAAA
Organism: Aquarana catesbeiana; assembly: GCF_042186555.1. NCBI lineage: Eukaryota > Metazoa > Chordata > Amphibia > Anura > Ranidae > Aquarana > Aquarana catesbeiana. The sequence goes on along the minus strand of NC_133328.1, from coordinate 248,438,538 downwards.
TTTATACGACCCATCATCGTAAGCGGTAGGTTCTGCCATCTCTGCACCCTTTCCTGAAGAGCCCCCACAATTGGCCTCAGATTGAGGTACAGGAATCCAGAAATGGGGAGTTGGACCATCACCCCCAGATATTTAAATGAGTTGGACAATTGGATGGGGCAGTCTGATGGAATCGTCACTGCATCATCTATGGGGAATAGGGATGATTTAGACAAATTGATACGGAAACCAGAGTAGTCTCCAAACTCCTGTATCAAGCCAAAAGCCGTCATTAACAAAGGACCCAGATCTTGCAGGCATAGGAGCATGTCATCTGCATAGAGAGAGACATGCTCCTCCAACCCTGTCACCCCAAGTCCAGACATGTGAGCAGTATCTCTCAGCTTAGCTGCCAGAACAAAAGAGGAGACAGCGGGCACCCCTGTCTGGTCCCCTGGAAAAAAGGGAATTGCTCTGATGTAATTCCGTTGACCCTTACTCTGACTAGTGGTTCTGTGTACAATAATTTCACCCATGAAATAAAAACCGGCCCAAATCCCAGAGTTTCCAGAAGACGAAACAGGTAGCTCCACTCGACCGGGTCGAAGGCCTTCCTGGTATCCAAGGAGGCCACCACTCGGGTCCCAGAGTTGTCATGGACAATTTGCAGGTTCACAAAGAGTCATCTTACATTCATCTGTGCACACCTTCCTTTTATAAAACCAGTCTGATCTGCATCAGCCAACTTAAGAATGACCGTTTGTAACCTCCCTGCTATAATTCTTGCTAGAATTTTCGTGTCAACATTTATGAGCGATGTTGGGCGGTAAGACTCACATTCTCGTGGATCCTTTCCCCCTTTATGAATCAGAACCACCAGGGCTTCTCTCATAGAGGGTGGTAATATGCCTTCCTGTCTGGCCTTAGTAAACACCCAGAGGGGATGAGGTGCCAACTTACTCCCAAAGGTGTGATACCACTCCGAAGGAATCCCATCAAGGCCCGGTGATTTCCAAGGAGCAAAGGAAGAAATTGCTCCCTCCACCTCCTTCACTGTAATGTCTGCTTCCAGGGCACTACTGTCTTCGCTTGTCAGTAGAGGTAGGTCAATATTGTCTAAATAATTTGCCAGTATATTTCCCCCGGTGGGGCACATGATTTATAAAGTTCTTTGTAAAAGTGGGTAAAGGCCTGTAGGATATCAGCTGAGTCACATACCTCAGCTCTTTGCTGGTCAAATATGCTCATAATGTATACGGGCACATAGTCTGGCTTTGTTAAGTACACTAGTAGTCTACTATTTTTGTCACCAAACTCAAAAATGCGTCTACGCTGAGTAATTCTTAGCTTGGTCATCTGGTCTGTCAGTGCCTCCCTGTAGGCCCAAATTCTGTCTCGTAAGATCCTCAAACCTTCCTCAGTCAGTCCCCGAATGTACTCTGCTTCTGCTAGGGAAACTTCCTTTTCCCTGTCCTGTATTGAGGACGCCAACTGCTTTATATACACGCTCACTTCTGCTATAAATACCCCTCTCAGAGTAGCTTTAAATGCCTCCCACTGGAGGAGGTCCATCCCAGTGCTCTGGTGTTCAGACCAGAAATGCCGAATAGCGTCATTACATTTAAACTTCACATATTCTTCCTGCAAACAGCTTACTTCCATCAGCCAATGACGGATCCCCTGTTTTGGCCCCAAAGTAATATCCAGCAATATAGGAGAATGGTCAGAGTGTGCTCTAGGTAAGTATGACACCTCCCTGACCATTTACAGGCCCTCCGTCTCGGCAAGTATGGTGTCTACTCTGGATAGCGTCTTATGCGTTTCAGAGTAGCATGAATATTCCCTAACATCCGGGTGTGTAGAGCGCCATACATCAGAGACCATTTGCAGACAGCCAGTCCGCAAGGGGGGCCGGGGCCCCAGATTATGCACCCAGCCTATCCATGGCTGAGTCCACCACCGCATTCAGGTCTCCTAAAATGAAGATTCTCCTCTCCGCTATCTCATATGTAGCCCATAACATATCATCCAAGCGAGACAAGAAGGGAGGAGGTACATATATATTCACAAATGTCAGGAACCTATTGTGAACTTTTACCACTAGAATAACGACCCTAGGGTATCGACCCTTCACATCAGTTTTAATCGCATGGATGCAAATGGGCATGGATTTTGCAACCAGAGTAGATACTCCCCTAGCATAAGATGAATAACTAGCATGATATTCCCCAGCAATATGTGCCCTTTTCATAGATAGAGCCCTGGAGCCTTACAGGTGGGTCTCTTGCAAAAGAATCAGATGCGGTTTATATTTTTTATATAATCACACAACAAGGAACGCTTACATTTAGAGTTAAGGCCCCGAACATTCCAGGACACCACCTTATTATTTACCGCCATTACAAACATATGCAAGAGAATGGACCTCCCCCTGGAGGTAGGGGGAGGTCAATGGTCAGGGTTCCACGGCTCCCCCCCCTCTTCAATAGGGCAGCAGTGGTCAAAGAGGAGAAAATAAATAGTACACACACTGGATAATGAGAGCACACACCGATTACAGAAAAAATTGTCCCAACAACACAGACTCTCCCATGCCTTCCACCCCGCACCCAGCCACAACTTGCCAGGCACTTAATTCCCATAACCTGTACCCAAAAATCGGGTAAAACAGATGTGAGACTCAAATTAGTCCCACAGGCCCCAGCCCCGTGTGAAGCGAATTCCAAGAAAAAGGTGTAACTGATGTAGAACAGAAAAAAACAAAAAAACAGGTCAAAAAAAGTTTTTTTTCCTTCCCTTTCTCTGTGTCTCTCTCTCTGCTTTTTTTTTTTTTTTTTTTGTGCAGTGAACAGAACAGTCCACAGGTAGTAGGATACTCTGAGCAGAGAAAAAATGACTACAACAACTGAGCAGCATAAGCAGCCCCTTGGACTGCCAGGGAGCTAAGGCATCATAGTAAAGCACCAGACAGGGCATCTTGCAGGAAAAAAGGAGAAAGGAGGAAAGGGATGGTGAAAAACATCCAGTCAATCAGTCTCTCCTCCCCCTGTTCCCACAGTCATCTTCCAGGATCCCCGCCATAAGTGCAGAATGTAAGGAAAAAAACAGGGAGAGGGAGGCGCTGACCTGAGTGTAGTGTTACAATGATGACTTTAATAGGATAAGATTATAAACACTTACAAGATGATAGAAGATGCATGCTCGTCAAAGTAACATGCAGTCGTGGCATTCCACATGGCTCTGTGGGTCCCACCGCTGTTCCGGATAGCTGAAAAGGATTGAGCAGCTGGCTGGAATGGATCACAGTGTTTCTCCAGGAGCAAAGGAATCAAGCAGCTCCACACAGACCAGCATGGACCGTGGAACAGGAAGTGATGTCACTGGCATCTGATTGGACCTTGGCAGGGCTGGAATCTTGTCAATCAGGGCTGCAGTGATGAAAGGCTACACGCTCGGAGCTGACTGCTCCTTCTATTCGCCCTGATTGACAAGATTCCAGCCCTGCCAAGGTCCAAACAGACTCCGGTGACATCACTTCCTGAGGCCAATAGAAGGAGCAGTCAGCTCCGAGTGCGTAGCCTTTCATCACTGCAGCCCTGATTGACAAGATTCCAGCCCTGCCAAGGTCCAATCAGACGCCAGTGACATCACTTCCTGGAGGCCAATAGAAGGAGCAGTCAGCTCCGAGCGCGTAGCCTTTCATCACTGCAGCCCTGATTGACAAGATTCCAGCCCTCAAATAAATAGATAACATAAATATGTGAGCTGAAAAAAATTATACAACAAAATGAAATAGTGAAAAAAAGTCCTCCGGTGAAAACAATACTGAATTAATTAATACCCACAAATAAATCATCCAGAAAAAATTCAACAATAGATTTGCGGGACCAGATAATCGAGCTTGAATGTGTGACAACTTTTCCTATTAAACCATTCCACTGCTGTTTGTTATAGATGAAATTCCCAGCTATCAGTGGACTTCCAAGACATATAAAACTAAAAGGAAAACAAAACCATTGCGCAGGTAACGTGGCAAAATGATCCTTATGTGATCAGGGTAACTTCACTCACATTTCCCCGTAGGTAAGATCGCATATAAAATGATCAGCTGCATACAGCGTAACGCTGGAGACTCCTCATCCACCACCAGTGCACAAACACACACTGCTGGAAATGTCACAGGCTCCTCCTCCCGACGCGTTGCGTCACCAGACATGTGACTTTTTCAAGGTGTCTATGTTATCTATTTATTTGATGGCACCTGGTGCAATATTATTAGATTTAGATTAATATCAGTGCAATTATTCATTTATATATTTATGATTTTATTTGTGTAGAAAGTCACATATTTAATTGCAGCTATATTATTTGGGCATCTTTTAATCTTATATCTCACATAATTTGGATCACTCTATCCTTATCAGCGCTTTAGTAACTTGTCACCTTATAAGATTCCAGCCCTGCCAAGGTCCAATCAGACGCCGGTGACATCACTTCTTGTTCCACGGTCCATGCTGGTCTGTGTGGAGCTGCTTGGTTCCTTTGCTCCTGGAGAAAAACTGTGATCCATTCCAGCCAGCTGCTCAATCCTTTCTAGCTATCCGCAACAGCGGTGGGACCCACAGAGCCATATGGAATACCAGGACTGCACCTTACTTTGACGAGCATGCATCTTCTATCATCTTGTGTTTTTAATCTTATCCTATTAAAATGATGACTTTAACACTACACTCAGGTCGGCGCCTCCCCCTCTCTGTTTTTTCCTTACATGTCTTGCAGAGTTCTGGACACACTCTGAAGGATGGCTGCCTTCCTTTTTAACCCTTAATACCCCTTTCTATGGATACATCACCATCCAGCTATTACAGCCACAGACTATACCCCTAAGGATTACTTAATCTGGAGCGCCAGATAAACACTGACTATACTGATAAGTGCAGAATGTTGCTAGGAGATTCGTGGGGAAGTCCCGCCTCTCAGACGTCCCCTAGCATCTAGCCATCCAGAGGCCTAAGTGGGGGTTGTGAAGAAATATACCTTTCCATTATCCACATTACATAGTTTGGCAGGGTACAGCATACTATAAATCAAATTCAGTTCCCTTGGTAATTTCTTTATCTGGTAAAAAGAAGCTCTTTGCTTTTGAGTGGTAGCGGAAAAGTCAGGATAAATAGATATCCGGTAGCCATTGAACTTTAATTCAGGCCCAGTCCTGGCCCCTTTCAGAATATTCTCTTGGTCCCTTAAGTGCAGGATCTTTGCAATCATAGGTCTAGGGAATGCTCCCTTTGATGGTGCTTGACTCGATGCGCCCTTTCTATAGCAAACATAGTAGTAAAAGTACCTGGGGCCATGTGTGCTTGTAACCACCCCTCTAGGAACTCCTCAGGATGGTTCCCCTCCACTCCCTCAGGGAACCCCACCAGCCTTATATTGTTCCTTCTCATGCGGTCTTCCATGTTGCTCATCTTTATGGTGTGCTCAGAGGGGGTTTATTTTATTACCTGTACATCCGTGCTCATAGGTCTGACAGTGTCCTCCAGAGAACCAATACGGTGATCCATAACCTGTGCCTTTTCTCTGAGCTTTTGCATATCATGCTTCATAAAGGAGAATTCTAACTTTAGTTCCCCAAAATGATTGATCAGCTTGTTCTGGCATCCCTATATGGCCACCATGATTTGTGTGAGGGATGGCTCCTCATCCCCCTCCAGCTCCCTGACAACTCTATGTGCGTGGCTATCCATCCTGTCTAAGGATCTTCCCCTGCATTTGAGGCGATCCCTCTGCACTCTGGGACTCACGCGATCTGGGATGTGTGATGCAGGCTGAACGGGCTCCACTTGCCTCTGCAGTGGCAGCCATTCCTCCACCTCCGGCGCCATCTTAAGAGCCCCATGCGATGCAGGTAAGCCGCTCTCCTGGCGTTTTTGTCCAGGGGGGACCATACTTCACCATCCCTGGAGGTGCCTCCAAGGATTGTGCACTCATGCCCCAGCAGTCCAGGTCAAAATTTGAGCTTTTTGCTCACAGGATTTTGTCGGGATCGGGAATCTGCAGAGAGAGCTCTGTCCCTGACGACCTCACATTCTGCGTGCTGGCTCCGCCCCGCCCAGCCCCTATATTCTTAGTACCGGGTAAGAATGAGACAATGTAATTGAAACTAGACAAGAAAAGAGCCCATTGAGGCAGAAGAATGTGAGATTTTTATGGTCAGTAAGAATGAGAACCCGTACAGTAGTACCTTCGAGGAGATGTCTCCATTCTTTCAGGGCTAAAATGATCGCTAACAGCTCTCTGTCACCAACTATCAGGGCTGTCAGGGCTGGCCACTCATAGTTACATAGTAGGTGAGGTTGAAAAAAGACACAAGTCCAACCTATGTGTGTGATTATATGTCAATATTACATTGTATATCCCTGTATGTTGTGGTCATTCAGGTGCTTATCTAATAGTTTCTTGAAACTATCGATGCCCCCCACTGAGACCACAGCCTGTGGAAGGGAATTCCACATCCTTGCCGCTCTTACAGTAAAGAACGCTCTACGTAGTTTAAGGGTAAACCTCTTTTCTTCTAATTTTAATGAGTCGCCACGAGTCTTGTAAAACTCTCTTCTGCGAAAAAGTTTTATTCCTATTGTGGGATCACCAGTACGGTATTTGTATATTGAAATCATATCCCCTCTCAAGCGTCTCTTCTCCAGAGAGAAGTTCAGTGCTCGCAACCTTTCCTCATAACTAATATCCTCCTGTCCCTTTGTTGCCCTTCTTTGTACTCTCTCCAATTCCAGTACATCCTTCCTGAGTACTGGTGCCCAGAACTGGACAGCATACTCCAGGAGCGGCCGAACCAGAGTCTTGTAGAGTGGAAGAATTATCGTTTTATCTCTGGAGTTGATTCCCTTTTTAATGCCTGCCAATATTCTGTTTGCTTTGTTAGCAGCAGCTTGGCATTACATGCCATTGCTGAGCCTATCATCTACTAGGACCAATAGGTCCTTTTCCATCCTAGATTCAGCTGTCAGCACTCAGCTGTCAGCTAATTGTCAGCTCCTGTCTCTCCACAGTGACTCACCTGTTGATGATATCCTGCTCGTCAGTCCTGCCTACTTAAGCCGTCCAGCCCAGATGATCTCTGCCTTCGCCTTGGTCACATCTCTAAAGACGCTCTCCTGTGTTCCTGTTAAAGACTTGCTTGGCTGACATTCCTTCTGGCTCCAGATCCTGCTTGCTGTTCTACTACGCTCATCTCTGGTTCCCTGACGTTTTGGCTTGTATGACTATCCGTTCTGGTTCCTGAACTCTGGCTATGTTTTGACTATGTTTACTCTGTTTACCTTTTTTTATTATTATTAAACACGTGAGAAACTGTACTTCTGTCTCAGTCTGATTTATGGTTTCTGAAAGCAATCTCGTAATTGCATTCCGCAGGTGACAGTTTCTTGGAAAAGTAGCCACAAGGATGCATAGCGCTCTCAGAGGTAGGAGGTTGAGACAGAAGGGCACCAACTCCAGTCTCAGAAACATCAACCTCAAGGATAAAAAGGTAACGTAGGATCAGGATGTGCCAACACAGGAGCAGAAACAAAGACAGTATTAAGATTCTCAAAGGCCTTAATGGATTCCGGAGACCAACACTGTGGTTACCATCCTTTCTGGTCATATCAGTCAGGGGCTTGACCAGAGATGAGAAGTTAAGAATAAATTTCCAATAATAGTTGGCAAAGCCAAGAAAAGGCTGCAGAGGATGTAAACCCACAGGTCGGGGCCACTGTAGGATTGATGAAAGTTTCTCTGGGTCCATCGAAAAACCAGCAGTGGAAATGGCATAACCCAGGAATTTAACCTGTTCACGATGGAATTCGCACTTCTCCAATTTACAATAGAGATGGTTCTTTCTTAGTTTCTGAAGCACACGACAGACATCTGTGTGTGTGGTGGCTCTCCAGGGACTTGGAAAATATTAGGATATCGTCTAGATAAACCGCCACACATAACTGCGACAAATCTCGGAGGACATCGTTAATAAATTCCTGTAAAACTGCCAGGGCGTTACAAAGGCCAAAAGGCATTACGAGGTACTCATACTGGCCTGTTCTGGTATTAAACGCAGTTTTCCACTCATCGTCCTCCTTAATCCTCACAAGATTGTATGCCCCTCTCAAATCAAGCTTCGTGAAAACTGTTGCTCCCTTGAGGAGGTCAAATAACTCAGTAATCAATTAAATTGGATAGGCATTCTTAACCGTTTCAGTCCTGGAAGATTTTACTCCTTCCTGACAAGAGCAATTTTTGCGATTTGGCACTGCGTCGCTTTAACTGACAATTGTTGCACCCAAACAAAATTGATGTCCTTTTTTTTCCCACAGAGTTTTCTTTTTGTGGTATTTGATCACCTCTGCGTTTTTCTGTTTTTTTTCGCTATAAACAAAAAAAGAGTGACAATTTTGAAAAAAAAAACAATATTTGTTACTTTTTGCTATAATAAATATACCCCAAAAATATATATATAAAAAATGTTTTTCCCTCAGTTTAGGCCGATATATATTCTTCTACATATTTTTGGTTAAAAATAATCACAATACGCATTTATTGATTGGTTTGTGCAAAAGATATAGTGTCTAAAATTAGGGGATAGTTTTATGGCATTTTTATTATTACATTTTTTTTGGTGGCGAGCTGCGATTTTTATCGGGACTGCAACATTATGGCGGACACATCGAACACTTTTGACACATTTTTGGGACCATTGGCATTTATACAGCGATCAGTGCTATAAAAATGCACTGATTACTGTAAATATGTCACTGGCAGGGAAGGGGTTAACCACTAGGGGCGATCAATGGGTTAATTGTGTTCCCTCTCTGTGTTCTAACTGAAGGGTGGAGGGGACTGTCTAGGGGAGATGACAGATCTCTGTTCATACTTTGTATGAACAGATGATCAGTCTCTTCTCCCCTCAGAGAACTGGAAACTGTGTTTACACACACAGATCCCAGTTCTCGATGTGTCACCAGCGATCACAGGCGGTGATCGTGACCGCCGGGCACTCACAACGGCTCCCGGGGTGAGCAGCGGGCACGCGTCCCTAGTGGCGACAGGGCTAAGCGGCGTAAGACATAACGTCATTTCGCCCAGCCGTGCCATTCTGTAAAACTGCGGCGGCTGGTCAGCAAGTGGTTAATCGTGAAACCCCCATAATCAATACAAGGTGTCAGTTCACCACCCTTCTTCTTCACAAAGAAGAAACTAGCACAAGCAGGAGATGAGGATTTTCGGATGAAACCTCGAGAAAGTGCATCTTGTTGTGAGTGTGGTATGGAATCTTAACCACTTGCTGACCACCACACGACGATGTACGTCGACAGAATGGCACGGGCAGGCATATGGGCGTACCTGTATGTCCCTGCCTCCCAGCGGGCGGGGGGCCCCGATCGGTCGGCTTCGTTCCAGGAGCGATCCGTGCTGAGGCGGAGGCCACCGATTCATGGCCACCCCCTTGCGATCGCTTTTGACGAACGAGAAGCTTCCTCTGCTTCTGAAACTGTAAACAGAAGCAGAGGAAGTGATGTCATCTCTCCTCGTGTCGGTCTTTTCGTCCGGAGCCCGAGGAGAAAAGACATCACTGTGAGTTTGCACCAAACAGCACACTAACACTTGTACACATAGGCACACAAATCACCCCCCGATCACTCTCCCTGCACCCCCTGTCACCGTGACACCAATAGCACTGAACAATAGAACTGATCACTGCATTGGTGTCATTTTGTGACTGTTATAAGTGTTAGGGCAACTAGTGCTAGGCCCCTTTAGGTCTAGGGTACCCCCTAACCCCCCCAATAAAGTTTTTTTTAACATAAACCCTAATAAAGGTTTAACTCTTTGATCGCCCCCCAGTTAACCCTTTCACCCCCTGTCGCCAGTGTCACTAATCGATCATTTTTATGATCGCCGTATAAGTGTTACGGGTGACGCTAGTTAGCCAGTTATTTATTTAGGTTCACCGTCAGCTTTTTATAGCGTCAGGTACCCCCATATACTACCTAATAAAGGTTTTAACCCCCTGATTGCCCCCTAGTTAACCCTTTCACCAGTGATCACCGTATAAGTGTTACGGGTGACGCTGGTTAGTTAGTTTGTTTTTTATACCCGCCGTTTATTACTCAATAAAGGTTTAACCCCCTGATCGCGTGGCGGGTGATATCAGTTAGGTTTTAGGGTCAGTCAGGGTCTGCGTCGCCCCAGGCAGCGTCAGATTAGTGCCAGTACTGCTAACACCCACGCACGCATCATATGCCTCCCTTAGTAGTATAGTGTCTGAAAGGATCAATATCTGATCAGATCTATACTAGCGTCCCCAGCAGTTTAGGGTTCCCAAAAACCCAGTGTTAGCGGGATCAGCCCAGATACCTGTTAGCACCTGTGTTTAGCCCCTCCACCCAGCCCACCCAAGTGCAGTATCGATTGATCAATGTCACTTACAAAACACTAAACACATAACTGCAGCATTCGCAGAGTCAGGCCTAATCCCTGCGATCGCTAACAGTTTTTTGGTAGCGTTTGATACAGTTGCTGACAGCCTAGGAGCTTTTTTTCCTGTGAATCTCACTAGTGTACCAGTAAATTTAGAGCCCAAAATGGCAAATCGAAGGTACACTAGTGAAGAGGCCTACACGTTTCTGAACATGGCAGATGGTGAAGAGGAAGTCACTCATCTGCCAGATTCAGGCTCAGAATACGATCCTGTAGACGACAGCGGCTCCATGACAGATAGCTCTGACGACGGAGTTGTGGTCCCTGCCAAGGCTAGGCGTACCAGACCCCAATCTTCTTCTGCTGTTGTTGAGGTGCAAGAACCGCAGGGCTTTCGTATGGAGCAGAGAAGTACTAGCGCCGCTCATCCTTCTGGTGAACTGGCAAGCACCAGCAGCCTAGTACACCTTGGTCGTACATCCAGGACTGCATTATCACGTGGTGATGTGGCGAGTCCCATAAGTGCAGTTCAAACTGGCGAGGTGGCAAGCACAAGTAGTGTCCCGCTGCCACCAAGAAGACAAAGACAGGCCCATCGTGCCCATAGTGTCCTTCCTGCAGAATTCGCCAATCCTGATTGGGAGCCCACCACATCTGCAGCACCCGTACTTCCCCCATTCACTGGCCAACCCAGAATTCAGGTGGAAACAGTTGATTTTACGTCGCTTGATTTTTATTCGCTGTTTTTCACGGAAGATCTCTATAGATCTATTGTGGACCAAAGAAATTTGTATGCTGGTCAATTCATCACCGCTAATCCCCAGTCCTCCCTTGGCAGAAATTGGAAACCAATTACGTTTTTCGAAATTAAGACCTTTCTGGGCCTATCCCTCGACATGGGCATAACTAAAACAAGTGAATTGCGGTCATATTGGTCCACTGACCCAGTTCACCATATGCCTGTGTTCTCTGCCTCCATGGCCAGGGCACGATACGAGCAGATCTTGTGGTTCATGCACTTCAACAACAATGAACTCTGTTGTCCTCGTGGAGACCCTGGATACAATCGGCTCTACAAAATTCGCCCCCTCGTAAACCACTTCAATGAACGTTTTGCAGCCTTGTTTACTTCCCATCAAGTTGTCTGCGTTGATGAGTCCCTGATTAAATTTTCTGGCCGCTTTAACCACTTCAGCCCCGGAAGGTTTTACCCCCTTCCTGACCAGAGCACTTTTTACAATTCGGCACTGCGTCGCTTTAACTGCTAATTGCGCGGTCATGCAATGCTGTACCCAAACGAAATTTGCGTCCTTTTCTTCCCACAAATAGAGCTTTCTTTTGATGGTATTTGATCACCTCTGCCGTTTTTATTTTTTGCGCTATACACGGAAAAAGACTGAAAATTTTGAAAAAAATGATATTTTCTACTTTTTGTTCTAAAAAAAATCCAATAAACTCAATTTTAGTCATACATTTAGGCCAAAATGTATTCGGCCACATGTCTTTGGTAGAAAAAATGTCAATAAGTGTATATTTATTGGTTTGCGCAAAAGTTATAGCGCCTACAAACTAGGGTACATTTTCTGGAATTTACACAGCCTTTAATTTATGACTGCCTATGTCGTTTCTTGAGGTGCTAAAATGGCAGGGCAGTACAAAACCCCCACAAATGACCCCATTTTGGAAAGTAGACACCCCAAGGAATTTGCTGAGAGGCATGTTGAGCCCATTGAATATTCATTTTTTTTTGTCCCAAGTGATTGAATAATGACAATAAAAAAAAAAAAAAATTACAAAAAGCTGTCACTAAATGATATATTGCTCACACAGGCCATGGGCATATGTGGAATTGCACCCCAAAATACATTTAGCTGCTTCTCCTGAGTATGGGGATACCACATGTGTGGGACTTTTTGGGAGCCTAGCCGCGTACGGGGCCCCGAAAACCAATCACTGCCTTCAGGATTTCTAAGGGCGTACATTTTTGATTTTACTCCTCACTACCTATCACAGTTTTGAAGGCCATAAAATGCCCAGATGGCATAAAACCCCCCCAAATGACCCCATTTTGGAAAGTAGACACCCCAAGCTATTTGCTTTGAGGCATGTTGAGTCCATGGAATGTTTTATATTTTGACACAAGTTGCGGGAAAGTGACAAATTTTTTTTTTTTTTTTTTTGCACAAAGTTGTCACTAAATGATATATTGCTCACACAGGCCATGGGCATATGTGGAATTGCACCCCAAAATACATTTAGCTGCTTCTCCTGAGTACGGGGATACCACATGTGTGGGACTTTTTGGGAGCCTAGCCGCGTACGGGGCCCCGAAAACCAATCACTGCCTTTAGGATTTCTAAGGGCGTACATTTTTGATTTTACTCCTCACTACCTATCACAGTTTCGGAGGCCATGGAATGCCCAGGTGGCACAAACCCCCCCCAAATGACCCCATTTTGGAAAGTAGACACCCCAAGCTATTTGCTGAGAGGCATGGTGAGTATTTTGCAGCTCTCATTTGTTTTTGAAAATAAAGAAAGACGAGAAAAAAAATTTTTTTTTTCTTTTTTCAATTTTCAAAACTTTGTGACAAAAAGTGAGGTCTGCAAAATACTCACTATACCTCTCATCAAATAGCTTGGGGTGTCTACTTTCCAAAATGGGGTCATTTGGGGGGGTTTTTTGCCACCTGGGCATTCCATGGCCTCCGAAACTGTGATAGGCAGTGAAGAGTGAAATCAAAAATTTACGGCCTTAGAAAGCCTGAAGGCGGTGCTTGGTTTTCGGGGTCCCGTACGCGGCTAGGCTCCCAAAAAGTCTCACACATGTGGTATCCCCGTACTCAGGAGAAGCAACAGAATGTATTTTGGGGTGTAATTTCACATATTCCCATGGCATGTTTGAGCAATATATCATTTAGTGACAACTTTGCGCAAAAAAAAATTAAAAAAATAAAAAATTGTCTCTTTCCCGCAACTTGTGTCACAATATAAAATATTCCATGGACTCGACATGCCTCTCAGCAAATAGCTTGGGGTGTCTACTTTCAAAAATGGGGTCATTTGGGGGGGTTTTGAACTGTCCTGGCATTTTATGCACAACATCTAGAAGCTTATGTCACACATCACCCACTCTTCTAACCACTTGAAGACAAAGCCCTTTCTGACACTTTTTGATTACATAAAAAAATAATTTTTTTTTGCAAGAAAATTACTTTGAACCCCCAAACATTATATATTTTTTTAAAGCAAATGCCCTACAGATTAAAATGGTGGGTGTTTCATTTTTTTTTTTCACACAGTATTTGCGCAGCGATTTTTCAAACGCATTTTTTTTGGGGAAAAAACACACTTTTTTAAATTTTAATGCACTAAAACACACTATATTGCCCAAATGTTTGATGAAATAAAAAAGATGATCTTAGGCCGAGTACATGGATACCAAACATGACATGCTTTAAAATTGCGCACAAACGTGCAGTGGCGACAAACTAAATACATTTTTAAAAGCCTTTAAAAGTCTTTACAGGTTACCACTTTAGATTTACAGAGGAGGTCTACTGCTAAAATTACTGCCCTCGATCTGACGTTCGCGGTGATACCTCACATGCATGGTGCAATTGCTGTTTACATTTGACGCCAGACCGACACTTGCGTTCGCCTTAGCGCGAGAGCAGGGGGGACAGGGGTGCTTTTTTTTTTTTTTTTTTTTTTTTTTTCTTTATTATTATTATTATTTTTTTATCTTATTTTTAAACTGTTCCTTTCATTTTTTTTTTTTTAAATCATTTTTATTGTTATCTCAGGGAATGTAAATATCCCCTATCATAGCAATAGGTAGTGACAGGTACTCTTTTTTGCAAAAATTGGGGTCTATTAGACCCTAGATTTCTCCTCTGCCCTCAAAGCATCTGACCACACCAAGATCGGTGTGATAAAATGCTTTCCCAATTTCCCAATGGCGCTGTTTACATCCGGCGAAATCTAAGTCATAAAATGCTCGTGGCTTCCGGTTTCTTAGGCCATAGAGATGTTTGGAGCCACTCTGGTCTCTGATCAGCTCTATGGTCAGCTGGCTGAATCACCGGCTGCATTCTCAGGTTCCCTGTTGAGACAGGAGAGCCAGAGAAAAACACGGAAGACATTGGGGGGGGGGCATTCCCTCCCACTGCTTGTAAAAGCAGTCTAGAGGCTAATTAGCTGCTAGGATTGCTTTTACATGAAAGCCGATCGCTGGCTGAAAAGAATGATACCAAGATGATACCTAAACCTGCAGGCATCATTCTGGTATAACCACTCAAAGTCGTGAATGGCGTACCTGAAGACAAAAAAATTGGTAACAATAAAGCACAGTAAACGGTAAGGTATAAAAAATTGCATATCTGAAAAGCAAACATGATAAAACATAATAACAATAAAACATTGCAGAATAGAATACAGTAAAAAAGAGCAGAACAATAGAGAGAGAATAGAGAGAGAGAGAACAATAAAACGACAACTATTTTTTTTTTATTTTATATTTTTGTATGTGTTTTTTTTTTTTTTACACTTTTTTTTGTAACTAACTTTTATAACTGTAACCGGTTCCAGGTTCGGGTCTCTCAAAATGCGATGGCATCTTGGGAGACCCTGTGAAAGTGTGCCTAGTCTGTGCAATGCTGTACCCTACGCTAATACTCAACTAGTGAATGGTAGCGTTCAAAACATTCACCAATGCAAAGACCAGGATTGTCAGGACAGGAGGGACAATAATAGCGGGTGTCACGCCTATATCCGCGCTTGCTGCAGACACGACATCTTTTTTGGGGGGGTTCGTTGGGTAGGGGTACTCGGGAGGACATAAAGAAAATGCCTCTCATGCAGCCGACTGCATTTGGTTGGGGATGTGAATGGGGGAAGTACGGGCGCTGCAGAAGCGGTGGGTTCCCAATTAGGATTGGCGAATGCAGCAGGAAGGGCACTATGGGCACGACGGGCCTGTGTTTGTCTTTTTGGTGGCAGCGGGACACTACTTGTGCTTGCCACCTCACCAGCTTGAACTGCACTTATGGGACTCGCCACGTCACCAAGTGTTACAGCAGTGCTGGTTTGACTACGACCGGGGTGGACTAGGCCGCTGGTGCTTGCCAGTTCACCAAAACGCTACAAAAAAAACTGTTAGCGATCGCAGGGATCAGGCCTGACTCTGCGAATGCTGCAATTATGCGTTTAGTGTTTTGTAAGTGTCAGTGATCGATCGATACTGCACTTGGGTGGGCTGGGCTGGGCTGGGCCGGGTGGAGGGGCAAAACACAGGTGCTAGCAGGTATCTGGGCTGATCCCGCTAACACTGCGTTTGTGGGAACCCTAAACTGCTGGGGACGCTAGTATAGATCTGATCAGATCAGATATTGATCCGATCAGATACTATACCACTAAGGGAGGTGTACGGTGCGTGCGTGGGTGTTAGCGGTACTGGCGCTAACCTGACGCTGCCTGGGGCTGGTGCTTGCCAGTTCACCAAAACGCTACCAAAAAAACTGTTAGCGATCGCAGGGATCAGGCCTGACTCTGCGAACGCTGCAGTTATGCGTTTAGTGTTTTGTAAGTGACAGTGATCGATCGATACTGCACATGGGTGGGCTGGGCCGGGCAGAGGGGCAAAACGCAGGTGCTAGCAGGTATCTGGGCTGATCCCGCTAACACTGCGTGTTTGGGAACCCTAAACTGCTGGGGACGCTAGTATAGATCTGATCGGATCAGATATTGATCCGTTCAGATACTATACCACTAAGGGAGGTGTACGCTGCGTGCGTGGGTGTTAGTGGTACTGGCGCTAACCTGACGCTGCCTGGGGCTGGTGCTTGCCAGTTCACCAAAACGCTACCAAGAAAACTGTTAGCGATCGCAGGGATCAGGCCTGACTCTGTGAACGCTGCAGTTATGCGTTTAGTGTTTTGTAAGTGACAGTGATCGATCGATACTGCACTTGGGTGGGCTGGGCCGGGCAGAGGGGAAAAACGCAGGTCCTAGCGGGTATCTGGGCTGATCCCGCTAACACTGCGTTTTTGGGAACCCTAAACTGCTGGGGACACTAGTATAGATCTGATCGGATCAGATATTGATCCGTACAGATATTATACCACTAAGGGAGGCGTATGCTGCGTGCGCGGGTGTTAGCGGTACTGGCGCTAATCTGACGCTGCCTGGGGCGACGCATATCACCGCTGGGCGATCAGGGGGCTAAACCTTTATTCGGTAATAAACGGCGGGTGCCCTGACACTATAAAAAATAAACAAACTAACCAGCGTCACCCGTAACAGTTATACGGTGATCAGTGGTGAAAGGGTTAACTAGGGGGCAATCAAGGGGTTAAAACATTTATTAGGTAGTATGTGGGGGTCCCTGTCGCTATAAAACGCTGACGGCGAACCTAAATATTTACCTCCCTAACTAGCGTCACCAGCGACACTAATACAGCGATCAGAAAAATGATCGCTTAGTGACACTGGTGACAGGGGGTGATCAAGGGGTTAAAACTTTATTAGGGGGGGTTAGGGGGGTATCCTAGACCTAAAGGGGGGTAACACTCACTGTCCTAACACTGTAACTGTCACAAACTGACACCATGCAGTAATCAGAAAAAAAAAAATACTGCTTGCTGTCAGTTTGTGACAGGGGGGGGTGATTGGGGGGGGATCGGGGGGCGATCGGGGGGGGATCGGGGGTGTAAAGTATGCCTGGCATGTTCTACTGTGTGTGTGTGTTGTGCACTTACATGTCTTCTCTCCTCGGCGCTGGGACGGAAACTGCCAAGCCGAGGAGAGATGACATCACATCCTCTGCCTGTGTGAAACTACACACAGGCAGGGGAGGTTTCCGATTGGCTGGGAGCGATCGCGAGGGGGGGCCACGATCGGATGGTCTCCCCCTCGCCTCCCGACGCTCCCAGTCAAATGCCGACCGCCGCTGGCACCGGGGGGGGTCCGATCGGACCCCCCGCCCGCGGGAGGCAGATCACGTACGGGTACGTGATTCTGCCTGCCCATGCAATTCTGCCGCCGTATATGTGCGTTAGGCGGTCGGCAAGTGGTTAAACAGTATCTTCCCAGCAAGCGTGCCAGATATAGGGTCAAGATGTATAAGCTCTGTGACAGGGCCACAGGCTATACATATAGTCTTTGGTTTACAAGGGAAGAGATAGTCACGTAGAGCCGGAGAACTGCCCAGATTACATAGGGAGCGTTGGCAAGATTGTGTGGGACTTGGTGTCACCCTTATTCGGAAAGGGGTACCATTTGTATGTGGACAAATATTACACGAGCGTGCCACTTTTAGTCACTTATTTGATCATCTGATTGGCGCATGTGGCACCATGCGACCTAATCCCTGGGGCTTACCCCAGTGGCTTGTAGATTCCAGTCTTAGGCTGGGGGAGAGAGCCTGCTTCAAGTGTAATAATTGCTCGCTGTGAAGTGGAGGGATAATAAGAATGTTTTCGTTCTGTCCTCTCTTCACGCAGACATGACGGTCCAAATTCCTACGGCGACTAGTGTTGTGGAGAAACCCTTCTGTGTCCACGAAGAATAACCAAAATATGGGAGGGGTGGACCTTAACGACCAGTTGTTTGCGCCATACATAATTGCCCATAAGGCCAGACGCTGGTACAAAAAAGTGTCTGTATACTTATTTCAATTGGCTTTGCTAAACGCTCATGTGCTATACAGAGCTTCGGGATGGACTGGATCCTCCCTAAATTCCAGGAAGAGATCGTCGGAGTCCTTCTGTTTCCAGACTTTGCTCCACCTCACCTTCCCAATCCAAATGCAGTAAGCCGGCTGCATGAGAGGCATTTTCCGTATGTCCTCCCTAGTACCCCTACCCAACAAGCCCCCCAAAGAAAATGTTGTGTCTGTAGAAAGCGTGGATATAGGCGTGACACCCGCTATTTTTGTCCCTCCTGTCCTGACAATCCTGGTCTTTGCATTGGTGAATGTTTTGAACGCTACCATACACTTAGTAGAGTATTAGCATAGGGTACAGCACTGCACAGACTAGGACACACTTTCACAGGGTCTCCCAAGATGCCATTGCATTTTGAGAGACTCGAACCTGGAACTGAACCGTTACAGTTACAAATAAAAGTGTAAAAAAAAAGTAAAAAATAAAAAAAAAAATCACAAAAAAATATAAAATAAAAAAAAACAAAAATAGTTGTCGTTTTATTGTTCTCTCTCTCTCTCTCTTTATTCTCTCTCTAGTGTTCTGCTCTTTTTTACTGTATTCTATTCTGCAATGTTTTATTGTGTTTTATTGTTAACCATTTTTTGGTTTTCAGGTACGCCATTTAGCTGCAGCGCGGATTTATTTATCTTGACAGCAACAGCGTTTGCTCCCACAATAGATAAAGCCGTGACTCCAGCGCTGTAAGAGGTGATTTCACCACCACAGTTAAAAAAAAGAGCATATAGGCCGAAGCATGGGGGCAGCAGGGGTGGAGGAATGATTTGCTCCTAACTTTTGGGGCGGATGCCCCCATGCTTCGGCACATATATATATATATATTTTAGGCACAGGTTGCGTTAAAAAATGTTTTATTTTTTACTGTTTTTTTTTTATTTGCTTTGCAGGTATGGTATGTCTTGCTATTATACTGTAATGTTACTTTGTTTTATTGTTAACCATCATTTGCTTAGCAGGTACACCATTCAGCTGCAGTGCGGATTTATTTATCTTGACAGCAACAGCGTTTGCTCCCACGATACATAAAGCCATGACTCCAGCGCTGTAGGAGATGATTTCACCACTACAGTTAAAAACAAAATGGTGCATGTATGCACATCATTAGAAGTGGGTAGATGAAGGGAGGTATTCTAATGGTGGGCATACGCACTGATCAATCTCTTTTTTTCGTGCAGCCCACAGGCTGCACGAAAAAAAGTTTACAATATATGCCCAACAAGGACCAGCAATGTACTGGTATGTTGCTGGACTTTGAGTGGTTATACCAGAATGATGCCTGCGGGTTTAGGTATTATCTTGGTATCATTCTTTTCAGCTAGCGGTCGGCTTTCATGTAAAAGCAATCCTAATGGCTAATTAGCCTCTAGACTGTTTTTACAAGCAGTGGGAGGGAATATCCCCCCCCCCCCACCGTCTTCCATGGTTTTCTCTGGCTTTCCTGTCTCAACAGGGAACCTGAGAATGCAGCCAGTGGTTCCGCCAGCTGACCATAGAGCTGATCAGAGACCAGAATGGCTCCAATCATCTCTATGGCCTAAGAAACCGGAAGCTACGAGCATTTCATGACTTAGATTTCGCCGGATATAAACAGCGCCATTGGGAATTTGGGAAAGCATTTTATCACACCGTTCTTGGTTTGGTCAGATGCTTTGAGGGCAGAGGAGAGATCTAGGGTCTAATGGACCCCAATTTTTTCAAAAAAGAGTACCTGTCACTACCTATTGCTATCATAGAGAATATTTACATTCCCTGAGATAACAATAAAAATGATTTAAAAAAATGAAAGGAACAGTTTAAAAATAAAATAAAATAAATAATTAAAGAAAAAAAAGCACCCCTGTGCCTAAAATATGTGAGTATTTTGCAGCTCCCATTTGTTTTTGAAAATGAAGAAAGAAAAGAAAAATGTATTTTTTTTTTCTTTTTTCTATTTTCCTTGTCAAAAGAAGTTTATTGAGTATACAATGTTATAAAGATACATAAAGTAAGTTTACAAGGATCTATAAAGTAAGCTCATTGTTTTACAGTAGGGTTTATATAGGTAAATATCGTGAAATTTCAAATATTAAACATTGGGTTCACGTAAACCTAAATTAAAGATATATATAATTTCCTTAGTTACTTTTGTAGGTATTTAAATGATTTATACCTACTATACATAGTGTATATAGGTCAAATAAATTCTGATAATGAGCTTTAATCGTAAGGTGGAGAAAAGGAAAGAGAAAGAAGAAAAAGGGTTGAAAGGTAGAGGTATGGTCCACAAGGTTGTCCCGCTCGTCAGTTTATTATTCTTTTTAGTTCTCTTTGAAGCCTTAGAATGGGTGTCTCTGTAAGTCATTTAATCTGTTACCATGGCAACAGGACAGAGTCATTGAAGTTTGACAGGAACTGTTGTTTTATCCAAGGACGCCAAAGTTTTTCAAATTTTGGAATTTGATTTTGATCGATGGCTACCATCTTAGCATGGGACATTGTATTATTCATTCTGTGAATTGTTTCTGCTAGTACCAATTTAGGAGATTTCCATGCCTTGGCCACTGTTTGTTTTGCAGCCGTTATTAGTTGGATCATTAGTTTGAATTGAGAGAGTGTTAACCATTCCGGTTTTAGATTAAGTAAAGTTAAATATGGATCTGGTTGTATTATTTTTTTAAATATTTTAGATGCAATCACGAAGACTTCCTTCCAGAAAGTTTGGATTACTGGGCACGTCCACCATATGTGTAAATATGTGCCTATTTTTGGGCATCCTCGAAAACAAAGAGCTGAGGTATTAGGTGAATATTTTGCCACTCTAGCGGGTACAAGGTACCAGCGAGTTAGGACTTTATAATTTGTCTCCAGTGCTAAGATGTTGGGTGAAGATGACTTAGATGTGAGCCATATGTTAGACCAGTCCGTGTCTTCTAAAGTTCGTCCCAGGTCCTCCTCCCACCTCTGAACGTAAGAGGGTCTATTAAGATTTGCTACTCCATATAATTGATTATAAAGTGATGAAATTGTACCTTTAGCAAATGGATCTTTTGTACAGATTGATTCAAAAATGGATAATTGGGA
The DNA here is from genome assembly GCF_042186555.1 of Aquarana catesbeiana. Classification (NCBI taxonomy): domain Eukaryota; kingdom Metazoa; phylum Chordata; class Amphibia; order Anura; family Ranidae; genus Aquarana; species Aquarana catesbeiana. The sequence goes on along the minus strand of NC_133328.1, from coordinate 248,417,303 downwards.
TAATGGTGTATCCCCCTTTAGGAATGGTGTATAGAAATTTTTGATTTGGAGATATCTAAATATCTCAGAGTTTGGTAGATCATATTTTTCTCTAAGCGATGGGAATGAAAGGAATGATTTAGATGCTATGAAGTCATTTAGTGTCTGAATGCCTGATGTTGTCCAAGCTTTAAAAGAATTTGGGTAGATCCATGCCGGATAAAAGGCCGGATTTCTGATAAAAGAAAGGAGAGGATTGTGTGGAGATTGTAACTGATATTTGTTTTTTAGTTTATCCCAGAGAGATAAGAAGTGTTTAGTTATGGGATTATGAATTTTAAAGCGGTCTTTAGGATCAAGCCATAATAAATTTGATATTAATAGAGGGTCATTTTCTGAAGCCTCTATAAATACCCATAATGGGATTTCCTGTTTTGCATGGTATTTGGACAGACTGGCCAAATGTGCTGCTCTGTAGTAGTTGGTAAAATTAGGGTATCCCAGGCCTCCTTTATTTTTGGGAAGATGTAGTGTGTGTATAGGTATACGTGGTTTAGAAGAGCCCCATATAAACGAAGTTGCTCTTTTTTGTACTATTCTCAAAAAATAGGAAGGAATTGGAATAGGGAGGACTCTGAATAGATAAAGCAATTTGGGTAGAATAGTCATTTTGATTGCATTAATCTTCCCCATCCAGGATAAAGGAAGTTGCGACCATTGTTTTATTAGATTTGTGATCTGTCTTAATACAGGAGGATAATTGGTTGAGAATAAGTCAGAATGAGATGCTGTTAAATGAATTCCAAGATATGGGATTGATTTTTCTGCCCATGTGAATGGGAGTGCAGCCCTAGCCGGGATCAATTCCATGTTTGTGAGTGAAATATTAAGCACTAGGCATTTCTTAGGATTAATCATAAGGCCGGATAGGGCTGCAAATCCATCAAGAGCTGGTATTAAGTTAGGACCAGAGACCTGTGGTGATGATAGAAAAAGTAATATATCGTCTGCAAATATACATAATTTGTGTGTAATACCTCCTACTTCAATGCCAGTTATAGTTTGGTTTGTTCTGATGTATTGGGCCATGGGTTCGAGTATAAGGGCAAATAATAAGGGAGATAATGGGCAACCCTGTCGGGTACCTCTTTCGATATTAAAGGCTTCAGATTTGTATCCAGCATATTTTATATAGGCTTTGGGTTTATTATATAATGCTTTGATCCATGTTAAAAAGTGGGGTCCAAAACCCCATTTTTGTAATGAATATTGCATATATTGCCAGGATACTGTGTCAAATGCCCTCTTAATATCGAGAGATAGAAAACATAAAGGGATTTTCCGTTTTTTAGCAATATGTGCCAATAACACTGCCCTGCGTATATTATCGCCTGCCTGTCTATTTGGCATGAAACCTACTTGATCTCTATGTATTAATTTTCCTATAATGCTATTGAGGCGTTTTGCTATTATTTTTGCTAATAATTTAATATCGAGGTTTAACAGAGAGATAGGCCGATAATTCACACAGGAAGTATCATCAGAAAAGGGTTTTGGGATCATACAAACAATTGCCATTAGTGTTTCTTGCCGAAAAGAATGTCCATCTAGAAGTTTGTTAAAAGTTTTAGTGAGAATGGGAGAGAGTATTTCTGAGAATGTTTTATAGTATAAAGCCGAGTAGCCGTCTGGGCCTGGTCTTTTGTTAAGTTTTAGGTCTTTTATGGCGTTAGCAACTTCATCTATAGTTATAGGCTCATCCAAACTGCTTTTTTGATTCTGAGATAACTCAGGTAAGGTTATTTTTGAGAAGAAGGATTCAGCCTCTGTAGGATTAAATTAATTGTTTGTCTTGTATAAAGTTGCGAGATGTGAGTGAAATTTATGGACTATTTTAACTGGATTACAAGTGTAAACCTTTTTTGATAATTTCAAACGTATTGGTTTGAAAGATTTGTTAGTTGAATTTAATGCCCGAGCCAAATATGTACCTGGTTTGTTTGTATTCATGTAGAAATTGTGTTTGGAGCGTTTGAGGGATTTATCAACTGACTCAGTGAGAAATAGATCGTATTCCAATCTAGATTTTTCCAGATGAGATTTTGTACTCTGAGATGGATTATCTTGAAATGATATGTAGGCTGCATTAAAATTGAGTTCTAGTTTTTTTGCTAGATTTTTGCGTTCCCGTTTAAATAGTGCTATTTGTCTTTGTATTGTACCACGCAAGACAGGCTTATGAGCTTCCCACAGTGTTATTGGGGAGATGTCTGTTGTATTATTAATTGATATGTATTCCTTTAAAGCTTGTTCAATGGCCATCTGATGTAGTGGGTGTTTGAGCATTATGTCCGGTAAGTACCACGTTGGGTCATGCGCTTTTGGTATGGCTGAGGCTATAGTAGTGTATACTGCACTATGGTCAGACCACGGAATCGGAATTATATCTGATGCAATAATTTCTGGTATCATTCCTATTGTTAGAAAAATATGTACTATTCTGGTGAAGGTTTGATGAGGGTGCGAGAAATAAGTGAATTTCTTTTTCATTGGGTTACTTTCTCTCCATGAATCTACCAGATTGTATTTGGAAAGAAGTTGAGAAAAAGGTAATCTAGAGGTTATTTTGGATGGTGTAAAAGGTGATTTATCTAGAAATGGGAGGAGGACCTGGTTCGAATCCCCACACATTATCACTGTTCCTATTTTGTGTGTATTAATCACTTGTAATATATGTGAGAGGAATGGTGTAGGTTGTTTGTTAGGAGCGTAGTAGGAAATCACCGTGATTGCTGTATCCATTATATAACCCATGAGTATCAGGTATCTACCTTCTGGGTCTTTAATTTCTGATGATAAGGTGAATGGTGTGGATCGGTGAAATGCAATTAGAGTTCCCCTTTGCTTGGTACAGGCAGAAGCCATGTAAATTTGTTGATAAAAAGGAGAAATATATTTTGGAGTAGAATCTTTGGTGAAGTGTGTTTCTTGGAGGCATACTATGTGAGCCTTCTTGTTATGGAAAGTACGGAAGGCTTTGGTCCTTTTTTGAGGGACATTTATTCCCTGAACATTCAGGGAAAGTATATTCAGTGGTGCCATGGCAATAGATCAAATAGTTTTGACTTACTTTTTGTTATGCAGAGCTGACTGCGCAGATCAACCTGTGTGGACTGAAGAGATGAATAGATAGAAAAGAAACCAGTGAATTCTGGAGTAAAGAGTAAACAAAAAACATATGAGATTAGATGATACATTGTATAAATTATTTTTTGCAAGTAATCACAATTTACCCGTGAAAGGGAATAAATATCTTTCTCAGGGGGATAAGTGCCTTCGTCACACTCCCACATAATATGGTTGGGAGAATGAGGAGGGCTAATGGGGGTACACAGATCTTCCGCTTACAGGAGAGAAGTGCTATGTCAAAAGACATCAAAATGATGTTTCATTAATTGGAGTGCAGAATATAGTTTTTGTTGAAATTATTTATTCCAGGGTGGTTGTATATGGTTAGTCTTGCCCTAGGCTAAATAATTCAGTTAGAAAGGTACTGTTAATAACTTTGGTATTGATGAAGATAGTTTGAATTATTTTGGGATTTTAACCCTTTTAGAGTAAACAATTACATATTTTATTCATATGTAACTGTTTAGATATGTTAACTCATAAAATTGAGGTTGTATTGCTTCAGATTAGAATAAACAAAAACATAATTCTAGGAACTAGTTAGGTAATAATATATTTGTTTTAAGAAAAGAAAGAAAAAGCTTCCATTACTTCTGGATTATTGAACATATTTGTCCTAAAAAGTAATAAATCTATTATTATTACCTGATAATATATAACTGAACAAGAATTTCCTTATTTCACTTATATATTCTAAGGCTATATGAATCAGAAGTAATAAGAAATATAACTGGAATGTAACATGATCCCACACAGTGTGTGACTATCAGAATGCAGTTACATTCAGTTATAAATACAGGTTTTTTATAGAGAACCATCTCTTAGTATAATAAATGAAGAGATATCAGGAATTAGGATGTCAGTCCATTGAATCTTCTTGGTCCATGGATGATGTGGCATAACGGCCTCTTTTGTGAGAATGATTCCCATTTTGTTCTGAAATTTTCTGGGTGCTGCCTGAAGGTGAAGATGATGCCATTCTTCTGCGTGTGGAAGTGTTGCTGCTTGTGGGTTCTGTCAGATTTAATTTTAAAAGGGTTTGTTGTAGTTCATCTGCTGATCTGCTTCTGTAAATTGTACCTTGGTAGTTAAATCTGACTGAAAAGGGGAAGCCCCATTGATACATAATGTTGTGGCGTTGCAGTTCCATTAGTTGGGGTTTCATGGATCGTCTTTTAGTAATAGTAAGTTGGGATAGGTCAGCAAAAATTTGATAATTGTGTCCATGAAAATTAAGTTCCTTTTTTTCTCTTGCAGCAATTAGTATTTGTTCTTTCGTTCTGTAATAATGACATTTTGTGATTATATCACGTGGGGGTCCATCTTTCTTTTTGGCTGTGAGGGCTCTGTGTACTCTGTCCAGTTCTAAACGTTCAATAGGGATATCTAGCTTTAGTTCTTGTAATAGAGCAGTAATAGTAGATTGCAGGTCTGTCACAGTTTCAGGTATTCCCCTTATGCGCAAGTTTGAACGTCTGGTTCTATTTTCGTAATCTTCGAGCTTAGTTTGAAGTATTAAATTCTCTTTTTTTAATTGTTCCAATTCTGTTATATTTTCTTGGGTTGTAATTTCAATTTCATCTATTTTTATTTCTAAGGCTGCGGTGCGGTTTCCCAGCTCTCTTATTTCTTTGGTTAGGTTTTTTGTTATTTGGTCTGAGGTTTGTTTTAAAGCCTTATGAAGCATCTTTTCAAATTGTAATAATATTACTGGGGATACTGAGGAGGCTTGTGGAGAAGTTTGTGAGAGGATTTGTTCTGTATCTGACTCAAATGGAGAGTCTTGCTGTGACATTTTCTGTCTGTGAGAGCGCCCTGATGCTGTATCTTGTGAGGTGACTGGAGCTGCTTCAGCTGCAGTGAGTGCCTGTGAGCTCTTTGTGAGGTGATTTTTATTTCTGCCACGGTTTCCTCCCAGTACCATATTTCCTGCCCAAACTTTCACAGTTTGTTCCCAGGGGCAAAAAGGTTCAAATGGATACCTTTTGAGTCTGCAGGCTCCGCTTTGTCCTTCTCTTCTCTCCTCAGCGGTGTGGAGCTCTAACAATGCATGTCTGCTCTGCTAGGCTCCGCCTCCTGCCCCCCTCTTTTTTCTATTTTCAAAACTTTGTGACAAAAAGCGAAATCTGCAAAATACTCGCCATACCTCTCAGTAAATAGCTTGGGGTGTCTACTTTCCAAAATGGGGTCATTTGGGGGGGCTTTGTGCCATCTTGGTATTTTATGGCCTTCAAAACTGTGATAGGTAGTGAGGAGTGAAATCAAAAATTTACGCCCTTAGAAATCCTGAAGGCGGTGCTTGGTTTTCGGGGCCCCGTATGCGGCTAGGCTCCCAAAAAGTCCCACAGTGCAATTCCACATATAACCATGGCATGTGTGAGCAATATATTATTTAGTGACAACTTTTTGTAAACATTTTTTTTTTGTCATTATTCAGTCACTTGGGACAAAAAAAAAAATATTCAGTGGGCTCAACATGCCTCTCAGCAATTTCCTTGGGGTATCTACTTTCCAAAATGGGGTCATTTGGGGGGTTTGTACTGCCCTGCCATTTTAGCACCTCAAGAAATGAGATAGGCAGTCATAAACTAAAAAGCTGCGTAAATTCCAGTAAATGTACCATAGTTTGTAGACACAATAACTTTTGCGCAAACCAATAAATATACGCTTGTTGACATTTTTTTTTATCAAAGACATGTGGCTGAATACATTTTGACCTAAATGTATGACTAAAATTGAGTTTAATGGATTTTTCTTATAACAAAAGGTAGAAAATATAATTTTTTTCCAAAATTTTCGGTCTTTTTCCGTTTATATCGCAAAAAATTAAAGCAGCAGAGGCAATCAAATAGCATCAAAAGAAAGCTCTATTTGTGGGTAAAAAGGACGCAAATTTTGTTTGGGTACAACATTGCATGACCGCCCAATTACCAGTTAAAGCAGCGCAGTGCCAAATTGTAAAAAGTCCTCTGGTCTTTAGGCAGCCAAATGGTCCAGGGCTGAAGTGGTTAATAATACATATGGGGAATTTGAATTACATAAAATGTTAGTGTTTTGCGCAGTGCCTCCAACCTTACGGTAAAAATGTGAACTTTGTTCAGACAACCAGTAACATACCACAATAATTTCCTGAGTTTGTTAATCTATGGGGAATTCTTACCAACGTACAAATATCTCTCAATAATATTAATAAGTAAATTTTTATTAATTTTCAAGTATTATTATACAACTTTACACAGAACTGGAAAGACATTAACACAACACTAAAACTATTTTCCTTAATATCTGACAAATAACCCAAGGGTAGCCTAAATGACTATGTTAAAAAAATGTTTGCGGTAATCACGCCTTAAGTTCAAAAACACAATATCTCTTGTCGCTTGTGAAAACAATCCTCTGAATTTCGCCAGCCAGAAGGAATACAAAGTATGTGTAGCGGAGTCAACAGATAGATATTATCAATTTGAAGGGAGTATTAATTTAACAGAGCTACCAGATTGAATAGGGCGATAAATAATTTCCCTGGGACCACAGTAGCCAAATTTGTTGTCATACAGTTTGAGCTCAATTTCACCCACAAACAGCTTCAACACACAAGGCCAATAACATGGGACAATTATTAAATACTAAACTACTCCTCACACAGTATTGGATAAGATAAAATGTAAACAGAAAAACACGATTACTATAATTTTCCCTTCACACAGTTTTGGATAAGATAAAATGTAAACAGTAAAATACAATTCCTATATCAATAATTATATGGTCAGTATCTCACTACTGTTTAAAGGAAAGGATGTATATTCGATTTGTCCTAGCAGCAATGTTCAGCGAGATGGGGAGTGATCGCTTATTACCAAATTTGTGTTTGTCCAGAAAGTGTATGTCAGTGTGTGGGTCTGTGGTCCCTCTCTATGGCACCTCACATACTTTATACCACCTGGGACAATAAGCTCATAAAATTATAGTAAACTCATCCCAGAAGATATGGCTTATTTTCCATTGGTTGGAAAAATCTAATGATTTACTTTAGTGAGTTCACTTAATATCACCTTCAACCTCTAGGCATGTCTGAGGGCAGAAAAATGTGTTCTGAACTATTTCTTAAATAATATGTTCTATTTTCATGATGTGTATCTGTTTGTATATTGGTGCTGGAATATATATATTATTTAAGTACTCAGGTAATCGGTCCAATATAAAATACGCTCAGTATAATTTTTATGAATCAATATTACATGAAAAGGTTATATATAAGGTATCTCACAAAAGTGAGTACACCCCTCACATTTTTGTAAATATTTTATTATAGCTTTTCATGCAACAACATTGAAGAAATGACACTTTTCTACAATGTAAAGTAGTGAGTGTACAGCTTGTATAACAATGTACATTTGCTGTCCCCTCAAAATAACTCAACACAGCCAATAATGTCTACACCACTGGCAACAAAAGTGAGTACACCCCTAAGTGAAAATGCCCAAATTGGGCCTAATTAGCCATTTTCCCTCCCCAGTGTCATGTGACTCGTTAGTGTTACAAGGTCTTAGGTGGGAGCAGGTGTGTTAAATTTGGCGTTATTGCTCTCACTCTCTCATACTGGTCACTGGAAGTTCAACATGGCACCTCATGGCAAAGAACTCTCTGGGGATCTGAAAAAAAGAATTGTTGCTCTACATAAAGATGGCCTAGGCTATAAAAAAATTGCCAAGACCCTGAAACTGAGCTGCAGCACAGTGGGCAAGACCATGCAGTGGTTTAACAGGACAAGTTCCACTCAGAACAGGCCTCGCCATGATCGACCAAAGAGGTTGAGTGCACATGCTCAGCTTCATATCCAGAGGTTGTCTTTGGGAAATAGACGTATGAGTGCTGCCAGCATTACTGCAGAGGTTGAAGGGGTTGGGGGTCAGCCTGTCAGTGCTCAGACCATACGCCGTGCACTCGATCAAATTGGTCTGCATGGCTGTTGTCTCAGAAGGAAGCCTCTTCTAAAGATGATGCACAAGAAAGCCCACAAACAGTTTGCTGAAGACAAGCAGACTAAGTTCATGGATTACTGGAACCATGTCCTGTGGTCTGATGAGACCAAGATAAACATATTTGGTTCAGATGGTGTCAAGCGTGTGTGGCGGCAACCAGGTGAGTACAAACACAAGTGTGTCTACAGTCAAGCATTGTGGTGGGTGTGTCATGGTCTGGGTCTGCATGAGTGCTACCGGCACTGGGGAGCTACAGTTCATTGAGGGAACCATGAATGCCAACATGTACTGTGACATACTGAAGCACAGCATGATCCCCTCCCTTCGGAGACTGGGCCGCAGGGCAGTATTCCAACATAACGACCCCAAACGCACCTCCAAAATGACCACTGCCTTGCTAAAGAAGCTGAGGGTAAAGGTGATGGACTGGCCAAGCATGTCTCCAGACCTAAACCCTTTTGAGCATCTGTAGGGCATCCTCAAATTGAAGGTGGAGGAGTGCAAGGTCACTAACATCCACCAGCTCTGTGATGTCATCATGGAGGAGTGGAAGAGGACTCCAGTGGCAACCTGTGAACCTCTGGTGAACTCCATACCCAAGAGGGTTAAGGCAGTGCTTGAAAATAATGGTGGCCACACAAAATATTGACACTTTGGGCCCAAGTTTCACATTTTCACTTAGGGGTGTACTCACTTTTGTTGCCAGTGGTTTAGACATTAATGGCTGTGTGTTGAGTTATTTTGAGGGGATAGTAAATTTACACTGTTATACAAGCTGTACACTCACTACTTTACATTGTAGCAAAGTGTCATTTCTTCAGTGTTGTCACATGAAAAGATATAATAAAATATTTACAAAAATGTGAGGGGTGTACTCACTTTTGTGAGATACTGTATATGGATAAATGTATAATTCTTGTATACCTTGTGAATACTTGTTTATCTAGGAAACATATGCTATATGTTTATTTTTATACAGTTATAGTCATGATTCATATGTATTTCATAACACTGAGTGGAATCTTAAAACAATTCTTACTTCTAGTTTGTTCTACATCAAAATCTTATGTTTTTACCTTACGACAGAATTATCATTGGGTCAGTAGACACTAAAATCATATTTGTATCTATGACATGGAATATAATATATAATTTGAGTGACTGATAATCAAATAGAAGTATTTTAAAATAATGCTAAATGCACAATTTTCAAATGTGTTCTTAAAAGTGTTTTGAAATGAACTTTGTACAGACTCAATGAATACAGTCAGGTCCATAAAATATTGGGACATCAACACAATTCTAATCTTTTTGGCTCTATACACCACTACAATGGATTTAAAATTAATCGAACAAGATGTGCTTTAACTGCAGACTTTCAGCTTTAATTTGAGGGTATTTACATCCTAATCAGGTGAACGGTGTAGGAGTTACAACAGTTTGTATATGTGCCTCCCACTTTTTGAGGGACCAAGAATAATGGGACAATTGGCTGCTCAGCTGTTCCATGGCCAGGTGTGTCTTATTCCCTCATTATCCCATTTACAAGGAGCAGATAAAAGGTCCAGAGTTCATTTCAAGTGTGCTATTTGCATTTGGAATCTGTTGCTGTCAACTCTCAATATGAGATCCAAAGAGCTGTCACTATCAGTGAAGCAAGCCATCATTAGGCTGAAAAAACAAAACAAACCCATCAGAGAGATAGCAAAAACATTAGGTGTGGCCAAATCAACTGTTTGGAACATCCTTAAAAAGAAAGAACACACCGGTGAGCTCAGCAACACCAAAAGACCCAGAAGACCACAGAAAACAACTGTGGTGGATGACCGAAGAATTCTTTCCCTGGTGAAGAAAACACCCTTCATAACAGTTGGCCAGATCAAGAACACTCTCCAGGAGGTAGATGTATGTGTGTCAAAGTCAACAATCAAGAGAAGACTTCACCAGAGTGAATACAGAGGGCTCACCACAGGATGTAAACCATTGGTGAGCCTCAAAAACAGGAAGGCCAGATTAGAGTTTGCCAAACAACATCTAAAAAAGCCTTCACAGTTCTGAAACAACATCCTATGGACAGATGAGACCAAGATTAACTTGTACCAGAGTGATGGGAAGAGAAAGGAATTGCTCATGATCCAAAGCATACCACCTCATCAGTGAAGCATGGTGGTGGTAGTGTTATGGCTTGGGCATGTATGGCTGCCAATGGAACTGGTTCTCTTGTATTTATTGATGATGTGACTGCTGACAAAAGCAGCAGGATGAATTCTGAAGTGTTTCGGGCAATATTATCTGCGCATATTCAGCAAAATGCTTCAGAACTCATTGGACGGCTCTTCACAGTGCAGATGGACAATGACCCGAAGCAGACTGCGAAAGCAACCAAAGTTTTTTAAGGGAAAGAAGTGGAATGTTATGCAATGGCCAAGTCAATCACCTGACCTGAATCTGATTGAGCATGCATTTCACTTGCTGAAGACAAAACTGAAGGAAAAGTGCCCCAAGAACAAGCAGGAACTGAAGACAGTTGCAGTAGAGGCCTGGCAGAGCATCACCAGGGATGAAACCCAGCGTCTGGTGATGTCTATGCGTTCCAGACTTCAGGCTGTAATTGACTGCAAAGGATTTGCAACCAAGTATTAAAAAGTGAAAGTTTGATGGATGATTGTTAATCTGTCCCATTACTTTTGGTCCCTTAAAAAGTGGGAGGCACATATACAAACTGTTGTAATTCCTACACCGTTCACCTGATTTGGATGTAAATACCCTCAAATTAAAGCTGAAAGTCTGCAGTTAACGCACATCTTGTTCGTTTCATTTCAAATCCATTGTGGTGGTGTATAGAGCCAAAAAGATTAGAATAGTGTCGATGTCCCAATATTTATGGACCTGACTGTATTTAGATAGAGTTTAGCTGTATACACAATTCCTAGAGTTTAAACAATGGGTTCCGTTAGATAAGGTTGATTTCTCTGTGAGAACAATCCAGTTACGTATCTGTGTAACTTTTTTGACAGTGTTGGGTCTATCCTTCTATCTACCCAACAAGGACAGGTAAATATCTTTGATTTCTGCTTCACAAAAAGTTGATTGTCTGAAGAACCAGTTTCTCTCTATTCTTGTTTTAAGTGGTTTCAGGAGGAGAACAAAAACAGGTAAATATCTTTTGGTTTTGTGAAAAGGGGCTCTATTGTTCAGGTGACTTTGTTTCAATATAAGGTTTGTGTATTGACCTCCACCCTCCACCTGGAGAGGATGATTCACTCAACCTTTTCTGGTGGTGGGGGGGGGTGTCGCTTCTCTGGTATGATGACTCCTTAGCTGAGTGTTTCATGAATTATGAACATTTTTATGTATCCCGGCCATGACAGTCTGCAACAAACTCCTCCATGGCCTTATCCTCCAAGACCGACAAAGGGTAATCCTGGCTACGAGGGGGTATGGCACCAGGTTGAAGGTCAGTTGCGCAATCATTTGACCGGTGTGGAGGCAAACTACCGGCTTGACCTTTGTCAAAGACATTGATAAAATCGCAGTACTCTTCCGGCAGGGAGGAGAGAGAAGAAGTGCACAGAACTGCATTGTGGCAACCAAGAGAGAACCTCAGCACGGAGCCAATCAAAAGAGGGGTTGTGCCTCTGTAACCAAGGATAACCAATAACCAGCGGAAACTTATCTCATAGTGAAGAGCCCCTACGGCCATGGACAACGGAACAGTCCCATGAGTCACATGGGCAGGCTGTAGAGGTCTACCGTCAAGCGCCTCAATGGCAAGTGGAGTGTCACGCAGCTGCAGAGAAATCGAGTGCTACCATACAAAGGCAGGATCAATGAATAAGCCTGCAGCCCCAGAGTCGATTAGAGCCTGTATCTCGACGGATGACTCTGTCAGGAAAGGTTCCACCCGCTACTGGCACTATGTGAAATTTGGCGTTCAGTACTGATGTCCACCAGCAGGTGTCTACTGGCAGTCTGGAACTGTCAGGGGAGCTTCCCCAGCTGATGGTATTATGTGATCTTTGGGCCGCAGTGCTGGCATCCACCAGCGGGTGGTTCCTGGCAGTGTGGAGCCGACATAATCTCCTGCGATCAGGCGTCACCTGAGCTTGATTGCAGATGTGTATAAGCACACACACACACACACCTTCCCTTGGTATCTTCCTTGCGCCCTGACCTGAACCTGAGAGCTCTGTACCTGTATCTGAACCTGATCTGTCTGTATACCTGAACCCTGCACCTGAACCTTGTCCCTCCTGTGATCCTGTTACCCTTACCCTTGCCCTGCAGCCTTATCCATCCATCCTCTCCTTGTCCTGTTTGTTCCCTGTCCCCATCTGCTGACCTCCCGTTGATGACCTTGGCCTGGCTACATTTATGATTCCGGTATTTCCCATTTGTGTGTATGTATATATATATATATATATATATATATATATATATATATATATATATATATATATATATATATAATTATTATTATTTGTGGGTCTCTGTATTTAGTTGGCTGTGCACTGTATTGTATTTGAGGTGGTTGTGTTTATATTGTTCACTTATCTTTAATAAATCATAATATTTTCACTTACATACGTCTGGGTTCCTCTGTTGCCGTCCACACATTTCTGGTCACACCTGATATGTGACAGTATACCAAGGCCATCCCTGACCAGAAGTGGTTGCACAGAGGAACCATCTCGGTTCTGTTGGCATTGCTGAGATGAATCCTGTGATTACTTATTATGCTCTGCTGGTGTCAGAGAATGGCGAATATCTCCATCATACACTGAAAGAGTGGACCAGTGACCAGCTGCTAGAAATCATTTGTTTGGCTCACTCCCTGGTTGATCAGGACTGTATGTTGTTTGGGGATGTGCAGCCTTTAATCCAAATGTGTGCTGAGCTAGCCCTGTCCTGTGTTCCTAAGGGCCGTGATGATTTTTCTCTCCCTTTCAGTGTTGATCAGGTGGAGTCTCTGGTGTGGCTGTTAGAGGATGATTCTGCAGACTTTTTTGAGCACTATTCAGCTTGTCCTCAACAAATGCTTATAGAATGTATTAACTCAGTACAGACCCTTATTAGACAGGCAGCATGTGAACCGTTCTTTGTCCAACCAGTGCTTCAAGCATGGTCTAATGTAGTACAATCAGCCTCAGCCAGCCCACAACAAAACTATTCTGCTACCAGACATCTGCCTGCCCAAATGTCTTCTTCCCCATCACCCATAACGACCTCAGTTTCAGCCCAGTACACTCTGCTTCCCACCAAATACCAATACCCCGTTTCTACTCCCTGCACCTATCCTGCCTTTATTCCACCTGCCTCTTCTCTGCTGCCCAAAACAACCCCACAAAAACTTCCCCTAGCCACTGTTCCCTCTTCCCTGCCATATTCCAACCCTCCTTTCCATTCTGCTTCACCCTTTACCTACAATCCTGCAGCTATCTACAGAACTTCAGTAACTAAGCCGAAGAAGAAACAGAAGTTCTTTCCAACTCACACGATCCTGCCAGTAACCCAACCTGCCTCCTCGCCAGCCAATTTGCTCCAGCCTGCTTCCGCACCAACCGACCTGCTCCAGTCTATCTCCGATGATACTGTACGTAACCCTAACAACTTCCCGCCTGCTGTCCAGCCTGAAGTTCTGGTGCCCGTGTTCCAGCCAGAAGGCCCGGTGCCTGTGCCCCAGCCTGAAGTTCCGGTGCCAGTATCCCAGCCTGAAGTTCCGGTGCCCGTGTTCCAGCCTGAAGGCCCGGTGCCTGTGCCCCAGCCTGAAGTTCCAGTGCCAGTATCCCAGCCTGAAGTTCCGGTGCCAGTGTTCCAGCCTGAAATTCTGGTGCCGGTGTTCCAGCCTGAAGTTCCATGCCCGTTTCCCGGCCTGAAATTACGGTGCCCATTTCCCGACCTGCTGGGCCAGAGCCCGTTGCTCAGCCTGTGGGGCCGGAGCCCGTTGCTCAGCCTGTGGGGCCGGAGCCCGTTGCTCAGCCTGTGGGGCCGGGGCCCATTGCTCAGTCTGTGGGGCCGGGGCCCGTTGCTCAGCCTGTGGAGCCGGTGCCCGCTACCCAGTCTGCTGAACTGGTGCCCGTCACCCAGCTTGTTAAGCCAGTACCCGTCATCCGACTTGCTGAACTGGTGCCCGTCATCCAGCCTGCTGAGCCGGTGCTCGTTACCCAGCCTACTGGGCCAGTGCCTGTCACCCAGCCTGTTGATATGGTGCTCACTGCCCAGCCAGATGAGCCAGCTGTCCTGCCAGATGACCCGGAGCCTGCTACCCAGCCTGATGTGCCTCTGTCTGCTGCCCAGCCTAATGTGCCTCTGTCTGCTGCCCAGCCTAATGTGCCTCTGTCTGCTGCCCAGCCTAATGTGCCTCTGTCTGCTGCCCAGCCTGATGTGTTTGCTGTCTAGCCTGACATGCCTCTGTCTGCTGCCCAGCCTGATGTGCCTGCTGCCCGGCCTGATGTGCCTGTGCCTGCTCCCAGCTTGATGTGCCTGTGCCTGCTGCCCAACTCGATGTGCCTGCTGCCCAGCTCAATGTGCCCATGCCTGCTGCCCAGCTTGATGTGCCTGTGCCTGCTGTCCAGCCTGATGTGCCTGCTGCCCAGCCTGATGTGCCTGCTGCCCCAGTCGATGTGCCTGCTGCCCCAGTCGATGTGCCTGCTGCCCCAGTCGATGTGCCTGCTGCCCAGCTTGATGTGCCAGCTGCCCAGCTTGATGTGCCTGCTGCCCAGCTTGATGTGCCCGTGCCTGCTGCCCAGCTTGATGTGCTCGAGCCTGCTGCCCAGCTTGATGTGCCTGAGCCTGATGTCCAGCTTAAGGTGCCTGTGCCTGCTGCCCAGCTTGATGTGCCTGTGCTTGCAACCCAGCTTGAGGTTCCTGTGCCTGCTACCCAGTTTGATGTGCCTACTGCCCAGCTTGATGTGCCTGTGCCCACTGCCAAGCTTGTTATGTCTATGCCTTCTGCCCAGCTTGAGGTGCCCGTTGCCCAGCCTGACATGTCTGTGCCTGCTGCCCAGCTCGATGTGCCCGCTGCCCGGCTTCATGTCATGGACTTTTTCCAGCAGCTGCTAGTTGGAGTGTCCGGGGGCCACTCCTTTGAGGGGGTACGGTCAGGAAAGGTTCCACCCACTAATGCCACTGTCTGACATTTGGCGTGCAGTACTGATGTCCACCAGCGGGTGTCTCCTGGCAGTCTGGAACTGTCAGGGGAGCTTTCCCCTGCTGGTGGTATTATGTGATCTTTGGGTCGCAGTACTGGCGTCCACCAGGGGGTGGTTCCTGGCAGTGTGGAGCCAACATCATCTCCTGTGATCAGGCGTCACCTGAGCCTGATTGCAGGAGATGTGTATAAATACCCGGCAATCACACACACACACACCTTGCCTTGATATCTTCCTTGCACCTTGACCTGAACCTGAGAGCTCTGTACCTGTATCTGAACCTGACCAAGGCTCTCTCAGAAAGCAAAGATATCACAAAACCTACTTTGCTTCTGTCAATGGGAAATGCCTGGGGCAGCATCTCAGAGTATATCTCAACCTGGTTGAGAAACCCTCTGCATTGGACTGGATTGCCCCCAAATCGCTGGGGAAGTGGAGCGGAACCAGACATACCTCCTATAGAGATAATACTCAAGGCGGGTGTCTGTACAGAGACTGGAACAGTAGCAGGGATGGCCTGCAACACAGGTTGTACCAGAGCAGCCACAGTGGGAGATTCCAGGTGAGCCGTGCGACTCATAAGCATTTGTAACGCCATGGCAAACTGATCCATGCGGTGATCCTGCTCATCCAATCTGGAACAAATATTACCAACAAGTGGATTGACTGCATTTTCTGAATTCATGGCCTTCGCCTACTGTCCGAAACCATGAATCAGACTGAGACAGAAGTACAGTTAAATCTCACTTACATAGTTACATTACATAGTAGGTGAGGTCGAAAAAAGACACAAGTCCATCAAGTCCTACCTATGTGTGTGATTATGTGTCAGTATTACATTGTATATCCCTGTATGTTGCGGTCGTTCAGGTGCTTATCTAATAGCTTCTTGAAATTATCGATGCCCCCCACTGAGACCACCGCATGTGGAAGGGAATTCCACATCCTTGCCGCTCTTACAGTAAAGAACCCTCTACGTAGTTTAAGGTCAAATCTCTTTTCTTCCAATTTTAATGACTGGCCACGAGTCTTGTTAAACTCCCTTCCACAAAAAAGTTTTATCCCTATTGTGGGGTCACCAATATTGTATTTGTATACTGAAATCATATCCCCTCTCAAGGGTCTCTTCTCCAGAGAGAATAAGCTCAGTGCTCGCAAACCTTTCCTCATAACTAATATCCTCCAGGCCCTTTATTAGCTTTGTTGCCCTTCTTCATACTCGCTCCATTTTCAGTACATCCTTCCTGAGGACTGGTGCTCAGAACTGGACAGCATACTTTAGGTGAGGCCGGACCAGAGTCTTGTAGAGCAGGAGAATTATCATTTTATCCCTGGAATGAATCCCCTTTTTAATGCGTGCCAATATTCTGTTTTTTTTGTTAGCAGCAGCTTGGCATTGAATGCCATTGCTGAGCCTATCATCTACTAGGACCCCCAGGTCCTTTTCCATCCTAGATTGCCCCAGAGGTTCTCCCCCTAGTGTATAGATTGCATTCATATTTTTGCCACCCAAATGCATTATTTTACATTTTTGACATTGAACCTCATTTGCCATGTGGTTGCCCACCCCATTAACTTGTTTAATAATAATAAAAAAGGTAAACAGAGTAAACGTAGTCAAAACATAGCCAGAGTTCAGGAACCAGAACGGATAGTCAGACAAGCCAAAACGTCAGGAAGCCAGAGATGAGCATAGTAGAACAGCAAACAGGATCTGGAGCCAGAAGGAACACAGGAGAGCATCTCTAGAGATGCGACCAAGGCGAAGGCAGAGATCATCTTGGCTGGACGGCTTAAGTAGGCAGGACTGACGAGCAGGATATCAACAGGTGAGTCACTGTGGAGAGATAGGAGCTGGCAATTAGCCGATAGCTGAGCGGCCAGCTCAGAGAAGGAAGGGCTGAGCCCAGCCCTGACATTCTGACAGAAGAGAAGAGACAGATCTGCTGCTTGCAGTAATTACGAACATCGATATGTCTCCTCCTCCAGTCAGTCCCATCCCTCCACAGTTATGCCCCGTACACACGGTTGGATTTTCCGATGGAAAATGTCCGATCGGAGCGTGTTGTCGGAAATTCCGACCGTGTGTGGGCTCCATCACACATTTTCCATCGGATTTTCCGACACACAAAGTTAGAGAACAGGAGATAAAATTTTCCGACAACAAAATCCGTTGTCGGAAATTCCGATCGTGTGTACACAAATCCGACGGACAAAGTGCCACGCATGCTCAGAATAAATAAAGAGATGAAAGCTATTGGCCACTGCCCCGTTTATAGTCCCGACGTACGTGTTTTACGCCACCGCGTTCAGAACGATCGGATTTTCCGACAACTTTGTGTGACCGTGTGTATGCAAGACAAGTTTGAGCCAACATCCGTCAGAAAAAATCCTAGGATTTTGTTGTCGGAATGTCCGAACAAAGTCCGACCGTGTGTACGGGGCATTAGAAACACTCACGAGGGAACATATTTAACCCCTTGTTCGCCCCCTAGTGTTAACCCCTTCCCTGCCAGTGACATTTACACAGTAATCAGTGCATTTTTATAGCACTGATCGCTGCATAAATGTCAATGGTCCCAAAAAAAGTGTGAAAAGTGTCCGATCTGTCTGCTGCAATGTCGCAGTCCCGCAAAAACTCCCAGATCACCGACAATACTAGTAAAAAAAAATAAAAAACTAAAAATGCCATAAATCTATCCCCTATTTTGTAGGCGCTATAGCCGATCAATATACGCTTATTGCGATTTTTTTAACCAAAAATATGTAAAAGAATACATATTGGCCTAAACTGATGAAGAAATTTGTTTTTTAAAAACATTTTTGGGGATATTTATTATAGCAAAAAGTTAAAAAATTTTTTTTTCCAAAATTGTCGCTCTTTTTTGTTTATAGCGCAAAAAATAAAAGCCGGAGAGGTGATCAAATACCAACAAAAGAGAGCTCAATTTGTGGGAAAACATGGACGCCAATTTTGTTTGGGCATAACGTCGCACGACCGCACAATTTTCAGTTAAAGCGACGCAGTGCCGTATCGCAAAAAAATGGCCCGGTCATTAAGGGGGAAAATCTTCTGGGGCTGAAGTGGTTAAAATGTAGCATCTGCCGAACCAAGAGAAATTACCTGATTGCCACTTCTGAAACTTCAAACTTCTGAAAGTAGAGGCAGGAAGTTGAGAGGGAAGACTTGATTTAATCGTGGAGGAATATAAGTGTCCAGGTATTTTACGGTGTGGTCTGTCCATTTGAATTTGTAAGTAGTTTGCAAGTGTGAGATTTGAGCACCATGAATCCACCTTTTTTGAAGCCTATTAGAGCTTATGACCGCTGTAATTCAGGCGCCTGGTGTCCGAAAAGGGGCCAGACGCCTGAATAGGGGGTGGCGGTGGCAGCCATGGATAGATTCATGCAACGCATGAATCTATCCATCAGTCATAGAGGGGGGTGGCTGGAGAGAGGGGGTGGCGGCCATGCGCCCTTAATGGACGCAACGCCACTGCTCAGGGCTCCCGCTCAAGAGCTGAGGTCAAAAAGACATCCCTCTGAGATTCTCCATGAGAGTTCTGGGTCTTCTGGTAGTCCTCTTTGAGGCTGTTCCATTTGACTAATTTCATTTGAGGCCTCTCCAACCAACATCTTACTGGCAATTCAATCAAAAGCCATCATATAAGCAAAATAATGCACAGTGCCCCTAATCTTATTATAACTATAATTTAAAAAAGTTCTAAAATCAATCTGCAAATGAAAAGATTGTGGTGGAATTTTTTGCACATTGATTTTGGGACTTTATTATTTATTCTAAAATAGGAGCACTGTGCACTTTGTTATATTGTCTATATGATGTTATTCAATTTAATTGGTTACATAGTTACACAGTTACATAGTAGGTGAGGTTGAAAAAAGACACACGTCCATCAAGTCCAACCTATGTGTGTGATTATGTGTCAGTATTACCTTACATATCCCTGTATGTTGCGGTCATTCAGGTGATTATCTAATAGTTTCTTGAAGCTATCAATGCTCCCCGCTGAGACCACCGCCTGTGGAAGGGAATTCCACATCCTTACCGCTCTTACAGTAAAGAACCCTCTACGTAGTTTAAGGTTAAACCTCTTTTCTTCTAATTGTAATGAGTGGCCCCGAGTCTTATTAAACTCTCTTCTGCGAAAAAGTTTTATCCCTATTGTGGGGTCACCAGTACAGTATTTGTAAATTTAAATGATATCCCCTCTCAAGCGTCTCTTCTCCAGAGAGAATAAGTTCAACGCTCGCAACCTTTCCTCATAACTAAGATCCTCCAGACCCTTATTAGCTTTGTTGCCCTTCTTTGTACTCACTCCATTTCCAGTACATCCTTCCTGAGGACTGGTGCCCAGAACTGGACAGCATACTCCAGGTGCGGCCGGACCAGAGTCTTGTAGAGCGGGAGAATTATCGTTTTATCTCTGGAGTTGACCCCCCTTTTAATACATGCCAATATTCTGTTTGCCTTATTAGTAGCAGCTTGGCATTACATGCCATTGCTGAGCCTATCATCTACTAGGACCCCCAGGTCCTTTTCCATCCTAGATTCCCCCAGAGGTTCTCCCCCTAGTGTATAGATTGCATTCATATTTTTGCCACCCAAATGCATTATTTTACATTTTTCTACATTGAACCTCATTTGCCATGTAGTCGCCCACTCCATTAATTTGTTCAGGTCTTTTTGCAAGGTTTCCACATCCTGCGGAGAAGTTATTGCCCTACTTAGCTTAGTATCGTCTGCAAATACAGAGATTGAACTGTTTATCCCATCCTCCAGATCGTTTATAAACAAATTAAATAGGATTGGTCCCAGCACAGAACCCTGGGGAACCCCACTACCCACCCCTGACCATTCTGAGTACTCCCCATTTATCACCACCCTCTGAACACGCCCTTGTAGCCAGTTTTCAATCCAGGTACTCACCCTATGGTCCATGCCAACGGACCCTATTTTGTACAGTAAACGTTTATGGGGAACTGTGTCAAATGCTTTTGCAAAATCCAGATACACCACGTCTACGGGCCTTCCTTTATCTAGATGGCAACTCACCTCCTCATAGAAGGTTAATAGATTGGTTTGGCAAGAACGATTCTTCATGAATCCATGTTGATTACTGCTAATGATATCGTTCTTATTACTAAAATCTTGTATATAGTCCCTTATCATCCCCTCCAAGATTTTACATACTATTGATGTTAGGCTAATTCCCAGGGATGTTTTTTGGGCCCTTTTTAAATATTGGTGCTATGCTAATTTAGTTTAGCATAGCATTTTTTTAGTATTTTTAAATCCACTTCATTTCCAATCTAAGCAATAATGCATTTTAATCTCCCCCAGGGTCCATACGTAAATGGTTAACCACATGTACAAAATTGTCTGATTTACAATTATGAATTAAATTAAATAGTGAGACATTATATGCTTTTTTTTTTTTTTTTTTTGCCACATCAGACAACCTTTTCGGGGGTCTTAAATCAACTTTACAGTTCATTTTCGTTTAAGAAAAACCCCACCAGAGTCACATCATCGTGGCCTTTGCTATATCAAAAAAAAAAAAAAAAAGGGGAACACAAGGATAGTATAAACATAGTATAAAAATGCTATTTCGTATCATGCCCATTAATATACTTAACCCCGTCTCTATAGCTAGATTTAACTCCCATTTCCTTTTACTTCTATTTCCCCCTCCCCAGAATATAGATTTACCATGGCATGGTACCATACTTTGTTATTGCATTTTATTTTTTATGTGTCAAATTGTGCCTTGCATAAATATTTTTATAATAATATTACTGTTATATTATCCTTAGATATTTTCTAAGGAAGCAAACTTGGTTGGCTGCTATATAGTGTTTTATTTGAGTTTGTCCTGTAATGATACAGGAGGGAAATTCCCCATTACTGTATTCATTATATATGTCCCAAACGTCTTCCATTTAAGAATTATGAAGGCCACTGTGCTCTTAGGAACCTTAAGTGCAGCAGAATTTTTTTTTGTAACCTTGGCCAGATCTGTGCCTTGCCACAATTCTGTCTCTGAGCTCTTCGGGCAGTTCCTTTGACCTCATGATTATCATTTGCTCTGACATGCACTGTGAGCTGTAAGGTCTTATATAGACAGGCGTATGGCTTTCCTAATCAAGTCCAATCAATATAATCAAACACAGCTGGACTCAAATGAAGGTGTAGAACCATCTCAAGGATGATCAGAATAAATGGACAGCACCTGAGTTAAATATATGAGTGTCACAGCAAAGGGTCTGAATACTTAGGACCATGTGATATTTCAGTTTTTCTTTTTTAATAAATCTGCAAAAATGTCAACAATTCTGTGTTTTTCTGTCAATATGGGGTGCTGTGTGTACATTAAAGAGGAAAAAAATGAACTTAAATGATTTTAGCAAATGGCTGCAATATAACAAAGAGTGAAAAATTTAAGGGGGTCTGAATACTTTCCGTCCCCACTGTATATATATATATATATATATATATATATATATATATATATATATATAACAGTATCTCACAAAAGTGAGTACACCCCTCACATTTTTGTAAATATTTTATTATTTCTTTTTATGTGACAACACCTGAAGAAATTACACTTTGCTACATGCTATGTAAAGTAGTGAGTGTACAGCTTGTATAACAGTGTAAATTTGCTGTCCCCTCAAAATAACTCAACACACAGCCATTAATGTCTAAACCGCTGGTACACCCCTAAGTGAAAATGTCCCAATTGGGCATAATTAGCCATTTTCCCTTCCCGGTGTCATGTGACTCGTTAGTGTTACAAGGTTTCAGGTGTGAATGGGGAGCAAGTTTGTTAAATTTGGTGTTATCGCTCTCACTCTCTCATACTGGTCACTAGGAGTTTGACATGGCGCCTCATGGCAAAGAACTCTCTGAGGATCTGAAAAAAAAATTGTTGCTCTACATAAAGATGGCCTAAGCTATAAGAAGATTGCCAAGACCCTGAAACTGATCTGCAGCACAGTGGCCAAGACCATACAGCGGTTTAACAGGACAGGTTCCATTTAGAACAGGCCTCACCATGGTTGACCAAAGAAGTTGAGTGCACGTGCTCAGCATTATGTCCAGAGGTTGTCTTTGGGAAATATACATGCTGCCAGCATCTGTGCCAGTTCATGCACAGATGTCTATTGAAATCGCCCCCGAAGTCACCAAAAGTAGTGCATAAACTACTTTTGGGAATTGGTGTGGTGCCGCAAAGTCCCTATCGCACCGATTCGGACAGTGCTGTTAATAGGCTCCAATTTGACATGCAATTTGACATGTCAAATCACATGTCAAATTGGTCCAATGTGAACGTGGGCTTAACAGCTTGCTGAAAGCTCTGCAAATACTTTGTCAAAACTTGCTGTTCACTGAAACTGGCTGTACTGTTACTTTGTATATTTCCATCTCGTGTCTAATTAGTGTTTATAGGGAACAGCTGGCAAGTGTGAGGGGAGGAGCAACAGGAGGGGCAGAAGCGCAGAATGTACTACACATGCCCTGTGTATTTTTTTTGTATAATCTTTATTTTTGCAAAAGACAGATAACATGTCATGTTCATCATTCGTAAAATAAAGTCTCAGCCCCATGCGGGCTCATTGTGCATAAACCTTGCATACAAATAGATTTAACACAAAAGTAAGTACATAGTATAATGGAGAGGTACCCTGGGAACATCTCAAAAAGGTAGCCGAAAGGCTATCCTCTGATAGGGTGCTAAGGAGGTCGCAGGGGGACAGTCCCCGTGGACATCTGAGAATCGATAAGTGTGTGAGACAACTGATGCATGTAGGCCCCGGTTTCATAGCCACACCGTGGGTATAAAGCCAGCGGGGGTATCATTAGTTCTTCAAGGAAATTATGAACCCCGGGCCCATGGCCACGGCAGGGGGAGGGGGGCCAATATAGTCTCCTGCTAACCTTCCCCCGCCCACATGCGCGCCAGGTGCACCAGAGAGAAATATATTGCGGGGATAAACAGTGCCCACCCTTAAATAAGGGGCCTTCCCCGCGAGCCTAGAGGCATCAGGCATCATGTCTAATAATATCATGGTGAGTAAGTCCTGGACTGGCATCCAAGCAACAGAAAATATGTCATTCCTGAGGGGTTTAGGAAAGCGAACAGGAGAAGAGAGAGAGGGAGAAGAGAAAAAGGAGAAAAGAAAAGAGGAAAAAAAAAAAACACAGAGCACACAGCACCTGGTTAAGATAGATGGTCCATCTGAAGTCCGATAACTGCTGTATGGCAAAAAGTTGTCTCCCCATTCTCTAGGATGTCAAAGGGCCTACGAATCTTAAGGGATGGGTCTGCTAGTTCGAAAGGAGCTGTGTCTAAGCTGGAGGGCATGTGGCTTGGGTCTGAAACATACTCAAACCAAGGTGCCAGACACCGGTAAATCGGTCCCTGGAGCCTCGGCAGGTCGCTATCCATTCCTCCACCTCCCAGATGTAATTCTCCCTGCTGACCCATTCTTCCCGAGTAGGGATTCTGGGTTGCTTCCAGTAAGTTGGAAGCAGGCGCCTTGCTGCGTTTAGTAAATGGGGCAGTGTGCTTTTCTTATATTGGCTAACCGGGATCGGGGAAACATGTAAGAGGAAGTGCGTCAGAGACAGAGGAACGTCTAGCCACAGTACAACTTTTATTTGATCCTTAATGTCCTCCCAAAAGGGTTTAATTATGGGACATTCCCACCATATGTGGATAAGCGTGCCTCTGTGCCCACATCCTCTCCAACAAAGCTCAGACCCAGAGGGGTAGATACGTGCCAAATACACTGGTACCCGGTACCAGCGGGACTGTATCTTATTTGTTTCCTGGGTTTTAGAGTCAATAGAGGATGAGTGAGTGAGCTGATATAGGTGAGTTAGTTGTGTTTCCGTGAGTTTGTGACCCAAGTCCTTTTCCCATCTCCGGATATAGGCGTGTTTAGGTTTATGCACGGCAGAGCCTAGCAGTCGGTACAGCTCCGACACCATGTGGAGTATTAGTTCGTCATCTACAAAGAGTTGTTCGAACAAGGTGATGGAGGAGGGGTCCCTAATGGAGTGGCCGTGTTTCTCAAAAAAGTGGTGTAGTTGTCTATACCGCCAGAAGTTAATGCGGGAGCCCTGATGTCTGGCTTGGAGGTTGTGAAAACTTAGAAGGTTACCGTCTTTCATGAGTTTACAATAACTGGCGTTGCTGTCATCTACCCATGGCCCAAAAAAGGCCATTTGTTCGCCTGGGGGAACCATAGGAACCCGCCCAATGGGGCCAGTGGGGACACAAAGGGGGCTATTTTTAGAAGTGGGTTGATCTTGTCCCAGACTGAGAGCACATGTGTTGTCAGCAGGGAGGTTGTATCAGATAGCCCCCTGTGTTCCCGGGTTAGCCATGGAGTGTAGCTTAGATTTCTGCCCACCAAGCTCTTCTCTAAGGAGGCCCATAGCTTGGAGTGGGTGTGAAAGCACCAATTCAGTATCCTCTGGAGGATCATGGCCCGGTAGTAGCACCATATGTCTGGGATACCCAAGCCCCCCCTCACGGTTTGGGCGTTTCAGCACCCTTAGGGCTGTTCTAGATTTACATGCGTTTCAAACAAATTCGGACAGCATGCTGGACAGGCGATCGAAAAAAAAAGTCTAGGTAAGGGTATCGGTATCATTTGAAGGAAGAAGAGTATACGTGGCAGGATATTCATTTTTATGATGTTTATCCGTCCCAACCATGTGAAAGCAGTCCGCATCCATTGTAAAAGGTCTCTTTTAACTGCAGTAAGCAGCTGGGCATAGTCGGCGGTGTATAAGGTATCAAATCGGTCCGTAATTTACATGGCCCATGTAAAAGGGAAGGCAGTCTGGAGGCTGTTTGTTAAGGGGCAGGTCAGTTGGATGGGTAGGATTTCTGATTTCGTATAGTTTATCTTAAAGTTGGAGAGTGAACCAAAATGCTTGAGCTCCTTCATCAAGTTGGGCAAAGATATCAGCGGGTCTGAGAGGTGGAATAAGAATTCGTCGGTGTAGGCCGATAGCTTATGTTCCGTGGTCCCAACCTGTAGACCCTTAATGTCCAAGTTGGCCCGTACCGTGCAAAGCAGTGGTTCCAGCACTAGGGCAAATAAAAGGGGCGAGAGGGGGCACCCCTGCCTCGTGCCATTTTTAATTGGAAAACTTTGTGAGAAGGTACCGTTTACTTTAACCTGGGCGCAAGGTGTCCAATAGAGGGCCATGACTGATGTCAGCATTTGTGACCCTATTCCCAGGGACTCCAATACTGATTTCAAGTATGACCAATTGACACAATGGAAAGCTTTTTCCGCGTCCGTGGATAGTATAATATATGGTCGGGGATCTGGTCGGGTACGAGCCCAGTGGATGAGTTGGATTGCTTTAAGGGTGAAAAAATCTCTAGCTTCCCTCCCTGCAATGAAGCCCATTTGGTCTGGGTGGACGATTCCGGGCATAAGATGTTTAAGCCTATTGGCTAAAATTTTTGCCAGAATTTTTATTTCCACATTTAAAAGGGAAATGGGGTGGTAGCTCTGGGGGACAATGGGATCCTTGCCCTCCTTTGGAATCACCGTAATGTGAGCCAGAAGTGCCTCTGGGGGGATAGCATTGACATCTGCTATGGAGTTGAAGTATTTGCACATATGTGTCGCTAGGAGAGGAAGGAAAGTCTTATGATATGCCTTGGTAAACCTGTCAGGGCCAGGACTTTTCCCATTGGACAAGGACTCCACCGTTTCGCCAAGCTCAGTAAGTGTGATCGGTAGCTCTAAGGCAGAGCACTGGTCTGCAATTAGGGCGGGTACCTCGGCCGGGTAGTCATGAACTTCCTTTTGTTTATTCGCTTGCGTGTCTGGGGGTAGCCCAGAGTCTAGATTATATAGTTTGGAGTAGTATTCTCGGAACCCTGAGGCGATTTTAGAACACTGCACCATTATTTCCCCGGAGGGGGAATGGAGATTTTGTATGTATGCCTGGGCATGTTTCTTTCGGAGAGCCCTAGCAAGCATACGACTGCATTTGTTTCCATGTTCATCAAATTTATGAGACAGGTATCTAAACTGTTTACGGGTTTGACAGTCTAGCAAGCGTAGGAACAGCTCCCTCAGTTCAGTGAGTTTCTGTAGTGCCTCAGAGTTCCCAGTAACTTTGTGTTGAAGTTCTGCCTGTTGAAGGGCTGAGAGTACTCTCTGAAAATCAGCCCGGCGTATCTTTTTAAGTCTTGATCCTATAGATATCAGCGCTCCCCTGACCACAGCCTTGTGGGATTCCCACACAATGCCCTCGCTGAGGTCGTCTGTGGTATTTTCCCGGAAATAGTGGGTTAGAGTGTCGGTTACCTCTGTCACTACTGCGGTATCGTCTAACAAGTTTTCGTTCGGTTGCCATATCCAGGCCCTATGGGTACTTGTTGGCAGGGTGAGGGTAGTCATGATTGGGGCGTGGTCGGAGATTGTGATATTGCCAATGGACGCAGACTGCAGAAGTTCAAGGGTAGGGCGGTCCACGCATATGTGGTCAATGCGGGTATAGACATCATGTACCTTGGAGTAGTAGCTAAAGTCCCGGTCCGAGGGGTGTAGTACTCTCCAGCTGTCCATCAAAAGGTGGGACTGGAGGGTCTTGCAAAAGTGCTTGAGGAATGCGTACGAATGTGACGGCCTGGTGTGGGATGTATCGAGCAGGTCTGGGCTGACATTAAAGTTTCCTCCGAAAATCAGGGAGCCTTCTTTGAAATTGGCCAATTGCTCTAGGACAGCGTCAATAAAGATGAGTTGGTTAGTGTTGGGGGCATAAACCGAGGCGAACGTATACATCCGTCCAGCAATGTTGACTTTCAGGAAGACATATCTACCCTGAGGGTCTATTTTGTTTCCGGTAGGTTGAAAGGGGCAAGATTTGTGTATTGCGATAGATGTCCCTCTAGATTTCGGTATTGGGGAAGTGCTAAGAAACCACTGGTTAAAGAGGTGGGTGGGCAGCTTGGGGGTTGACTGAGGGGTAAAATGGGAAAACCACCTGTGCACCCAGTCTTTTTAATTCCCACCATAACTTGCTTTGTTTATTTGGGGAGCAGAGGCCTCAGACATTATATGAGCTTACCTTTAAAGCAGCCATAGAAGGTCAGGAGGTGATAGAGGTTCCAAGGACGCCGGTGTGCTCGGAAGTACAGTAGGTCGTTCCTAGGAGAGGGAGAAGAGAAGAAAGGGGGGAGCAAAAAGAACAGACATTTAAATTGAACATAAAAACAAAACAAATAAAACAAGATGGCCGTGGCCATCGTAAC
Organism: Aquarana catesbeiana; assembly: GCF_042186555.1. NCBI lineage: Eukaryota > Metazoa > Chordata > Amphibia > Anura > Ranidae > Aquarana > Aquarana catesbeiana. The sequence goes on along the minus strand of NC_133328.1, from coordinate 248,389,685 downwards.
ATTTCAAACAACTATAAGTCGTGCTTGAGGCCCCGTCCCCTAGGGGAGGAGGCACGGAGCCCCGGCCTTGGGTCTCAAAAGGGAAAAGTACCCAGGAAAGTGTGGCCTATGTGGGGAACGTGTGCCAACATGGGAGGAAAGGTGAGGGGTATCCGTCTCTGTCCATCGCATCTAATGGTGTGTGACGGGAGAGGAGGGGTTGTGTACCCGTATAACAGCCCGCAGGCTGCGGAAACAAGTAGGAAAAATAAAAAACAGTCAAAGTGCAGCTGGTGCATTCGGGTCCTAGGACCATTGTACCCATCTGGAGGACTGGAAGGAAGTCTATGCCTTATGGCTCAACTTGTGCAATTATGTAAGCCCCAACACGGGTCACACAAGAGGGACCAGGGGTCCATCAGCAAGGAAGTTTCACTTGGGGAAGACGGGTGCTCCGAATCAGAGTGGGAGCAGGCACACTCTGTCAGTCTCTCGAAGTGGCCGGGCCTAGGGAGGAATCAGAAGGGCGGCGTCTTCGGTCTTCTCTGCGACTTCTGCGTTTGGCAGGCAGCCACGGTTGGGGTTGAGGTGGCCAGGTAGGTGGAAAGTCTAATGTTCCCCTCCAGTCTGGAAAATCTACAGGATCTAGGTTGAGGGAGGTTAGGAAGTGTGGCAGGTCATCCTTGGTGCGTAGGGTTACAGGTTTGCCGTCTTTGGTCACTTGAGGAAAGAAAGGAAAACCCCATCTGTATGGCAGGCCTGCTGCTTGAATAGCCTCCAGAAGGGGGCGAAGCGCTCTGCGCTGCATGAGGGTTCGCCTGGATATGTCCTGATAGAAGGCTAAATCTGCGCCATCAAAGTCAAAGTAGGGCTTACCACACAATTTTTGCATAATGTGGTCTGTGAACATGTATTTATGAAGTTTACATATGATGTCCCTTGGATTATCTACATCTTTGGAGGGGGGCCTGAGCGCCTTGTGGGCTCGATCTATTTCAATTGTATCAGTGGCAGGTAGTTCCAAAATTTCTTTAAATATGCCCACCAGGGTAGGAATAATGTCTTTCGAAGTCGTTGCCTCTGGAAGGCCTCTAATTCTGATGTTGGCCCGTCGACTACTGTTTTCCATGTTATCTAACTGGCTGAGCAAGGACTCAATCTGCTGGTCCTGTGTGGTGCATTTATCTTGCAGGATAGATATAGCAGGGAGGGTGTCCTCAAATCTTTGCTCCAGGGACTCCATCCTACCCCCCCCACAGATATCTGTTTTAGGCTGTGCCATGTCCTCTTTGAGGGCCTTTTCCACCCTGTCAGCAAAGCGTTCTAGGTCCTCCCTAGTCGGGACCGACCAAATATCGAATCTGAAGTCCATATCCCCCATGGGGTCCAGGGCTTCTGAACCCCTATCCGGAGTGGCTGGGGAGCTGGGGGAGGTAGGGGGGGCTGAGCCACTCACCGATCCTGGAGATGGAATTGAGGAGACCGCGGTCTGTTGGTGCTGGCTGGCTGCGCTCTGGGAGGTCTTAGCTGTTTTCTGGGCCTTCGCGGCCAGCGGCATCTTTGAGGCCTCGCGGCCCTGCCCGCGACTTCCGGGGAAGAAGGAATCCAGCTGCCCCTGCTTGATTCGATCGGTCCGCAGTGGCTGCGAGGAAGCCCGGCTCCTCTGGGACATGTTTGGAGGCGGATGGGGTGAGATTCTCCCTCGTGGCGGTGATAGTCCTCACTCCTCCATTGATAGGACACACCCCGCCCTGTGCAGTTTAATTACGTTTTTGGGATTGTAGTATGTACAGTTTGAACAACTGGTTAAAAAGAATGATGGCCAGCAGACTTAGAAGAAATAAGAATGTCAAGGTGCACAATTGTCACAATCACATCAAGGAGCAAGCGAGCACTTGGAAGTGATAACTCTCCACCTCAACGTGTACCAATAATAAATTATGTAGTGCAGCACTACCCTCACTAAACTCTAGTCACCGAAAAAGTTTTCAATATTCAAGCGATTTTACTGACACCATCATGTTAACCAGTGCTCAGGATCCATGACAGTAGTAATGAGCTGTGCAGTTGGTGCCATATGTTTGGTTCACTTATACTGGATTGAATTACATGTGTTATACTATTCTGCTTGTGAGTGTTTTTATCCTTATTATTGCTTAACCACTTCAGCCTCGGAGAATTAGGCTGCTCAATGACCAGAGCACTTTTTACAATTTGGCACTGCGCTGCTTTAACTGGTAATTGCACAGTCATGCAATGCTGTACCTAAACTAAAATTTGCGTCCTTTTTTCCCACAAATAGAGCTTTCTTGATGGTATTTGATTGCCTCTGCGATTTTTATTTTTTGCGATATAAGCGGAAAAAGAACGAAAATTTTGAAAAAAAATGATATTTTCTACTTTTTGTTATAAAAAAATTCAATAAACTCAATTTTAGTCATACATTTAGGCCAAAATGTATTAAGCCACATGTTGTTGGTAAAAAAAACCCCTCAATAAGCGTATATTTATTGGTTTGCGCAAAAGTTATAGCATCTGCAAACTAGGGTACATTTTCTGGAATTTATGCAGCTTTTAGTTTATGACTGCCTCATTTCTTGGGGTGCTAAAATGGCAGGGCAGTACAACCCCCCTCCCCCCATTTTGGAAAGTAGACACCCCATGGAAATTGCTGAAAGGCACGTTGAGCCCATTGAATATTTTATTTTTTTGTCACAAGTGATTAAAAAAGTGACAAGAAAAACAAATGACACAAAGTTGTCACTAAATGATATATTGCTCACACGTGCCATGGTTATATGTGGGATTACACCCCAAAATACATACCAAGCACCGCCTTCAGGATTTCTAAGGGTGTAAATTTTTTATTTCACTCCTCACTATCTATAACAGTTTCGAAGGCCATAAAATGCCAAGATAGCACAAAACCCCCCCAAATTACCCCATTTTGGAAAGTAGACACCCCAAGCTATTTAATGAAAGGCATGTTGAGCCCATGCAATATTTTATATTTTGCCACAAGTTGCGGGAAAATGACACCTTTTTTTTTTTGCACAAAGTTGTCACTAAATGATCTATTGCTCAAGCATGCCATGGGCATATGTGAAATTACACCCCAAAATACATTCTGCTGCTTCTCCTGAGTACGGGGATGCCACATGTGTGGGACTTTTTGGCAGTCTACCCGCGTACAAGACCCGAAAACCAATCACCACCTTCAGGCTTTCTAAGGGCGTACATTTTTGATTTCACTCCTTACTGCCTATCACAGTTTTGGAGGCCATGAAATGTCCAGATAGCACAACCCCCCCCCAAATGACCCCATTTTGGAAAGTAGACACCTCAAGATATTTGCTGAGAGGCATGTTGAGTATCTTTTTGTCACAAAGTTTTGAAAATTGAAAAAAAAAAAAGTTTCTTTTCTTTCTTCATTTTCAAAAATAAATGAGATCTGCAAAATACTCACCATGCTTCTTAGCAAATACCTTGGGGTGTCTACTTTCAAAAATGGGGTCATTTGGGGGGGGGGGCGGGGGTTGTGCTATCTGGACATTTCAGGGCCTCCGTAACTGTGATAGATAGAGAGGCGTAAAATAAAAAATTTACACCCTTAGAAATCCTGAAGGAGGTGCTTGATTTTCGGGGTCCTGTACACGGGTAGGCTCCAAAAAAGTCTCACACATGAGATATCCCCGTAATCAGGAGAAGCAGCAGAATATATTTTGGGGTGTAACTCCACATATAACCATGCCATTTTTGAACAATATATCATTTAGTGACAACGTTGTGCAAAAAAAAAAAAAAAGTGTAATTTTCCCAAAACTTGTGGCAAAATATAAAATATTCCATGGACTCAACATGCCTATCAGCAAATAGCTTTCCAAAAAGGGGTCATTTGGGGGGGGGGGGGGGTTGAACTGTCCTGGCAATTTATGCACAACATTTGGAAGCTTATGTCACAGGTCACCCACCCTTCTAACCACTTGAAGACAAAGCCCTTTCTGACACTTTTACGTTTACATGAAAAAATATTATTTTTTTGCAAGAAAATTACTTTGAACCCCCAAACATTATATATAGTTTTTAAAGCAAAGGCCCTACAGATTAAAATGGTGGGTGTTGCAATTTTTTTTTCACACAGTATTTGCGCAGCGATTTTTCAAACACAATTATTTTTGGAAAAAACACACTTTTTTAAATTTTAATGCACCAAAACACACTATATTGCCCAAATGTTTAATGAAATAAAAAAGATGATCTTATGCCAAGTACATGGATACCAAACATGACATGCTTTAAAATTGCGCACAAACATGCAGCGGCGACAAACCACATACAATTTTAAAAGTCTTTAAAAGCCTTTACAGGTTAACATTTTAGATTTACAGAGGAGGTCTACTGCTAAAATTACTGCCCTCGAGCTGACCTTCATACCTCACATGCATGGTGCAATTGCTGTTTACATATGACACCAGAGCGACGCTTGCATTCGCCTTTGCGCGTGAGCACGGGTTGACAGGGGTGTTTTATTTATTTTTTTATTTATTTTGCTTTTTTATTTTATTTTTAAACTGTTAATTAATTTATTTTTTTAATCATTTTTATTGTTATCTCAGGGAATGTAAATATCCCCTGTGATAGCAATAGGTACTGATAGGTACTATTTTTGAAAAAATTGGGGTCTATTAGACACTAGCTCTCTCCTCTGCCCTCAAAGCATCTGACCACACCAAGATCGGTGTGATAAAATACTTTGCCAATTTTCCAATAGCGCTGTTTATATCCGGCCAAACCTAAGTCATGAAATGGTCATAGCTTCTGGTTTCTTAGGCCATAGAGATGATTGGAGCCATTCTGGTCTCTGATCAGCTCTATGGTCAGCTGGCAGAACGACCGGCTGCATTCTCAGGTTCCCTGTTGGGACAGGAGAGCCCGAGAAAACCATGGAAGACGGTGGGGGGGGGGGGACGTTCCCTCCAACTGCTTGTAAAAGCAGTCTAGAGGCTAATTAGCTACTAGGATTGCTTTTACATGAAAGCCGACCGCTGGCTGAAAAGAATGATACCAAGATGATACCTAAACCTGCAGGCATCATTCTGGTATAACCACTCAAAGTCTAGCAACATACCAGTACGTTGCTGGTCCTTGTTGGGCATACATTGTAATGTTCTTTTTTTCCATGCAGCCTGTGGGCTGAATGAAAAAAGATTGATCGGTGGGTATGCCCACCATTAGAATACTGCCCTTCATCCACCCACTTCTAATGATGGGCATACATGCACCATTTTTTTTTAAACTGTGGTGGTGAAAGCACCTCCTACAGCACTGGAGTCACTGATTTACGTATCGGGGAGCAAAAGCTTTTGCTGTCAAGATAAAGAAATCAGTGTTGCAGAGTGTTGTAGGTCTGCGAATGCACGTAGTTCTGTGAGTGGTCTGCGAGTGCACGTAGTTCTGCGAGTGGTCTGCGAGTGCACGTAGGTCTGTGAGTACCTGTGTATTGTCTTGTTGAGTACCTGTTTATTGTCTTGAGTATTAGTGTCAGGAAGCTAGTTGTTAGGTAATTTGGACAGGGTATAATCCCCAATCCTCATTAAATGTAATAGTTACGATGCCCGGCGGGTGTGGAGAGGCAACTCTTTGTACATCATGCGGCATGTATGCATTCCTTGATCATCCGATTGAGGGTGAATACTGCTGTGCAAAATGTAAGCTCACTGTTTCCCTGGAAGCCCAAGGTTCTGAATCTGGGGAAGCAACTGTCAGCACTGAGAAGACCCTTCATACTAAAGGAGAGCCAGGAACGTACATGGCAGGGGCCAGCACAGAGTCGGGTGGAGAAAAAGAGGTGCAGGCAGTAGGAAAGAGTAGATGGGTGACAGTCAGGATGGGTAGAGGGGGAAGTGCCAGGAAGGCCGATCCAGGGCTGGAGCATCCCAATAAGTACGCTCCATTGAGTGACATTGGTGAAACCAGTCAGGGACCAGCACTGCTGGAGTGGAGAGACTCTGCTAGCTGCCAGGGGAAGAACTCCTCCATTGAGAGTGGGGGGAAGTGAAGGGAAAAGAAAGACAGATTCTGGTGGTAGGGGACTCAATTCTTAGAAGGACAGAGAGGGCAATCTGTAACAAAGACCTGAAACGCCGAACAGTATGTTGTCTACTGGGCGCTCGGGTTCGGCACATCACGGATCTGGTGGACAGATTACTGGGAGGGGCTGGGAAAGACCCAGATGTCATTGTGCACGTTGGCACCAATGACAAAGTCAGAGGCAGATGTCCTAAAGAACGATTTTAGGGACTTAGGAGCTAAATTGAGGAAAAGGACCTCCAAGGTAGTATTCTCAGGAATACTACCGATACATCGAGCCACACCAGAAAGGCAGACCTGATCACGGATGTGGAAATATGGGGCAATTTAGGTAACAGTGATCACAGGTCTATTGGCTTCAGTATAAATCACACAAATAGGAAACATAAGGGGAATACAAAGACACTGAATTTTAAAAGAGCCAACTTCCCTAAACTAAGGACCTTGCTAGAAGAAATTGGGATAAAATCTTAGGAACAAAGAACACAGAGGAGAGATGGGTTTGCTTTAAGAGCATATTAAATAAGGGCATTAGCCAATGCATCCCATTGGGTAATAAATTTAAAAGAGTGAACAAAAGCCCTGGATGGCTTAACTCCAATGTAAAAATGCATATAAAAGCAAAGGAGAAGGCCTTCAAAAAATACATGGTTGAGGGATCATCATCAGCATTCAAACTTTATAAAGAATGCAGCAAGAAATGTAAGGGCGCAATAAGGACGGCTAAGATAGAACATGAAAGACACATAGCGGAGGAGAGCAAAAAAAAATCCCAAGAAATTCTTTAAGTATGTAAACAGTAAAAAACATATATATATCTTTTGTGACCCCCAACGAATCGACTTGTTGGGGGACCACAAGAGATATATACCGTATTTATTGTTCTGGCAGCCTCGGAGGGGACAGGGAGGGAGGCGGGATGAGTGCCGTCAGATTACATACAGGAGAATTCTCCTGTTTGCTCAGCAGCCTCAGTAATAGGAAGTCCTGTCTCCTGGGCTGGCATTGGACGACTGTTCTGTCTATCATAGGAGGCGGGGCTTTGTATTAAAGAGGCCGCCGAGTAAACAGGAGATTCTCCTGTATGTAATCTGTTGGCTCTTGTCCCACCCCCCTACCTGTCCTCTCCAAGGCTGCAGATGGGCATCGATCAGGCTGCACTGATGGCAATGGTGAGGCTGCATTCATGTCATTGGTGAGGCTGCATTCATGTCATTGGTGAGGCTGCATTCATGTCAATGGTGAGGCTGCAGATGGGCACTGATTAGGCTGCATTGATGGGCACTGACTCTTATTTTGCTTCACAGTTCTTTATTTAAAATTTATTTTTTTTCCTGAAACTTCCCTCTTAAAGTGAAGGTGCGTGTTATACGCCAGTAAATATGGTATATCCAAATAACACACCCAAACTCATCCTTAGACTCTTCACCACACACAGCCACAAAGGCAAGAGAATTCTTGTTGGGCAGTGTATTAGTTAATTTGCATTTAATTTTAATGGTTCAAAGAACGTCAGGCAAAGCGGTCGGCCCTCACGCATGTTCACTTCATCAAATCTGGCCCTTTTTGAAAAAAGTTTGGACACCCCTGGTCTACACGCTCTGAAAAGCAGATACAAACCCACAAGCACAAACTGAAGAGCAGTAATGGACTGAAAAGTACGAAAGCTGAAAAGCGCAAATCGTCTCTCACCAAACTTCTACTAACACAAGATAAACACGAGATTAGCAGGAACCCAAAGGGTGGCGCGATCGCTATTGCAATTCCTTTTTCTAGTCCCATCATATGTGCTGTTCGTCACTGCATTCTGCACGGTCGGACTTTGGTTTGACCATGCGTAGGCAAGACCACTTGAGCGGAATTCCGTCGGAGAAACCTTTGGAGTTTATTCCGATGGCAAAACTGGTCGTGTGTACGCGGCATTACACAAACAGGGGAAGGATTTCATTTGTTAGGACCGATCAACAGGTCCAGGCCATAAACATTGGCTGGGACCTGAGGACTCCCACGGGGAGGGAGGGACGTACAGGTACGCCCATTTGCCCACCCATGCCATTCTGCCGACGTAAATCGGCGTGCAGCAACTGGTTAATAAAGCATTTAGTGAGCACTACACAAGTTTTTTCTCTTTGATTCGAATGCTTATGTGGTGAGGAGTATCATGCAGAGGAATTTTTGTTCTGGAAGACTTAAAAACAACTCTTGATCTGGATGACTGAGCAGTATTTCATCCCTGTAGGCATACAAGCGTGGTAGACCTCAATTTCTTGTAGAGGTCATATTATGAAGGTGAGCATGTTGGAGTGACACTGGTGAGAAGGTTGCTCTTCACAGTGTATAATTTAAAGGTGTATGCACACCTCATGGACTCACCTGGATTGGTACTATATTATTTTGATTTGCACCTATACTTCCTGGTGCATCATGGCAGCATAGAATGGGGGTTGTGGTTCTTCCCCCCCCCAACCTGATAGGACTGGTTAACTATAAATTAAAAACAGACCTGGCTCACAGCATTCTCCTTTTTTTCCTTACCTGATCAGGACTGGAGTTGCGAGGTATCCCTTACCGTTTGTAGCCCCAGCCAGGTTAAGCCTCTCCTGGGTGGAAGTCCTTCCTGTATAGTCTCTAAATGAGATATATGGTTGGAGCCCCATTCTGGTGGTCTGGGGGGCATATTGCAGCGTCTCCTTGGTGATAGTACTTCCTCTACAGTCTCTAAATGAGTTATATGGTTGGAGTGGTTGGAGCCCCATTCAGGTCATGCAGGCCTGTCAAAGAAAGCTTTAAACAAGCTTTGACATAAGTGACAGCATTTTCTTTTGCTTTCCATATGCTTTTTACTTATTTTCTCTGTTTTATGGGCATTTGCCATTTTCAAGATGGTGGCAGCAGTGCAAGTACACTCTGAGCATGAGACACAGGAAGTGATGTGGCCTCTGTGACCAGTTTTCCTGGCTAGAGCTTTTCCAGGATGGCGATCTGAGCATGCTCAGACACTGATATCACTAATGGCTAAGGATGAGCTCCGGCATGTTCGCACAGCCCACGTGCAGAGCCCGCCAGGAAGTCAGCACTGCACTGCGCTAATCACAGCCAGTGAGACATTTCCCGATCTCTGCAGCCGCGCATTGGGTAAATGTCTCACTGCCTGTGACTAGCGCAGGGCAGTGCCGACTTCCTGGCCGGCTCTGCACGTGGGCTGTGCGAACACGCCGGAGCTCATCTTTACTAATGGCAAAATGTAAGAGTTTTAAATGGTTTATGGCATTTTTGGGCAACAAATGGTGGAGCTCTCTACTCATGCATGCTGGATACTTATGTTGTCATTGTTTGCCGGTATGTTTTCCCTTTTTATGGCATTCACCTGGGCTTTTCCTATCTCTTTCTCAAAGTTGTTCTGGGATCATTGTGCTCCTTATGGCACTCACCTGGGCTCTTCCTATTTCCTTGTCAATGCTTGCTCTGGGATCACTGTGTTGGGCTCAGTTTCCACTGGTTCGACTTGAGACTGCAAAGTCACATGAAAAGTCGTACCTTATGATTTTCGAGTACCGTTCATATCTGTGTGAATTTAAGGTAGTCCCTGCACTACTTTGGTCCCACTTTGATGTTACTTGAGGTCCATAGACCTCAAGAATACACAGGCATTGCTTCAAGTCACATCAAAATCATGTGACTTTCAGGTCGCAGTAGTGGAGACATAGCCTTATGCTGTTTTTCACTTCAGTCTGCTGCTTTGCTCTGTTTCTATGGGGAATGCTGCCCAGTCAGACCACCCATTGCTTTTAAATTATCGGGATTAGGTAAGTAGTGAAGATTGAGAAAAAGAGAACAAATAGCTATAGTCCTGTAAGGACCACAAGATGGAGGGAGCCTTCTGAAGGTCAAGACAAGTCATCATCTAGGAACAGACATCCAGGCAATGTTGATTAAGGTCATCATCTCACCCCTCATTATCATTGCTCCCTGTTTACAAACATCACAGGTTACCAGCCCTAATAGTCGCTGGATTTGTGGTGGAGTCATTGCCTGCCAAGTTAGTATGTAAAATCTGCCTGGAACAAGCAGGATACAGCCCTGCAAGGACCTCAAGATGGAGGGAGCCTTCTAAAAGCCAGAACAGTCACCATTCAGGTGCAGACATCCAGGCAAGATTGATCAATGTCATCATCTCACCTCTCGCTCCCTGTTTACAAACACCACAAGTTACCAGCCCTAATGGTTGCTGCATTTGTGGTGGAAAGTAATTGCTTGACAAGCTAGCATGTCAAGTCCAAAGAAGGGGATGTCTGGAAAGTAGCCACCTTGATTAAAGAATCGGCCAAGGAATTGATACAGCCTGTACTCCCCAGTCAATGGCTGAATTGCCTTGCACTTCCAACTAGACTCCGTGCAAATATTGCGCTTACCACAAGGCAAGCCAACAACAGCTTGTGTTCAGTATTGGTTAACCACACCACACTACGTGATCCACCACCAGGCAAATAATGCGCTTACCGCAAGGCTGGTTCCCCAGACGACGCCATTTGTGGTGAAACGTACGTCGGGAGGTCGACGCTCTGACGTCATCGCCATTTTCAGTGTGGACGGGTGCTCGCTATGCCGGCCGGCTGTTTGCTGTATTTTTACATACTCATGTGAGTTTTCTACCTTTATCTATTAAATCGTTTTTATCAGTATTACACTATGGCCAGTTCCTTTTTATTTACATGTTTGTGAGATGTCATTTTGGAGTCCCTGCTGTATCCCCCGGTTCCTGCCGCAAGCAGTCCAGAACGCCATTGGATCTTTCATACTGCTATTGAACATAAGCTGTGGTTGGCTTGCCTTGTGGTAAGCGCATTATTTGCCTGGTGGTGGATCACGTAGTGTGGTGTGGTTAACCAATACTGAACACAAGCTGTTGTTGGCTTGCCTTGTGGTAAGCGCAATATTTGCACGGAGTGTGGGGTCTAATCTTCACTACTGAGTTTGCTAGTGTTCACTCTAAGTTCCCTTTTTTTTCCTGCTGTATCTTTATGCACTAGTCTACGATGTATACAGTCTAAGAGCACCATCTGGATTCTCCACACCAAGACGTGATACAGGCTGGTGTTCGCTTGCCTTGCGGTAAGCGCAATTATTGGGTATTTGCGGATACTGTATGGGTTGTCACTCATATTTTTTATACCATTGACTCTGGTTGGATTCACCCAAGGGGTCTTTCTTGGACTGTTTTCAGATCATCACTTCACATTTTTATTTTCTGTTACTATATATGGACACTTATTTTTATTCGCAAATATTACATATGGACACTCATGTTTGATTCATACATACATGTGTTGACCTATGTAATTTTCATAATTTAATTTTTAATATTTTTCCACATTTTTGTATTTATATATGTACTTCCTCACGGAAGTCTTTGAGATTGCTTCACGTGTTTCACTTATATTTAGCGCGGTTATTTCTTTTTTATTAGTTATTTTAGTGCACATCTCACTGTTTAACTGCTGCTTTTTGGGGGGATATTTTCTATAGGTAGCGCAGTATTTTTTTGTTTTTTTTGTGTTTACTTCCAACTAGAGCCAGTAGGTGTCCAAATTGGAAAGCTTGCCATGGGAAGAAAGCGTTAAAAGGGGCCACAAGGTTTGAAGATTGCCCAATAGAGCCTTTTTGCAAGGGCAGTTAAGGACGCAATTGAATAGGGTGAAGTGGAGAAAACTCTCCACAAGGTTATAAAGTACTCATTACCTTCACTGAACATCTGGAGGAGTTAATCCAGGAAGAATGGAAGGGGTCAGAGAAAAATGCTTGTATAAACAGGCTGTCAAAACTGTATACCTTTTAAAAGCTAAAGGTCAACCTGCTGCAGTCTCGTCCGATGGTGGGTGCATCATTAATGTAGCTGGCAAGACATGTCACCTTGCTGTCACATTCAAGGAGACTCTAGTCTGAAAATTTGATCTAGATCTGAAGTGCTCCTACATACTGTAGTATCTGCAGGTGCCAGCAGACCAGGAATAACCAGCCCATGTACTGAGTGAGTCTAATGGGAGTGGTTTCATAATTATCAACCGGCTGCTGCACCTGCAGGACTCTGAGGAAAGTGGCAGGGTCTGCATCCCTTTACACGTGATTTCCTATAGGGAGTATCTTACCAAAAATGAAATTTTTGTTGCAGTGGATGCCAAAAATCTGACTTGTATCTTGGTGCAGATTTCTGGAAAAATCAGTGAGCCAGTCGCACAAGCAGGAAATAATATACAACATGCAATAAAAGGGAGAATTGGGATTTTAAAGGTGCAAAACAAGGTGACACAATATTTTTTATGTAAAATTTTCACATTTTATTTTGGAAAATTAATAAAAACATGGTTGTAAAAAGAGTTTACATGCAATGTACTGAAACAATCTTTAAATGCAACCGAAGGATTAATTTCTCAACATGTTTCACCACACATTGTGGCTTCTTCAGGAGAGTAGTATCAGGCAACCGAATAATACAGTAAGTTACAGAGTACACAAAAAAGACAAAGAAAAAAACACTATAAATACAAGGCAAAAAAATATATATTGTACCACACATCCAAACTGCCGATACGACACTTAAGCCAAATATGGGATCTGTTTACCTGTATGTAGGTCTTGTAAAAATTGGGATAGCAAATTGAATGGAAACTCAAGTAGTTAAGCTATTTAGATCAAGAAGCAACCCCAGCCGGAGCATCAATTGATGACCACAGAGGGTAGATAAAATCGTGTTTTTAACTGAGGGAAGAGATCCTGAAATGTGAGTGGAGAAAGGAATGCAGTAAACTTTAGTTTGCATCTTTCAATTCTTTATTATTACTAATTTATCTTTTATCTCTCTATTTAGTTTTTCTTATTAAAAAAAATAAAATAAAAATAAACATAATATAGAATCTGTACCTGTAATGAAGGACTGGTTTGGAACCAAGGAGTCCAGGTTAAACAAGCTGCTTAAATTCGTGTTCCTTCCAAGACAGAACCCCAAAAAAAGGGGGGAGGAAAAGGACAAACAACAAAGCCTAGAAACAACAGCAATAATTCAATCAGGGGACCCAAAATAACAACAGGGGTTTCCTTAAAAGTTAGTCTCTAATTTCCTCAAAGTAGCAAGAAATACCTGGATCAACTGGTGAGTAAGAAAAATGACATCCTCCTCCTCTCAGGCTGGATCTCTATTAAACCACCACCAGAGTGTTTAAATACCCTCCCCCTCTCCAAATTTGGCGCCAAAACCTAGGAGAGGGGCGGGCGCTGCAGGGGCATCTACCAATAGGCAGCAAAACCGGAAGTAACACCCTCAGCCAAGTCAGGAAGAGAAATACCTCAATTAAATCAATATAATCAGAGGTGCTGGGTACACCGGAAGTGACACTAGGTGGCGCACCGGAAGTGACCAAACAACACCTCTAGGACTGTCAGCAGTAATGTAAATGTTAAAAAGGCACAACAATAATAGGTATAACTTTGTAAAAAAGAAAGTACAACCAGAAAAGATGGAAAAAATGGCTGCAACCATTTGTGTGAAGATGATTCACACAAAGGTTATGGAAAGATGCAATTGGCGCCCTCCAGTGGAAGCAAATTTACCACTGGAAATGGCGTCCTTATGGTGATCTAATCCTTGTAGGTGCTTCCTTAGTTCAAAAAAACTTTATTCTCAATTTAAGAACTCATAGGGAAGAGAAGAAGAGGGAGAAGAAAAAAAAACATATATTTCATTCTTCCCTTTCCCTTATCTTTCCCTCTCCTGTGATTTCCCTTCCCTTTTATTTCTGTTTGTATGTTGAAAAATAATTAATAAATACAATCTGCACAATTGATCCATAGACCAAAATGGCGAAAAATGGAGTAGAGGCAATTTGGATAGGGTGTACATATGAAAACCTGGTACAATAACCTGACACATATCAAAATATCAATAGAGGTCAACAAGGTGACCAATTTTAGGAGCAACTAAGAACATGGCTCTATACATCCCTAAAGGAAAGGCCTAAAGCTAATGGATTCGTTAAGCCCAGGGGGCGAGGTGGCAGCCAAAGAATGGATCCACCTCGTCTCCTTCTGCAGAAGAATTCTAACCACATCTAACCACATCTTGGAGGGGATGATAAGGGACTATATACAAGATTTTAGTAATGAGAACGGTATCATTAGCAGTAATCAGCATGGATTCATGAAGAATCGTTCTTGCCAAACAAATCTACTAACCTATGAGGAGGTGAGTTGCCATCCAGATAAAGGAAGGCCCGTAGACGTGGTGTATCTGGATTTTGCAAAAGCATTTGACACAGTTCCCCATAAACGTTTACTGTACAAATTAAGGTCCGTTGGCATGGACCATAGGGTGAGTACATGGATTGAAAACTGGCTACAAGGGCGAGTTCAGAGGGTGGTGATAAATGGGGAGTACTCGAAATGGTCAGGGGTGGGTAGTGGGGTCCCCAGGGTTCTGTGCTGGGACCAATCCTATTTAATTTGTTCATAAACGACCTGGAGGATGGGATAAACAGTTCAATCTCTGTATTTGCAGACGATACTAAGCTAAGCAGGGCAATAACTTCTCCGCAGGATGTGGAAACCTTGCAAGAAGATCTGAACAAATTAATGGGGTGGCCAACTACATGGCAAATGAGGTTCAATGTAGAAAAATGTAAAATAATGCATTTGGGTGGCAAAAATATGAATGCAATCTATACACTGGGAGGAGAACCTCTGGGGGAATCTAGGATGGAAAAGGACCTGGGGGTCCTAGTAGATGATAGGCTCAGCAATGGCATGCAATGCCAAGCTGCTGCTAACAAAGCAAACATAATATTGGCATGCATTAAAAAGGGGATCAACTCCAGAGATAAAACGATAATTCTCCCACTCTGCAAGACTCTGGTCCGACCGCACCTAGAGTATGCTGTCCAGTCCTCAGGAAGGATGTACTGGAAATGGAGCGAGTACAAAGAAGGGCAACAAAGTTAATAAAGGGTCTGGAGGATATTAGTTATGAGGAAAGGTTGCGAGCACTGAACTTATTCTCTCTGGAGAAGAGGCGCTTGAGAGGGGATACGATTTCAATTTACAAATACCATACTGGTGACCCTACAATAGGGATAAAACTTTTTCGCGGAAGGGAGTTTAACAAGACACGTGGCCACTCATTAAAATTAGAAGAAAAGAGGTTTAACCTTACACTACGTAGCGGGTTCTTCACTGTAAGAGCGGCAAGGATGTGGAATTCCCTTCCACAGGCGGCGGTCTCAGCGGGGAGCATCGATAGCTTCAAGAAACTATTAGATAAGCACCTGAATGACCACAACATACAGGGATATACAATGTAATACTGACACATAATCACACATAGGTTGGACTTGATGGACTTTTTTCAACCTCACCTACTATGTAACTATCTCCCCCCTCTCATGAGTGGGTAGGAATTCCAGAGAAAAAAATTTCATTTTGGTTAGATCAAACGAGTGGTATAAACCCATGTGTCGACTGATGGCTGTTTCCATCTTTTTCTTTTGGACGAGGGACACATGGTCCCTAATCCTTTGGAAAAAGGCCCTTTTAGTTTTCCATATGTAAAAGGCCTTACACGTGCACCTCATGTAATAAACCACGCCAATGGATTGACAATTAACAAAGAAATTGTGTTGATATAAGGTCCCATCTGGAAGGGTTATCTCCTCTGTATCTAAAATATATTTACAGAAATTGCACCTACCACATGGGGCAGTGCCTTTCCGAATGTTTCTTGCAGATCTCTGTGCTAAATGGCTATGGACCAATTGATCCTTTAAGGATCTGGATCTTCTATAGGTAATGGAGGGAGTTGGTTTCACATATTTGGAGATAACTTTATCATTGGACAATAGGGGCCAGTATTTCTGAATAATCGCACAAACTTTTTGATGTTGTTATCAACTGTACCTCTTGATTCGATTTTCGAGGTTTCGACGAATGGATTAAATCAGTTCGATTGAGTGATTTGGCCCTATGGTATGCCTTTTTACGAGTGGAGCGACTATAGCCCCTATCCAGAAGGCATAGCTGCAAGGCCCCTGCTTCCTTTTCTCTCTCCTCCCTTGATCACCACAGGAGGGAGCTGCTCCGCTCCGTCTGGCATCTGAGCCTTAGGACCCGATGACGACGGGCGGAGCTGTGTGGTGATGCATTGCGCAGGCGCATCACAGCCTCATGTCCGCTTCCGGCCCTGCGGGACCGGATGGGGGGGATAAAATGCCGCTGCTCCGGCGATCACATGCTGCTGGAGCCCCCTGGGACATGAAGTGCCACTGCCCGCTTAAAGGTATCTCCCTCAGTCTCACTGAGGACCCTTGCTTGCTTTAACTACATATATACATTCATGATCTGACGCCGGGCTGTCCTATCTGTGACTGCCCAGGCTTTCTTTGACCCTCTTTTCTTTTTTTTGATATAACACTATTGCTTGAAACTGTTGGTCTCCCTTCTGGATCACCACTTGTTTATTGCCAATTTCCTTTTTCAGTATATCAGTTTATTGAACACCTTTAATGCTGTGAGGTGGCCCTACCAAGTCCCTCGGTTTCAAGCTTCTCTAGGGTCTATTTTGTAAGTTCAGTCTATATTATTAATTTAATTGGATACAAGATTGCTTTGTAGAACTTCTCATTTATCACTATATATTATTATTTTTTACTTTTGTTCATCTGACCCCTTGTATATTGCTTTTAGTTGGTCCTTTTGTCCCCTCTGTAACCCCCAGTCGCCTGTGGTCTTGACCTGTACAGTCGGTTGTGGGTGGCACTGCGACAGGATTGTTGCCCCCGTTGCTTTGGTTGAAGTGGGACAGAAGCGCTGCCCTGGGAGTGGAGACACAGGTGCATATTCCTTTACTTTGTACACTTTTTGTTTTTTGAAGATGGTTGTTGAATGTTTACTTTCCAAAACCTCTCATATGTACACTATACCTTTTCTTAGATAGCTTGATACTTATCATTTTTTGTATATGTTGTTTGTGTGTTGTCCATTTCAGAAGGCCTGTACCCCTGCAAAGACAGCTCCCCTGAAGAAGCCCAACCTATGGGCGAAACATGTCGGGTCTCGTTATGCTGTCCTGTTTAACATCTTGGTAATAATATTGTACATGCCTGTATCCTTTGGTTTTACGAATATTTTCTGTTTTGCCTCCCAAAACAAGAAATAAAATGTTTTTTATTGAATACATTTGATGATATTTTGCACCCTCAAAAATCCCCACCCTCTCTTCCTGTGGTTTCTATACTTACCTGGGGATTGGTGCCACTACCTGACTGTGTCTTCCACGATCAATTATTCGCTCTTCCTTTTCAAAGTCCTGGTCGCGGCTGCAGTTTCTCCTTAGTCGAAGATATTGACTATAGGGGATGCTCACCACTAAGGACTTGGGGTGGGAGCTGGCCGCGTGTAAAATGGTGTTTCCGGCCGAGGACTTTCTGAACAGGGAGGAGCCCAGTGTACCATCTGAATTAAGGTAAATGGAAATATCCAAAAAATGAATCCTATTTTGATCATACGTCATCGTAAATTTGAGATTATAGGAATTGGTCTTGAGTTTGTCCAAGAAGAGAAGAAGTTCCTCCTTAGAACCGGTCCACACCACAAAGATGTCGTCGATAAATCGACACCAAATCAAGACATTGTCAAAGAATCGGCCATAGTCATCTGAGGAAAAAATTTCCCGCTCCCACCCCCCCAGGTACAGATTGGCGTACGATGGGGCACATTTAGTCCCCATCGCAACACCCTGCACCTGGAGGTAGTGGGAGTGATCGAAAAGAAAGATGTTGTTAGGATAAACCGTAAAAGATCCAAGATGAAACAGTTGGAGGCGAAAGAATTAGAGGTTATCAATGGAGACATTGAAAAATTATATACTGACAATAGCAGTCTTGTTTCTGACCCTATCTTTGCTGACAGAGAGCAAACATTGGAGAAACATTTAGAACATTTTGTTACTGATATCCTGAAAACTAAGGATAAAAAATACTATCGTGATAGATTGGCATACGATAGCAGTACGGCCTACAAATGGTCTACTATGAACTCACGAAAGAGGAACAAACCTGCCTCCCGTGGACATAATTCGACTCACGACCCAAGTGATTCTGACGAATCTTCCATTTCTTCCTCATCTCTAGCAGGTGCCAACTCTAATACATCATCGGGCACACAAAAGCGCAAATATGATAGATCAGCATCAACCGCCTCAGCCGCCAAACGCACCCCGCAGGACACTACCCGTTCCGGGCCTCGTTCACCTATAAATAATACACCTAGTTCTTCTAACTCTTTTGGTGATGGACACCCTAATTCTTTACATTCGGGCTCACAATTGGGAGCAATACCCAAGGTAAGTCACTTACCAGTTACTACCCTTTTGGGGGACTCACAAGGACTCAATCACAGGGATCTTCACATGGCACCTATCTTTTCACTGACACCAAATTTGGAAAATTCAAAGAAAGCTTCCAATGCACCCCTAACACTCAAGGGGACAGCCAAGGCGGCTTGCAAGTAATTAATCTATCCTCCTATCCCCTAATGGAAGATCAGGTCCGGGTTGTAAGCCTGGGCCTGACCTTCTGTCCGGATCAGGAGGTGGATTCTTTTGAGATCATTAAAGACGTACACCTCTTTGCCAGAAAATTAATGTTTAAGGTCATATTCAACAAGGACCCGGTTGGTTCTGACATCAATCCGAAGAGCCTCTGGATGAATAAAACCATTAATGAGATAAAGGCACTACAAGATTTCATGGAATTATGGGAGGAAGGCAATCCATTTGACGACTCCCTGGAGGAACCCACTGCCATTTCTTCCCCGGATCCCCCATCCGGGAGGTTATTTCCAGCACCTCATCTTTACAGACCAAAATCTACTTCTTTTCCGGGCCTACAGGGAAACCCTAGCATTTGGGCCTTTACCCAACAGGTTACCAAGGAGATCCAGGCCACAGCTTGGAAAGATCTACTGGTCGCTCCAACTTAGAACCAGCCCTCCGTAGAGCTTTATCCTCTCTAAAACACAATGATCAGATTGTTATCAAACCCTCGGATAAAGGGGGGAATATAGTAGTCATGAATAGGGACTTCTATAAAAAAAAATGGTTTTGGATCTCTTGCGTAACCGTAGTTGGTATCGACCAGTTCCTTCTTTTCAGGTCAAGTATGCAGATATGAAATTAAAGATTCTTGTCGGTCGGGCATTTCACAATGAACTCATTGACAAGAAGACTGTATTTTTTGACTGTTGGAACACCTAGGACCCCCACCCTATATGCCTTACCCAACGTCCACAAGCATCTCAAATTTCCTCCCGGTCGCCTGATAGTTTTGGATAACGGATGTTTAACTGAGCCTGCGAGCAAGTTTGTGGACGATTATTTGCGGCCACATGTCGGCTTGCTCAGCTCCTACATACAGGACACCGCTGACCTCTTGAGATCCCTGGATGGTATTTGCGTACCACCTGGGTCTCTATTGGTCGCCATCGATGTGGAGGCCCTCTATAACTCCATCCCCCACGAGCGGGGGGTTGGAGTTGTGGAGGGCTTCCTATCGGAAAAGGGCCCTGGGGCTTTTGCCTACAACTGTTTCATCTTGGATATTTTACGGTTTATCCTAACTAACAACATCTTTCTTTTCGACTGCTCCCACTACCTCCAGATGCAGGGTGTTGCGATGGGGACTAAATGTGCCCCATCGTACGCCAATCTGTACCTGGGGGGGTGGGAGCGGGAGATTTTTTCCTCAGATGACTATGGCTCATTCGTCGAAACCTCGAAAAATCTGATCAGGGGGTACGGTTGATAACAACATATTCTAAACAGCATCAAAAAGTTTGTGCGATTATTCAAAAATACTGGCCCCTATTGTCCAATGATAAAGTTATTTCCAAATATGTGAAACCAACTCCCTCCATTACCTATAGAAGATCCAGATCCTTAAAGGATCAATTGGTCCATAGCCATTTAGCACAGAGATCTGCAAAAAACATTCGGAAAGGCACTGCCCCATGTGGTAGGTGCGATTTCTGTAGATATATTTTAGATACAGAGGAGATAACCCTTCCAGATGGGACCTTATATCAACCCAATTTCTTTAATTGTCAATCCATTGGCATGGTTTATTACATGAGGTGCACGTGTAAGGCCTTTTACATAGGGAAAACTAAAAGGGCCTTTTTCCAAAGGATTAGGGACCTTGTGTCCCTCGTCCAAAAGAAAAAGATGGAAACAGCCATCAGTCGACACATGGGTTTATACCACTCATTTGATCTAACCAAAATGACATTTTTTGCCCTGGAATTCCTGCCCACTCATGAGAGGGGGGGAGATGCGGATAGAATTCATCTGCAGAAGGAGACGAGGTGGATCCATTCTTTGGCTGCCACCTCGCCCCCTGGGCTTAACGAATCCATTAGCTTTAGGCCTTTCCTTTAGGGATGTATAGAGCCATGTTCTTAGTTGCTCCTAAAATTGGTCACCTTGTTGACCTCTATTGATATTTTGATAGGTGTCAGGTTATTGTACCAGGTTTTCATATGTACACCCTATCCAAATTGCCTCTACTCCATTTTTCGCCATTTTGGTCTATGGATCAATTTATTAATTATGTATTTATTAATTATTTTTCAACATACAAACAGAAATAAAAGGGAAGGGAAATCACAGGAGAGGGAAAGATAAGGGAAAGGGAAGAATGAAATATATATGTTTTTTTTTTTCTTCTCCCTCTTCTTCTCTTCCCTATGAGTTCTTAAATTGAGAATAAAGTTTTTTTGAACTAAGGAAGCACCTACAAGGATTAGATCACCATAAGGACGCCATTTCCAGTGGTAAATTAGCTTCCACTGGAGGGCGCCAATATCATCTTTCCATAACCTTTGTGTGAATCATCTTCACACAAATGGTTGCAGCCATTTTTTCCATCTTTTCTGGTTGTACTTTCTTTTTTACAAAGTTATACCTATTATTGTTGTGCCTTTTTAACATTTACATTACTGCTGACAGTCCTAGAGGTGTTGTTTGGTCACTTCCGGTGTGCCCAGCACCTCTGATTATATTGATTTAATTGAGGTATTTCTCTTCCTGACTTGGCTGAGGGTGTTACTTCCGGTTTTGCTGCCTATTGGTAGATGCCCCTGCAGCGTCCGCCCCTCCCCTAGGTTTTGGCGCCAAATTTGAAGAGGGGGAGGGTATTTAAACACTCTGGTGGTGGTTTAATAGAGATCCAGCCAGAGAGGAGGATGTCATTTTTCTTACTCACCAGTTGATCCAGGTATTTCTTGCTACTTTGAGGAAATTAGAGACTAACTTTTAAGGAAACCCCTGTTGTTATTTTGGGTCCCCTGATTGAATTATTGCTGTTGTTTCTAGGCTTTGTTGTTTGTCCTCCCCCCCCCCCTTTTTTGGGGGTTCTGTAAAGCAGCTTGTTTAACCTGGACTGCTTGGTTCCAAGCCAGTCCTTCATTACAGGTACAGATTCTATATTATGTTTATTTTTTTTTTAAATAAGAAAAAGAAAAACTAAATAGAGAGATAAAAGATAAATATAGTAATAATAAAGAATTGAAAGATGCAAACTAAAGTTTACTGCATTCCTTTCTCCACTCACATTTCAGGATCTCTTCCCTCAGTTAAAAACACGATTTTATCTACCCTCTGTGGTCATCAATTGATCCTCCGGCTGGGGTTGCATCTTGATCTAAATAGCTTAACTACTTGAGTTTCCATTCAATTTGCTATCCAAATTTTTATAAAACCTGCATACAGGTAAACAGATCCCATATTTGGCTTAAGTGTCGTATCGGCAGTTTGGATGTGTGGTACAATATATATTTTTTTGCCTTGTATTTATAGTGTTTTTTTCTGGTCTTTTTTGTGTACTTTGTAACTTACTGTATTACTCTCTTAGTGCCTGATAGATACTACTCTCCTGAAGAAGCCACGATGTGTGGTGAAACATGTTGAGAAATTAATCCTTCGGTTGCTCTATTTAAAGATTGTTTCAGTACATTGCATGTAAACTCTTTTTACAGCCATGTTTTTATTAATTTTCCAAAATAAAATGTGAAAATTTTACATAAAAAATATTGTGTCACCCTGTTTTGCACCTTTAAAATCCCAATTCTCCCTTTTATTGCATGTTGTATATTGTAGGGATGTGGTGCCTATACTCATTTTGAATGTGAGGCAAGTATTTACTTTCTTCCTTTGAAAGCAGGAAATAATGTTTCAGGGGGGGTGTTTTATTCGCATTTTGTGTACAGAACACCTCCCAGATAATCATATTGGGTATTGCATTTTACAGAAAATTACAGCTCTGCAGACTGAAAAGAAAAGTGGAGTATCCCTTTAACCGCTTCCGGACACCCCTCACGCAGATATACTGTGGCAGAAGGGCACGTACAGGCAGATTAATGTACCTGTACATTGCCCTTTAAGAGGCGGCTTGCGGGCACGCGCCCGCCGGGAGCTCAGTGAGAATGATCGCAGGTCCCATGGACTCGATGTCTGCGGGGATACCCGCGATCGTCTCACGGTGAGGAAGAACGAGGAGATGCTAATGTAAACAAGCATTTCCCTATTCTGCCTAATGACACTGATCACAGCTCCCTGTAATCGGAAGCGGTGATCAGTGTCGTGTCACACATAGCTCACCCCCCACAGTTAGAATCACTCCCTAGGACACACTTAACCCCCACAGCGCCAGCTAGTGGTTAACCCCTTCACTGCCAGTCACATTTACACAGTAATCAATGCATTTTTAATCGCACTGATCGCTGTATAAATGTGAATGGTCCCAAAATAGCGCCAAAAGTGTCTGATCTGTCCGCCATAATGTTGCAGTCACGATAAAAATCGCTGATCGCCGCCATTACTAGTAAAAAAAAAAAAATATTAATAAAAATGCCATAAAACTATCCCCTATTTTGTAGATGCTACAGTCAGGTCCATAAATATTGGGACATCGACACAATTCTAATCATTTTGGCTCTATACACCACCACAATGGATTTGAAATGAAACAAACAAGATGTGCTTTAACTGCAGACTTTCAGCTTTAATTTGAAGGTATTTACATCCAAATTTGGTGAACGGTGTAGGAATTACAACCGTTTGTATATGTGCCTCCCACTTTTTAAGGGACAAAAAGTAATGGGACAGATTAACAATCATCCATCAAACTTTCACTTTTTAATACTTGGTTGCATAGACATCACTAGACGCTGGGTTTCATCCCTGGTGATGCTCTGCCAGGCCTTTACTGCAACTGTCTTCAGTTCCTGCTTGTTCTTGGGGCATTTTCCCTTCGGTTTTGTCTTCAGCAAGTGAAATGCATGCTCAATCGGATTCAGGTTAGGTGATTGACTTGGCTATTGCATAACATTCCACTTCTTTCCCTTAAAAAACTCTTTGGTTGCTTTCGCAGTATGCTTCGGGTCATTGTCCATCTGCACCGTGAAGCGCCGTCCAATGAGTTCTGAAGCATTTTGCTGAATATGAGCAGATAATATTGCCCGAAACACTTCAGAATTCTTCCTGCTGCTTTTGTCAGCAGTCACATCATCAATAAATACAAGAGAACCAGTTCCATTGGCAGCCATACATGCCCAAGCCATGACACTACCACCACCATGCTTCACTGATGAGGTGGTATGCTTTGGATCATGAGCAGTTCCTTTCCTTCTCCATACTCTTCTCTTCCCATTACTCTAGTACAAGTTGATCTTGGTCACATCTGTCCATAGGATGTTGTTCCAGAACTGGGAAGAATTTTTTAGATGTTGTTTGGCAAACTCTAATCTGGCCTTCCTGTTTTTGAGGCTCACCAATGGTTTACATCTTGTGGTGAACCCTCTGTATTTACTCTGGTGAAGTCTTCTCTTGATTGTTGACTTTGACACACATACACCTACCTCCTGGAGAGTGTTCTTGATCTGGCCAACTGTTGTGAAGGGTGTTTTCTTCACCAGAGAAATAATCCTTCGTCATCCACCACAGTTGTTTTCCGTGGTCTTCCGGGTCTTTTGGTGTTGCTGAGCTCACCGGTGCTTTCTTTCTTTTTAAGGATGTTCCAAACAGTTGATTTGGCCACACCTAATGTTTTTGCTATCTCTCTGATGGGTTTGTTTTGTTTTTTCAGCCTAATGATGGCTTGCTTCACTGATAGTGACAGCTCTTTGGATCTCATATTGAGAGTTGACAGCAACAGATTCCAAATGCAATGGCACACTTGAAATGAACTCTGGACCTTTTATCTGCTCCTTGTAAATGGGATAATGAGGGAATAACACACACCTGGCCATGAAACAGCTGAGCTGCCCTTCTTCCTGCCTAAAAAAACAATAGGCTAGAAGCAAATCTGCGCCCTCTAGTGGCTGGGGAAAAAACAGCAGTCTGCCTGAGCCAGAGTACAAGCATGATAGAACAGCACACTGCTCCCACCGGGAAACAGTCAGATCGCTCTCTTAATAGAGACACTGCAAACAAATACAGACTTACCATTCCTCGCTGCAGGGTACTGCTGGAATATCACAGCAACCCAATCTTCACCCATCACGGCGGGTTGGTGTCATGCCAGACCTTCAAGTACGGGGTCCCCTCTGTACGTAGGGTCCACTGCCTTGGGCCATGTATAGCGCCCTGCCAGAGCAAACCTGTGGTATAGCATCGTGACCAAGGTGCTGGATCTCAGGGCCCAGCTCTCCTAAGAGAAGCATTACAGGCAAAACCTTGTTCTTCAGTTTCGAGGCATCGGGTACCATCCACTTTCGCTTTTGTTTTGGCTCTTTGAATGGATCTGATAGCGTAGCTCCCTGACCCTGTTCAGGCCATCTAGGAGCACTCATTAACCGTGACCAACACCTTAGACACTGGCGAAAAAACTGAGGTATTCCCTGTAGGGGAGGGGTTATATAGGGAGGAAACTTCCTGTCTAATTAATTACACCAGTGTCCAGCACCTGAAGGTGAGATATAACCCACTCAGTAATTACTATGAGCCTCTGTGTCCCGTGATGTACGATAAAGAAAGTGGGAGGCACATATACAAACTGTTCCTACACCGTTCACCTGATTGCGATGTAAATACCCTCAAATTAAAGCTGAAAGTCTGTAGTTAAAGCACATCTTGTTCATTTAATTTTAAATCCATTGTGGTAGTGTATAGAGCCAAAAAGATTAGAATTGTGTGGATGTCCCAATATTTATGGACCTGACTGTACATCTTTTGTGCAAACCAATCAATAAGCGCTTATTGCGTTTTTTTTTTTTACCAAAAACATGTAGAAGAATACGTATCAGCCTAAACTGAGGAAAAAAAATGTTTTTTTTTAATATATTTTTTGGGGATATTTATTATAGCAAAAAAGTAAAAAATAATGCGTTTTTTTTTTTTTCAAAATTGTCGCTATTTTTTTGTTTTTAGCGCAAAAAATAAAAACGCAGAGGTGATCAAATACCACTAAAAGAAGGCTCTATTTGTGGGGAAAAAAAGGACGTCAATTTTGTTTGGAAGCCACGTCGCAGGACCGCACAATTGTCAGTTAAAGTGACGCAGTGCCGAATCGCAAAAAGTGCTCTGGTCTTTGGCCAGCCAAATGGCCTGGGGCTTAAGTGGTTAAAGATGCCCTTCTGGAAGAAGTGAAGAGACAAGGTGGTAACAGCTTTGTAAGAGCTGAAATTGGCAGCAGATTCTGTGGCAGATAGACATCAATTGATGTTTTTCAAGAGCGGTGTTCCCTGAGGTCACTGCAAGAGGGGCATTATGGCTGAAACCATGGTTGGCAGATCCCACCTTAAAACAAAAAGAAGAAAAAACCTGGTGTGACATACCAGACAATGGATCAAATCTAATTGGGAGTAGACAGGATACAGCCATCTAAAAGGTGACCACTAGCAGGTCAGGGCGAATATCATCTGACAAAAAACAGAACATTCAGAAAGGTCCAGCATACAGGCGGCAACTCCCAAGAGGATACAAGGAGGCAAAATCCTACAGACCGGGAAAAAGATTAGTAAAGGAACTGGAGAAGTACCCAATCTTCATTATTGAAGACTTAAAAATCTACGGCACCTGTCTTGGGAGAACAGAAAGAGGCGTAATTTAATGAGCATAATGATCATACAACATTGAGAGGTGGGATGTCCACCTTTCAATCTCTTCCAGTCAGCTAGGCTACCAGAGTTGATGGAGAAGTAAAAAATGATGACCCAGTTTGTAGCTGGATTAAATAAAAAACGAGCAATCATGACGGTTCCAGTTGCCCAGAGGAGATGAGGATTCGGTTCACCTCTGTTCCTAGTGAAAAAAATCAAAACCAGGTAATCTGTGCCCAGTGCTAAAGTTGAAAAAAAAAAAAAAAAAAAAGAACTCAACAAGTACAGGAAGTTGGAGTCGTGCAAGATAGAAAACCTCCAATCAATTCTATTATTGAAAAATCTGGGAGACTAGATGCTCTGTAGGTTTATCAGACACTTACTTGTCCCAATTCATCCACCAGTTTCAGTGCCTCCCCTTCGGTCTGTACATCTCTCCCATTCACAAAGGTCTTACTGTCTGCAATAGTGACAGGAAAAAATCAGTAGAAGACAAGGGAATATCCGTCCTCTGATAGAGAAAGTCAAAGGTGCTTTGGGAGTGAAGTCTCTTCCACCAGAACAGTCCTCGGTTCTTTGTAACTGACCAATTGTTTTCGAATGAAGAATTATCACATTAGACCCCAGCTAGAAAGGTTGGGGGACGCATTTCAAAGAGCAGGCTGCTCAAGGTCATGGGATGCTTATGAGGCATATTATTGAATGAACTGAGAGTAGTGTTCAAAGCCCTTCTGTCATTCACTCCTTTTAGAAGAGGAGCAAGATTTTAACTGCACCTAGACAGCAGTGGAAGGGTAGAATCCTTAGGCTGTCAGTGGAACTTCCTGTATCAATAATTGAAAATAAACCATTTTGGCTTAGGAGGCTCTAGTGTCTGTCTCTCCTACACTTAAGTATTAAGTCACCACTGCCTCTTCCAGTGATGACGGATTTGCTCTCTCATGGACTGTTTTGTCATCCAGCTCCAAGAGACTACTTTTGATGGCATGGAAGTTGAGAGGCGGAGGCTACCAAGTCAAGGGTGCTCAGTGCAGGTAGTGGCTACCTCGTGTCAAGCCAGAGAGGTCTTCATGAATGAGACTTGCCAAAGAATATGGGAAAATTATACAGATCTCACACAGCAAAAGCCTAAACGAGCCAAGGTTCTACAGTTCTTACAACTGGGGCTGAACAGGGGCCTAGGTTAAAATATGTTTAAAGTTCAAAGTTCAGTCTGCACTTACAAGGGTTTAAGGAGTCCTTAACCCTTTAGTGATGCAATTCTTAAAAGACTTCAATGAAGTTATAGACCTCCCAGGAAACCATTGTTCCCTATGTGGAATTTAACTCTAAAGACCATATTTCTGGTTGCTTCAACCTCTGTGAAAAAGGGTGTCAGAACTGCTGGCTTCGTACTCAAGGAGCCTCACTTAACATTCCACCTGGACATAATAGTCCTAAAACTCCAGACTGCTTTTATCCATGGGGTGTCTTTCTCCTTCCAACTTAAAGCGGGGGTCCACCTATCTATCTTTTTTTTTTTTTGAGTTCATTCACAAACTTTTCTTCTCAGCATTACATACTCACATATTGTGTGTAATATGTCCGCCTGTGTCAGATTTCATCGGAAAGAATAACTTATATTATTCACTGCAGGCGGTTTCCATCTTCATTGTGGGCATTTGAAGCCCACAAGCATTTATTTCCTGGATGTGGTGAATGCTGTGCTCCCAGCATTCACCGCTCGTTCCCGCACATGCTCAGTGGCATCCTGGGAAGCCTGAGACTAGCTCCCAGGAGTCTGGGAGAGACTAGAAACACACCTACTCCCACGGGAGGAGAACCAGGAAGTGCAAAGAAGAATAGAAAAATAAAAGGTAATTACGTTGATTTAAATTTTTTTAAACGGCATGTCAGCATCTAGGCAAGGAAGAGAATACATACAGATATTGTTCAAAATTTGGGTGGAACTCCGCTTTAACCAGGAAGACAATTTACCATCTTTCTTGGTTGAGTGTGAGAACCACATCCCCTGGATGTTGATCTAACTCTAGTGACCTGCTTGGCAGCTGCCTTTTCATTCAGGAAAGCTGAAATCTGTACTTGGTTCCAGCCTCACTTAAGACAGGGTCAGTCAGCATCAACACGTACAGTCACCTGCTAGGTTGTTAAGACAACTAAAAGAGCCTACTCTTCACAAGGCCTTCTGTTTCGGAGGTCTTAAGAGCACATTCAACTAGGGCATTTCCAGCTCCCTGGACAGCTCAGTGCTGAGTGTCTCCTGAGGCTATTTGCAAATCAGCAATATGGTCCTCCTAGGTCACCTTCATTACACTTTTTAACTGGTTCCTGACCGAGTTGCATACATTTACTACATTTATTTGAAAAAAGTTCAACCCCCTGATCACCCGGCGGGTGACATCAGTTAGGTTTTAGCATCAGTTAGGGTCTGCGTCGCCCCAGGCAGCGTCAGATTAGTAGCGCTAACACCCACGCATGCACCCTATGCCTCCCTTAGTAGTATAGTGTCTGAACGGATCAATATCTTCGATCCGATCAGATCTATACTAGCATCCCCAGTAGTTTAGGGTTCCCAAAAAGCAGTTTTAGCGGGATCAGACCAGATAACTGCTAGCACCTGCGTTTAGCCCCTCCGCCTATCCCAGCCCAGCCCACCCAAGTGCAGTATCAATCGATTACTGTCACTTACAAAACAGTAAACACATAACTGCAGCATTCGCAGAGCCGGGCCTGATCCCTGGGAACGCCAACAGTTTTTTTGGTAGCATTTGAAGCGGTCGCTGACAGTCAGGTGCTCTTTTTTCCTGTGAGTCTCACTAGTTGTACCAGTAAATTTAGAGGCCAAAATGTCCAATTGAAGGTACACTAGTGAAGAGGCCTACACGTTTCTGAGCATGACAGATGAGAGTGAAGAGAAAGTCACCCAACTGTCAGATTCAGGCTCAGAATACGATCCTGTAGACAGCAGTGGAACCCTGACAGATAGCTCTGATGATGGAGTAGTGGTCCTTGCCAAGGTCAGGCGTTCCCGGCCTCATTTTTCTGCTGTTTAGGTGCAGAAACTGCAGGGTTCTCATATGGATTAGAGAGCCAGTACTAGTGCCGCTCATCCTTCTGGTGAACTGGCAAGCACCAGCGGCCTAGTACATTCTGCTTGTACATCCAGCACTGCAGTAAAACTTGGTGATGTGGCGAGTCCCATAAGTGCAGTTCAAGCTGGTGAGGTGGCTAACACAAGCATGGGCGTCTACAGAACTTTTTTCGGGGGGGCATCATTTTGAGGTCACCCATGCTCTGACCCTTTTCGACAATGTCATTATCACGGTCAGAGACTGCAGACATGGCACAAGAGACTGTCAGAGACTGCGGACATGGCACAAGAGACTGTCAGTGACTGCATACATGGCTCAAGAGACTTAAGAGACTGCGGACATGCTACAAGAAATGACCAGAAACTGCATACATGGCCCAAGAGACTGTCAGAAACTGCATACATGGCTCAAGAGACTATAAGAGTGTGGACATGGCACAAGAGACTCTAGGAGACTGCATACATGTGGGGGTGACAGAGAGAGATGGGGGGGTGACAGAGAGAGAGAGGGGGTGACAGAGAGAGGGGGTGAGAGAAAGAGACAGAGAGGGGTGACAGAGACAGAGGGGGGTGACAGAGAGAAAGGGGGTGACAGAAAGAGACAGAGAGAGAGAGGAGTGTGACAGAGAGAGAGAAAAGGGGGGTAACAGAGAGAGAGAGGGGGTGAAAAAGACAGAGGGGTGACAGAGAGAGAGGTGATGGGGGGGTCATAGAGAGGGACCCCCTAGCCCTGTCTGCAGTCCCTCAAGTGCCCCCATGTCCCAGTGGTGTGTGTAATGCTCAGTACGGTACCTTGCATGCCAGTAGGATGTCCATGATGGCCATCAGCTAGCAAGACCCGTTTTCATTCTGGGTGAGGACAGGAGGTGCTCTGTTCCTTCCATCGGATCTATGATGTGACATGGAGCGGTCCCTGTCTGCTTGCATTTCCTGCTTGTCCTTGTTCTCTGAACCCTCGGTCAGTCTGTCCTCCAGGTCTGGGAGCGATGAGGAGGTTTAAGGAGTCCAGGGGTTCCAGGCTCTGGGAGGCCCCAGAAACATTGCACCCGCAGTTCTTGGCATCTTCCTGCTCTCCTTTCCTTCCATCTCCTGGGCCGCTCACTCACACTATGTAGACCGGGTGATGTCATCCTGCCCTTGAAGCCTTCGCTGTCCCGCTCCTCGCACCAGCTGTCACCGGCCCTGCTAAACTGTGTACAGGTGCGAGCAGGGCCGGCCGCAAGGATAAGGGCCGAGTGGGGAACTCCTGATCCGATCCCTGATTCCGGGGGGGGGGGGGGCAATTGCCCCCCCTTGCCCCTACCTGCGGACACCCATGAGCACAAATAGTGTCCCGCAGCCACCAAGAAGACAAAGACAGCCCATAGTGCCCTTCCTGCTGCATCTGCCAATCCGAATAGGGAGCCCACCACTTCTGCAGCACCCGTACTTCCTCCATTCACTGGCCAACCCAGAATTCAGGTGGAAACAGTTGATTTTACGTCACTTGATTTTTATTTGCTGTTTTCACGGAAGATCTCTATAGATCTATTGTGGACCAAAGCAATTTGTATGCTGGTCATTTCATTGCCGCTAATCTCCAATTGACCCTTGCCAGAGATTAGAGACCAATTACGGTCTCCGAATATAAGACCTTCCTGGGCCTATCCCTTCTCATGGGCATAACTAAAAAAAGTGAGTTGCGGTCATATTGATCCACTGACCCAATTCACCATATGCCTGTGTTCTCTGTCTCCATGACCAGGACACGATACAAGCAGATCTTGCGGTTCATGCATTTCAATGACAATGAACTCTGTCGTTCTCGGGGTGACCCTGGATAAGATCGGCTACACAAAATTCGGCTCCTCGTAAACCACTTCAACCAACAGTTTGCAGCCTTGTTTACTCCTGATAAATTTGTCTGCGTTGATGAGTCCCTGATTAAGTTTTCTGGCCGCATGTCTTTCAAACAGTATCTTCCCAGCAAGCGTGCCAGATATGGGGTCAAGATGTATAAGCTCTGTGACAGGGCAACAGGCTACAGGCAATAGTTACGTAGAGCCGGAGAACTGCTCAGATTACATAGGGAGCGCTGGTAAGATTGTGTGGGACTTGGTGTCACCCTTATTCAGAAAGGGGTACCACTTGTATGTGGAATTATTACACAAGGGTGCCACTTTTTAGTCACTTGCTTGATAATGGAATTGGCGCATGTGGCACTGTGCAATCTATTCTCTGGGGCTTACCCCAGCGGCTTGTAGATTCCCGTCTTAGGCTGGGGGAGAGGGCCTGCTTGAGATATAATAATTTGCTTGCTGTGAAGTGGAGGTATAATAAGAATGTTTTCATTCTGTCCTCCCTTCACTCAGACACGACAGTCCAAATTCAAACGGCGACTGGTTTTGTGGAGAAACCCCTCTGTGTCCACAAACACAACCTTAATATGGGAGGGGTGGACCTCAACGACCAGTTGATGGCGCCGTAGTTAATTGCCCATAAGGCCAGACGCTTGTACAAAAAAGTGTCAGTATACATATTCCAATTGGCTCTGCTGAACGCTTATGTACTATACAAAATTTCAGGACGAACTGGATCCTTTCTTAAATTACAGGAAGAGATCATCACAGCCCTTCTGTTTCTAGACGGTGCTGTGGCCCAACTTCCCGATGCAAATGCAGTGAGCCGGCTGCATGGGAGGCATTTTCCGTATGTCCTCCCTGGTACCCCTACCAATCGAGCACCCCAAAGAAGTTGTCGTGTCTGCAGCAAGCATCCTCCTTTAGCAGATATAACAGCCTCTAGACGCTTCCTATAGCCTGTAATGAGTGTCTGGATTCTGAATGAATGTATTTTGGACCATTCCTCCTTACAAAACATCTCCAGTTCAGTTAGGTTTCCCGCTTCAAAATCACCCCACAGATGTTCAATGATATTCAGGTCTGGGGACTGGGATGGCCAATCCAGAACATTGTACTTGTTCCTCTGCATAAATGCCCGAGTAGATTTGGAGCAGTGTTTTGGGTCGTTGTGTTGAAATATCCAGCCCCAGCGTAACTTCAACTTTGTGACTGATTCCTCAACATTATTCTCAAGAATCTGCTGATATTGAGTGGAATACATGCGACCCTCAACTTTAACCAGATTCCCACTCTCGGCACTGGCCACACAGCCCAACAGAATGATGGAACCTCCAACAAATTTTACTGTGGGTAGCAAGTGTTTTTTTTGGAATGCTGTGTTATTTTGCCGCCATGCATAACGCCCCCTTGTTATGACCAAAATAATATCTTTGTTTCATCAGTCCACAGCACCTTATTCCAAAATGAAGCTGGCTTGTCCAAATTTGCGTTTGCATACCTCAAGCGACTCCGTTTGTGGCGTGTGTGCAGAAAAGGCTTCTTTCGCATCACTCTCCCATACAGCTTCTCCCTGTGCAAAGTGTGCTGCATTGTTGAAGGATGCACAGTGACACAATCTGCAGCAAGTTAATGTTGTAGGTCTTTGGAGGTGGTCCATGGGCTGTTTTTGACCGTTCTCACCATCCTTCGCCTTTGCCTCTCCAATATTTTATGTGGCCTGCCACTTCTGGCCTTAACAAGAACTGTGCCTGTGGTCTTCCATTTCCTCATTATGTTCCTCACAGTGGACACTGACAGCTTATATCTCTGTGATAACTTTTTTGTAGCTTTCCCCTAAACCATAATGTAGAACAATCTTTGTTTTCAGGTCATTGGAGAGTTGTTTTGAGCCTCCCATGTTGCCACTCTTCAGAGGAGAGTCAAAGAGAACAACAACTGGCAATTGGCCACCTTAAATACCTTTTCTCATGATTGGATGCACCTGTCTATTAAGTTCAAGGCTTAATGAGCTCACCAAACCAATTGTGTGTTCCAATTAATCAGTGCAAAGTAGTTACAGGTATTCAAATCAACAAGATGACAAGGGTGCCCAAATTTACGCACCTGTCTAATTTCGTTTTAAAGCATATTGCGCATTTTCTGTTAATCCAATAAACCTAATTTCACTACTGAAATATTACTGTGTCCTTCAGTTATTTGATAGATCAAAATGAAATTGCTGATCCAAACACCCAAATATTTATAAATGACAATCATGGAAATTGTCAGGGGTTCCTAAACTTTTGCATACAACTGTATGTAATTCTTTTATACTTTACTCTGTTTTATTGTTAACCATTAGTTTATTTTCAGGTACGCCATTCAGCTGCAGCACTGATTTATGTATCTTGACAGCAACCGCGTTTGCTCTTACGATAAATAAATCAGCGACTCCAGCGCTGTAGGAGGTGATTTTACCACCACAGTTAACCACTTCAATACCAGGCCTATTCTGGCACTTCTCTCCTACATGTAAAAATCATCTTTTTACTAGAAAATTACTCAGAACCCCCAAACATTATATATGTTTTTTTAGCAGACACCCTAGGGAATAAAATGGCGATCACTGCAACTTTTTATCTTGCACGGTATTTGCGCAATAATTTTTCAAATGCCTTTTTTTTGGAAAAAAAATGGTTTCATGAATTAAAAAATAACAAAACAGTAAAGTTAGCCCAATTTTTTTGTATAATATGAAAGATGATGTTACGCTGAGTAAATAGATACCTAACATGTCATGCTTTAAAATTGCGCACACTCATGGAATGGCGCCAAACTTCGGTACTTAAAAATCTCCATAGGCGACGCTTTGAAAATTTTTACAGGTTACCAGTTTAGAGTTACTGAGGAGGTCTAGTGCTAGAATTGTTGCACGCGGCGATACCTCCCATGTGTGTATAGATACTAGGAGAACTATGGAGTGAACTTTATAGGCACACAGATACATTTTCTAAAAATGATAAGGTTGATTTATTGAGTACAAAATTCATATAATACAAACAACAAATACAGGTAAAGGCATATAAAATTCTATAAGTTTAATATTGTATATCCTACACAAAACCTTAACCCCACTTCATACAATAAGTAAAGCTGGTAGTGTGACCAGCAGTATGGAAATTAAAATTCCCGTAGTGGTGATTCTGTTGAAGGTGTAGGCAAGAAGACTTGTGGGTTAGGTGGAGAGTCCGGGTATACATAATCTTTTAGTTGCTCGACATGTTGTGTGTAGAAGCACGCTTCCTCAGGAGCACATGAAATTCATGCATTGAACAGACGCAGGATAGGAAATGTCAAAAAATAGCTAACAAGCACGGTTTATTGGGTCTTATCCAAAGACCACAGATTATGTAGCAACACGGTACTGGCAGGTGAAGAATACTGGTTGGTAACCTAATAGAAGTGTAGTTTGGTGGTCTGCTTAAGCAGCATAGAGGCAGAGCAGAAAGCAGCTCCTTGGGAAGATAAATCCTCTGCAATAAACCAGACAGTGAACGCCGTGTGTTCAGCTTGATAGCTCATTAGCGTCTCAGATGCTAATGAGCTATCAAGCTGAACACACGGCGTTCACGCGAGCTACCGGGGACAGGGACGTTTAAGAATTTTTTTCTTTTGCACTTTTTTACATTTTTTTTTTTATCACTTTTATTCCTATTACAAGGGATGTAAACATCCCTTGTAATAGGAATGGTGTGTGACAGGTCCTATTTATGGAGAGATGCGGGGTCAATAAGAACTTGCATCTCTCCTCCAGGCTGGAAAGCATGAGATCGTGAAAAAAAATTCACCGATCTCATGCTGACAACCCCGATCGCGGCTTTGTTTACTTCTATAAACCTGGGCGTGAGGTCATAACATTGCGCCCAGGCATCATTCAGATATCCCCACTCAATGTCAAGGACTTCATAGGACGCCCTAAGCCTAAGGTATTGAAGTGGTAAAAAAAAAAAAACGGTGCATGTATGCCCATCATTAGAAGTAGGTGGATGCAGGGCAGTATTCTAATGGTGGGCATACCCACCGATCAATCTTTTTTCGTTCAGCCCACAGGCTGCATGAAAAAAAAAAAAAAAAAAGGACATTACAATATAGGCCCAACAAGGACCAGCAATGTACTGGTATGTTGCTGGACTTTGAGTGGTTATACCAGAATGATGCCTGCAGGTTTAGGCATCATCTTGGTATTGTTATTTTCAGCTAGCGGTCAGCTTTCATGTAAAAGCAATCCTAGCCGTAAGACTGCTTTTACAAGCAGTTGGAGGGAACGTCCCCACAATCTTCCATGGTTTTCTCAGGTTCTCCTGTCCCACCAGGCAACCTGAGAATGCAGCTGGTGGTTCCGCCAGCTGACCATAGAGCTGATCGCAGACCAGAATGGCTCCAATCATCTCTACAGCCTAAGAAATCAGAAGCATTTCATGACTTTGGTTTCACCGGATATAAACAGAGCCATTGAGAAAGCATCTTATCACACCGATCTTGGTGTGGTCAGATGCTTTGAGGGCAGAGGAGAGATCTAGAGTCTAATAGACCCCAATTTAAAAAAAAAAAAAGGAGTACCTGTCACTACCTATTGCTATCATAGGGGATATCTACATTCCCTGTGATAACAATAAAAATGATTAAAAAAAATGAAAGTAACAGCGTAAAAATAAAATAAAAAAGCAAAATAAATAAAAATTTAAAAAAAGCACCCCCCCCCCCGTTTGCACGCAATGGCGAGCGTAAGCTTCGGTCTTGTGTCATATGTAAACAGCAATTGCACCATGCATGTGAGGTATCACCGCGAACCTCCTCTGTAAATCTAAAGTGGTAACCTGTAAAGGCTTTTAAAATGTATGCAAAAAAAACCACCACTTGCTCCCATCTATAGCTGGCTATTACAGTTATGCCCCGTACACACGATCGGACATTGATCGGACATTCCGACAACAAAATCCATGGATTTTTTCCGACGGATGTTGGCTCAAACTTGTTTTGCGTACACACGGTCGCACAAAGTTGTTGGAATTTCCGCTCGCTAAGAGCGCGGTGACGTACACCACGTACAACGGGACTAGAAAAGGCCATTTCAGAACCCTTTGGGCTTCTTTTGCTAATCTCGTGTTAGTAAAAGTTTGGTGAGAGACGATTCGCGCTTTTTCAGACTCGTGGTTTTCAGATCGTTTTCTGCTGTTCAGTTTGTGCTTATGGGTTTGTATCTGCTCTTCAGTGCTTGCAAGCAAGCTACGCGTGACTTTGTCATTGTGTTCTTGTTCGTTCGTTACTGTTTTTCAGGTCACTCTTCACAGGCCTTGCTGTTCTTCAGTGCGTTCTATTACTTTGTTCTGAGCAGCCGACCATTTTCTAGCCATGTTGCGTATACGTACTCCTCGTAGAGTTCGTGCTGTGCTGGGGCTTGGTGTTGGGGTCCTGACCTTGACACAAGTCCAGTCCATGAACAGGGTGGGGAGGAGTTCATGGACCAAGAATTGGTTGCTTCAGCGTGACCAGTTCTGTCATATGCCTTTGCTCCGTGAGATCCGTGAGAATAATCCTGATGATTTCAGGAACTTTCTCCGGTTGACGGACCCCGTATTTCACCGTTTGTTGGCTTTGCTGACCCCCTATATTAGCAGGCAGGATACCTGCATGAGGCAAGCCATCACTCCGGAGCAGAGGCTCGTCGCCACCATGCAGTACTTGGCGATGGGGAGAAGCCTGCAGGACTTGAAGTTCTCGACAGGCATCTCCCCCCAGGCTCTGGGGATCATTATCCCAGAGACCTGTTCTGCCATCATCCAGGTCCTGCAGAAGGAGTATACTAAGGTAAGATTTTTATCCTTTAATATCACATTTTATTGTAAATAATGTTTGCTAATATATTGTATTTCTTTCCTCATTCCCTAATTACCGTGATTGTAATATGCTGTGAATGTCCCTTTTGTCCTCATGCATGCTGGATTTTTATGTAATTATTTTTTTTGTCCTTCATACATATTTGCCTTCACCTCCCCAGCATGCTCTCCTGGCCCTATATTCACCTCATATAGTCACTTAACAATGTATTTTATCAGCTCCATAGTAGTGCTTTACCCCAAACACCCCCTAAAATGTTTTAAAATGTGATTGGTGCTTCAAATTCAGGCAGAGTGCCAGAGGATTTTTTTGGGGGTCCCCAAATCATTTTGAACCCTCCCTCCCCCCAACTGCTAAGTCAGCTGATACCAATTCTCTATCTATCCTCAATCATCTATCTGCTGACTTTGCCAAACCCATACACACTATACCCATCTCTTCTGTGGTCAGATGTATGGATGAATTCCCCAAAGCATGTAGTGCAAGGGCCTGCCTGTATACTTTCAAAAATGGTACTGTTTAAAGTTTGGGTATCCTATTATTATCTTGATAGGTAATAGCAGAATGTCCAAATGTGCTCAAATGTGTACAATGTGTATTTATATCTTTGTATTATGACACTTCTTACCTGTCCAGTGGGCTGTCAATAGTGTAACTAAGGAGGGGCTGGCCAAAGTAATACCCATTATTTAGGCATTCATCTCTCAATGAAGTGGAGAGGGTTACCTGTCCAAGAGTCCCCCCCCCATGTTAGAAATGGGGGAATCTAATAGGTGTACCTTCTACTTTGGTCTTTAACCACCTGACATCCGGCCGTAGCCGAATGACGGCTTCAGCGCGGATGTCAATTCCCGGGAGGACGTCATATGATGGCCTCCCCTTTCCTCGCTCCCCGTGCGCGCTCACGAGCGCGCAACGGGGAAATTCTGTGTTGGCCGTGTCCCTTGGACAAAGCCAATCACAGATCGCTGTAAACGGCCAATCACAGCGGCCGTTTACAGCGCGATCGCTGCCTCCAATGAGAGATGATCTAAAATGTAAACAATTGAGATCATCTCTCATTGCCGGCTCTCTCTCCTCACACAGAGACAGCGTGTGAGGAGAGAGAGAAACTGTCAGCGATCTGTGAGTTTGTAATTAACATTTACTGTGCCTACAGTGCCCATCAATACAGTGCCCATCAACACAGTGCCCCATCAATACAGTGCCCCATCAATACAGTGCCCCATCAGTACAGTGCCGCATCAGTACAGTGCCAATCGGTGCCCACCTGTGCCAAATCGGTGCCCACCTGTGCCAATCGGTGCCCACCTGTGCCAATCGGTGCCCACTTGTGCCAATCGGTGTCCACCTGTCTGCCCAGCGGTGATTAGTGTCCAGCTGCACATCTGCACAATCAGTGACCACCTGTGTCACCTCATCAGTGCCCACCTGTGCCACCTCATCAGTGCCCACCTGTGCCACCTCATCAGTGCCCACCTGTGCCACCTCAGTGCCCACCTGTGCCAATCAGTGCACATCTGTGCTGCCTCAGTGCACATCTGTGCTGCCTCAGTGCACATCTGTGCCGCCTCATCAGTGCCCATCTGTGCCGCTCCATCTGTGCCGCTCCATCTGTGCCGCCCCATCTGTGCCGCCCCATCAGTGCCCAGCTGTGCCACCTCATAAGTGCACATCTGTGCAATCTCAGTGCACATCTGTTCCACCTCGTCAGTGCCCACCTGTGCCGCCTCGTCAGTGCCCACCTGTGCCGCCTCATCAGTGCCCACCTGTGCCGCCTCATCAGTGCCCACCTGTGCCACCTCATCAGTGCACACCTGTGCCACCTCATCAGTGCACATCTGCACATCTGTTCCACCTCATTAGTGCACATCTGTTCCACCTCATCAGTGCACATCTGTTCCACCTCATCAGTGCCCCTCTGTGCCACCTCAGTGCCCATCTGTGCTCATCAGTGCCGCCTCATCAGTGCAGGCTTAGCAACCATGGCCAAAAGAAGCTTTTCCGCCGAGGAGGCGTACCAAATACTGTCCCAGGCCGACGAGAGCAACGGGGAGCTCTCTTTTTCAGATTCCCTTTCCGATTCCGAGTCGGACATAAACTATGAGCCAGTCCTCAGTAGTGAAACACTGAGTGACTCAGAGGAGGAAGAGATTCGGCCCGCCAAACGAAGGCGTTCTGGTGGGGAGGCAGTGGCATCTACCAGCACGGCAGTCCCGTCCACCAGCACGGCAGTCCCGTCCATCAGCACGGCAGTCCCGTCCACCAGCACGGCAGTCCCGTCCACCAGCACGGCAGTCCCGTCCATCAGCACCGCAGTGCCTCGGCAAGAAAGGCCAAGGACCCAAGCCAGCCTTCCCTATGCCCTGCAGAACCCCTTGTGGCTTCCTCCTAATTCAGGAGAAGCCAACATTCCCCCTTTCACTGCCCAGCCAGGAGTCCAGGTGAACACGGAGAATTTTTCCCCAATAGATTTTTTTAGTTTATTTTTTACCGAGGACATGCTGTCAAGTATTGTGGCCCAGTGCAACCTTTATGCACATCAATTCATTGTGAATAATCCAACGTCCTACTATGCCCGTCCCTACGAATGGAGAGACCTAACGGTGGTGGAGTTGAAGGTTTTTTTAGGGCTCACATTTAACATGGGACTCACGAAAAAAAACACTTTGCTGTCCTATTGGTCAACCCACCCCCTCCAACACCTGCCAATATACTCCAAGGTGATGCCCAGAAACAGATACCTCATGATATTGAGGTTTCTTCATTTCAACGACAATACCCAGTGCCCTCCCCGAAATGACCCAAACTATGATAGACTTTTCAAAATTCGGCCACTTTTAAATTATTTTTCTGCACTATTCCCCCTGCTGTTTACCCCAGACAAAAACATATGTGTGGATGAGTCCCTTCTTAAGTTTAGTGGCAGGCTTAAGATGAAGCAATATATTCCCAGTAAAAGGGCACGCTATGGGGTGAAGGTATACAAATTATGTGACCGAGTCACAGGTTACTTGTATGCCTTCAAAGTGTACGAAGGGAAGGACACCCAGCTGCAACCCCCTAATTGCCCAGACTACTTGGGATCAAGCGGGAAAATTGTTTGGGATCTCACATACCCCCTACTGGAGAAAGGCTACCACCTGTACGTAGATAACTTCTACACATCTCTGCCCCTGTTCCACAACCTGCATCGGATGAAGACGCCTGCATGTGGTACCATCAAAAAGAACCGGAAGGGCTTTCCTCAAAGTCTGGTCAATAAAAAATTGAGAAAAGGAGAAACGGCGAGTCTACGAAACAACGAGATTTTGGCAGTGAAGTGGAGAGACAAAAGAGATGTATACATGTTGTCTTCAATCCACGATGATACCTTCATGGAAGTCCCCAGAAGAAATGGCCCCATACAGAAACCTAAATGCGTCTTTGACTATAATTTGTTTATGGGGGGAGTCGACTTGAATGACCAGATGCTGGAACCGTACCTTGCCACAAGACGGACATACCATTGGTATAAGAAAGTCGCAATTTATTTTTTTCATTTGGCCATCTACAATTCTTATGTCATTTATCGTAACTCCACCCAAAACCCCAAACGCTTCCTTGGCTACCAGGAGGACGTTTTCACTGCCCTTACATTCCCGAACGGCCCCCCAGAAAATATCCGATCTGATGTTCTAAGTCGACTCTCCGAACGCCAATTCACAGATAAGATCCCTCCCAAACCAACAGGCCAACGACGGCAAAAAAAATGTAAGGTGTGTACCAGAGCTGGATTCAGAAGAGACACATCTTATTATTGTGCACAATGTCCTTCTGAACCAGGCCTCTGCGTAGGTGAATGTTTTCGTCGTTACCATACTTCAGTAAATTATTAGTAAAGTATGGTAAACGTAAGCCTCCGTTCCTGCAATTTACCCTCACACCCCTTATGCCACTGCCTCCTCTGTAACTGACCCTGGCTTGTTATTTGACCACGCTTCTGCCTAACGATTCTGCACATACCTCTGCCTGATCTG
The DNA here is from genome assembly GCF_042186555.1 of Aquarana catesbeiana. Lineage (NCBI taxonomy): Eukaryota > Metazoa > Chordata > Amphibia > Anura > Ranidae > Aquarana > Aquarana catesbeiana. The sequence goes on along the minus strand of NC_133328.1, from coordinate 248,348,655 downwards.
GAACTGACCCTGGACTGTTATTCGACCATGCTTCTGCCCAACGATTCTGTACATACCTCTGCCTGATCTGGAACTGACCTTGGACTGTTTGACCATGATATTTGCCTGCCTCTTGGACTGATCTTGTACCCTGCAACTGGACTAGTGGGATTCAACACAGGGGTCTCACATATGTGAGGGGCTCCAGAATTGTTTTTCTGGATGAAGAAAACAATTTATTTTGTTTTCTCAATCCTAGATTAGGGTCTGGAGACTCGGAGGCTTCAAAGAGATTTGGGTGGGAGAAGCCTCTACCCCTGTCCCCATTCTGTCCTGAACGAGGCCCTACTTCTGCCTGTAGGACTTAGTGCCGTCACGCCTCTGCCTGTTGCACTGACCACACCACATGGACCTGCCTACTACCAGGACCAATATTTTTGGCACTGCGGACAATATCTCTGCCTGCACTGACCCTGGACTTTATATGGACAGTAACCCTGCCTGCTGCCTGGACAATTGTGTTCGCCGCTGCTGACCAAGTCCCTGCCTGCTGCCTGGACCAGTGCTATCCTCCTGTGTACAACTGCGCTACTACAACCACAGGTAATCTTTTTTGTTTACGCTTTGCTCAGCATAATGTATTTTGGGGTGTAATTCTTGGTATGTGCATGCTATGTGTCCCTGGAACACCTGACGGTGTTCCTTGCATGTTTGGCCTCTGTATGTGGCCAGGCAGTGAAAAAGTCCCACACATGTGGTATCGTAATACTCAGGAGGAGTAGCAGAATGTATTTTGGGGTGTCATTTTTGCTATCTAAATGCTATGTGTTGGAAATATCTTATAAACGGACAACTTTGTGTAAAAAAAAATGCGTTTTCATTTTTTTCCATATTTTCCAAAAACTTCTGGAAAAAAATAAACCATTCAAAAGACTCATTATGCCGCATAGATTATACGTTGGGGTGTTAGCTTTCCAAAATGGGGTCATTTTGTGGGTGTTTCCATTGTCCTGGTGCTCCAGGGCCTTCAAAAGTGCAATAGGTGGTTGAGAAATGTGATGTGTAATTTATGCTCCTAGAACACCTGATGGTGCTCCATGCATGTTGGGCCTCTGTATGTGGCCAGGCAGTGAAAAAGTCCCACACATGTGGTATCGTATTACTCAGGAGGAGTAGCAGAATGTATTTTGGGGTGTCATTTTTGCTATCTAAATGCTATGTGTTGGAAATATCTTATAAACGGACAACTTTGTGTAAAAAAAAATGTGTTTTCATTTTTTTCCACATTTTCCAAAAACTTCTGGAAAAAAATAAACCATTCAAAAGACTCATTATGCCTCATAGATTATACGTTGGGGTGTTAGCTTTCCAAAATGGGGTCATTTTGTGGGTGTTTCCATTGTCCTGGTGCTCCAGGGCCTTCAAAAGTGTAATAGGTGGTTGAGAAATGTGATGTGTAATTTATGCTCCTAGAACACCTGATGGTGCTCCATGCACGTTGGGCCTCTGTATGTGTCCTGGCAGTGAAAAAGTCCCACACATGTGGTATCGTAATACTCAGGAGGAGTAGCAGAATGTATTTTGGGGTGTCATTTTTGCTATCTAAATGCCATGTGTTGGAAATATCTTATAAACGGACAACTTTGTGTAAAAAAAAATGCGGTTTCATTTTTTTCCACATTTTCCAAAAACTTCTGGAAAAAAATAAACCATTCAAAAGACTCATTATGCCTCATAGATTATACGTTGGGGTGTTAGCTTTCCAAAATGGGGTCATTTTGTGGGTGTTTCCATTGTCCTGGTGCTCCAGGGCCTTCAAAAGTGTAATAGGTGGTTGAGAAATGTGATGTGTAATTTATGCTCCTAGAACACCTGATGGTGCTCCATGCATCTTGGGCCTCTGTATGTGGCCAGGCAGTGAAAAAGTCCCTCACATGTGGTATCGTAATACTCAGGAGGAGTAGCAGAATGTATTTTGGGGTGTCATTTGTGGTATACACATGCCATGTGAGAGAAATAAGCTATTACAATGACAATTTTGTGGGAAAAAAAAAAAATCTCAATTTTGCAAAGAATTGTGGGAAAAAAATACAACTTCAAATAACTCACCATGCCTCTAACTAAATACATTGAAATGTCTACTTTCCAAAAAGGGGTTATTTGGGGGGCATTTGTACTTTCCTGGCTTGTTAGGGTCTCAGGAAATGAGATAGGCCTCAGTACATCAGATGTGATATTTTTTTTATGATTTGCACCATAGCTTGTAGACTCTAAAATTTTCACACAGACCAAATAATTTCCACAAATTTTTGGTTATTTTTACCAAAGATATGTAGCAGTATAAATTGTGGCCAAAATTTATGAAAAAAAATTACGAATTTGCAAAATTTTATCACAGAAATTAGAAAAAATTTGTTTTTTTTCAAAATTTTCGGTCTTTTTTCATTTATAGCGCAAAAAATAAAAAACCCAGAGGTAATCAAATACCACCAAAATAAAGCTCTATTTGTATGAAGAAAAGGACAAAAAAATCATTTGGGTACAGTGTTGCATGACTAAGTAATTGTCATTCAAAGTGTGAGAGCACTGAAAGCTGAAAATTGGTCTGGATAGGAGGGGGGTTTAAGTGCCTAGTAAGCAAGTGGTTAAAAATTCCCATAAATAAATGGTATCTTGATGTTGGCCAAGAATGTTTGTGTCTAATCTGCTTTCCATGTTTATGTGCAAAAAGACAAATTTTTGTTTTACTCCACAGTTTCCTTCCTCGCCACAGGAATGGCAGACTGTGGCCTCCCACTTTGCCCAGCGGTGGGACTTTCCTAACTGCGGAGGGGCAATTGATGGGAAACACGTCCACATCATCCCACCACCCAATTCGGGGGTCATACTATTATAATTATAAGGGGTTCAATAATATTGTGATGTTGGCGGTGGTGTCAGCTACTTATGAATTTCTGTATGTGGACATGGGGAAGAATGGCCTGATGTCCGATGGTGGAGTCATCGCCCAGATGGAGTTCTACAGGCGTCTCCAGAATGGCAGCTTGGACTTGCCACCTCCAGAAGACAATGTGGAAGGACTCCCATTCGTCTTTGTTGCGGATGAAGCTTTTGCGCTGGGGGGACCATCTATTGCCGCCATTCCCGATGAGGACCCTCACCCCGGACCAGAGGGTTTTTAATTACCGGCTGGCCAGAGCCAGAAGAGTGGTGGAGAACACGTTTGGAATCATGGCCAGCCGGTTCCGCCTATTTCTTACACCCATACATATGGCGAAGTACAAACTGAATCACATTATCCTGGCGTGCTGTGTTCTACACAACTTTTTACGGCAACATTCTGCCAACTATGCTGGCTCAGTTGGGCCTGAGGCCAGAATTCAAAATGAACCAACCCTGACGGCGCTTGAAAGTGGCCGTCCTGGCTTGCCCCCCCTGAGTGCCCGTGATGTCTGGCTAAGATACCTTGAATTCTTTGTGGGTAGGGGGCTATCAATATGCCAGACAATGTGTAAAACCTTTTTCAAATTAAAAAAAAAAAAAAAAAAAAAGCAAATCTTTGGTGACATTTACTGCTTGTGTTTGTTTTAGCTGACCCTGAGAGAAATGTGGTGAGTTCTGAAAATGGCGTGATTGTGTAACCTTACAAAGCACTGTTGGGTGTTATTTACTAAAGGCAAAGACACTTTACACTACAAGTGCACTTGAAACTGCACTTGTAGTGCAAAGTGGATTTGCCCTTAGGAAATAACACCCATTGTCACAGAAAACAGCAATTAGAGCACCACAAAAGTGTTGTAGCGTTGAGACAATAATCCACACATTCTTGATTAACAATCTTTTTAATACCTGCACAATCACATGTGCATTTCGAAAAGGTTTTTAAAACAAACCAACATGTTTGTTGTATAACAATTTTTGGGGTCACATTAGAAAAAGTAGAAATGTCCATTTAAGATAAAACAGGCGTGTTTAAAACCAACAAGAAAGACACAAATCTTGAACTTACAAAGTTCACATTTGGTAGAATTTGAAGGCAATATCAGACATAAGTATTTACAAACTCTGTTTGATATTGCGTTCAGATGGGGTGAAGTCAAATAGCCAAATGTCAACATGTGCTACCTGCCATCATGGGGGATCAAAGGACGTGTTTTGGGGGTGCAACCCCTTTGTCTCTCAGCTACTTTATTATTGAGGAAGGGGCTGCACCCCCAAAACGCGTCCATTGATCTCCCGTGATGGCAGATAGCACATGTTGACACACTGAGTGCCTCTTCAAAATTTGGCTTTTCTACAAATTGACAAAAAATGTTAAATTGTAGCACAACAAAAAATGGATTTGGAGGGGTTTTAAACTCTCCCCAAAACATCAATGATGTTCTTATTTTTTTTTAAGAACATCATTGATGTTTTTCTTGATGTTTTCCAAGTCCCTATTACACCCATGATCTCCCCGATCAGGATCTGTGCACTTTCCGAGGTGAAAGGATCTGGATCCACAACATCACGATCACCTAAAAAGATAGAAACCAAAAAAAAACATGTATTATAAATATGCCGGCATCCATCTCTTACCTGAGCCTGTGGTCGCAGACACTCACCTGTTGTGGTGCCAATTTCCACCACGTCTTCCTCCTCCTGCTCGGTCTTGGGTGGATTTCCCCTTCTTCCAGAGGTGGGGGGGTCTCTGGTCTCCTCGGATGAGGGGTGTCCTCCAAGTCTTTTCTCCCCTATGTTGAAAAAAATTGGTATACTTAGCACACAGATATTTGATGGCAGAACTATAAATATGAAACATTGTTTGGAAATGGGGTACAATTTTTTTTTGTGGCCAGAGTTCCAAGATGTAGCATTTTTCTTGTCCTTTGTCAGGCTTGAATACTTTACCTGTCTTGTACAAGCTTCACAGATGGAGACACCCCTATAGTATACACTGGAGCACCTGTGTGGGACCCCCTAATAAAAAGGGTGTTCTTGTGTCCCAAACTAGTGCTCCAGCGTCCAACTGTGAAAACTGCTGCTGAGTGTCCTCTCCTTACACAGAATCTAGTTTGCATTTCATTCTAGTTACAAACCCATCTACCCAACCAAATTAGTTTCAGACAAGTAGGCCCTAAAAAATGTGGCCAAATGCATATGGACAAAAACATGGTGTTTTCTAGGTCGAACGAACAATGTTTAATACGAACGAATAATGTGCCCTTGAACATGAAAGTTGCCATTTTAAACTGGACAACAGTTAAGAAAAGCACATGGAGCAGCACGAACGTAATAAACATAAAAAGAATAGGAACACAGGACAACTACTTACTTTTTTGCAGCACTCTCCGGATCTTTCTGTACTGCTCATACTCTCTTAATTTTAGGTCCGACCACCGCTTCCTGAGCTGATCTTTCGATCGTCGTACCCCGAGATTCCGGTGCAGACTCTTGACCACTTTCGCCATGATCTTGGCCTTTCGGACATTGGGGTTGGGGTAAGGTCCATACTTCCCGTCATAGTCGGCCCTCTTCATTATGTCGACCATCTCCAACATCTCCCCAAAGGACATATTTGATGCCTTAAATCGTCTCCTTCTGGATCGGGATGTTTCTGCCTCCGGGCTTTCCTCCTCCTCATTGGTGTAATCAGACACCTGCTCTGACTCCGCCATGTGCTCTTCCCCACTGCAACGAATGAGAAAGGGCGGGGAATAGACTAGAAAGAACGTCAGGGGCGGGCGGAGTTTCACGCATGCGCAGTGTCTATAAAGCGTAAAACGCGTGCAAAGTACGTACGATCTGTGAGCGGAGGAAGGAGTAACGGAGGCGCCGATCGTGATAGCGAAGGTAAGATTTAACATTGGGCCTGTACTGCTTCTAGATTGAGGCCTGTATTTGCACAAGTTTAGAAGACTTTAGGCTGACATTAGGGTTTGTCTTGTGTTGTGTCTTGCAGTGAAAATGGATATCTTGAAAGATAAGGACTTTATGCCAATCTTCATTGATATGTTCAGGGAGCTGCCTTGTCTATGGCAGATAAACCACCCTGAATATAAGAACCAAACAAAGAGGAAGGCAGCGCTGGATAATTTGTTGGAATTTGTGAAGGCGGTGATCCCCACGGCAGACATGGACTATGTGAAGGTTCTAATTGATGGCCTGAGGAGCACTTATCTAAGGGAGCACAAGAAGGTCCAGGATTCCCAGAGATCAGGAGCAGCAGATGACGTTTATGTCCCCAGGCTGTGGTACTAGGACAGACTGCATTTTCTGGCAGGTCAGACTGAACCCAGGCCAGCACTCGCCAATCTTCCTTCCACGCTTCCTTCCCCCCCAGCTGAGGCTTCTGACGCCCAACCTGGGCCTTACAGGCAGCAACATGTGGAGGAGCCCAGCTTGAGCCAAGTATAGCATTCTTCTAAATATTTCTGGTTGTCCAATCAATGATGTTAACTAGACGTTAGTTTGGAGTACTACTTTATCATTGTGATTGATGAAGCAAAAACTAAAACCATGTCCCTTTTTCATACACAGGGACGTCTCAGCCAGGAGGTGGCCGGGCCAAGCCAGGTCCCTCCCCTACACCTGCAAAGACAAAGTGCCATGAAGAGGAGTAACCTGGAGGAGGCTGCCATAGGCCTCTTTTGGAAGGCTACAGAGGCCCTGAGAACCCCCCACACTGTGGAGGAGGACTTTGCTGGCATAACTGCCTGCAAAATGATGCAGATGGAGGAGGGCCAAAGACTCCTGTGTGAGTTCCTAATTTTGGAAGCTCTCAATAAGGGGTTGAGGGGCCAAATAGCATGTGCTACCCACATTTGTGACCTCACCCATGGTCCTCCTCCTCCAGGTCCTACTACTCCTCCTCCAGGTCCTACTCCTCCTCCTGCCACATCTCCAACACCAGAGCCAAAGCGTGGAAGGAAGACCAGAGAGTGATGACCCTGGGTTCAGTCTGGTCTGGCAAAATATGCAGCCTCTTGTAGTACCACAGCCTGGGAACATACATGTCATCTGCTGCTTTCCGGATCTCTGGGACTTCTGGACCAGACTGCAATCCCTTACATATGGAGTCCTCAGGCCACCAATTTTGCTGGAAAAGAATTGATGTGTGCCCTGGGGGTCAAAGGCTTCGCCAATTTATGATGTTGATCCAGCGTTGCCTCACTCTTTGGTTCTGAGCCCTTAATAAAGGAATTTTTGTTTCAATTATACTCGCCTATGTGTGTTTTCCTTCAAAAAGGACAGTTTGTTGGTGAGGAGGCAGGTACATTTCAAATATACAATGTGAAATTAAGAAGAGACACAAACACCAAACAATCTCCTTGAGATTAAATAATACAACATATCAATGGTGTTGTGGTAACTTGACACACAAAACACACACAAAAATATTATGGAGTAAAACACAAAAAAATAAAATAAAAACACAGCCTTGAAAAAAATACAAACCCCCAAAAAAAAGACAAAAACAGCCTTGAAAAAAAAAATAAATTTAAAAACAACCAAAAAGACATTTGGTCAGATGTGACAAATCAAAATATATTCAGGGAATTCCGAAAAAGAATAAAGAAAGAAGTTTGTGAGGAGTCTGTGTGAATATGAGCAGCAAAACTACTTCATTCTTCTCACATTATAAAGAAGAAGAGAGTGCGCTGTATTAAACTATTTAAAACATTGCAGCGTGACGAAAGTGCTGTATCCATTCCAAATGCTCATTTTACCAGACCGAGCTGTTCCGTCTCGGAATTTCTTCTGAGCATGCGTGGCACTTTGTGCGTCGGAACTGGCCACACACGGTCGGAATTGACGTGATCGGATTTTGTTGTCGGAAAATTTTATAGCCTGCTCTCAAACTTTGTGTGTCGGAAAATCCGATGGAAAATGTCCGATGGAGCCCACACACGGTCGGAATGTCCGACAACACGCTCCGATCGCACATTTTCCATCGGAAAATCCGACCGTGTGTACGGGGCATAAGAAGCATTGAAAGGCTAACAACAGGTACAAATAAGGCCAAGGATAAATCCAAGGGAAAAACCAAGCTTAACTTACCACCAGTCCGCAGACAAAATAACCTGTCTAACAGTATGCGTTAAAAGCAGGGGTGTAGTCTGCACACATTTGCAAATGCATGTGTAAGCCACAGAGCCTCGTCATAGCACCCTGTTAGCCTTCCAATGCTTCTTACTGCGATGGCCAGCTATAGATAGGAGCAAGTGGTGTCTTTTTTGTATCACTGTCGTGTTTTCTGGTCAGGCAACGCACTGACACCTTTGCAGCCATTGTGCTATATGCTGGGTGATCAGTGTGCCCCTGTACCTTTAAGGGGTGGCTCCCCTTCAGTCCACTTACTCTCACCTATCCATTAAAATGCATGTGCCTCCACTGTGTTAGGTACCACAGATACCAGGGTACCTTGACGAGGCTCTGTGGCTTACGCATGCATTTGCAAATGAAATGATATATTGCTCAAAACATGCCATGGGCATATGGAAAATGACACCCCAAAATACATTCTGCTGCTCCTCCCGAGTACGGGGATACCACATGTGTGGGACTTTTTGGGAGCCTAGTCACGTACAGGACCCCGAAATCCAATCACCGCCTTCAGGCTTACTAAGGGCGTAAAGTTTTGATTTCACTCTTCACTACCTTACACAGTTTTGGAGGCCATGAAATGCCCAGATAGCACAAACCCCCCCCCCCTCCCCAAAATGATCCCATTTTGGAAAGTAGACACCCCAAGGTATTTGATAAGAGGCATGGTGAGTATTTTTCAGCTCTCATTTGTTTTGAAAATGAAGAAAGAAAAGGAAAATGTAATTTTTTTTCTTTTTTTAATTTTCAAAGCTTTGTGACAAAAAGCAAGATCTGCAAAATACTCACCATGCCTCTCAGCAAATAGCTTCGGGTGTCTACTTTCCAAAATGGGGTCATTTTGGGGGGGGGGTTGTGCTGTCTGGGCAATTCATGGCCTTGGAAACTGAGGAGTGAAATCAAAAATTGACACCCTTAGAAAGCCTGAAGACGGTGCTTGGTTTTCGAGGTCTTGTACGTGGCTAGACTGCCAAAAAGTAACACACATGTGGTATCCCTGTACTCAGGAGAAGCAGAAGAATGTATTTTGGGGTGTAATTTCACATATGCCTATGGCATGTTTGAGCAATATATAACTTAGTGTCAACTTTGTGAAAAAAAAAATTGGAATTTTCCTGAAACGTGTGGCAAAACATAAAATATCCCATGGACTCAACATGCCTCTCAGCAAATAGCTTGGGGTGTCTTTCCAAAATGGGGGTAATTTAGGGGGGTTTTGTGCTATCTGGGCATTTCATGGCCTCCAAAACCGTGTAAGGTAGTGAAGAGTGAAATAAAAAATTTACGCCCTTTAGTAAGCCTGAAGGCGGTGATTGGTTTTCGGGGTCCTGTATGCGGCTAGGCTCCCAAAAAGTCCCACACGTGGTATCCTCGTACTCAGGAGCAGCAAAATGTATTTTGGGGTGTCATTTCACCTATGCCCATGGCATGTTTTGAGCAATATATCATTTCAGCGACAACTTTGTGTAAATTTAGTTTTTTGTAATTTTTCAATCACTTATGACAAAAAAATAAAATATTCAATGTGCTCAACAAGCCTCTCAGCAAATTCCTTTGGGTGCCTAATTTCCAAAATAGGGTAATTTGAGGGGGTTTTTGTACTGCCCTGCCATTTTAGCACCTCAAGACATGAGATAGGCAGTCAAACTAAAAGCTGCATAAATTCCAGAAAATGTACCCTAGTTTGTAGACGCTATAACTTTTGCGCAAACCAATAAATATACGCTTATTGAATTTTTTACCCGAGGCATGTGGCTGAATGCTTTTTGGCCTAAATGTGTGACTAAAATTGAGTTTATTGTATTTTTTTTATAACAAAAAGTAGAAAATCTTTTTTTTCACAATTTTCTGTCTTTTTTTCGTTTATAGAAATGGACGGAAAAACTCTGGCCAGCCGCACTCTGAGAAAAGTTTTTTATGCCTTTTATTGTAAACCAGGACCACAAAGTACAAACCACAGCAGAGTGATACAGGAAAAACTGACGCGTTCCACACTTATACTAAGTGCTTACTCATAGCTAACGATCATAGCAATGAGAATCAAATATATACTCTGTCTTGTAAACCATGTGACCATGTAATTATCCAAAGACTTTGAACAGCTGGGATCTAACCACATGAGATCTCCACACATGTTGCCGAGTAATAGATTCCAAAGAAAAACCAAGCCATGAAGCACAAAATGTAATAAAAATAATAAATAAATGAAATGACATGATCAAAGTTAAATTTAAATTTGAATTAAATTAAACATGAATCAAATTAATTGAATTAAATAGGTGAAATAAAGTAAAATGGAACCCCTGTGCAAAAGGGGACATCAGTATATATATATATTACTTGTGTCCAATGAGAACTAATATGAACAAACCAAAGTAGTAATGTATGAAAAAATGGTATATAAAGTTCATAATATGTCAAGCAGTTGTATATGGAAACTAAAGTAAGTGAACGATGTCCTTGTGAATAAAACCCAATATAGTGGGTTGAAGAGAAAAGTAAATAAAGAAGGGTTAGATTCTTGAACGAAACCCAAAAAAGACTGAAGGATTAGAGTGAATAAAAGTGAATTAAATGGAATTAAAGAGTGACAAAATAGGGTTATAATAAATATATGTCGTAGTGAGTGTCTGTGACATGAATCATCCTGCATGAATGCGTGCATAAATATGATCGCATTCATTGAACCAAGAACATATGAAATGTGGCAATATAGTGCCGTAAGTATGTGTGGGACAATCTAGACAGAACACAGGGGTGCAATAGTAATGTACCAACCCGGGTATCTGTCTCAGTTTAATTAATCTTGATATTGAATTTATATATTTAATTGCATTATGAAAAAAGGATGAGATAACCCAAACAACAGGTACCGAGACCTCAACTGTCACAAAATAATAAACACGTGTGCCTGCACAGAAAGAAGAAAACTAATCTCAGTATATCACCAAATCCCAGTCATTCGCAAAGAATATACAGTACATAGCCCATGATCTGAAGGAAGAAAAAATGTATCAATAATGCGTTCATTCAATGCAGGGTATTCATGACCTAACAAGTAAAAATAAATAAAATTAAGCATATCGACATATACATTTTTATTACATTTTGTGCTCATATACCATACAATCATGGCTTGGTTTTTCTTTGGAATCTATTACTCGGCAACATATGCGGAAATCTCATGTGGTTAGATCCCAGCTGTTCAAAGTCTTTGGATAATTACATGGTCACATGGTTTACAGGACAGAGAATATATTTGATTCTCATTTCTATGATCGTTAGCTATGAGTAAGCACTTAGTATAGGTGTGAAACTCGTCAGCTTCTTTCCTGTATCACTCTGCTGTGGTTTGTACTTTGTGGTCCTGGTTTACAATAAAAGGCATAAATAAACTTTTCTCGGAGTGCGGCTGTCCAGAGTTTTTCTGTCCATTTCTATCTGCATATGCATTAGCCAGCACCTGGGGCTCCATTTTCTCTGAAGGCGAAGGATTCATCTCGGTGGATCTACCTGGAGCGGTGGTGTTTTTCTTTTTTCTTGTCTCATTTGGATTTCTGGACTCATGCTCATTTTGTTCCACCAGCTCGGAGGTCCCCTCTAGTTGTTATTCCGTAACAGTACTCGAGATTGTCACCAACAAGTCAAGACTTAAGAACCTGCCTCTAAACTAACATGAATCACGCTGTTACCTCGTCACCCACAGCTGAAGCTGGATACAGCAGAACTCTCACGGCACCGTCTAACAACCCCCTGAGACAATCATCACATGTACACACACTTCAATTTTCCGATGATGATGGGGTTTTGCTTATATGTAAGTTCAGGAAATTAGAACAAATAATGGCTAAAAAAAAAAATCAGAGCATACTGGGACATTAGCTTTTTAACCGAATACATATCTTTGGCCCAAATACCACAAGGATTGAGGTTTAAGAAATTTCCCACCTCAGTTATTTGACAACCAACTTAAAAAAGAATGGACTGACACTCTTGATACATGTTCCTTCAAGCTTATAAACATCTTGATTTCTTCGAAAAAGAAAGAAGAAGAGGTATTACAATCTGATATCACCTTGATTCAAAAAGATCTTACTGCCTTACAAACCCACATGGGGTTCACGGACCTGGATGGACGTTTAAACAAGAAATTGGACAAGTTGGAAAAGTCTGTTATTGACAGTAAGAGGGGCAAGATGGCCCGGGATGAAACTGATTATGAAAGTAATAAGGTTTATGCCTGGAAAATACCACAATTTTTCCCGAGTCGGTTACGTAGAAACTGGGGCAAACAAGTCAGTTTTTCTGACCAAGAAAGTAAACTAGCGGATGACACCCTTGCCCACTCCATGTCAGATTCTTCACCTGATCAGTCTATAGGATCTATGGGCCAGCTAGACCAGGTAATGACCGTAGTCTGGGAAACCCCCCGCGGGTCCAGTCAAAGAAAAAGAAATCTTCCTTAAAAAAACAAGGAGAGGGGGCAGGAGACACAAAAACTCCCAAGAAATTCTCACTACACACTGCGGGGCAAAACAAAGAAATAACTCACAGCGTTATCAACATCTCTAAGAGGCCCTTGAAAGAAGAAGAAAGAAGTTTGTTGGCGAAAGGGTTGAATTTTTGTCCGAATAGACATTTTTACCTTTTTGGGACAATTTTAGATGTCAATAAGTTTTCTCGTACTTTAACCCTCAGAAAACACTACTTTGATCTTCCATCTGAGGGAGAGGAGGTCCCTTTGGGTGCCTGCTAGACAGGGGAGTCCCCCCCCCTTCACCTACAATGTTCACTGAGGTCTGTGCATTACATGACTTGATTGACTTAGTTGAGAATCAGATCCATCCCCCATTGATCCCGCTGATGTTTATATCAAAATATCATTTAAACTCAGGTCAGATTTTTATCCAGTGGCATCTAGGGGAAGGGATTTGGATCTTTTTCAGAAAATGGTGGAGGGTGACTTGACTCGTCTGGCTGCCATAAGAGACCTGTCACCGATAATTTATTCCCTGCTGAGAGATCAGCTCTCAAAGTGTTAACAGCAGATAACAGTATTGTTATTAGGAACACGGATAAGGGGGGCACTGTAGTGGTATTGGATTCAGAGGTATACAAACAGGAGGCTTTACGTCAGTTATCTGACACACAAACATACCAACCACTTACATCCAACCCCACATCTCCCTTCAAGAAAGAACTATCTGCCCTTCTTGAAAGGGCAGTGCAGGCTGGCCATTTCTCCCAGAAGGAAAAAGAGCTGTTCATTCCAGAATGCCCTATCATGTCGGTATTCCACCACTTACCCAAGGCTCATAAGGGGTTTAACCCCCTTACAAGGAGGCCCATTGTCGCCGGTATAGGCTCACTTAATGAGCGCTTGGGTGAATGGGTGGATAGTCACTTGCAGCCCTTAACTATAAACTTACCGGGATATCTTAGAGATACCAAGCAATTGCTGGATAAACTTTAAGATTTCCAAGGAAAGATAACTATAGATGGATGAGTTGTGATGTGGTTAGCTTATATTCTAGCATTTCACACCACCTGGGCTTACAGGCAGTTGCATAGTTCCTGAAAAGGTCCGGCAAATTCACTTTGTTACTCCAGGATTTTATTTTACAAGCTTTAGAATATCTGCTAACACACAATTTTTTCATGTTTGACAGGGGCTGTTATCTCCAGAGATGCGGGGCCTCTATGGAGGCAAAATTTTCACCCTCACTAGCCAACCTTTTTATGGGTTGGTGGGAGAGGTCCCGCATCTTTGGACACGGTGTTTTTCTGTTGCTACATTGACGACCTCCTGTTCGTCACATCTGATGAGAATGCCGACCTTAACACTTGGCTCTCATACTTTAATGACAACACTCTAAATTTGAGATTCACGGGAGACCTACGATTAAACACAATAGAATTCTTGGATGTAAGACTAACAGGAAGGGGGGGGGGGTCAGTTAACACGAGCCTGTACAGAAAACCCACTATGGGCAACGCTCTATTGAGAGCGGACTCTGCACATCCCGGCCACACTATCAGGGGTGTTCCGTACGGACAATTTCTCAGATTGAGGCGCTTATATGCAGGACACTGGATAATTTTCAAATGGAAGCTAATGACAAATGTTCAAAGACAGAGGGTATTCGGACACAGTTGTGAATAGAGGACTGCTAACTGCCAGTGCTATCCCCAGACACTCACTATTAAAAGATAAGTATGGCAAAAAGAATAAACACAAATCTACCATATACTCGAGTAATAGCCTGGTCTTTTCCACACCATACAGTTCAGAATTTACCAAAATAAAAAGGTATAGTTACTAAATATCTCCCGATCCTGTTTAACGACCCCACTTACAGCAAAATCCTTTATGGAGGGATCAGAACGGTTTCACCCACATTGGGCAGCTCTCTTTCACCCAGTTTATTCTCGAATGGACAGTTGGGATCAGATTGGTTACGTTTTAAGGGGAACTTTAAATGTGGTAAAAGAGGGTGTAACTATTGTAATCCTATTAAAAAGGGTAAATGTTTTCAATCTTGTGTCAATGGTAGAACCTTCGATATTTCCTCTTTTATTAATTGTAATACCCAATTCTTGGTATATGTGATCACCTGTGAAATCTGTCAGATCCAATATGTAGGTCGCACCACACGCCGTCTTAGGGACCGGCTGTATGACCACTTATACGACATTGAGAAAAACAGATCGACCAACGTAGCCAAGAATTGGAACTCCATACACCATAAAGATATTTCAAGCCTCTTCATCCAGGGTATTGAAAGGATTGTCACTCCCATCAGGGGATGTGAGGTATATTGGATATTTTCTTTGAACACAAGAGTTCGGTCAGGCTTAAATTTTGAATGGGATGTATCCCACTATTATGATTAACCTATGCCCCATGAATTCTTCTGTTCTTTTGGTTCTTTGTTCTTCCCCACTTACATCTTGCCCATCTCCCCATTCAGTTCGGTATTTTATACCTGTCTGATTTGGTGGGCTAACTTTTTACATCCCACCTTGGTGTCTTGGATGGGAGATTTTTGTACATGTTCACACATGTCCATCTCCCATCCAGATACATCAAGTGAAATTGTTACTTTCTTGTTTAAACAGGCACAATGCTTATTGCTTCCTACGGGGGAGTTAGCTATCATTAATACCAAAACTATCTTGCGGTTTATGCCTCAACTCTATACCATTATTTGTTTCACTGGACGATATGTTGAGGTTGGTATGGAATCTTTTGACTCAACATCGCTAGGTCTATGGACATGGCCGTGTTCTTCTCCTGCTTTGTTCCCCTCCTTTTTCTTCCTTTTTCCTTTGATTGGCTTCATTCTAGACACTGCCAATTGGTTGCTTGATAATTGTTACCGTCCATTTTTTCTATACATTTACATACAGGTTAGACACATATTTTAGAATAAAAATATAGATTTTTGGATGGTCTTTAGTTCTTAGCATATAGCAGTCTATGAGAGTTCTATTTCTATCGGGTCCATTTGAGCTTGATCATTCACTTTGCCATCTGGATACCCGCTTTCCCTTCATTTTGGTTATGGACAGTTGTTTCCCACATACTTGAATCTACTGATCCTCATACGATATATGTGTATGAGCATTTTGGGATTTATAGTATACAATTGTCCAATAAGCACGGTTCTGACCTTTGTGCAGAATGTTTTTTTCCTGGTGCCTCCATGGCAGCATACCAATGGTTGGTGGCTCTGCCCTCGACCAACCCACAGGACCACGCAACTCTATAAAAAAAAAAAAGTGTTACTCCCCCCCTCAGGTATTCTTTTTCCTGTCCTCATCCCTGCAGGATCACAGTCCAGCCCTGCCTCACCAACATATGGTGTGACCATTGCAGGTTCATGCTCTCCTGCAGTATGGAGTCCCATTACTTGGGTTGCTAAATGCACCATATAAGTATGGGAGACAGTTTTTTCTGTGGATCTTATGTGGGGCATATAAGAGATCCAGGAGCATTTCCTTCTCCTCTGTCTCTAGCGTTGGCTATTACAGAGGTACCTGTCTGGGGTCTCCAAAGTACCTATTTCTGCAGACAGGCTGGCATACCGCTCCCCTCTTCCACAGCTTGCTTCCTGGAATCACCGGCAGCTTAGCGCAGCCTCCTCCTGCTCCGACTGCCGCCCCCCTCCCCTCCTGTGTGTGTGTATGGATGCTTCGTGAGTGTCTCTCAGCACATTTTCGTCAACTTGGGGGGCAGAGTCTTGGCGGAACGCACGGAGCATGCGCAGTAGCCTTCTGAGGCTAAGCGGTGGCCATTTTGGTACACCCTAAATGAAATTACTATTTAAACAATTCAAAGTGGAAGCAATCAGCGCAAAAAATTGACAAATGAATAGACTATGCAAGCTGAACACTACAGGATTCACCAAACCCAAGGTATATAACAATATTGAAATAAAGTGCAGCGCAATGAAAATGAACACATAAGAAAATATTGACAGGATATATGTAAATGGTTGTGTAAATAAGAGTCCTTATTAACTCATAAATGAAACACAATCCCACTCTTGATCGAAAAAGCACAGATGATTTCTTCACAAGCACCCTTGCAAATTAAATCTGTAGGAAATTGCGCTTACCAGACGTGATGGACCTCTAGATTATAGGAGGTCATACGGGCCTGATTAACAGAAGCTTAAATACGGCCTGGATCTCTTAAATATTATCCTCATCTGCCAGTACACTCATGCAAGCTGGAGACCGTACACTTCATGGATCACAGCACTCCATATTTCCTTTGAAAAGATCCTTTAGTGGGGTGTATAAGAGAAATCACCGGTGGGGTGCCCAGAACATAAAAAGAAAAGAGTCCTCTAAGTGCAGACTGTATGCTGGTTTAATTAAAGACCTCCAGGGCACGATAACAGTAAAAGCGCTAAAGACGCAGTATAAAAACAAGGCAGTAATGTCTTCAAAAAGCCGTCCAGTGAAAACTCAGCTGTTCGCGTCCGAACAGCTAAGAAGGTTGCGGGTGACGTCACAGGTAGACTCCGCCTCCGTACGCGGCGTTACGTCCATACGGACTTCGTCAGCGAGGGTGGAGTCTGTGAGTCACCCTCGCTCCTCAAATAGCCGCCGCCTGTCAGCAAGAGGTGACTCGTTGCCGGAAACGGAACCCACCTCACAAGCAGAGGGGCCGCTACATTGGGACACTTCTACCAAATCTGACAGGAGCAAATTTTAAAAACTAAATAGAGGAAAAACAACTTGTGGGCTTAATTAGCCTCATAAAAAAACAATGAATTATCACTTAATAAGAAACATCAGAATGTTCTGATATGATATACTAGAGAATAGTTAAAAATAACTTCAAGATCCTCAAGTTTTTAAAATGTGCTCCTGTCAGATTTGGTATGGACGTAACGCCACGTACGGGGGCGAAGTCTACCTGTGACGTCACCCGCAACCTTCTCAGCCGTTCGGACGCAAACAGCTGAGTTTTCACTGGACGGCTTTTTGAAAACATTACTGCCTTGTTTTTATACTGCGTCTTTAGCGCTTTTACTGTTATCGTGCCCTGGAGGTCTTTAATTAAACCAGCATACAGTCTGCACTTAGAGGACTCTTTTCTTTTTATGTTCTGGGCACCCCACCGGTGATTTCTCTTATACACCCCACTGAGGATCTTTTCAAAGGAAATATGGAGTGCTGTGATCCATGAAGTGTACGGTCTCCAGCTCGCAAGAGTGTACTGGCGGATGAGGATAATATTTAACAGATCCGGGCCGTATTAAAGCTTCCGTTAATCAGGCCCGTATGACCTCCTATAATCTAGAGGTCCATCATGTCTGGTAAGCGCAATTTCCTACAGATTTAATTTGCAAGGGTGCTTGTGAAGAAATCATCTGTGCTTTTTCGATCAAGAGTGGGATTGTGTTTCATTTATGAGTTAATAAGGACTCTTATTTACACAACCATTTACATATATCCTGTCAATATTTTCTTATGTGTTCATTTTCATTGCGCTGCACTTTATTTCAATATTGTTACATACCTTGGGTTTGGTGAATCCTGTAGTGTTCAGCTTGCATAGTCTATTCATTTGTCTTTTTTGCGCTGATTGCTTTCCACTTTGAATTGTCTCCATACTCACCTATCTATCAGCAGCAATTATGGAAGTATTTTCCTTTCTGGAGCAGAGAGAGGTTAGATTGAATGAAGTTTTTTCTAACACTCCCTCGGTTAACCCCTCGGATGACCTTACCACCAGCTTTAGAAAGCTTGGACATCTTTTTGATAAAAAGATAAAAGCATGGTGGGATATTGTGTCGTTTGAGCATTAAATCAAAAATAAATTGGTACCTAGAAGATTGAGGTGGGATCTCCCCCCTAATGATGGTCTCGTCGATGAGGAGTCCATATTAGAATGGCACCAGTTTTTTAACAGCAAAGGTCAGGAACTCATTGAATTTCTCCTGACTAGAAAGAAGAAAAAAATGGCACTTTTAGATCAACAAATCACTGAGCTTAAAAGTACATTGGAAGGAAAGCATAATTCCTCAGAGTTCTCCCGATTGTCGGGAGAACTAAAAAATAAAATGATTAAATGGGATAGGGATGCACAAGAGAAAAAAAGAAGCAAGTTTATCAGGGATTCCAATGATTTCCTCAGTGGAGAGGTCTTCAAATGGCAATCTAAATTACCAGCACCAGAATCAGTCTCCATTATTCCTACCCAGTCCACTTCTAATACATTACCATCAGGTACTCCTAGATTATTATCTCAACCTCCCCAGCCCTATGGATATGCATCTCAAGGAGCTTTTCCCAAGAGGAAAACCAATGGGAACAGGGGGAGAGGCAATTCCTCCAGAGGGAGAGGTAATCCCCCCAAGAGAGGTAATAATAGGACTCCTTACCAGCAGCAATCATCCCATAACATCTTAGGATATAGAGGGGATGAATGGAGACCTACTCGTCCCCCGAAGGGACGGGGTTCCAACAACGGAGGGAACAGAGGTTATCACTCTAATTCTGACTATTATTCCCAGAGTGATCATTATGATCATGTCAGGACCCCTATTGCTTTGAATAATAGATATTCTCCTCTTTCTCAGGAGGATAGCTATTATCAGAACTCTTTTTTAGGGAATCCCCAACCCCAGTGGCCGGATCCGGGGGAGTATACCCCGACAGGAGACAGACAAAGGGGAAAACGAAGACAAAGAGAGGGAAAAGAGCCGGACGAAAAACAAAAAAGACAAAAGTCCCATTAGGTATGGGCATTTTTAATATCAGTGGTATCGACTTATCGGAGGACGAAATGAGGGTCCTAGACAAGGGCCTTAAATTTGCCCCGGTTCGGAATCTTAGTAAATTTCAAACGTATATAAGTTTACAAACGTTTGTAAGGACTTTAAATATCAAAAGATATTTTTTATCTAGACCTGGAGAGAGATCTGCTTCCGCAGTTAGTTTGGGTACACATTCCAACTTAGCTAATAAGTCTGTGTTTAATCCCCTTAAAAATTACCATAGACACGTTGAAGTCTTTAAGAATATGGTAGCTGGTGATCTGGAGGATATGAAAGTGAGAAAAATAGGGGACCCCGCCTTCCTGAAAAAAGGTATCAGCACATTAGAAAAGAACAAGGACGTGGTCATTCGACCCGCTGATAAGGGGGGGGACTAGTTATTATGAGTAAGTCATATTACTCAGGAGAGATGGACAGATTACTGGCAGATAAGAAAACTTACCAGGTGCTAAGTAGAGACCCTGTTAACCAATTTAGGGATGAATTGGAAGTTTTAGTCACCTCAGGTAAAATGAGTGGTGTATTGAATAAAAAGGAAGCCTCTTATCTGGTTCCGAGTGCCTGTAGAAGACCGATTATTTATTTTCTACCTAAGATTCATAAAGATCCTCAGGCACCCCCAGGAAGACAGATCGTTAATGGCATCGACTCGGTCTCTGCACGTTTGGGGCAATATATTGATTTCTTTTTGAAACCCTTAGTAACCACCACTACAGGTTTCTTGAAGGATACTAAGCATATTATCCAAATAGTTGAAAATTTACCGCTTAAGAACAACAGTTTGTTGGTGACAGCCGATGTCGGCTCATTGTATACGATCATCGGACATCATGATGCGATTCAATCTGTACAATGGGCCTTAAACAAGTCCGATCTCCCTTCCCAACTACAATCCTTCCTTTTGAAATCACTTGAGTTTTGCCTCGCCAGAAATTATTTTTGGTATGGGGGAAAATTTTTTCTCCAAACTCTCGGTGTTGCCATGGGCGCACGATTTGCACCTAGTGTCGCAAATATTTTCATGGCACACTGGGAGGAGGAATTTGTCTTTGGTAGTAGACCAACACAATTGGTCTGCTACCAAAGATATATAGATGACCTATTCATGGTATGGGAGGGTGATCTTATTAGCCTCCAACTATTCATGTCTAGGCTCAATGGTAACACCAAAAATATCCGTCTTTCTTGGAATGCTGATGCTTCCTGCATAGCCTTCCTCGATTTAGAAATTTTTAAGCATGATGGGACTTTCAAAACTAGGAATTATTGCAAGCCAACAGATCGGAATGGGTACATTCCCTTAGACAGTTGTCATCATAACTCATGGTTGCTCAATATACCTAGAGGACAATTCATTCGCCTACGACATAATTGTTTTCTCGATAGTGATTATTACTCTCAGGCCAATGTTATGGCAGAGAAGTTCATATAGAAAGGTTACACTCAAGCGCATATATTAGAAGAATTGACCAAAGTGGGCACCATTGACAGATCTAAGTTGGTAGCAGATTCAACCAATAAAAGCATAGACCAGAATCCTCCTCAATATAGGATCATTTTGGATTACAATATACAATACAAAAAAGTAGAAAAAATCATTCTTAAACACTGGGATATTTTAAAAAGGGATAATGTATTAGGTCCAACTCTCCCAGCCCGCCCTAGATTTGTATACAGGAGACCACCTACCTTAAGGGACATTATTGCTCCCGGGGTGGTGGATCCTCCTGTGTTTAGGGAAAATAGAATTTTTAATTTTATGTCTGGCTTTTACTCCTGTGGAAAATGTCCAGCTTGCAAGCAATGTAAGTTTAACCTCAAAAGGAGAAAAGAATTTACAGCTACTGCTAATAGAACGCACCAAATTAGGAATTTAATCACTTGCGACACTGTCAGAGTAGTTTACATGCTCCAATGCGAATGCGGTCTCCAGGATGTTGGAAGAACCTCAAGGCCTATGGGAGTCCGCATTAGCGACCATGTAAATAACATCAAAAAAGGTCTCAAAACACATTTTGTGTCCAAATATTTCAGGTTATGTCATAATAGAGATCCGAAAAAACTCCAATTCTGGGGGATAGAGAAAGTAACAACACATTGGAGAGGCGGCAATTTTATCAGGCAGTTAAGCCAAAGAGAATCTCTATGGATACATGAGACAGGGTAGGTGTCCCAAGAGGTCTGAATGTTGAGTTCGACCTCAACTGTTTTATTTTGGATAAATAAAAATTAGTTATGAGTTCTCAGTCATTTTTATTTATAATGTACTTATTCTGGTGTTAAAAATTATTGTTTTATTATATTGCATTATTTTTAATAAATTTTTATTGTAAGAGAAGGTTGCGGGTACACACAGGTTATCATTTTTTAGGCAATATATGTAAATCACATATGTAATAAAGTTTTGGTATTTTATTTAACTTCCCAATTGAAGCATCTTGAGGTTATTTTTAACTATTCTCTAGTATATCATATCAGAACATTCTGATGTTTCTTATTAAGTGATAGTTCATTGTTTTTTATGAGGCTAATTAAGCCCACAAGTTGTTTTTCCTCTATTTAGTTTTTAAAATTTGCTCCTGTCAGATTTGGTAGAAGTGTCCCCATGTAGCGGCCCCTCTACTTGTGAGGTGGGTTCCGTTTCCGGGAACGAGTCACCTCTTGCTGACAGGCGGCGGCTATTTGAGGAGCGAGGGTGACTCACAGACTCCACCCTCGCTGACGAAGTCCGTATGGATGGAACGCCGCGTACGGAGGCGGAGTCTGTGACGTCACCCGCAAACTTTTCAGCTGTTTGGACGCGAACAGCTGAGTTTTCACTGGACGATTTTTTGAAAACATTACTGCCTTGTTTTTATACTGCGTCTTTAGCGCTTTTACTGTTCTCGTGCCCTGGAGGTCTTTAAACCAGCATACAGTCTGCACTTAGAGGACTCTTTTCTTTTTATGTTCTGGGCACCCCACCGGTGATTTCTCTTATACACTCCACTGAGGAACTTTTCAAAGGAAATATGGAGTGCTGTGATCCATGAAGTGTACGGTGTCCAGCTCGCATGAGTGTACTGGTGGATGAGGATAATATTTAAGAGATCCAGGCCGTATTAAAGCTTCTGTTAATCAGGCCCGTATGACCTCCTATAATCTAGAGGTCCATCACGTCTGGTAAGCGCAATTTCCTACAGATTTAATTTGCAAGGGTGCTTGTGAAGAAATCATTTGTGCTTTATCGATCAAGAGTGGGATTGTGTTTCATATATGAGTTAATAAGGACTCTTATTTACACAACCATTTACATATATCCTGTCAATATTTTCTTATGTGTTCATTTTCATTGTGCTGCACTTTATTTCAATATTACTATTTAAACAAGCCTGGATTGTCATTTTACCAGGCTATCAGAGTTACGACAGCTACTCTACCTTGGTGTCTTCTCTTCTCCACCTTTCTACCTTTCCTCCCTATTTTGGAGCCTGGCCAAGGTAGAAAATATACATACATATATATATATATATAGTGGGTGGATATGCATATATGGGTGCATGTATATTTATATATACATGTATATGCGGGTATGTTTATTAACATTATCCCTTTTTGCACCTAGTTGTCTCTAATGTCACAATGCCGCATCAAAATAAAGATCCTCAACATACCACTAGGTAAGGGCTGCATCAAACAGGTAAGTTTCTTCATTTAAAAGAGCTTTCTTGGGGCATAAGGAAATAGCCCTGTCACAGACCTAGCCAGAACAGAGGCTGTTGGAGAGGACTGTATGCAAGCCTGTTGCCATTTGATTATGGGCCCTGGATTTTCAATGGATTCATTCTGTTGGGACACATCCTGTGAGGAGATGCTGGTGTCATCAACCTGTGTTTATGTTAATTGAATGAGCTAATGACATTGTCCTCTATACAATGTAGGAGACGGGACGACTGATATTGTGTTGATATAACTGTGTGAAGCTCGGTGACCACAAGTCTGGGCGAAAGGTCATGTCTCAGTCACCTAGGCTGTATAAAGGATTAGATAATTAGCTCATGTTAATTAGGTTACGTTTGTATTGTTAGAGTAATCTTCTCCTGTGTATATAAGACTGTATTCTGGTTCTGAATAAAGTCAGTTCTTAGTAGCAACAAGCAAGTGTCGCCTTGTTTGTGCTCTGAGAGGTTGGGATATCTGTATACAGACTGGGAGGAAGTAGTATATGACGGAAGCACTCAAGCGGAGTGTGGGACGTTCCGTGACATTGGTGGCAAGCAGCAGGAAAGCTTCCTGCAGTCTGGGACATCCAAACTTCCATCTGGATCCAAGGTCCAGATAGCAGGAGAGGAGAGGTACAGATACCAGACGCCATGGATGAGGAATTCAGAAGGAGGTTTGCGAGAGATGCAGATACAGCACAGAGGACCAGTATCGGAGCAGGTCCTGCTGGGATGGTGTGATTCTATTCGCTGCAAACTCTGGAAGGAAGCGCTAGCCCGTGAGCAGCGACACCAGGGAAAAGTTCTCCCCTCCATCGAGGAAAGGTACTGGTCGCAGTACGGACTGCGGGTGCGGTTTTTGGGAGAAAAACCACACAAGAAGCAGACAGCTGAATTAAGCAGGCTGGTCTGGGCAGAGATAAAGCTGGATGAGAGCTACAGAGCCCTCCGGTGGCATGTATCCCAAGCATGTCCCTGGATAGCGGATGACAGCCCAACGGAAGGCTTAAGCTACGGCGACTTGGGACTGTTGTTTTTGAAGCTGACAGGGGACCCTAACTTTGGGAGTGATTTGGAGCGGCGGGTGGACGAAATCATGGATTTCAGAGAAGGGCTACTGAACATTTCGGAAGTGCACTGGGCACAGGAAGATTTGGAGTTTCTGGCCGTTCAGGAATGGGAGCTAGAGATCGCCTACAGACGGCTGCTAGACATTGCTCAGTGCCAGGGCTGGGCTCCCTTTGCCTGGGACTATCAGGAAATACCAGCTGACAACCCTGAAATCCTGGCTGAAGAGTCGGCAATGTGGCAGAGCAATAGTGTGCTTTGCCAACCTGCCCCCACAGCTATGGAGGCGGAGGTCTTATGGCGGATGCAGCAAGTGCTGACTGACCTTGATGATCCTGTTTCTGCATGGGATGATCTTGGATGGAGGAATGTGCCTGTCCAGCAGCATGCCAGAGAATCTGCAGTGGAAAATCTGGAGATTGCCATCTCCAAAGCTGAAGTGCTGACAACAGGGCAGAGCTCTGCTAATCTCTGCCCAGCACTGATAACATCTTCTGGGTTCCATGGACAGGAGATGGTGAACCTCCATCCCCAGACACCAGTTGCAGAGACAGGGGATTTGATAGACTTTTCTGCTGAGGAAGAACCATCGGGTGAGCCCCCAGCAGAAGAGTTGGGATTAGGGCCAAACTTCATTGCGCTCTGCTCAGCACTGATGGCATCTTCTGAGTTCCACGGACAGGAGATGGTGAACCTCTATCCACAGACACCAGTTATAGAGGTAGGGGATTTAATAGACTTTTCTGCTGAGGAAGAACAACCTGATGAGCCTCCAGCAGAAGAGCTGCTATTGGGGCCAAACTTCACTGTGCTCTGCCCCGCACCAACAGCAGTATCTGTGGAGTTACAGGGAACTTCCCCAGTTGAAGCACCGGCAACCGGGCAGAGTGCTACCAACCTCTGGCCATCACCTGCAACAACTACAGAGTTCCAGGGAGGTGGGGCAGTCGGCCTCCCTCCCCAACAGGTAGCCAGAGCAGATGGTGTGGGGTTTCCAGCAGAAGGGCTGGCAACAGGGCCGAGGACTGCTGGACTCTGCCCTCAACTAACAGAGGATGGATTTCCTGTGAAGGTGGATGGGACTTCAGTCTCCACCTGTATACCCCAGGGATGGTGGGCAGTGGGCCCCAACAGCATGACAGAGTGAGCCCAGACACCCTGTCTTCTCTCCAGCGGCAGAAAGGATTCCAAGGAGAAGAGCCAGTCTAGGCCTCTCCCCAGCGGCAGATATGTTCTCTGAGAGAGGCAGAGGTTGGCTGGGTGAGTAATACTCTGGAACAATTTGTTTGGGGTACTGTGTGGGTACAGGCAGTAGAGGACTGGAACTATGGACTAACTTCGGAGTCAACCCGTCTGGGGTCTCCTCCTGTGTTAGTCTCCTGCTGAAAGGGGAGAAATGTCACAGACCTAGCCAGAACAGAGGCTGTTGGAGAGGACTGTATGCAAGCCTGTTGCCATTTGATTATGGGCCCTGGATTTTCAATTGATTCATTCTGTTGGGACACATCCTGTGAGGAGATGCTGGTGTCATCAACCTGTGTTTATGTTAATTGAATGAGCTAATGACATTGTCCTCTATACAATGTAGGAGACAGGATGACTGATATTGTGTTGATATAACTGTGTGAAGCTCGGTGACCACAAGTCTGGGCGAAAGGTCATGTCTCAGTCACCTAGGCTGTATAAAGGATTAGATAATTAGCTCATGTTAATTAGGTTACGTTTGTATTGTTAGAGTAATCTTCTCCTGTGTATATAAGACTGTATTCTGGTTCTGAATAAAGTCAGTTCTTAGTAGCAACAAGCAAGTGTCGCCTTGTTTGTGCTCAGAGAGGTTGGGATATCTGTATACAGACTGGGAGGAAGTGGTATATGACGGAAGCACTCAAGCGGAGTGTGGGACGTTCCGTGACAAGCCCTTTGTTCTTTTATTTCCACAGCCCGCACCGAGATTCATCTCGCGGATCTTCCCGCAGAGATTCTGACGATAGGTCAAAAGGTCACAGAAGCTCTGGTCATTCGCACTCATCCTCTGCTCATGCTTCCCGAAGCAGTCGGAGGCCACCTCAACATACCTCAAGCAGACATGACTCCCAGAGCAGGTCGACACATCCAGAGAAGGCCTGCTGGGTCTGTGGGAAGCAAGTCCTCCTGGGAAAATTGGCATGTAGTCAGTGCCTCCTGGAAGCCACGGCGGACAAGCAGGGGTCCATAGACTCAATTAAAAATTTGATCAAAGATTCCATGCTGGAATTAGCCCTATCTCAGGATCAGTCATTTCCGCCTGTGGAGGAAAGAGCAGTGGAGATGCCTATTCTCCGACCCAATTCGGAGGCTAATTCAGAAGACGAATTGGTTACAGACGAAAATAATTCATTATGCTTTGATTTCGCCTTAGTGGATCCATTCGTTATTGTAGTTAAAGATGCGATTCAATGGGAGGAAGATCCAGAACCTCTGTCCAAAACCAAAAAATATTTTCCTCACCTGACAAAGAAGGTTTCAAACTTCCCTTTGATGAATGAAATTATGGAAGTGGTTACGGAAGAGTGGCGGAAAGTGGACAAGAGACCTGTCGCCTACAATCGGTTCCTCAAACTTTACCCACTGGCAGAGGTAGAATCTCAACTCTTAAATTCTGTTCCGACTGTGGACGCATCAGTCATGAGATTAGCCAGCATTGCACAACATTGCCTTTAGAAGATGCAGTCTCCTTCAGGGATCCCCTGGATCGTAGGATCGATTTAGATCTTAAAGTTTATCAGGCAACGGGGGAGCCTGAAAACCAGCAGTGGCGCTGTCTTCAATCTCCAGAGCCACCAGAGTATGGTCAGATAATTTTGAGGCAGCCCTCAGAAGAGGCTTAGGGGCAGACAAAATCATCAAAGCACTAGATGAGTTGAAGCTGGCCTCGGATTTTATGGCAGAAGCAGCCATCGATATCCTGAGGTGTCCCTCGAGGGCCATGCTGTACTCCATTACAGCCAGAAGGGCATTATGGCTAAAGCCATGGTCAGCGGACCCATCCATCGTCAAAACAATCCTGGTGTCGCATTCCATACAATGGAAAGGCCCTATTCGGCGAGAAAATGGATACAGCCATCACCAGAGTCACAGGTGGCAAGAGTGGCCTAATTCCCCAGGATAGGAATATGAGAAAAATTTCCTTAAGGACCAGTCACCCAACAAAGATCTAGGGATGCCAGAACATACCAGCCCGGTAAGGAGTACAGAAGATGCTGGAAGGGCTCACAAGCCACTTTTCTTAAGTTGGAAAAACCGAAGGCCTCAACATCAGCAGTTGAGAGCCAGAAGTCTGACGCCTTACCCCCCAAACCAGTCCAGTAGGAGCAAGACTCGGGTCTTTTGCCAAGGTTTGGGTGGAAAATTGTGCGGATCCATGGGCAGTCTCGAGGTTCCTCAAGGACATTTTTGGAAATTCAAAAGCCGTCCTCCACCCTTTTCTTTCCAACCACCCTTTTCTTTCCAAGATTCCGACCTCTGAGGAAAAGAAGCAGGTTCTCTTTCAGTATGTCCAAATACTTCTTCACCAACGGGCAGTTCTACCAGTACCCGACTCGGAGAGACACTCAGGGTTCTATTCCCCAATCTTTTTAGTCCCCAAAAAATCCAGCCTCTGGTGGTGGACAAGACCACCCAACCTTCTAGTTCATCGTTCCCTGGGACCCATCTCATGGACCGTCCTTACATCGGATGCAAGTCAACTAGGATGGGGGGCACACTACCTGAACCAGCTAGTGGAAGGGAGATGGCGATTCAAGGCAGAAGGGATGATTTCCAACATCCTAGAGCTAAGGGCAGCATGGATGGCAATAATACATCTGGCTCCTCTTCTCAAGGGCAAGTCCATACTGCTCCAGATGGACAACCGAGCAGCAGTGGCCTATGTTCAAAACCAAGGGGGGACGCGCAGCAGGTCCCTAACCAGCGAAGTAGCCCCAATTATATCTAGGGCAGAGAACAATTTGGTCGATCT
The DNA here is from genome assembly GCF_042186555.1 of Aquarana catesbeiana. Classification (NCBI taxonomy): domain Eukaryota; kingdom Metazoa; phylum Chordata; class Amphibia; order Anura; family Ranidae; genus Aquarana; species Aquarana catesbeiana. The sequence goes on along the minus strand of NC_133328.1, from coordinate 248,320,528 downwards.
TCGGGCCGCTTACATCCCTGCCCCTGAGAATGAACTAGCAGATCACCTTTCAAGGTCTTTCAGCAGCAATGTCGAATGATCACTAGACCCTCAAGTTTTCCGTTGGATATGCCAACAGTGAGGTACTCCCCAGATAGATCTTTTCGCTTCCCTGTTCATTGTGAAAACTCAGCTGTTTTTCTCGAGATTCCCATCCCTATGGTCAGCAGGGGTGGATGCCCTAATCCAGCCCTGGAACTTCCAGAAGGGGTATGCATTCCCTCCGGTTCCTCTGATACTGAGGTTCCTCCAGCGCCTGACATTGGAAAAAGTCACTATACTGGCCGAGGAGACCGTGGTTTCCGCTCTTAGTCAAAATGACTCTGTGTGACCCACTTCCGCTTCCCCACATGGACAACCTCCTATCTCAAGGCAACTTCTTTCACCTGCATCCGGAGATCCTGGACTTGAAGGCCTGGAAATTGAGTGGAAGAGACTGGGCGACTTAGGATGCTCACATGAGGTCATCCAAACATTACTACAAGCCAGGAAGTCATCTACCAATGCCACCTACTACAGGGTATGGAAAAAATTCATCCGGCTGGCAGAATCCAGCCATTTCGATCCACTGGGTCCATAATATTCTACTATTTCTACAGTCGGGCCTGGACTTAGGCTTAGGGCTTAACACACTGAAGGTTCAGGTTTCGGCCTTATCAGCTTTAACGGACACACGCTGGGCATTAAATCCCCTCGTAGACCGTTTCCTGAAAGCAGTCCTTAGGTTACGTCCTCCCAGGAAGACTCTTTACCCCAAATGGGATTTTACAGTTGTCCTCAACACCTTAGCCAGTCCACCCTTTGCACCCACTGAAGAATGTGCATTGGAGGACATTAATCTGGAAAACGACCTGATAGCCATCACATCAGGGCGCAGAGTGTCTGAAATTCAAGCTCTAGGAGCAAAAGAACCCTATGTCACGTTCTTCCCAGACAGGGTAGTTCTGCAGCCTATTCATCAGTTTGTTCCGAAAGTACCCTCAGTCTACCATCTCAATCAGGAATGGGTTCTCCCGGCCTTCGGAGAGGATCCAACCTCCTCAAAACTAGGTCTCTGAGGCGTTACTTGGAGTTGACACAACAATTCCGCAAGGATCAACGACTATTTGTTATTCCCAAGGGCGCAAGGAAAGGAATGGCGGCCTCCAAAAACGACCTTGGCCAGCTGGATCATGAAACTAATCCAGAAGGCATATCGGGCTAGTGGTCTCCCAGTCCCAAATGCGGTGAATGCTCACTCAACGCGGGGAATGGCTTCTTCTTGGGCAGCTTTGGCTCGGGTCTCCCCTGAGACAAATTGCAGAGCGGCTAGTTGGTCATCCTTCAACACCTTCATGTCACACTATAGCCTAGATCCGGCGGTCCTCACCTCCCGAGACTTTGGGAAAAGGGCCTTAGAACTCAGTTCTGTAAACTCATTAAAAAATTATTATTGCAGTACCCACCCTGTAAGCGAGTTATTTACCATTGGTATGCTGCCATGGAGGCACCAGGAAAATGGAAAACTCACCTTTCCGTAATTTTCCTTTCCTGGTGCCTACCCATGGCAGCATACACCCTCCCTTCAATAATCCTTAAGGTTCTGAAGACTAGTTACAAGAATACCTGAGGGGGGAGTAACTCTTTTTAATAGAGTTACGTGGTCCTGTGGGTTGGTTGAGGGTGGAGACACCAACCATTGGTAGTATGCTGCCTTGGGTAGGCAACAGGAAAGGAAATAAAAGAGACAAAGTAGGTAATGGCGCTGTTCTATGTGAAAAAACTGTGTGTGTCTACCATGAGATATGAAAAAAGTTATTGTGAAAATACTATGTGTGTCCAGCAAGGATAAATCCTTCCTGTAATAAATAAATATTCATATAAAGTGACGTGTGCTGAAAAATGATTTTTGCTGAAAAATATTAAATAAAAAGTATTTTTAAATAAAAAGTATAACGTGTATCAGCATAAAAATCAACTAGTGCTAATAACAACCATCAATCAGCACTAATATACTGCACAATAAGCTTTTAAATAAAAATGACATATATAAAAACTGAAAAGTTAATATAAAGTGACTAGTACAGCTGCTATTGATGATATCCAATTACGAACCTAATAAATGATCACAATATGCCCATTATCCAAAAAATAAATATAAACGAAAAAAATCAAAATTAGTGTCCATAGAAAGTGACATAGTGCTGCATCCAGTTGGTGACAGTTTGTTTTAAAACAAAAAATGTGATGGCAGTGGTGACTGTGCTCTTCTCTTGTGTTTTCACTCACCGGAGCGCTTCACCCCTGCAGGGGTACAAGCGTGAAATAAAGATGATGTAATCACAGTCACTGAGCTTGGATATCCCCCTTGTTCACAACATCAGGGTAAAGGACCATCCACGCATGAAAAGGAAGGAGACTCTACAGCCTCCCCTCTGCAGCATAATTCCCGGCCAGATATCCACATATATGTATCATAAAGAAGAAAAAAACAGTCACATAGTGTGACTCCGTATTGCTTCTTTTATAGGAAATCAAATAAAAGTCCAAGGAAGTTAAAAAGGAGAGAGCTCACATGCTCTTACACTCTCCAAACAGAACAGGGAAGCAACGCTCTCCTCGCTTGGAGCTTGCGTTCCACCGAACGTATACCAGAAACCAAAAACTCCCGGATACGACGTAATGTGTATCAAGTTAGTCCCGCTTACGCATTTCGTCAAACGGATGTCATCTGAGTATTTAGGTTTTAGAATATTTTATATGTGAACTTTGAGATATATTTTACACATTAACACACTTGCTGCATTTATTACGATTTGGCTTTCGTTCTTACACAGTGCAATTTTGTTAGTAATATTTACAGCCTCTACTGCAACTGTCTTCAGTTCCTGCTTGTTCTTGGAGCATTTTCCCTTCAGTTTTGTCTTCAGCAAGTGAAATGCATGCTCAATCGAATTCAGGTCAGGTGATTGACTTAGCCATTGCATAACATTCCACTTCTTTCCCTTAAAAAACTCTTTGGTTGCTTTCGCAGTATGCTTCGGGTCATTGTCCATCTGCACTGTCAAGCGCCATCCAATGAGCTCTGAAGCATTTTGCTGAATATGAGCAGATAATACTGCTCAAAACACTTCAGAATTCATCCTGCTGCTTTTGTCAGCAGTCACATCATCAATAAATAAAAGAGAACCAATTCCATTGGCAGCCATACATGCCCACGCCATGACACTACCACCACCATGCTTCACTGATGAGGTGGTATGCATTGGATCATGAGCAGTTCCTTTCCTTCTCCATACTCTTCTCTTCCCATCACTCTGGTACAAGTTGATCTTGGTCTCATCTGTCCATAGGATGTTGTTCCAGAACTGTGAAGGCTTTTTTAGATGGCAAACTCTAATCTGGCCTTCCTGTTTTTGAGGCTCACCAATGGTTTAATTCTTATGGTGAACCCTCTGTATTCACTCTGGCGAAGTCTTCTCTTGATTGTTGACTGACATACGTACACCTACCTCCTGGAGAGTGTTCTAAATCTGGCCAACTGTTGTGAAGGGTGTTTTCTTCACCAGGGAAAGAATTTTTTGGTCATCCACCACAGTTGTTTTCCGTGGTCTTCCGGGTCATTTGCTGTTGCTCAGCTCACCGGTGCGTTCTTTCTTTTTAAGGATGTTCCAGACAGTTTTGGCCACACCTAATGTTTTTGCTATCTCTCTGATGGGTTTGTTTTGTTTTTTCAGCCTAATGATGGCTTGCTTCACTGATAGTAACAGCTCTTTGGATCTCATATTGAGAGTTGACAGCAACAGATTCCAAATGCAAATAGCACACTTGAAATGAACTCTGGACCTTTTATCTGCTCCTTGTAAATGGGATAATGAGGGAATAACAAACATCTGGCCATGGAACAGCTGAACAGCCAATTGTCCTATTACTTTTGGTCCCTTAAAAAGTGGGAGGCACATATACAAAATGTTGTAATTTCTACACCATTCACCTGATTTGGATGTAAATACCCTCAAATTAAAGCTGAACGTCTGCAGTTAAAGCACATGTTAGTTTAATTTCAAATCTATTGTGGTGGTGTATAGAACCAAAAACATTAGAATTGTGTCGATGTCCCAATATTTATGGACCTGACTGTATATTATTTCAGTTTTAAGCTACAGTCTTTAATTACCAGACTTCAGCAGAGTCACAGACTAACAAGCAAACACATTTATTATACCTATGAGTCCCACAGGAAAAACATGCATGAGAACAGTCTAAAAAGATTGCCAAAAAGGCTAAACAGTAACCAGGTCCACCAAAACAGATGTAATAGCAACCAGTAACCGATTCAGCCTACGTGCCCCTGACATCTCAACTTGGGGGCAAGTAGGCTGAATCAGCCACTAGTTGCCATTACATCTGTTTTGGTGGTCCTGGTTGCTGTTTAGCTTTTTTAGCAATCTTTTTAGACTATTCTCATGTTTTTGCTATGGGACTCAAAGGTATAATAAATTTATTTGCTTGTCAATCTGTGACTCTGCTGAAGTCTGGTAATTAAAGTTGTAAACCCTCATGGTTTTTCACCTTAATACATTCTATGCATTAAGGTGAAAGACCTTCTGTGGTGCTGCAGCCCCCCGAGCCCCCTTTTACTTACCTGACCCTGATTCTTCTCCAGCCGGGAACAAGCACACCAGCTCTACCTGGTGTCTTGTGTCCTGATTGGATAGATTGTTAGCAGCGCAGCTATTGGCTCCCACGCCTGTCAATCAAAACCAATGACGCAGCACCGAGTCCTGCATTCTGTGTGAATGGAAACAGATGCGGGACTCGGGAGCGCACCCACACGGGTGTCCACCAAGGAGAGCGCTTCTCCAACCTGGACACACCATGTGGGGTGGAGCCACCAGCGCCTCTGAGGGACCCCAGAAGAGGATAATCAGGGCCACTCTGTGCAAAACGAACTGCACAGTGGAGGCAAGTATGACATGTTTGTTTTTTGTTTTGTTTTTTTTAAAACGAGGGTTTACAGCCCCTTTAACCACTTCAATACAGTGCATTTTCAACCCCTTCCTGCCCAAGCCATTTTTCAGCTTTCAGCGCTGTCGCACTTTGAATGACAATTGCGCGGTCATACAACACTCTATCCAGATGAAATTGTTATTTTAGTTTTTTCCCCACTAATAGAGCTTTCTTTTGGTGGTATTTGATCACCTGTGCGGTTTTTATTTTTTGCGCTATAAACAAAAGAAGAGTGACAAGTTTGAAAAAAAAAACACAATATTTTTTACTTTTTGCGATACTAAATATCCAATTTTTTTTTCTTTAAAACAATTTTTTTCCACAGTTTAGGCCGATATGTATTCTTCTACATATTTTTGGTAAAAAAAAAAAAAAAAAAAAAAAAAAAAAAAAAAAAATCACAATAAGCGTATATTGATTGGTTTGCGCAAAAGTTATAGCGTCTACAAAATAGGGGATATATTTATAACATTTTTATTATTATTTTTTTTTTACTAGTAATGGCGGCGATCTGCGATTTTTATCGTGACTGCGATATTGCGCCGGACATATCGGACACTTTTGACACATTTCTGGGACCATTCACATTTATACAGCGATCCGTACTATAAAAATGCATTGATCACTGTATAAATGTGACTGGCAGGGAAGGGGTTAACACTAGGTGGTGATCGAGGGGTTAACTGTGTTTGCTAGGGAGTGTTTCTAACTGTGGGGGGGGGACGACACTCACTAGGGGTGGAGACCGATCGGTGTTACTCTGTACTGAGAACATACCATCGGTATGGGCGCGGGTGACCGCCGTCGGCGGTGCACGCGCCCCCTGGTGGGCCGGGAAAGCGAGGCCGTCATATGACGCCCACCCGCAAGGAGAGCTGCGCCGCCTAGCCGTCAATAGACAGCCGGCGGTCAGCAAGCAGTTAAAGACTGTAGCTTAAAACTGAGATAATATATATCTGACATTTACAGCCTGTTTCTAAGCGCTTCTAGGAGATAATAGGTTGTATTGCTAGAGGGTTTTTGGAGTCATGGAGCCTCATAGGACAGTCAGAGGAGAATGAGAACTCCTTCTACAAGCTTTAACCAGTGAAAGTAATAAACTGCCACACCTCCTACTTGTATATGTGAAATGAAGTGCTATGCTCTTGCTATTGCTTGAATAAATCAGTGTATATATTCACTGATGAATTTCCTTTCTTCATTTCTACACTGGTGGATTTTGATTGATTCTTCGACACTGATGAGGTTTTTATATGGTTTATGCACAGATTTATTCATGCATTAGTAAGAGCATAGCACTTTATTTCACATATACAAGTAGGAAGCGTGGCAGTTTACTACTTTCACTTTAGCACCAGGGCACATTACCTTTAATGATGCAGCACCCTAGCATTGGGTAATCAGGCATCAGATACTACCCACACGCACAAAAGTTTTTCATTTTTAGTCAGTTTTTCACCACTATGCGCGAATTGCATTTATAACCTACAAGCTTTAACAAGTGGTCGGCTGGACTGATAGAAGTCACAAGACTGCTATATACTGCTAATGAGAGAAGGTATTTAGCAGTTTATATTTCCTACAATAATTGCATTTCCATGTTCTGTGTACTGTGGGAGACCAAATATAGTGAATGCAGGGTTTTGGGTTTAGTAACACTTTACATTAGACAAACAAAGACAATACAAACAGATTCATGAGGCTTTAACTTGTCTGTCATAAGCCTTTTAATAGCCAACAACAGCATTTTAATTAAAAAAAAAAAAGATGTACATGTATTATTTACAAGATAAGAACATTTTTTTCAAGTTTATTTTCAGTTTGGGTAAAACCATATCTGTCTAAATGGTATTTTTAGACTTTACAGAACACCACATTTGAGCGTGTGTTTGTTCACACATAGGAATTCATTTTGTTATTGCAGAAAAATAAAATTTAGGTCACAGAATTAGGGAAAGTATTTGTTTTTGCAAAGTGCATTTAGCATTGTGTTATTTAGTAACCGATTTGTAAAGTTGCCTTTCCCTATAATTTACATTAGACGGGAAAGATTCATCTTTGTAGTGGAACCTAAAGTTACCAATATAAATGAAATGTAACATGTAGAATTTAAAACATTGCCGCATCTTGTAGTTTACCAGTAAACCATTTAGGCTTTGTATGTACAGATAAATATATAAAAATGCTTTATTTGCAATGTGATCATGGTAATGACAATATGGGCATAATTTAATTAGAAGGAAGTGCATTCTGTATAAAAGGACCAAATGTGTGCCATGCCAGACAAAACATGCTTGGGGATCCAAAAAAAAGGGTTATTTTTCAGATTGATGCAAAGTACCTATCTATATCAAGTATGTCATTACTTCAAGTTCTCATATCACCGGTTATTTCCTTTGTTGATGTTTATCATAAATGTTCAACCATAAAAGTCAGATATAAGGATGGTGGAGGTTTAGCTTGCTACCTTATTTCAGTGATTTGGAATGCAATTTGACTTCTCATGTATATTCGGTCACAGCTTCTGCATATCAAAGTTTGCATTTTAAGGAATGCAATATAATATCTGCATAAACAGCAGTTCTTGCTAATACAAGTCGTCCAAACTTTGTTCTCTATTAAAAAAAAACAAAAAACAAACAAAAAAAAACCATACATTTACATTATTGCGGTATTATCTGCATTGTATACAAGAACTGATGCTGGAGATAAGACCAAGCAAAAGGGGAACACATTTCAGGATTTTGGCAAGGTAGACTGTACATAGTTTGGAATAGTTCACTGCATTAAAAATACTCATTGTTCATTTTCCTGGTTCCTTATTTTCACACTGTATGATTCAAATAAGAAATATCACAGAGACCATATGAATGACATTTAGTTTATATGAGGCTTTCGTTTTGGTTTCTCTTCATAGGATTCACCGTATTCATTCACTCTAGTCTTATCCACAGGATAAAGCCTGGTGAGAAAAAAATAAATAGTAACATTGAACTAGAAAAAAAAAAAATTCAGATATGGTACATTTCAAAATCAATATAAAGACACTGAAAAACAGCTGCACTATTGAAATATGAAAAAAAATGATTAGTATTCTGCTCTATGCTATGTGGAAAACTTGCTGTAGATATGATGGATAGCCAGGAATGATAAAGCAAGAACAGAACACAAACAATATAGATATTATGTAACGGTGTAGATTTCTTACTGGCCAAATCACAATTAAAAGATAAAAAAATACTTCAAAGGCTAAGTACACATTTTGCAAAAAATAAAAATAAAATATTAGATATATTATATTTTGTGTATATATGTATATTTGGGTGGGTGGGGGTGGCCAAGATGGAGACCTGAGTGGATGTCTGAGCTGGAGCTCCATTGCTGTATCAGGCTGAATCTCTGCAATCCGCTCAATATCCCAGCCATCCCACTACGACTGACACTTCCATGCGCCGCAAATCATCTGGGACGGCAAAAGGACGGGGTAAGAAGATATACTGGAGGAAACTGCTCCGGCTGTGTGGATACACGAACGTGCTCCACAGCCAATATAGCATCCCAGACGGAGCAGGGAGATCAGCTCTCCTCACACCAGCCGGGACTAGCTGAGGTCCTGGCTGCAATTGCCAACTGCCAGACCTCTATAACCGCCCTGACTTCAAAGGTGGAATGCCGTACAACTAGATGTGGGGCTGTTCAGACAGGACATGGACAAGGTGAGGACCTGGCTGTCCTCAGCAGAGCAGCACCTTAGCCAGACGGAGGACACAGTGGCTGAGCATACCAGCAACCTCCGGTCCCTGCAAACAAAAATACGAGCCCTGGAATACAGGGCTGAGGACGCTGAGAATCGCAACAGGAGAAACAATCTCTGTATTGTGGGCCTTGCAGAGGGGGTGGAGGGTCCCCACCCCACTGAATTTGTGGAACAATTGCTGCGTACTCTTTTGCCTGTAGCCCAATTTTCACCCTTCTATGCTGTGGAAAGGGCGCATCACATCCCTCCCAAGCCTGGGCCCATAAGAACGCCGTCCCGCACTTTCATCCTCAAATTCCTTAATTTCAGGGACAGGGACGAGGTGCTCCGTGCTGATTGGCTGCAGAAAGACATTAACTACCAAAATACAATGCTTCTAATTTTTCCTGATTATTCAGTGGAGACCCAAAAGCTAAGGTGATTGTTTGCTCATGTCAAGGGGGCTATGCGTACATGTGGAATCCGGTACAGTGTCCTGTTTCCAGCCCGGCTAAGGGTCCAAGATGGGAAGACCACCAGATTTTTCACCTCACCTAGAGATGCATCTACCTGGTTGGATTCGCCACCCTCCACATCGCTAAGAGATTGGATTGCTCACTGCTTTATTCTCCACTGGTTGCTGCTGCTTACAGCATGTTAGTTGTTCTATTTGCAAGTTGTAACTATGCACCTGTTGTGCGTGCCCTGTTCTTATGTTCAGTAACATATCGACGATATGTGCCCCTGGCTAGTCCAGGTGTGTTATGGATGTTAAACTTTTTTTCCATTTTATTTGACACCTTCTCTGCCTTATTTGCTTCAATACTGCAGACCCCAGTGCTCTGTTTCTGAGCGAATTCACATCATACAGGTCCTGGTGGGCATTATTGCAGGACTTGTGCTCTGAGGGAAGGAGGGGGAGGAATGGGGGTTTTCTCCTGCATTTTGCAGATTGCCATTCCCTGTCCTCACAATACTATGGCCACTGGCGGTCTCTAGTGGTCACATGAATAACTGCTGATGTTATCAATCCCCAGGGACAATGAATACTTAATTTTCCTCTTCACTACAGGTTGTGTTGGGGACAATTATTGGGGTTGCTCAGATATGTCTATATCTCACGCACACTATATTACCAAAAGAATTGGGACGCCCGACTTTACATTAACTTTAATGGCATGTCAGTCAATAATGAGTTGGCCCACCCTCTGCAGCTATAACAGCTTCAACTCTTCTGGGAGGCGGTCCACAAGGTTTAGGAGTGAGTCTATGGGAATGTTTGACCATTCTTCCAGAAGTGCAGTATTTGTGCACTGTGGGGTTGTTTTTCAGGGGATGGGTTTGGCCCCTTAGTTCCAGTGAAGGGAACTCTTAAAGTGTTACTACAACCAGTAATATGAAAATAGTTCATTGCGCCCCCCCCCCAGTACCCACAGCTTATAAATCTTTTTACATTAAAATACTGCCACTATATACTTTTTGGGATGATCTGTATACCACGGTTACATAATAAAGTGCAGTTTCTCCAGTGCTGAGAGTTCAGGTAGGCGTAGATTTCCACTATAGCCTGTATACATGCCCACGTGATATCAATATCATGTGACCTGGCTAGCTCTGAGGACAAGTAAATGTTCTCTCCAGCATAAGACACACAACTGAGCATGTGCTGGTCAGCTACCCTGCCTGTGTTAGCTGGTCTTCCCCAGATAGACAGTGCAGGAGGGGGAGGATCTGTGCATACGAGATAAAACAGCCTTTTTACACAATGCACAGGATTAACCCCTTTCACAGTGAGCATAGTAAGCATGCTATGCTGCAAATACAGACTGATTTTACTGTTGTGGGTTTAGAAACACTTTAAGGCGTCAGCAAACCAAGACATTTTGGACACACTATTAGTAATATAATGTATATATATATATATATATATATAAATATATACATATATATAAAATATATATATATACACATATATATATATATATATATATATACACACATATATATATATATATATATATATATATATATATATATATATATATATATACACATATATATATATATATATATACACATATATATATCTATATATATATATCTATCTATCTATCTATATATCATAGGTGTGCGCACAGGGTGTGCCTGGGCACACCCTAATCGCCTTGTGTGGTGCATATTCCCCCCTGTTTAGAGCACTGATATTTCATCCCCAAAAAAAATGTTACACAATAAAATAATTTAAAAAGAATAAAAATAAAACTACTGACACTGTCCACTGCCCTACTGACACCATCAGTACATATACACATGCATATGTATTTGAGCTTTGGGGTGCACACCCTAATGCAAGAGGCTTCGCACACCTAGGATATATATCCATATATATATATATATATATATATAGTGTGTATATATATATATACACAAAATTTTATTAGAGCTGCATGATTCTGGCCAATATGAGAATCACAATTTTTTTTTGCTTAGAATAAAGATCCAGATTCTCTCAGGATTCTCGCAGTGTAACATCATCTTTCACATTAGACTAAAATTGGGCTAACTTTACGGTTTATTGCTTTATCAATTCATTAAAGTGTGACCGCTGCGTTAAAAAATTTTTTTTAAAAATTATATATACATTTATATTTTATTTGGGGGGGTCTAAGTAATTTTTTAGCAAAAAATACTTATTGTAGCTTGTAACCAACAAGTGTCAGAAAAAGGTTTAAGCTTCATGTACACTGCTGCTGGTAAACGGACATTTAGGAGCAGTTGGGCGTTTTTTTTTTTTTTCAGCTGCCCCTGAACTCTCCTCTGTTATCAGTACATGTACACAGGGTCGTTTATAGTTGTAAACTGCAGGCAACAAAAGCGAGTACACCCCTAAGTGAAAATGCCCAAATTGGGCCCATTTAGCCATTTTCCCTCCCCGGTGTCATGTGACTCGTTAGTGTTTCAAGGCCTCGGGTGTAAATGGGGAGCAGGTGTGTTAAATTTGGCGTTATCTCTCTTACTCTCTCATACTGGTCACTGGAATTGTTGCTCAACATAAAGATGGCCTAGGCTATAAGAAGATTGCCAAGACCCTGAAACTGAGCTGCAGCACGGTGGCCAAGACCATACAGCGGGTTAACAGGACAGGTTCCACTCAGAACAGGCCTCACCCTGATCGACCAAAGAAGTCAAGTGCACATGCTCAGTGTCATATCCAGAGGTTGTCTTTGGGAAATAGACGTATGAGTGCTGCCAGCATTGCTGCAGAGGTTGAAGGGGTGGGGGGTCAGCCTGTCAGTGCTCAGACCATACACTGCATCAAATTGGTCTGCATGGCTGTCATCCCAGAAGAAAGCCTCTTCTAAAGATGATGCACAAGAAAGCTCGCAAACAGTTTGCTGAAGACAAGCAGACTAAAGACATGGATTACTGGAACCATGTCCTGTGGTCTGATGAGACAAAGATAAACTTATTTGGTTCAGATGGTGTAAAGCGTGTGTGGTGGCAACCAGGTGAGGAGTACAAAGACAAGTGTGTCTTGCCTACAGTTAAGCATGGTGGTGGGAATCTCATGGTCTGCGGCTGCATGAGTGCTGCCGGCACTGGAGACCTACAGTTCATTGAGGGAACCATGAATGTCAACAAGTACTGTGACATACTGAAGCAGAGAATGATCCCCTCCCTTCAGAGACTAGGCCACAGGGCAGTATTCCAACATAACCCCAAACACACATCCAAGACGACCACTGCCTTGCTAAAGAAGCTGAGGGTAAAGGTGATTGACTGGTCAAGCATGTCTCCAGACCTAAACCCTATTGAGCATCTGTGGGGCATCCTCAAATGGAAGGTGGAGGAGCGCAAGGTCTCTATCCAACAACTCTGTGATGTCGTCATGGAGGAGTGGAAGAGGACTCCAGTGTCGACCTGTGAAGCTCTGATGAACTCCATGCCAAAGAGGGTTAAGGCAATGCTGGAAAATATATTGACACGTTGGACGCAATTTGGACATTTTCACTTAGGGGTGTACTCACTTTTGTTGCCAGCGGTTTAGACATTAATGGCTGTGTGTTGAGTTATTTTGAGGGGACAGCAAATTTACTCTGTTATACAAGCTGTACACTCACTAGTTTACATTGTAGCAAAGTGTCATTTCTTCAGTGTTGCCGCATGAAAAGATATAAAATATTTACAAAAATGTGAGGGGTGTACTGAGATATTTACATACATATATATATATATATATATATATATATATATATATATATATATATATATATATATATATATATACATACACATATACACACACACACACACACACACACACTGTATACCCATATTGAGTAATAAAAATAATGTGCATTCTTTTTTATTTACATTAGAGCATACAAACCATTGCAACCACAATGAGTACATTGTGTGTGCAATGCCCAGGATGCAGACCATTCATCCAGCCTCGGTACAGACCTTCAGTTAAGGAGTTGGAGGAAGTATTAATGAACTACAAAGGAGGTGATGTCGCCTCACTTCTGCTCTACTGAGAGCCAGTAGCGGCAGTTGGTCATATGTTTTGGGGGGGTGCAAACAAACTGAAAAATTCTGATAATAATTGCAGCCTCCCTGTGCCCGTCCCATGCCGCTCCTGTACCCATCACATGCAGCTTCTGTGCCTATCATATACAGCCATTGTGAACCTCATTTTATTAATAAGGCAGTCCTGACTTTAAAAAACAGATTATTTAAAATTGATGATGAAAAAAATGAAAATGCATATATTACACTAAAATTTGTTTAACAAACATTCAGCTTAAAATCTGAACTGTCTACTCCTGGTAGATACTGTAGGTCAGCCTCCTCCCTCACGGCTCATTCCAGTGTTTAATCCATGCTGACACTGCTAAAGCCCAGACAATTAGTACCTCATGTCAACCCAATGCCTGTAGCCCACTGTGCCAGCCTGTCCTTCAAGAATGCCCACTGAACACAGCCCTGCCCATGGTGGGAAGATTCTCCTTGTATTGAGTGCCCCATGCATCATATACAGCCAACTGTGACACCCCCCTGCCTGACTGGCACACACTTACCCCATCCTGGTGGCGGGTCAGGCGACGGCTCCTGCATCCTCCATCATTCTCTGTCCTCCCCGCGTGCATCTCTTCTTCCTACTGCTAGACGTCCAATCGGAGCGCCTCTGCCTTCAGCCAATCAGGTGACTAGTATTAGACTCGTGCTTCCTGATTGGCTGAGAGGTGGTTCAGTGTTAGAAAAGCAAATATTCATTTGCTCTGCTAACACACCTGGGGTGGACTGCGAGCGCAATGCTTTGCGCTCACAGTTCATCTTTTTTTGAAGCCTATTAGAGCCTATGGCTTTAATCAGGTGCTTCAAAAACACCCCCTTGCCACTGTAATTCAGGCGCCCAGCGTCCGAAAAGAAGCCGGATGCCTGAATAGGGGGTGGCTACAGGGGCCATGGATAGATTCATGCTATGCATGAATCTATCCATTTTACATAGAGCGGGGTGGCTGGAGAGAGGGCGGAACGGTACAACTTTTTTGTGTCCTCTTTACTTTTTTAGGTTTTTTTTTGCCTAAAAATACTCCAACATCTTGTGATCACGTGATGTGAAAAAGGGGCGGAGCTCAAAAAACGTAGTCGCCATGGAGACTGCGTGACGCTTTTCGCTGTGTGGAGCTAGCGGGAGTTGCTATTCACTGGCATTCGAGCTTGGTGACAATCTGTTAACTTCCCAGCTGCAGCTTTCCAGTCTCTCCTCCCATCTGTGCCATTTGCTCCCGTGATCCCAAAGTTACATCCATCCTCCACCTCCCTGGTCTGACGTGATTGAAGCTATTCATCCGGGACCCTCCCAATGGGCATGAGCTTTTTTTTATATGTAAGTGGATATTAGTTTTTAATAAAGTGATTTTTTTTAATCATTGGAGTCCTGTTGTCCTCCCTCTCAGCTCTGGAAGCCTGCTACTGCTGGCTATCATCCGAGTGTAGCTCCTGTGTGTCTTGGATCTAGTGCTGGTTGTTGCTGTGGACTGTGGAAGGATATTAGGAACTCACACGGACATTTGATTCAATGAACAACAACTTCTTACAAGGACTTTTTGAAATGATTTTTTATGGGTTTCATCCTAAATGTCAACTCAAAGGGTGCGGTTTTCGCTCTTTTTAAACTTTGGTTCCGTTTTGTGCATTTAAAGCAGGTTCTGCTGGTTTACAATTACAGCTGCATTAACCCTCTATCAGTAGGTATTATACAGCGCGTTGAGTGGCGCCGTTGTTTATTTTTCTTTGTTGAGGACTACAACAACTGCAGATGGGACTTTCAGAGATCCCTGTGAGTAAATGAATGAAACAGGTGTAGGGGCGGATTGTGAAGGGTTTTCATGTCACGCCACAAATATGGGTGTAACAAGAAACATGGTGGGAAAGATTAAGCATTTAGGCCCCATTCACACGTTAGCGTTTTGTAACTTTAAGCTCCGAAACGCTGGAGGAGAAAAAAAAATCAATTATTCTCTATGGAGTTAGTACACATCTCCACCCCAAGTTCCTTGAAGCCATATGCCTGAAGCGCAAAAATGTTCTGGAGCTTTTTTTGTAGCTGAAATTGGGCAGATTTGCAAAAGGGGAGGGGAAAGGGAAGGGGAGGGGAAGGGAAAGGAAAGGGAAGGGGAGGGGAAGGGAAAGGAAAGGGAAGGGGAAGGGGAGGGAAGGGGAGGGAAGGGGAGGGAAGGGGAGGGAAGGGGAGGGGAGGGGAGGGGAGGGAAGGGGAGGGGAGGGGAGGGGAGGGGAGGGAAAAAACTGAAATAGGAATTCGGGAGGGAGTGGTTAACCCATTGCGATAGGAAAAAAAAAAAGGGAGCAAAAAAGATTACATCTCCGATATTAACCCCTTGTTGCTCGAAGGACTTACAGTAACAACCATTATCATTTCAAAAACTCTTAAGGGAAAAAATTTATATACATTAACGGTTAAAATCAAGTAAAATCGATTAAAATACTATCTATATAACAAGATGACTCTACACAAAACTAAACAAAACTGCACGTCTCAAGTTCCTCATTTAGCCCCTTGGGGACAAGTGAGTCAAACATATATATCCAGAAGACTTCCCGCCTGCACAGCAAGGAAAATCTCTCGTTACTGGTTAATGTTCCTTTAGGGATAGTTTCAATCACAAAAACTTCTAGATGTCTGATGTCCTTGCTGTGAAGGCAAGAAAAATGCCGGCAGTAACAAGAGATTTTCCTTGCTGTGCAGGCGGGAAGTCTTCTGGATATATATGTTTGACTCACTTACCCCCAAGGGGCTAAATGAGGAACTTGAGACGTGTAGTTTTGTGTAGAGTCATCTTGTTATATAGATAGTATTTTAATCGATTTTACTTGATTTTAACCGTTAATGTATACATATTTTTTCCCTTAAGAGTTTTTGAAATGATAATGGTTGTTACTTTAAGTCCTCCGAGCAACAAGGGGTTAATATCGGAGATGTAATCTCTTTTTGCTCCCTTTTTTTTCCTATCGCAATGGGTTAATCACTCCCGCCCGAATTCCTATTTCAGTTTTTTTTCCTCCTCTCCCCTCCCCTTCCTTTCCCCTCCCCTTTTGTTAATACTTTATTTAAATCTTGTCAGTTGCCTCCATCCTTCACTTTGATAAAGCGCTAATGCGGGAAACGCGTTGTCAAGGCACCCTTTCCACACAGATCTGATCCTGCAACATGCTACGGTGACCATCCATCCATCCACTTTTGGGACCTTCATATGGCCAGTCATTGTAGCAGTCATTGTTTTTCATGCTCGCTTTTTAATTCCCCACCTTGCCTTTTTTTTCCCTCACCTATTTTGTACTGCTGCATCCCGAGTGACACCATCCTACACAGTGGCGTTTCATTCCTTAGGGGACACAGACTGGCACGTCATCGGCTTAGTGTCATACAAGCAGACACTCCAGTGGCTCTCCTGTGCATAGCCGACCCCTTCCCTCCTCAGTACAGCCTCCCCAGCTGGGCTGACGTCACCGTCTGTAGTCAGGCGGGATCTCGGCTCGCTCTTCCTTCCTACGATGGAGCGGGTGTCTCCCTCCACGCCGCACATACAGCACGGCACTCCGGAGCTGGTGAGTCTTCCTCCCAGGGCTCGTACCCTTTATCCAGCGGGGATTCTGCGGGTCTCCTGACCACCTCCATTCCCAGGTCTCTCCTCTCCTCCCCAACTTATCACTGTTTGGGACCATGCAGTGGGATGGATCTCCCGTCTTGGATCCTTGTTGCTCTATGGACAGTCTGTCACTTATGTAAGTTCTGAATGATTGGATTCAAGTACTGTTCTTATAGGACTGTTTTTATGAACTGCCTTTATTAAAACATTCAGTTTTTTATTTCTGGCCGTTGCAGTTTGATTTGTGATATCCAGAGCGCTGGACTATTTTTTGGTTTTGGTTTTCATCTGTATCCATCAGTTACGGTTGCTCTAGCTGCACTGGTTTCACCTTTCCCCCTTCCCCCCCCGAGTTATCATATGTTATTACATGCAACATAGTACATGTTATGGTTTAGTTTCCTAGGTGTCCATTACTGGCGCTGGGACATCGTTGCTGTTTTTCCATATTTTGTGTTAGGGTTAGGATATTTTTTTTTTTTTGCACTACAGTCTTATGGAACACGTTCTGTAGTGCAAATATGCAAAAAGGCGCTATATAAAGACACACGGAAAAACGGTCAGACGTTTCAATGCAGCCTAAATAATTCTAGCAATATTAGTTAACTTGCAACAAACCCCTGAAAGCTTGTCTTGAAAAAGTAACCATTAGTGTAAATAAAAAAAATAAAAAAGACAGAGACATACAAGCAATATAAACTTACCATCTTTGGTACAAATAAATTAGAAATACCACATCATCTCTAAAACATGCAAGTCTGTGAGATGTTGGCATGGTAATAACAAAGGCAAATATATCATCGATAAAGGTATTAAATGCCTGTTGAAAATAAAAGAAACATAAAATTAATTTAGGCAATGCAGTAATTTCAATTTCAGCAGCATCTAAAACAATGTACTAAATGGTAGATGCTTACAAACCAAGTCCACCTCAAAAAAAAAAAAAAAAAAAAATCACTACACAGTCTAGGGTCCCCGATAGATTGCAAACCATCGTTTAACTCCTAAAACTCTAGCTTAATTTGAAAGCCAAACCTGTAGGCCTTTTGTGGCACCCTCACAGTCTGTCTGGAAAACTCCCACTGCCAGAGATTCAATGTCCTGCCTAATATCAAGGACACAAAGTACATTGAGCTACATAGTTTCAGCACACCCAGACACTAGCACTCTTCTTTATTTGAAATCAGCATATGCTCTTTCACTGTAGGAGGAGCAGGTCTTGCATATTGCATCTCGGCACATATGTGTCAGATAAAAGGGGGGTATAGAGAGTTTTTCAGACAGGCTGTGGGGTTGCTGCCAAATGCCTACAGATATAGCATTCAAACAAAGCTACAGTTTTATAAGCTGAGCAATGTTTTTTAACCTATTGGGGGCCCTAGACCACATGGTGACTTTTTTCCAAAAAGGTGCACTTATCCTTTAAAAGTGTATTTCCAAAACGTCTTTCAGGACAGCACCCGAGAGATCATGGCTCCTCCTCCCACAGGAAACACCTCATCAATTAAGTCTTTAAATTGGAATCCTCCACGTTGCCTCATCAGTTTTTTGTGTTTCCTCCAGCTGGAGGAACACCTCTGGTGGGAGCCATGATCTCTCAGGTTTATCCTGGGAGACACAGGTTCTCACCTGTTAGGTCTTTTTAGGCCAGGAGAGTGAGCCTCCCACTTGCCTCTTATATGGACGGTCCCGTGGGCTCCCTCTCCCGTGCTCGGGGAGAGCCTGTACGTCCGGGGGTGCTGCCTCAAAATTTTTTTGGCCTGACAGGTGGCCGTCCTCTGTTCCCTTCTATATGGAGGGACGAGCGGTGGCGGCCGCCATGTTGCTGGTGGCAGAAGAGCGCTTCAGCCACGTCCAGGCATCACTTCCGGGTCGGCGCGTGCGTCATTTCCGGCGCAAAGCGCAGTGGGAGAGGGCAGGGTCACCTGGCGCCTTATTTCCGGTTCCAGGTCAGCGCAGCGGCGTTTTCGAATCTGGAACCGGTCGTTTTACCACGCACCGCAGACAGCTATGGATAGCGATGCAGCGGATAAGGGGGCAAGCCAAGGCGCCAGCAAGGCTAAGGTAAGGGACTGTGTCCTCTATTACCCTGGGCCGTTTTCTCCTGTGGGGGGGTTACTCACCCTTTTCCCCCCCTTCCCCCCACCACCCCCCCCCCCCTCTCTCAGAAGGTATGTTGCAGTGGCTAGATTTAGTATATCTGCCCTACAACAGGGGATTAGGTGGTGGTGGCTTGCTTGGGCACATGGAAAATGAGATGTTTCTTCCTTAGTGCACCTGGGTGTATTATTTGCGCTGTATTACAGCCTTTTAAGCGTGGTTCCATGTCTCTTTTCTGTTTGTCCAGGCCAAAGGTTCTGCCCAACCAGTCAAGAAAAGGTGCCCTGTCTGCAAAGAAAAATTAGGCGATGCTTGGACCAAAACGCTTTGTGCAGAGTGCATTACAAATTTGGTCAGAGAGGAGACTCCATCCGTTTGTGGCGACTTAGTGTCAACAATAAAGGATGAGCTCCGGGCCACCTTTCAAGCTTTTAGGTCAAACCTAAGAGAGGAGCCAGGTCCCTCTAGGGATCCTCTGGTTCCGCAGCCATCTTCAGAACCCCAGAGTGGTTCTCAAATAATTTTTGGGGGTCTGATATCCCAGGACGTTTCTCAAGGGTCCGTTTCCCTCGCTCCAGATGATACAGATTCTGAGGAGGAGGAAAATGAATCAGATACCGCTTCTAAATACAAATTGTCACTAGAAGAGGTGGGAGGACTCCTGAAGGTAATCCATGCCACTTTGGGGATAGAAGAGGAAAAGAAGGAGCTCTCCCTGCATGACCGCATGTATGCTGGTTTAGGAGATTCAAAAGGCCGTTCTTTTCCAGTCCATTCAGTTATCACTGATATGATTAAAAAAGAGTGGCTGGAACCTGAGAAAAAGCCTTTCTTTTCCCGGGCTCATAAGAAGAGATTTCCATTTGAAGAAAATCCAGATTCTATATGGAATAAGGTTCCAAAATTGGACTCTGCCTTTTCTCAGGTCTCTAAGTCTACGGACCTAGCCTTTGAGGATATGGGCACTCTGAAGGAGCCCATGGACAAAAGGATGGACCTGCTTCTTAAAAGAACCTGGCAATCAGTAATGCATAATCTGAAACCAGCAATGGCAACAACCTGTGTTGCAAGGAACTTAGATCACTGGGTTAACCAGTTGAAAGCCCATGTCATAGCAGATTCCTCAAAACAGGAGATTCTGGACTCTTTTTCAACCCTGTCAGCAGCAATATCATATATTGCGGATGCGTCTGCGGAATCTATCCGCATGTCAGCAAGGTCAGCAGCTTTAACAAATTCTGCCAGAAGGGCCTTATGGCTGAAGACGTGGCCAGGGGATGCTGCATCTAAAAATAGACTGTGTGGTATTCCGTTTGCAGGCGATCTGCTATTCGGTTCAGAGCTAGAGTCCATTCTTGACCGCACGGCAGATAAGAAAAAGTCGTTTCCGGTTAAGAAGAAACAGGTGCAAACCCGTAAGCGTTTCTTTCGGCCCCAAAAAGGTCAGCAGGAAGGAAAAACGCAGGGCAAGAGGAAGTCATGGTCTTCTCAGAAGCCCAAAGGTAGGGGTGGAGTGCTCTTCAATCCTCCTGCGGCCTCCGCAAAACCACAATGACTCTGTAAAGGTCGGGGGAAGACTACAGGAGTTTCTTCCTCAGTGGAGAGCCATTTCCTCAAATCAATTCGTTGTAAAGATGCTCTCCCAGGGGTATGTGATAGAATTTACGGAAGAACCTCCAAGAAGATTCCTGGTGACAAACGTCCCAAGAGACGCAGTCAAGGCTCTCGCCATGAAGTCCCTAATTCAGGAACTGAAAAATCAGAGAGTCATTGTTCCGGTCCCAGCGGGGGAGTTCTTCCAGGGGTTCTACTCACATGTCTTTCTGGTTCAGAAACCTTCAGGAAAGTTCCGTCTTATCCTGAATCTCAAAATGCTGAACAAATCAGTAGAATACAGAAGGTTTCGGATGGATTCAATATTTTCAGTAAGAAACCTCCTGTATCAAGGGTGCTATATGGCATCAATAGATTTACAAGATGCCTACCTCCACATTCCTATTGCCGCCAGGTCGCAGAAATATCTGAGGTTAGCACTGAAAGAAGGGAAGAAGGTGGTACATCTGCAATTCAGAGCACTCCCGTTTGGTCTGTCATCATCCCCAAGGGTCTTCACGAAAATAATGGCCGAAGCTCTGGCGCCTCTGCGTCTAGAGGGGATCTCAGTTATTCCGTATCTGGACGACCTGCTGTTTTTTGCTCAGACCAGAGAAGGTCTTCAAGAAAACTTGCTCAGAGCCCGTGTTCATCTAGAATCCATGGGGTGGATTTTAAACCTTCAAAAATCAAATCTGATTCCCTCACAGGAAGTGTTATTCCTGGGTTTCCGTATCAACTCTTTAGAACAAAAAATTTTTCTTCCAGAGGAAAAACAGGAAAAGTTGGTACAAGTGGTGTCATTACTACAGTCCAATCAAGTTCTGTCCATCAGGAAAGTTATGTCAGCATTGGGAACCCTGACCTCTTCCATTCCGGCCATCCAGTGGGCAAAGCTCCATTTCAGACCTCTGCAAAGTTTCCTGTTAAAAACCTGGAATCACCAGCAGGATTCACTAGATTCATTAGTGAAGATCCCTACTTCAGTAAAAAGAAGTCTGTGGTGGTGGAAGAACCAGAGAAGGTACTCAGAGGGGCTGTTATGGTCCTTCCCAACTCAGGTGAGGTTGACAACAGATGCCAGTTCCTGGGGTTGGGGGGCTCATATGAGCGGCCGGTGGGCCCAGGGCTCGTGGGACACAAGAGATGCCCTAAGGTCCTCAAATTGGAGGGAACTGAAAGCTATAGAAATGGCCTTACTGACCTTTGCGAAAGAAGTCCAGGGGCAACATACACAGATCCTGTCAGACAACGCCACGGCGGTGGCTTACATAAACAGACAGGGGGGAACCAGAAGCAAAGTTCTGCAGAGCTTGGCGAAAGGCATTCTGAGTTGGGCAGAGCTCCATACTCTATCCTTATCCGCGGTCCATTTAAAAGGGACCTTAAACAGAGTAGCGGACTTCCTAAGCAGGAACCAGATTTTAGAGGCAGAGTGGCAATTGAATCCAGAAGTCTTCCAGTTAATAGTGCAGAAATGGGGGCGCCCAAGAGTGGATCTCTTTGCCACCCAGGAAAACTCGCAAATGTCTCGCTTCTTCTCCCTGAACAGGAACGAGGCATCACTGGGAGTGGATGCTCTGGCACAAGATTGGAAGTTTCACCTCTGTTACGCATTCCCTCCGTTTCAGCTTATCCCTCGGGTCATAGCAAAAATCAGGAAGGAGGAGACAACAGTGATCCTCATCACTCCTTTCTGGCCAAAAAGGCCTTGGTTTTCATCCCTTCTTCAGATGCAACAAGAACCTTATTGGCACCTTCCGTTAAGAAAAGACCTTCTGTTACAAGGTCCTCTGTTTCACCAGGAAGTAGCAAAACTAAAGCTCACGGCCTGGCTACTGAGGAGCAGCTCTTGAAGAGGAAAGGTTTCTCGGATAGGTTGGTAGCTACCCTCCTATCCAGTAGAAAGAAGGTTACAAGAGCAATCTATTCCAAAGTCTGGAAAATCTTCAACTCCTGGTGCACAGTATCTGACAGATCTCCAAAACAAATTTCTTCTGTGCTTGAGTTCCTGCAAGAAGGGGCGGACAAGGGCTTAGCGGTCAGCACCCTCAAAGTTCAAGTTGCTGCGCTGGGGGTATTCCTGGAAAAATCCATTTCATCAGAACCCCTAGTAATAAGATTCTTCAAAGCTCTTACCCGGTCTAGACCAGTGGTAATCAAAAGCTGTCCAGCAGGGAACTTATCGGTTGTTCTACAGGCCCTGACCAAGGAACCTTTTGAACCCATTAATTTAGCCTCCCTGAAATTGATTACTTTGAAAACAGTGTTTTTAGTGGCTGTTACAACAGCTCGAAGAGTCAGTGAGCTGCAAGCCTTATCAATCAGGGAACCTTTCTTTTCCATTTTTTCAGACCGAATTGTTCTGAAGACGGATCCTAATTTTTTGCCGAAGGTCGCTTCGATCCAGAATCGAACTCAGGAAATAATACTTCCTACCTTTTGTTCTAATCCATCGGGTAAGAAGGAAGAAGAATTCCATACCCTGGATGTTAAAAGAGCAGTCTTAAGTTACTTGGAAAACACTAAAGACTTTAGATGTTCAGATGCTCTGTTTGTTTTATTTTCCGGTAATAAAAAAGGAAGACAAGCTTCTAGAGGAACCATTGCCAGATGGTTGAGAATGGCTATCTCAGAAGCCTATTCCCTTACAGGTCTGGAGAGTCCATTAAATGTTCGGGCTCATTCTACAAGAGCTTCCGCGGTGAGTTGGGCAGAAAAAGCTGGCGCCACCCCCGAACAAATCTGTAAGGCAGCTACTTGGACAAGTCTGACAACCTTTGCCCGTCATTATAGGTTAGACCTCATGACGGCTGGGGACCAGGCTTTTGGAAGGAAAGTCTTACAGGCTGTTGTCCCACCCTAAATGGAGTAAGTCTCGATTAACCTCTCGGGTGCTGTCCTGAAAGACGTTTTGGAAAATTGCAAGTTAGACTTACCGGTAACTTGTTTTCCAATAGGCTTTCAGGACAGCAGTAACCCGCCCTTTGTGTATGCTAATGCTGTAATACTATGATATAACTGTCGCTTATGTGTTGCAGCTGGGGCTGGAGTTCTCTACAAACAACTGATGAGGCAACGTGGAGGATTCCAATTTAAAGACTTAATTGATGAGGTGTTTCCTGTGGGAGGAGGAGCCATGATCTCTCGGGTGCTGTCCTGAAAGCCTATTGGAAAACAAGTTACCGGTAAGTCTAACTTGCAATTTTCTACTTTGGATACAGTTCTATCCTCTATACCCCATTTTTCAACAAACTTTAATACACTACAAAAAACTAATGGCAAAAATGTTGCAAGATTTTGGGGTCAATTCACAATTATTACTGCTCATTAAACTACCAATAACTTCTACAAGTGCTAGAGGTTTGGCTGTGTCTGGATTCTATACTTCTGAATCACAGACCCAGAGCAACTATACAACATGAAAATCAGAATCCTTATCTCTACTGAATCCAGTAGTTTGGTTTGGTCAGTGACCCAAAGCCACTGTATCAGCATCACCCAGATGAGGTAACTATAATAATCAGAAGGTCAGCAATGTCAGCTTACATATTTTTCTTAGAATATGAGGAGAGCAAAACATTAAAGTCTAGCTCCATGTTTACAGTCATTTTAAATTGTTTATTTGGGCCAAGCTGGTTCAAATGAACTGTTTCCTTGATTAAAGTCTACTTTAATTCTACTTGAAAGGAGTTTAACAAAACCCGTGGCCACTCATTAAAATTAGAAGAAAAGAGGTCTAACAAACTACGTAGAGGGTTCTTTACTTTAAGAGTGGCAAGGATGTGGAATTCCCTTGCACAGGCGGTGGTCTCAGCGGGGGGCATTGATAGTTTTAAGAAACTATTAGATAAGCACCTGAACGACCGCAACATACAGGAATATACAATGTAATACTGACATAGAATCACACACATAGGTTGGACTTGTGTCTTTTTTCAACCTCACCTATGTAAAGTGTCACTAAACCCACATCATAAAAACTATCAATAAATGGTGTATTACATGCGGTTCATACTCAGCCACTATCAGATTCGTTTTCTGATTGATCCTGTTGCTCTCTTTCTCCACATTCTGTTCATGGCCCCAATTCAGCTAGGGATTTTGCAGCTGTAGTGGCAACGCTGCACATGCTCAGTTTTCAATGAGTTTCTATGCTGAGCATTTCCTCCCTATCACATCTGAGCAGCCTATGTGACTATAGAGTGGGCATATACCTGTGGGTTTATACACAGTGGTAAATGACAGCCCACTCCCTACTGCCTCCTCCATGCCCACTAGTCAGCTAAACACAATAGGGGGAAATGTTACATGTAGACTAATAAAGGCTTCACCTCCCACTTGTTCTAAGTCACAGGCTGGAGGGGCGTGACACAGCCTGTGACTGGCAGGAATCTGCCCCACACCATGTAATTGCCAAAAAATGTTTTATAAAATTTGATTTCAAACATATTTTTATGACAATTTAAAACAGTTTATCGATATGAATGATGTATTTTTACTCTGTATTTCAAAGGCTGTTTTTTATTTTGAACATATGACCAGCAGAGGACTAGAAGCTCCTCCTGCTTATGTTTCCCTAACAGACAGGCTGGGAAAGATCTGGGTCATGTGACATCTGTATATCGATTAGAAAAAGGGTAATTAAGATTTTTTTTATTAAAATAATTACAGTGCCATAATCCACATACAGAAATAGAAGGAGCAATGTAAATTAAAAACTGTGTGTGTTTAGTATCACTTTATTATATGTACCTACCCTACTTTCAGCAACGTATACTCTGTACATAGCTACAGTTACATATAGTAAAACAGTGCTGTGTTTTGGCAACGAGACAAGGAATCTCGCATGCTACTGGAACAAACTACATACAGTTAATACATTTCCATTAATATCTGATATTTGCTCATTTTAGAAAAACTGCAATTTTAACTTCTACCATATCAATTTAAAGTATTAAATATGTTACAACTAAGCACATAGCATGCAAGTACAAAAATGAGCTAGTATTGGATAAAACAAGCTAGTAAGGGAAACCTACTTTATATGTGAATGCTTTCCAAGGTAAATGGGCCACGGATTTCATCTGCAGAAAAAGTAATGATCCATATGATTGCAAAGTATACAGACAAAACCTCAAATCTATCTATATATATATATATATATATATATATCTATATATATCTATCTATATAATATACACAAACATTTTATATATATATATATATATATATATATATATATATATATATATATACACACACACATACACATATACATACATACATACACACAGAGAAATATAGGAAAAAATACCTTATAATTTACAAATAACTGGGGCAGCATAAAAAGGAATCCAAAAGCATAAACACCTGGAAAAAAAGCACATTTTAATAAGAAAGATGATGTCAAAATGCTACAAATGAACACATTGAATATATGTGTTCACACAAGACCTTATACATTCATTAAATATGGTGTGGCTATATAACCATGATTAGGTAAACTGAATATGCAAAGATGGGCTTTATTTATGTAACCACCCTCCAATAAAAAAAACTGTTGCTTTAACTGCAGTGTGGCTCCAATTTGTTAGTGTATCTAAATCCGATAGTACATTTAATACCCCGCTCCCCCCAGACTCACAATGCTGCTGCCTAAAGGTGTCCCTGTGCTTAAACATCCAGAGTGAGGGCACTCTAATACAGGAAGTGTGCTACTGGCCAGATCACCAGATGAAAACAGAGGGGGAACAAAGCCTAAAAAAGAGCAAACTAATGCAGCCACCACACCTAATTAATTATTGGTAAGCTGCAATAATAGGATTTTTAAAACCGCTTACGTGTAAAATCCTTTTCTTTGAGGTACATCACGGGACACAGAGCCATAGTACTTACTATGTGGGTTTAATAGGCCACCTTCAAGTGCTGGACACTGGTACGCCCTAAATTAAAAAGTGCCCTCCCTATATAACCCCTCCCACTGGTGGGAGTACCTCAGTTTTGTAGCAAAGCAATACACGTGTATACCAAAGAAGGGAGGGACCTCTGTGTCCCATGATGTACCTCAAAGAGAAGGATTTTACAGGTAAGCTGTTTTAAAAATCCTATTTTCTCATCGTACCTCACGGAGCCATAGTACTTACTATGTGGGATGTCCCATAGCAATGAAGACTGAAGGGAGGGGGAGACGTAAATGTGTGGACTGAAGACCAAGTTGCGGCCTTGCGGATCTGAGCCAAGGAGGCTTGGTGATGCACTGCCCAAGAAGCACTAACAGCCCTGGTGGAGTGTGCTTTGATATGAAAAGGAGGAATTTTCCTCTTTAAACCATAAGCTTGAACAATCACTTGACGAACCCACTTAGAAATAGTAGATTTTGACGCTGCCTGTCCTCTTTTAGGACCGTCTGCCAACACAAACAAAACATCTGTTTTACGAACCTGAGCGGTCACTTTCAAATAGACCTTGACTGCCCTCACCACAATCAAGAGAATGTAGTAATTTTTCCTTCACAGAACGAGGCTCTGGAAAAAAAGTAGGAACAACAATATCTTGGTTTAAATGAAAACCTGATACTACTTTCGGTGGGAATTTAGGATGAGGTCGTAATACAACCTTATCTTTATGCAGAATCAAATATGGCGCAGCCAACTCTGATACTCTTCTAGCAGAAGATATGGCAACCAAGAAAACTATTTTCCTTGTCAAGAGGACCAAGGAAATATCTCGAATAGGCTCAAAAGGCTGCATTTGTAAAGCCAATAGGACTAGATTTAAGTCCCAAGGGTTCAAGGGGGATTAATCTGTGTTACCCCCCCGAACCAGAGAATGTGAAGCAAGTGGTCGTTGAAAAAGCACAGATAAGGCAGACACCGGACCTTTGATAGTACTCAAGGCCAGCTTAATCTCTAATCCCATTTGTAGGACTTCAAGAATCCTACTTATGACATATTTTCTGGTGTGCCAACCCCTGGCTTCACACCAGGAGACATATGCCTTCCAGACTCTATAGTATATGATTCTGGAGGCCGGCTTCCTAGCATTAACCATAGTAGAAACTACTGAAGTCCTTTAAGAATGTGGGTCTCAATAGCCAAACTGTTAAATTTAGCATTTGTAAGGTAGGATGGAATACCGGACCTTGCGAGAGAAGTTCTGGCCATAGTGGTAGGGTCCAAGGGTCCCCTACCGCCATTTTTATGATCTCGGCAAACCAAGATCTCCTGGGCCACAAGAATCACCTCTCTTGCTTGATCCTGCGAAGAAGCCGCAGAAGCAGCAGAACAGGAGAGCACACATAGATCAGTGAGAACTGATCCCAAGGAAAGACCAAGGCATCTGTTCCGCATGCCATCGGGTCCCTTGTCCTTGACACAAAGTTGTCGATCTTGTTGTTGAACCTGAACGCAAACAGATCCACATCCAGAACTCCCCATTTTTGACCCATTTTTTCCCCAAAGATGTCAGGATAAAGGGACCATTCTCCCGGGAACTCAACTAGTCCGCCTGCCAATTCTCTATCCCTGGAATGAAAATTGCTGATAGGCAAGGAATGTTGCTTTCTGCCCAAGAATGAATATGATTCACCTCTCTCTGGGCCCACGACTTCTCATGCCCCCTTGGTGATTGATGTAGGCCACTGCTGTGGCATTGTCGGATTGGATCCTGACAGGATAATTCCGTAGTCTGAGCGTCCAGGCCTCTAGGGCCAGGCGTACTGTCTGAATTTCTAGAACATTGATGGGCAAGGTCCTCTCTGAGATGGACCATTTCCCCTGGACAGATGCTTCTTCCAGGACTGCTCCCCAGCCTAAAAGGCTGGCATCTGTTGTTACCACCTTTCAAGTGACTGGCAGAAAGGATTTCCCTTTTTGAAGATTCTTGGATATCAACCACCAATTGAGGCTCTGACGCACACTGGGGGATAAGTGCATTGGAAAGTCCAGAGCATGGACCTTCTTGTTCCAAGTAAATAGGATACTGTTTAGTAGAAGTCTCGACCACCTGGATCAGTTCCTTTATGGAACTGATCGTTTCCTGGGGCAGAAACACCCTCTTCTGAGCTGTGTCTATGATCAGCACCAAGTACTGCAATCTCCTTGATGGTTTTAAGGAGGATTTTTCTATGTTGAGAATCCAACCTAGGTCTACCAGGTAGCTGCCTGTGGTGAACAAAGTTTGGTTTAAGCGGGCTACCGATTGACCTATCAAGAGTAGATCATCTAAGTAGGCTAGTATTGTTATACCTTTGGCCCTTAACCTGGCTAAAAGAGGAGCCAGGACCTTTGTAAACACTCAAGGTGCAGTAGCCAGTCCGAAAGGTAGAGCTACCAACTGAAAGTGACGATTTTCCACCTCGAAGAGTAGAAATTTCTGATGAGAGGGGAAAAACGTTACATGGAGATAAGCATCCTTGATGTCGATTGATGCCAGAAGTTCTCCCCCTTGTAGGAAGGAGACTACAGATCGGATTGACTCCATGCGAAAGGAACGGATGTTTAAAAATCGGTTTAGATGTTTGATTTCTAAAATGGGTCTGACATCCCCGTTTGGTTTTGGAACTATGAACTTTTTGAATAAAAACCCAAACCTCGCTCTTCCAAAGGGACCTCCGATATCACTCCTTGAGATAAGAGATGATCCAGAGCTAGAGAGACTCTTCTTTTTCACTGGATCTTTGGGAACATTTGATCTGAGAAAACGAGGATACGGGAACTCTCGGGAACTCTAGCTTGAGAAACTGAGTTAGCCACCCATCTGTCTTGACATTGTTCCTGCCAGACTCTTGAAAACTGCAGAAGCCTTCCCCTCCTTATGATGGGGGCGTCCCATCATAAGGAGGCTTTAATATTTTGGGCTTCCTCCCCCAGGTCCTCGTTTGGCCCTGGGACTGACCGAGAGGTTTACCTCTAGAATCTGACGGGGGAGGCCGTCGAGACTGCCTAGAGGCAGCTGCCCCTGGCACTGTATAAGTATGTTTAAAAGTAAAATGTTTAAACTTTTTCTTAACTGGTAAAAGGGAACTTTTCCCATTAGAAATTCTTTGGATATACTTGGCCAGATCATCTCCGAACAATCGTTCACCATGAAAAGTGAAACTGGCCAAGAGCTTTTTGCATGGCGCTTCGGCTGACCAATTTTTCAACCATAGGATTCTACGCACATGCACCAGCCCTAGCATAAGCCGTGGGGCCTGGAGGATAGAATCTCTCATAGCGTCTACTGTGAAACACAATGCTTCTGATATACCGGCCAAATCCTGGGCCTGCCGATCAGGAATAATTTTGAGTACATCTGTAAACTGGTCCATTAAGGACTGAGATACTCCAATCGCTGCCAGCGCAGGTTGAACGACTGAACCTGCGAGTGAAATATAGTTCTTAAAAAGGAACTCCAACTTCTTACCTGTTGGATCCTTTAACTTCTGAGCATTGTCAACTGGACAAGTTAGGTTTTTATTAACAGAGAATATAGCAGCGTCAATTGCTGGAATTCCCCATTTCTTATAAAAGTCTTCCTCCATAGGATAAAGTATAGAAAACTTTTTTGAAGGGAAAAACTGTTTATCTGGGTGCTCCCATTCAGAATACATAAGCTTCCTTAGCCACGAATGGATAGGAAAAGAATGATCAGATTGGGGAGGCTTTAGTGAACCCAAACCAGACGTGGGCTCATTTAACTGACTGCGCTGCTGGCAGTGAAAAAGTAAAGAGGACCAAACCAGTGAGAGATTGTACAAACAATCTTTCCTGTGAACCTGATATCTCCGTATCAGGTTCCTCAGACGCAGAGACATTAGACTCTTCCTGGTCCTTAGAAGGCAAATCATCTTCTCTTGCTCCTCAGATTGAGGGTCCTGAGAAATGGACGGGGACCTGCTATGCTTAGCCCCAGTCTGGAATGCAAATAAAGCATCAATTTTTTGCTCCAAGCTTAAAATGGTTGAAGAAAAAACCTCCTGCGTAATATACATAGGGGCTGCAGTGTCAAGAGCAGCTGCAACACTTGCGCGCGCCCCCCCCCCCCACCCCGATGGCTCACTCTGATCAGCCATATCACTCTCAGGGGATGATGTCATCTTTTTTGAGATGTTTCTAGGCTGCCGTGTGACTGTAGTAGTCTTACTAGAGCCCCCTTTTGAGGTGTTTTTTACCCCCCTTCCGCTCATAGCCCGATGCACAAAGCAGAGGTACTACCAGGAGTGCATCAACTGCATGAGCAGTAGACCAGCTTAATCGCTGCTATTAATGCTCAGCCTGATGCTGTAAATGTGTCAAAAGGAATGCCTGTCACCAAACCTTTTTAAAACCACCTCTGCTCCTGTGTCCCTCCAGCAGCATGAACCCACACAATGGTGCCTTTTTAACCGGTTCAATACCGGGCAATTTCACCCCCTTCCTTCCCAGGCCAATTTTTAGTTTTCAGCGCTGTCGCACTTTAAACGTCAATTGCGCGGTCGTGCGACGTTGTACCCAAAAGAAATTGACATCTTTTTTTTAACCACAAATAGAGCTTTTTTTTGGTGGTATTTGATCGCCTCTGCGGTTTTTACTTTTTGCTATAATAAATATCCCAATTTTTTTTTTTAAAAACACATTTTTTCCTCAGTTTAGGCCGATACGTATTCTTCTACATATTTTTGGTAAAAAAAAAATCGCAATAACTGTATATTGATTGGTTTGCGCAAAAGTTATAGCGTCTACAAAATACAGGATAGATTTATGGCATTTTTAAAAAAAAATTTTTTTTTATTTTTTTAGCGGCGATCGCGATTTTTTTTGGTGACTGCGACATTATGGCGGACACATCGGACACTTTTGACACATTTTTGGGACCAATCACATTTATACAGCGATCAATGCTATAAAATTGCATTGATTACTGTGTAAATGTGACAGGCAGTGAAGGGGTTAACCACTAGGGGGCGGGGAGGGGTTAATATGTTTCCTAGGGAATGATTCTAACTGAAAGGGGAGGGGACGCACTAGGGGAGGAGACCGATCAGTGTTCCTCCGTTCTGGGAACACAGATCGCTCTCCTCAGAGCTGACAGGCTGTGGATCTGTGTGTTTACACACACAGATCCACATGCCGGCCCGGTTAACGGGCAATCGCGGGTGCCCGGCGGACATCGCGGCTGCCGGGCACATGCACCGGGTCCCGAGGAACGCGGCGGGCGCGCGCTCCCGGCGGCCGGGAATCCGGGACCCGGTGCATGTGCCTGGCGGCCGCGATGTCCGCCGGGCACCCGTGATTGCCCGCGCTGTACATTAGAGGATGCCAACGCGGCGCTAAACCCCGCCCCCGCCATCTACGGCCCTTCCCGTCTTTTTAAAAATGCGCTTTTCCCGCACTGCTATGGAGGATCCCAGGAAGAGGCAGGCATGGCGATGGGGGAGCTGGAAGCCGCCGAGCAAAGCCCATTCGTGACGGTTTTTTTGTTTTTTTTCAAAAATTGGCGCCCCCCCCCCCCCGAGAAAAGGGGGAGAAAACAGACTGCACATGGGGCGTCTGGGGGGAGAAGACCCCCCCCCCCCCCCCCCCCCCAGGCTTACCGGAGGTCTCGATGCCGTTCGGAGGAAGAACTTTCTGCTTGCTGGATCGCATCCTGAGAAGCATGCGTTACGCAAGTGCTAATTTCTTAGAAAACTCCACTTAGCTTTCCTGACGCAGGGTTTTCTGTGGTAAACCAACAGACCCAATCTTCACCCTTCATGGTGGGTTCCATTAAACCTTAAGGAGCTGGATCCTAGAGGAAACCCACTATCCTGGACCTGCAACAGCACCCTGCCAATAAAACTTCATGGCCTTACTACCAAAAAGTACTGGATCTCAGGGTCCAGCTCTCTAAAAGAGAAGCATTCACAGGCAAAACCTCGTTTCTTCGGATACGAGGCCCAGGTACCATTCAATTCGGCCAAAAAAGACACTTTGAATGGATCCGGTCAGCATGGCTAGCCCCAAGGATTGCTCCAGTGGAGCTCAGCACAGCACAGCACAGCACATCTTCTTCACTCGTGACCAACACCTTAGACACTGGCGAAAAAACTGAGGTATTCCCACCAGTGGGAGAGGTGATATAGTGAGGGCACTTTTTAATTTAGGGCGTGCCAGTGTCCAGCACCTGAAGGTGGGCTATTAAACGCACATAGTAAGTACTACGGCTCTGTGCCCCGTGATGTACGATAAGAAATACAGAATTACCTTGGATTAGGAGCATAATTAGTTCCAGAAAAATGCTTGTAATCCAAAGCACTCGTACATCAAAGCGAGTTTCCCCATAGGAAATAATGGAAACTCAGATAATCCATTCCACAGCCACTGTTTGTCTAGGCAGTACCGCATGTGGTCAGAGGTGCGGGGGCGCCGGAGACACTCGGAAACGCTCGGAGACCACTCGAAGACGCTCGGGAACGGAGTGTTTCCAAATGCCCCCGAGCATCTCCGAGTGCCCCGGTGCCCCTGCACCTCTGCCCAAATGTGGTACTGCGCACCCCAGAGGCTTGAATCCTGCTCGTCTTGTGAGACAACACTTACAAAGCGAGTCAGGATTTAAAACAAAAAATAGCTCGTATTGCGAAATGCTCCTAAACTGAGTTACTCGCAATCCGAGGTTCCACTGTATTACATTTTTGTTCTCGGTCTAATACTGCTTTAAACATAAAAACTCTAAACAATAAAATCACTTTAAATACAAGAAATCATAGATACAACAATGCTCCACATTCTACAGAAGTTATCATAAATATAGTGCATATAAATATACGTTTTTCTAAAGGCTCATTTACATGGCACAAAGGCCCATACAACATGAAGAGCCATGAAGAGCATGAAGAGCCATTTGTTTTTCAGACGCCTATCATATAAGTAATGAGATGCATCAGGGCTGCTCACTTTCATCTCTGATCTTTATATTGACCCTAGAGCCCTTCTAGACAACTATCAGAGCTCATCTAGACATTAAAGTGGTTGTATACCCTGCTTTCACATTTTTACCTAAAGGTAAGCCTATAATAAGGTTTACCTGTAGGTAAAATGAATATCTCCTAAACCTGTACGGTTTAGGAGATATTCACCTTGCACACAGCCGCTGACTCCAGCGGCGCAGCTGGCGGAAAATCAGAGCTTCTTGCTGGAAAGAGGACTCCTGTGCACATGCGCAGAAGTGAAGTCATCGCGGCTCTGGCCACTCACAGCGCCGGAGCCACAAACCCGGAAGAAACGCAGAGGGAACGTGTGCTCCCTCAGCAGTGACCAGGAGGCGATGCGGGCACTTCCTTCTAAGGTAAGTATTTCATAATGAGCTAATATGCGGTGCATACTAGCTCATTATGCCTTTGTCTTGCAGGGTTTTTTTTTCTTTTTTTTAGCGGGCATACAACCACTTTAAAAAGGTATTACAACCAAGTCATGCAAACATAAAGTAGCTGCCTACGCAGACGATTTAATATTTTTCATTACATCCCCCTCTGTCTCGCTACCTTCCCTTCTTGCAGAACTTCGTAGATATGGCTAACTGTGCAATTACAAAATTAATTACAGTAAGTCAGAAGCTATGACTGTGGAACCACCTGCCACGACCCAGCAACTGAGTCAATCATTTAAATTTAAATGGACGGATTCACATATACGATATCTGGGAACAAATATTCCTTGTAATCTCAGTAGGATCCCGGCAGCCTACCTATTAAATTACACCCCTATGACTATCAAGAAATTTAAGAACTCTTTGAGACATTTGCTTACAGCAGCCAGGGCCTGTATTCCGGCCTTGTGGAAAAGTACGAGTGCCCCTACAGTTTCTCATTGTAAGATGAGAATCGCAGACATTCAAGTTATGAAGAATCCTACCATGACTACGAAGGAGCAAGAAGACAAATATTGAAAGATCTGGACTACCTATTTTTTCTATAGGGAGCAGACGCTGCTGGCTTCACAGCTAATGGAGCATCCTGTGGAGAGATCTGGTCAGGGGCTTTCTTACCCGTCACACCCCCCCCCCACACACACTTTTTTCTTCTTCTCTCTTTATCCTTCCCGTTTTCCCATCTCCCTTAAGCTCTTTCTGTACTTTCTTCTTGACGGGTTCAGTCGTTATGGCCGTTCTCGCTCTCCTTGCCATCTTAAAGAACACAAAAATTTTCAGGGAATTTGCCAAAAACCGCGGTTGATCATCCAGATTTATATACTGTGCTTCCAAGTCGAATGTGTATCCTTTAAGTCAGGGCTCAAAATTTCAAGTCCTGAGCTACTAGCCAGGCCTAAAAGGTTACTTGCCACCAGTTGCCCCGCCCAACCCCTACCCTGCCCCTAATCACGCCCTCATAAATTATCTCATGAAATTACACTTAAATGTTTTATGCAGAATTAAGTTATAAAAATAAATATTAACAGCAACTTTATCCGTGCCCACCAACGCAGCCTACCCGTGTCCCCCAGTGCAGCCTGCGTGCCCCCCCCCAGTGCAGCCTGCGTGCCCCCCCCCCCAGTGCAGCCTGCGTGCCCCCCCCCAGTGCAGCCTGCGTGCCCCCCCCCAGTGCAGCCTGCGCGCCCCCCCCAGTGCAGCCTGCGTGCCCCTCCCCAGTGCAGCCTGCGTGCCCCTCCCCAGTGCAGCCTGCGTGCCCCCCCCCAAGTGCAGCCTGCGTGCCCCCCCCCAAGTGCAGCCTGCGTGCCCCCCCCCAAGTGCAGCCTGAGTCCACCCCCCCGTGCAGCCTGAGTCCACCCCCCCGTGCAGCCTGAGTCCACCCCCCCGTGCAGCCTGAGTCCACCCCCCCGTGCAGCCTGAGTCCACCCCCCCCGTGCAGCCTGAGTCCACCCCCCCCGTGCAGCCTGAGTCCACCCCCCCCGTGCAGCCTGAGTCCACCCCCCCCGTGCAGCCTGAGTCCACCCCCCCGTGCAGCCTGAGTCCACCCCCCCCCGTGCAGCCTGAGTCCACCCCCCCCCCCCGTGCAGCCTGAGTCCACCACCCCCCCGTGCAGCCTGAGTCCACCCCCCCCCCCCCGTGCAGCCTGAGTCCACCACCCCCCCGTGCAGCCTGAGTCCACCCCCCCCGTGCAGCCTGAGTCCACCCCCCCCCCGTGCAGCCTGAGTCCACCCCCCCCGTGCAGCCTGAGTCCACCACCCCCCCGTGCAGCCTGAGTCCACCCCCCCCCCCCCCGTGCAGCCTGAGTCCACCACCCCCCCGTGCAGCCTGAGTCCACCCCCCCCGTGCAGCCTGAGTCCACCACCCCCCCGTGCAGCCTGAGTCCACCACCCCCCCGTGCAGCCTGAGTCCACCACCCCCCCGTGCAGCCTGAGTCCACCACCCCCCCGTGCAGCCTGAGTCCACCACCCCCCCCGTGCAGCCTGAGTCCACCCCCCCCCCGTGCAGCCTGAGTCCACCACCCCCCCGTGCAGCCTGAGTCCACCACCCCTCCGTGCAGCCTGAGTCCACCACCCCCCTGTGCAGCCTGAGTCCACCACCCCCCCGTGCAGCCTGAGTCCACCACCACCCCCCCGTGCAGCCTGAGTCCACCACCCCCCCCCTAGTGCAGCCTGAGTCCACCCCCCCCTAGTGCAGCCTGAGTCCACCCCCCCCCTAGTGCAGCCTGAGTCCACCCCCCCCCCTAGTGCAGCCTGAGTCCACCCCCCCCCTAGTGCAGCCTGAGTCCACCCCCCCTAGTGCAGCCTGAGTCCACCCCCCCCTAGTGCAGCCTGAGTCCACCCCCCCCTAGTGCAGCCTGAGTCCACCCCCCCCCCAGTGCAGCCTGAGTCCACCCCCCTTAGTGGAGCCTGAGTCCACCCCCCTTAG
Source organism: Aquarana catesbeiana (assembly GCF_042186555.1). Taxonomy (NCBI): domain Eukaryota; kingdom Metazoa; phylum Chordata; class Amphibia; order Anura; family Ranidae; genus Aquarana; species Aquarana catesbeiana. The sequence continues at coordinate 248,284,105 of NC_133328.1, read as the reverse complement.
TGGAGCCTGAGTCCACCCCCCCTAGTGCAGCCTGTGTCCCCCCCCCCTAGTGCAGCCTGTGTCCCCCCAAGGGCAGACCGTACCCCCCCAGTGCAGACTGTACCCCCCCCCCAGTGCAGACTGTGTCCCCGTGCAGCCTACCTGTGCAGGGGAAGAGAGAGGAGAGCCACCGCCTGGTTGATTAGAGCGCGGGGAACATAACAGCTTTCATTTCAATAGCTGTGTGTTCCCCGCCGCGCGCCGTCATATACAGCCCCTCCCCCTTGTCTGAGCACTTTGATAGACAGATCACCTGTCCAATCCTGGGACGGGTGATCTGTCTATCAAAGTTCCCCGGACAAGGGGGAGGGGCTGTATATGACAGCACGCAGCAGGGAACACACAGCTATTGAAATGAAAGCTGTTATGTTCCCCGCGCTCTAATCAACCAGGCGGTGGCTCTCCTCTCTCTTCCTCTATGATCTCTGGGAGAATGGCTCCCATACCATCCAAGCTGCCGGCAGTGCTCGCCCCCCCCTGCTCCCAGGCAGCCCCCAATCGCCAGCCCTCAAAATCCACTCGCAAAATGTGAGCAGGCGAGTGGAATTTTTGAAGGCTGCTTTAAGTGATTACCAGTTGACTTAGTAGTTATTGTATACTAATTATGCTGAGATGTGCCTTGGTCTTATTTTGTACCTTGTTATTGCTTTGCAAGTGGTTTTGTAAATATCCTTGACCTTTAAATAAAAGAATTAAAAAAAAAAAAAAAGAGCCAGTTGTTTATGTTTTCAGAAAAGCCTGGAACTGCATGCAGGCACCCTGTGTTAGTCGATGGAGATGCACTGGCTGCACAGACTCACTTGCACATCTGCATTTGACAGGTATGTAGGGATGGGTTCCTTAGCCGCCTTCTTCATTTTGGAGATGTTGCAGTTCTGCACCTTTTAGCATTGGTAGAGTACTGTTTACGTAACTTTTGCATGTGCCCCAATATTTATCCCAAAATTAACTACCAAATTCTGCTGATGAAAAGGATATCACATACACCAAGTTGAATTTTTATTTGTGGTTTACATTAGAGCTTTAATTACTTTTCTAAAGCCTATATTCTGTAGAATCTTCCATATGTCTTCATTCCTCTTCTTCTGTTATTAGGCTTACCTTAGTCAACCTCTTTGCTATCATGGGTGCCCTGGATTTGACAGCATTTAGCTGATCGACATTTTGTCCAATCCAATGAAACTGTACGATGTGTGAAACAGTAGTACTACTAAAAGATAAATTGGTAACCTGCTGAAGTGTCATTTTTTAAGTTAGACCCTTGTACAGCACCTAAAACAGTCCTACTATAAGTGCAAGTATGTACCCTTGGGGCTGCAACTCCTCCAACAATTAATAAATGAATTAGGGTACATGTTAGAGAGCTCCAAAGCAGTTTGTAACAAGGAGGTATGGACCAGTTTAGTAATTTTATGTATTTGAATATCTGAGAGTTACCTGCCTGTTTCCATACAGTCCCGAATGTAATCTGGATGATGTAATGGTTCCAAAAATGTGTCAAAATTGTCCCGTGTCCGACATAATGTCGCAGTCCCGATAAAAATCGCAGATCGCCGCCATTACTAGTAAAAAAAATAATAATAAAAATGCCATAAAACTATCCCCTATTTTGTAGAAGCTATAACTTTTGCGCAAACCAATCAATATACGCTTATTGCGATTTTTTTTACCAAAAATATGTAGAAGAATACATATCGGCCTAAACTAAGGAAAAAAAATATTTTTTTATATTTTTGGGGGATATTTATTATAGCAAAAAGTGTTTTTTCAAAATTGTCACTCTTTTTTTGTTTATAGCGCAAACAATAAAAAACGCAGAGGTGATCAAATACCACAAAAAGAAAGCTCTATTTGTGGGGAAAAAAAAGACGTCAATTTTGTTTGGGTACAGCGTCGCACGACCGCGCAATTGTCAGTTAAAGTGATGCAGTGCCGAATCGCAAAAAGTGCTCTGGTCAGGAAGGGGATAAAATCTTCCGGGGCTGAAGCGGTTAAAAAGATTAATGTCCTCTGTTGTTCAGGCTCTAGTTTGCGCAACTAGACCTTGGGAAAGCACATATGACACATTAACAATGAAACATAGTGCTGCGCTGTCGGAGTGTTAATATACTGTGAATATTATGTGGTAACATACCTAATATATCCACATGGACAATGACTAATAATACATCAATATGTGGCACACATATACCATATATAGACGAATGAATAATGAGTTAATGTGCTATACTTCTAAACAATTAGTATACAGTGAAAAAAATAAAAATGACAAAGTCCTCTGAAAATTGATTCACAGTCCTCTGAAAAGTGATTTGCAATCTTCAAAAAAATTACTAGATAATAAAGTGAAACATAGTGCTGCGCTGTTGGAGTGATAATATGCTGTGAATAATATGTGGTAAATTACCTTATATATCCACATGTGCAATGGACAATGACTGATGACAAATCAATATGTGGCACACATATACCATATATAGATGAATGAGTAATGAGTTAATGTGCTATACTTCTAAACAATTAGTAAACAGCGAAAAAGTGAAAAAAATGACAAAGTCATCTGAAAAGTGATTCACAGTCCTCTGTATATTTCCAAGACTTGAAATATACAAGCATAGGAGCTTCGACCACTACCAAGAACCATCTGTGATTAAAACACACATGCTGTTATCCCACAGCCTTGAGGTAAGAGGCCATCCATCACAGTGCACAACACGGAAGTGTGTCACCAGTAAAGAAAAGCATACTACACTTTATATGGTGTTTGCACAGAAGAAAAGAAGTCACTATCTTATCTTTTGTTTACTTTACGGAGCACTTTATTATCAAATACTTTTTTGGAAGTTTGCGAATCACTTTTCAGAGGACTGTGAATCGCTTTTCAGAGGACTTTATCATTTTTTTCACTATTTACTAATTGTTTACAAGTATAGAACATTAACTCATTATTAATTCATCTATATATGGTATATGTGTGGCGCATATTCATTATTAGTTATTGTCCATTGCACATGTGGATATATTAGGTAATTTACCACATATAATTCACAGTATATTAACACCACAACAGGGCAGCACTATGTTTTACTTTATTATCTAGTACTTTTCTGAAGATTGCTAATCACTCTTCAGAGGAATCGCTTTTCAGAGGATTTTGTCATTTTTGTTTCTCATTTTTTCGTTGTTTACTAATTGTGTACAATTACAGAACATTACCTCATTATTCATTCATCTATATATGGTATATGTGTGGCACATGATTATTAGTCATTATCCATTGTACCTGTGGATATATTAGGTAATTTACCACATATTATTTACAGTATATTATCACTCCAACAGTGCAGCACTATGTTTCATTGTTAATTTTCCTTGTGGTTATGGTATGACCTCTCACTGCTTTGCAGCAGTTATTTAGTTGTAGTTTTTCTCTTTGATACAGCACGGGAATACTTACTTGATAACGTATGACACATGAATCATTAAATAAAATAAGATTTTAATACTCCCTGTAAAATTATTTTACATGGAGTCCATTGAGGGACACTGGAAGTCTTTCAACTTCAGCCTATACTGCCACTTAGAGGTCGATAAGACACTGACAGACTGGTGTACATCATGAGGATCTTCTAAACACCGAAATTGAGGACTCTCTCTATTTCAGATTTCTGAGCCACCAAGCCAGGAACAACTCGGTCCTCGGCATCAACCAAACAAATCTGTCCAGAAACCAGATTAACTTGTCCCAAGATGACAGAATGTAGTATTGCTTATGCTACCATAAGTATCAGAGCTCTCATGCAATAATGGAAAGTAATATAGCTCTGGAGTGGAGTTTTTAAAATCTGATACCAGAGACTTTGAAGTCTCTTCTGTGGAAGGAACACTCTGGCCTGAGATATTCCAGGACTAAACCCAGATACTCCAAGCGATGAGTTGGTCCCAGTGACAGTTCTGAAGGTTCAAGATCCACCTAAACCTGAACTACCGTAAAGTCTGGATAGTGAAAAACATGCAGTATGTCAGAGCCCTAACTGACTGTTCCCTCAACAGGAAGTCATCTATGTATCCCCCAATGGGGATGTCATGAGAGTGTAGCATGGCAAACACTGGATCCAGCACCTTAGTCAATACTTGAGGTACAGATGAAAGACCAAAGGGCAGCCCCAAAAACTGGTAGTGCTGGGGCTGCAAACAAAGCATAGGAATCACTCTTGCCCTGGAAAGATGGAAACAAGTAGGTAAGTAACACTGATGTCCACAGAGGTCAGAAAATGGCAGATCTAGTGAATTTCAGGACCTGAATGAAGAAATTCAGAACCTTGCTTTCAGAGATGAGGTGAATGCCTCCTTTGGGTTTAGGAAAAGTAAAAAGGATGAAGCAGTAACCCTGAAACTGTTCTACCACAGGAACTAAGGCTAGGATCCATGAAAACCTGGGCGGGCTTGATAGAGATCTGCCGCTTTATGTGGAGATCGAGCTAGGTTAGAGGTGTGAAAAGAAGGAGAGGTCAGATAAGCAAGCTGTCCAAGTATGCACAAAGGTCAACAAAGCTCCCCTCCCTATGAAATGTTGGGATGTACCTCTATACAGCTAGAGGTTTGTCTGACTATTTGGTAGAAGGAGTGCCAGACTTTGCAATTATATGGGAGCCAAGTTTGGGGGTCTAAATAAGGTGGTTGAGGTAGTGGAAAAATGAATGGGGGTGTTTCTTATAATACAGAGAGGGAGAAGATTTCAGAGTCAGTTTCTTAGGCTTCGTCTGCTAAGGAAGATGGTTGCTCTTGCTACCAGTAACATCCTTGATGATATTTTCAAAAGCCGGTCCTCGGAGAGATGCTGTCCCTCAAAGGCCAAGTAGAGCAAACTTCTTTTTTTTTTCCCACACAAGGGTTCCGCAGTCCATCATTTTAGTCAAAGTGCCCTAGGCATATGTACCAAAATGAGACACGTGGAAAATGAGAAGAGATGTTTTCAGCAAACTGTCACAGATGAAATTGAAAATAACAGCCACCTGGTTCATAAGTTTAATAAACAAGAAATCAAATCACAGCATTTGTATTCATATCTTTTTTTAAAGCAGTGTTTAAAACCAAAAGCAAAGTATTACTATATCGCAGCGTACTAATTCTTAGATGTGGTGGCTGCACTGGTTTCCTTTTTTAGGCACATTTCCTTATTTTTAACTGGCGACCTACGAAAATGAGGTAGCTCCTGGTGCTTAAGTCTTCAGAGACGGCAAGGCAATGCCAGCAGGTCTGGACCTGGAAGACACTCCACAGCTACCTTACCAAATTGGAGTTTGGAAAGTGCCCCACACAGAATCCAGTGCCCGAAAGTCACTTTCAGGCTATCTCCACAATGTCCAGGCCAGGAGGGTCTGGCTGTGATAGTCCAAAAGCCAGAATCTTGATCGATGGAAAAAAAAAAACCCCAAAAAAAACAAAAACAAATTGCTCCCAAAAAATAGTTTAAGATGGCAAAGCTTAAGAAAAGATGTCCATTCTCTAGGACAAAAACTGAGGCCAGCTGTAGTAGGAAGGGTTATCCTTGTCTGGCCTATAATTTTCTTTTTTTGTTGCCAGAGTCCAAGCTTTCTGTACGTGTCAGTATAACACAAAGGATAAAGACTTCCTGTGTCCTGCAATGGACTTTACGTTGAATACAAAAATCCTATTTTATCGAACAATTCCGGATTCCTGTGGCCCTTAATGGACAAACCTAAAAACAGTTTTAACATGTGAAGCAAGTACGTAAAATAACTTACCATTGACAAAGCTGTTAATCAACCAAGAATACCAGCTGTAAATGCAAAAAAAAAAAAGAGTTTAATACATTATTAACAAGGAATTCTCAAAATCTGCATTCCCATTTTTAAACTGATGTACAGTAAGCAGGTGTAGAAAACCAAAAGAGAAAAATTACCTGTATGTCAATTACCAATTATGTACACACAAAGTGACAAAGTATTACCTTTTAAGCATTAATGATTTCTTGGTTTTAACAATTTATTTTGGAATATGGGAAATTAATAGTTATGTGTGTTGTTTTAATAATTCTCAAATAAATGTAAGTTTGTGCGAGACTCTCTTTAGGATGGGTATATATAGGGTTTCATGTAGTTTGCAATCTGATTTCTTACATAAAATGTGTATTTTTTTTTTTCAAAGGTCACAGACAGATATGGTAAGAAACAGAAAAAGTGTGTGGGGCTACCTGTCTACCTATTGCAAATCTCTTTCATCTGATATAGATCCCACATAAATAAAGGAGGTAATTTATTAAGTAGTAATCTGGGTTTACCATGGCCATACCACTTTTTCAACCTAGAGCTATGTACTACCACTTGTGTTCTTTCTAAAGTGCTTTAGGCCAGCCATAAACGGAGCAAAAATGAGTTTCCTGCTACCACCTGTTGCAGGAAAGAAATTTGCTTGATTCTCCCATCAACACAGACCGTGTTGATGCGGGAATCCCTTCTGCTGGGCAACTGTCTTCTCCCAACGGAGTAAAACCCAGCATGTTGGTTGTAACCAAGTTGATTAATCGATCAATTTGGTTCATTCAGTCTTCCTGCTTTGAATCTCAGCCAGTTCCTGTTCAACCAGCAGAGATTCGAACCTTGTATGGCCTGCCTAAGTTTGCTGTGGTTAGTGCCTATAGTGAGCACTAGAGAGGTGTTTGCATTTGTTTTGAACTAGGTTCAGGCCCAAACACGGGCCAATGAGCTGTGGTGGTGGGGGGGGGGATCCTCACCCAACAGCTGAGATTAACATAGGGGCAGAGATGCTTATAACATCAGTGACCTAATGTTACCATATTAGGTCAATGATGTGAAATTAATTCCCACCTCTTTCATGGCCATCAGGTTCAGAACAAACACAAGCTCATCCCTTGTGAGCACTGCAGTATGGTCACGTAGCTGCTGCACACATATATATATATATATATATATATATATATATATATACACACACACACCAGTGCCTTGAAAAAGTATTCATACCCGTTGAAATTTTCCACATTTTGTTATGTTACAACCAAAAACAAATGTATTTTATTGGGCTTTTATGTGATAGACCAACAATAAAGTGGCACATAATTGTGACGTAGAAGGAAAATTATAAATGGTTTTCAAATGTTTTTTTTACAAATAAGTATCTGAAAAGTGTGGCATGCATTTGTATTAAGCTCTCTTTATTCTGATACCCCTAACTAAAATCAAGTGGAACCAATTGCCTTCAGAAGTCACCCAATTAGTAAATAGAGTCCACCTGTGTGTAATTTAATCTCAGTATAAATACAGCAGTTCTATGAAGCCCTCAGAGGCTTGTTAGAGAACCTTCGTGAATAAACAGCATCATGAAGGCCAAGGAACACACCAGACCAGTCAGGGATAAAGTTGTGGAGAAGTTTAAAGCAGGGTTAGATTATAAAAACCCCTACCAAGACAAGACTGTCCACCTAAACCGACAGGCTGGGCAAAAAAAGCATTAGAGAAACAGCCAAGAGGCCCATGGTAACTTTAGAGGAGCTGCAGAGATCCACAGCTCAGGTGGAAGAATCTGTTAACAGGACAACTATTAGTAGTGCACTCCACAAACCTGGCCTTTACGGAAGTGTGGCAAGAAGAAAGCCATTGTTGAAAAAAAGCCATAAAAAGTCCTGTTTGCAGTTTGCGAGAAGCCATGTGGGGGACACAGGAAACGTGGAAGAAGGAGCTCTGGTAAGATGAGACCAAAATTTTACTTTTTGGCCAAAAAGCAAAACGCTATGTGTGGCGAAAAACAAACACTGCACATCACCCTGAACACACCATCCGTGAAACATGGTGGTGGTAGCATCATGATGTGGGGATGCTTTTCTTCAACAAGGACAGGGGAGCTGGTCAGAGTTGATGGGAAGATAGATGGAGCCATATACAGAGCAATCTTAGAAGAAAATCTTTTAGAGCCTGCAAATGACTTGAGACCGGGGCAGAGGTTCACCTTCCAGCAGGACAACGACCCTAAATGTACAGCCAGCGCAACAATGAAATGGTTTAGATCAAAGCATATTCATGTGTTAGAAAGGCCCAGTTAAAGTTAATTGCTTAATCCAATTGAGAATCTGTGGCAAGACTACGATTCCCATCTAATCTGACACAGCTTGAACTATTTTGCAAAGAATGGGCAAAAACTTCACTCTCTAGATGTGCAAAGCTGGTAGAGATATTCCCAAAAAAGATTTGCAGCTGTAATTGCAGCGAAAGGTGGTTCTGCAAAGTTTTGACTCAGTGGGGTGAATACAAATGCACGCCACACTTTTCAGATATTTGTAAATAATTTAAGTGCCACTTTTTTTTTTAGCTTTTGTTTTCTGTCAGCCCTGACTTTTTTTCTTTATCCTTGAAAAGCCAAGTGTCAGGGCAGGCAGAAACTGAACTTGTGTCTGTCTAACAATTTGGTACTTTGTTCTGCTCTAAGGAGAAGTATGGAGAAGTATGACCAAAGCTCTTTTGGGACCCAGGAGTGCAGACCCAAGTAAAGTCCTTTGGACTGTATTCAGTTGGCAGCGGGCTAAAGTCCACTGTCGTCTGATGTCACCCAGCCGGTCCAGACTCGTTTGAGGGATCCAGACTTTGTCGCGATCCACCCAGATGACTGGACTGGCAGCTGGCTCACTGCACCGCTGAGAGCCTGGGCCAGCCGCTTCCGCCACCTCCTCAGCCCAGCGCTCCACTGAGTGCCGGAGGGGCAGAGCAGAGAGCCGGTGACTGATGTTTACTGTTCTCTGCTCACTGAAGACCGAGAACTCGGTGGTCTTTAATCACTCAGTTCTCAGTCTTAGAGGTGGACTGATACTGCATCCACCTAGGTGAATATGATCTTTAACTTTAAAGCGGAACTTTAGTTCGAAAATTATGACCTGCTAGATCGCCACTTTTGCAGGTATAGCTATGTAAAACATCAAAAAAATAGGATTTTTATAACAGCTTACCTGTAAAAATCCTTTTCTTGGAGTACATCATGGGACACAGAGCCTTAAGTAATTACTTAATGGGTTATAGGCCACCTTCAGGTGATGGACACTGGTATACTCAATCAAGGAAGTTCACTCCCTATATAACCCCTCCTCCTTCCAGGAGCACATCAGTTTTTGTAGCAAAGCAATATACTTAAATCCCAAAAAAGAGGGGAGGGACCTCTGTGTCCCATGATGTACTCCAAGAAAAGGATTTTACAGGTAAGCCGTTATAAAAATCCTATTTTCTTTATCGTACATCATGGGACACAGAGCCTTAATTAATTACTTAATGGGACGTCCCATAGCAATGCTACTTGAGGGGAGGGAGACACAACCCGGAGGGTACCGCCAGACTTATGGACCTATACTGCTGCCTGCAGCACACTGCGCCCAAAGGCGATATCCTCATACCTCCTTACATCCAGCTGATAAAGTTTTGTGAACGTATGCACCGAAGACCAAGTTGCGGCCTTACAGATCTGAGCCATGGAGGCCTGATGACGCACTGCCAAAGAAGCACTAACTGCCCTGGTAGAGTGCACCTTAAATTATAAGTTTGAATTATAACTTGCCATATCCACTTATCGACAGTGGATTTTGACGCTGCCCGTCCTTTCTTAGAACCCTCTGGCAGAATAAATAAGACATCAGTCTTACGAATCTGAGTAATTGCCTTTAAACAGATTTTCACTGCTCTCACCACATCAAGACAATGTACTGACTTGGCAAAAAGTCTGGACGAGGGCATACCACCACTCTGTCCTCATAAAAAATCAAATATGGCTCTTTACAAGGAAGAGCAGCCAATTCGGAAACCCTCCTTGCTGAGGATATAGCAACCAAAAATACCAAATTCCTTGTCAGAAGAACTAAGGGAATATGTTGCATCGGTTCAAATGGCTGTTTTTGTAATACAGACAAAACTAAGTTCAAGTCCCAAGGGTTCAAGGGAGGTTTGGCGGATTAAGTCACATCACCCCTTGCATAAAGCCCTGGATTAAAGAATGTGTAGCAAATGGTCTTTGAAATAAGACAGATAAAGCTGAGACTTGGCCTTTAATAGTACTCAAAGCCAATTTCATCTCTACCCCTAATTGTAGAAAGGCAAGAATTCTGCCTATGATATACCTCCGAGGGTGCCAACCCTTGGATTCACACCAGGAAACATAAGCCCTCCAGGCCCTATAATATATACTTCTGGAAGATAGCTTCCTTGCATTAATCAGGGTAGAAATAACTGAGACGGAAAGCCTACGTTTCTTCAGAATGTGGGTTTCAATAGTCAAGCCGTTAAATTTAGAGACTGTAAGGTAGGATGGAATATCGGTCCCTGTGAGAGCAGATCTGGCTGTAGTGGGAGGGACCATGGGCCCTCCACTGCCATCTTTACGATTTCTGCATACCATGACCTTCTGGGCCATGCTGATGCCACCAGAATTACCGGCTTTCTTTCCAGCTTGATCCTGCAAAGAAGTCGAGGCAGCAACTGAATTGGGGGGAATGCATACATCAGTGAGAACTGATCCCACGGGGTCACCAACGCATCCGTTCCACATGCGAGTGGATCCCTTGTTCTGGCCACAAAGTTGACTAACTTCATGTTGAACTTGGACGCTAGATCTACGTCCAGGGTCCACCATCTTTGGAAAACAGTGTGAAAAATGTCGGAGTGAAGTGACCATTTCCCTGGCAATAACTGCTGGTGAATCAAATAGTCCGCCTGCCAATTCTCTACTCCTGGAATGAAGAATGCCGATAGGGACAGAACATTCCTTTTTGCCCAAGTTAGAATATGGTTCACCTCTCTCTGCGCTGAGAGACTCTTGGTGCCCTCTTGGTGATTGATATAGGCCACAGCTGTGGCATTGTCAGATTGGATCCTGACAGGACAAACCTGTAAGTCCAGGCCTTTAGAGCCAGACGCACTGCCCGAATCTCTAGGATATTGATAGGCAAGGTTCTTTCAGTTCTTGACCACTGTCCCTGGATAGTTGTCTTTTCTAGTACTGCTCCCCAGCCTGAAAGGCTGGCATCTGTCGTTACCACTTTCCAGATGACTGGTCTGAAGGATTTTCCTTTCAGCAGATTCTGGGTTAGTAACCACCAAGTGAGGCTTTGGGACATTTTTGGGGACAGCCAAATTGGCAAGTCTAAAGCTTGAATTGTTTTGTTCCAAGTGGACAGGATACTGTTTTGCAACAATCTTGAATGGAACTGGGCATAGGGAACTGCTTCGAATGAAGCCACCATGGTTCCTAGCAACCTCATGCAGAGGCGAATAGAGGGATCGCCTTTTGACCTGACCATCCGCACCAGCTCTTTTATGGAGTTGATCTTTGCCTGAGGCAAGAATACCTTTTCCTGGGCTGTGTCTATGATCAGACCCAAGTACTCCAGCCTTTTTAGCGGTATTATGGAAGATTTCTCTAGGTTGAGAATCCAACCCAAGCTTTCCAGATAACTGTTGGTAGTGCATACGCTTTGCCCAAAACGGGCCACCGACTGGTCTATTAGCAATAGATCGTCTAGGTACACTGTGCCCTTATCCTGGCTAGAGGTGGGGCTAGCACTTTTGTGAAAACCCGGGGTGCTGTGGCTAGCCCGAAGGGCAGGGCTACAAACTGGAAATGCTGTTGTTCTAACTCGAACCGCAGAAACTTTTGGTGAGCGGGAAATATAGGAAAATGCAGGTATGCATCCCTGATGTCGATAGATGCCAGAAGCTCTTCTCCTATAAGGATAGAAACTACTGACCCGATTGTCTCCATGCGAAAAGAGCGGATCTTCAGGAACTGATTTATATTTTTTAGATCTAGAATTGGTCTGACATCTCCATTTGGTTTTGGTACCATAAAAAGATTTGAATAAAACCCCAAACCTTGTTCTTTTGTGGGTATCTGTATGATCACCCCTTGAGATATTAATTGGTCTAGTGCCTGAAACAGAGATTGTCTTTTCTCTGGGTCTTTGGGAACGCTTGACCTCAGGAAACGAGACTGTGGAAAGTCCCGAAATTCCAGCTTGTATCTCAGCTTTACCTTGGAGATGACCCCTGTCCTGAATTTCCTCTTGCCAGTCTTCTGAAAACTGCAGAAGTCTGCCCCCCACCGTGGTGAGGGGGGTTGCCTCTTCATGATCAGGCTTTAGGATTCTGCTTTGCAGGTTTCCGACCCCAGGACTTCTTTTGAGCCTGGGTCTGACCCTGTGGTTTTCCTCTAGAGTCCGACGGCGGAAGCCCTTGGCGCAGGGGAAAGAGCCCGTTTGAACGAAGGGCATTTATACTTTCTTTTGACTGGCAAAAGAGTACTTTTCCCACTAGAAATAGTTTGGAGAGGATTTGGACAAATATATCTAAATAGCCGCTCCCCATTAAAACGGAACCCAGTTAGTAGGTTTTTACATGCTGCTTCGGCTGACCAATTTTTTAACCACAGGATTCTATGCATATGCACAAGCATAAGCGTAAGGCGGGACGCCTGGTGAATAGAATCTTTAATGGCATCTATGGCAAAGCATAATGCCTTTGGTAGTTCAGCCAAATCCCGGGCTTGTTGTGCAGGAACCTCTTTAAGGGCCTGTCTAAATTGGTCCTTTAGAGATTGACAGACGCCTATTGCAGCAACTGCAAGCTGAGTAAAGGCACCTGCCAATGAAAAAGGAGATTTTAACAGGGATTCCAACTTTTTATCTGTTGGATCCTTAAGCATTTGTGCATTGTCTACAGGACAAGTTAGGCCTTTATTCACACTGGAAATCGCAGCGTCAACTGCTGGTACTTTCCATTTTTTGGAGAATTTCTCCTCCAGGGGATAAAGAATTGAAAATCTCTTAGGAGGGAGAAAATGCTTATCCAAGTGATCCCAGTCAGCAAAAATAAGCTGTTCTAGTAATGCATGTGCAGGAAACGCATGCAAAGGCTGAGAAGGTTTTAGAAGAAACCAAGCTTTCAGGAGACTCCGTTAGAGGTAGCATGAAAGTAGAACGAACCATCTCAGTAAGAGATTGTATCAGCAATTTCTCAGATTGAGAGGCTGAAAAAGGCTCATTTACCATTGTTTCCTCTGCAGAGGAATCATCATCGGTTTGTTTTTCCTCCTGATCACCTGAGGGTAACACCTCATCCTGTGCCCACTGTTCCCCTTGCAAAGGTTCTGAAGTGGGGGAGGGGGATCTAGCACACTTCCTATCCATATGAATGGAGGATGCTAATCATTCTTCCAGACCCTGCAGAGTGGAAGAAAGGACATCTTCAGTCACGTATACAGGGGCCGAGATGTGAGAAGCAGTTGCACCATCAATTTGTTCCAAAGGCTCATCCTGGCTTGCCATAATTGGTAATTCAGGCGAGGATGACAGCGTGAAAATGCGACTCAAGATCCTAGCGCCTGGGGGTGAAACCTTTAGTACCTTTTTGGTGTCTTTTTTAGCAGGCATAGTCCTAAGCACAAAAACAGAGGCACTATACAATTGCACTTAATCGCTGAATATAGTCATGACATTAAAGCCGCTATAAAGATCAGCCTAGTGCTGGGAAAAAAGTGTCCTTCCTGTAACAGGAATGCCAGTTTGCAACCCTCACGTGTCCCACAGCTCCTGTGTCCCTGTGTGCAGACTGCTTTGTTTCCTCCTCGCCAGCTGAGGAGAGACTGTCCCACCTGTGGTTGTTTTTGCCTGCTGTGCGTCCTCGTGGACGTTCACGGCACTGCGCCTAAGCCCCGCCCCCCCCTCTGAAAAATTCCACCCCTCTTTTCATTTTAAAATGTTCCCGATTCCACCTCACCGCTGATGTCCCCCTAACCCTCAGTCCCTTCAGGGAGGAGAAAGAAAACATTGTCAGATTTCTTTTTACCTGAGAAAAAAATCCCCCTCCACACGCTGCTGTGGTCACACAAATACTGAGCTTTACAGTGAAGACAACAGATTAAGGTATGTGCATAGACTCCCTCTAGTGGAGAATTTAAGGCAGGACAACATTTTTTCCCTAATAGAAGAATACATAGGTGGACTTTTCAGTTCCTAAGTTTCTTCCCTTACCTTATCCCCGCCGCAGGATTTGCTGAACATACAATCCAACCTTCACCCATCACGGCGGGCTGCGTTTAGCAAACCTTCAAGGACAGGGTCCCTAGATATTGGGGTTCCAACTTCCTTGGACCTGTAAAAGCACCCCACCAGGAAAGCTTTAGGTAATGTAGAAAGACCTAAGCCCTGGGTTCCCGGGTCCAGCCCTACAAAGAGAGGTGTTACAGGTATATACCTCCTGCTTCGAATACGAGGCCCCAGGTACCATCCATTTAGGCCTCAGTGGCACTTTGGATGGATCTGGTCTAAATCCAGTATGGATCCCTCCTGGGGCTCCTCAGAGCACATCTTCACCCGTGACCAACACCTTAGACACTGGCGAAAAAACTGATGTTCTCCTGGAAGGAGGAGGGGTTATATAGAGAGTGAACTTCCTGGATTGGGTATACCAGTGTTCATCACCTGAAGGTGGCCTATAATCCATTAAGTAATTACTCAAGGCTCTGTGTCCCATGATGTACGATAAAGAAATAAGTGCCTATACTGGTTAACCCCTTCCCGCCGCCTACTGGCCCTTTAAGAGCTTCTAAATGCCAGGAGGCGGAGACGGGCATTTGGGTTATGTGGCCGATGTGGTTGGCCGTCACAGCGGTCACATGATCAGAAAGCGCCTAATTGCAAATAGGCATCAGGAGCTTCCCGGTCTCTGCCAGTAAGTGTGCTGGAAGTGTGCAGGACGTGCGCTCTCAGCACAAAAAAGTGTTTACATTAAAAATTTACAGTAAACACTAATTTTGGTAGCATAATTATGAATGTGGAATGTATGTTCCTTGCTAAAGAACAATATTTTTCTTACTAGGGGTAAAGTTTCACTTTAATATGCAAATCAATTTTAGCTGGTCTTCAGGCATGCAACAAGATAACTGGTATTCTTAAAAAGGGGTCAGCAATGGCATCCCCAGTATTTAAGTACAGATTCCCATTAATGCTTGGAGAGATTTCATTTAAACTGAATGCCGATAAAAAAAAAAAAAATAAAAGCATGCAATAAAAATGTACAAGCCTTCAAAGTATTTTCTAATAAAAACATAAAACGTGTTACCTTTTGTATCTTATATTCAAAAGTGAATACACTGCCCCACCAATGCATAATGGGTATAATAAGTATGACAAATATTTCATTGCCTAAAAAAACAAAACAAAAAACAATACTGTTAATATAAAATCAAAATACAACTGCAATTTTTATATTATAACTGGCGCATATTATAAATTGAAAAGCAAGTGCTGCTTTAATGCCATGCCCCTGCATTGCATGGAAACACCAGCTGTGACAGCTAATAACTGTATCAACATGTTCACTTTTATTAGTTCTTGAAATTACCAACAAAATCCTGTTAATGGCACGAAAACCAATTTGGCACTCTCATGTGCTCAAAACTCCACTGTCATGCTCCCTGAAAACCATGTTGAGAAACTGACTGATTTTTAAAGCTGAACTATAGGAAAAAAAAAAAATTTACTTGCTTGCTACAGCGAGTAAAATAAGTATTGAACACGTCACCACGTTTCTAGATAAATATATTTCTAAAAGGTGGTTTAAGGTGAAATTAGGTTCTTTCCACTTCCGGATTATGTCCACAACAGTGCTCACTGGAACATTCAGAAATCCTTCTGTAACCAGTGCCATCAGTATGTTTTGGAACAATAAGGTTGTGAAGGTCATGAGATAGCTTTTACCCATCATGAGATGTTTCTTGTGTGACACCTTGATAATGGGACACGTTTGTAGGCGAACAGTTGAGACTGAACCAGCTGATATTAATTTGCACTGACAAAGGGCAGGATTGCTTTCAAATTACCGATTTCAGCTGGTGTCTTGGCTTTCCATGCCTTTTTGCAGCTCCCTTTCTTCATGTGTTCAATACCTTTTCCCTGCGTCATTCCTATTTATTACACATAACTTCATTTCTGAACTTATTTGTTTTGGTTTCTTTGTATGTATGGATTGCATGGGGTTACTGACGTGGTGAAAATTTCATATCAATAGCACCTTTAGAAATACATTTACCTAGAAAAATGATGACAAGTTCAATACTTGTTTTTCCACCGCTATATCTAGTGGATGATGAATAAGGTGATATACAAATCTTATACCAAGACTCCACTGGCAGCCTACACTCTAATCTGCTATCTGATGCTCTGAAAATGTGATTATTATAAAGGGGGTGAGCTCAAAAGGGAGCGCATATTTTTCTTCGTGCAGAAGTCCTCTCTCTGCAGTAAGTCAGGAGACTACCTACAAAATAGTTACGCGTTGGTATAGAACTCATCCGATCGAGGGCGAATACTGCTGTGCAAAATGTAAGCACATTGTTTCCCTGGAAGCCCAGGTTCTGAATCTGGGGAAGCAACTGTCAGCACTGAGAAGTCCCTCCATACTAAAGGTGAGCCAGGAATGTACACGACAGGTGCCGGCAGGGGCCAGCACAGAGGCGGGTGGAGACAAAGAGGTGCAGGCACTAGCAAAGAGTAGATGGGTGACAGTCAGGAGGGGTAGAGGGGGAAGTGCCAGGGAGGCCGATCCAGGACTGGAGGATCCCAATAAGTACGGTCCATTGAGTGACATTGGTGTTACCAGTCAGGGACCAGCACTGCTGGAGATGAGGGACTCTCCTAGCTGCCAGAGGAAGAACTCCTCCAGTGAGAGTGGGGGGGCAGCAAAGGGAAAGGAAAGACAGATTCTGGTGGTAGGGGACTCAATTCTTAGAAGGACAGAGAGGGCAATCTGTAACCAAGACCTGAAGCGCCGAACAGTATGTTGTCTACCGGGCGCTCGGGTTCGGCACATCACGGATCTTGTGGACAGATTACTGGGAGGGGCTGGGGAAGACCCGGCTGTCATGGTGCACGTTGGCACCAATGACAAAGTCAGAGGCAGATGGAGTGTCCTAAAGAACGATTTTAGGGACTTAGGAGCTAAATTGAGGAAAAGGACCTCCAAGGTAGTGTTCTCAGGAATACTACCGGTACATCGAGCCACACCAGAGAGGCAGAGGGAGATTAGGGAAGTAAACAAGTGGCTGAAGAGCTGGTGTAGTAAGGAGGGTTTTGGGTTCCTGGAGGACTGGGCCGACTTCTCAGTCGGTAACCGGTACTATAGAAGGGACGAACTGCACCTAAATGAGGAGGGTGCAGATCTGCTGGGAATGAAGATGGCCAAAAAGTTAGAGGGGTTTTTAAACTAGGCGATGGGGGGGAGGGTCCAGAGACAGTGATAGCCAGCGCGGAAGATATTCCAGAGGGTAGTATTGGGGGCATTAGTGGTAGGTTAACCAAAGCACAAAAACACAAGGTGAGTATAGTAGCAAGTCCAAGTTGCAATCTTGAAACACCCAATACGAGGACAATATGCGACCGGTCTAAACTATGTGGCATGTTCACCAATGCCAGGAGCCTGGCGGACAAGATGGGTGAACTAGAGATACTGTTGTACAAGGAGGATTTGGATTTTGTGGGAATTTCAGAGACCTGGTTCAACAGCTCTCATGATTGGCTGGCAAACATTCAAGGGTATACCCTATACCGCAAGGATAGAGAGGGTAAAAAAGGGGGAGGGGTATGCCTATATATCAAGAATAATGTACAAGTGAATGTGAGAGATGACATCACTGAGGGGGCTAGGGAGGAGGTGGAATCTTTATGGGTAGAGCTCCAAAGGGATGAAGCTAAGGGGAAAATAATACTGGGAGTATGCTATAGGCCCCCTAACCTGAGGGAGGAAGTGGAGACGGATCTCCTATCACAAATTGGATTAGCAGCAAGGATGGGAAGTGTTATCATAATGGGGGATTTTAATTATCCAGACATAGACTGGGCGGAGGGAACCGCGCATTCATTTAAGGCTCGCCAGTTCCTTAATGTCTTGCAGGACAATTTTATGGGTCAGATGGTAGACGCACCAACTAGAAATAAAACATTACTAGATCTACTGATTACCAACAATACAGACCTGATAACAGATGTGGAAATACGGGGCAATTTAGGTAACAGCGATCACAGGTCAATTAGTTTCAGTATAAATCACACAAATAGGAGACATGAAGGGAACACAAAGACACTGAATTTCAAAAGAGCCAACTTCCCTAAACTACAAACCTTGCTAAAAGGCATAAATTGGGATAAAATATTAGGAACAAAGAATACGGAGGAGAGATGGGTTTGCTTTAAGAGCATATTAAATAAGGGCATTAGCCAATGTATCCCATTGGGTAATAAATTTAAAAGAGCGAACAAACATCCTGGATGGCTTAACTCCAATGTAAAAATGCATATAAAAGCAAAGGAGAAGGCCTTCAAAAAATACAAGGTTGAGGGATCATCCACAGCATTCAGAATTTATAAAGAATGCAATAAGAAATGTAAGGGTGCAATTAGGATGGCTAAGATAGAACATGAAAGACACATAGCGGAGGAGAGCAAAAAAAATCCCAAGAAATTCTTTAAGTATGTAAACAGTAAAAAAGGGAGGACAGACCATATTGGCCCCATAAAGAATGAGGAAGGACATCTGGTTACAAAGGATGGGGAGATGGCAGAGGTATTGAATTTATTCTTCTCCTCAGTCTTCACGAGTGAATCGGGGGGCTTCAGTAACCAAAACTGCAGTGTTTATCCTCATGACACAACACAGGAAGCACCTACATGGTTAACAGAGGACGGAATTAAAATTAGACTTGAGAAACTTAACATTAATAAATCACCGGGACCAGATGGCTTGCATCCGAGGGTACTTAGGGAACTCAGTCAGGTGATTGCCAGACCGTTGTTCCTAATTTTTACAGACAGTCTATTGACTGGAATGGTACCAGCTGATTGGAGAAAAGCCAATGTAGCACCAATATTTAAAAAGGGCCCAAAAAACATCCCTGGGAATTACAGACCAGTTAGCCTAACATCAATAGTATGTAAACTCTTGGAGGGGATGATAAGGGACTATATACAAGATTTTAGTAATAAGAATGATATCATTAGCAGTAATCAGCATGGATTCATGAAGAATCGTTCTTGCCAAACCAATCTATTAACCTTCTATGAGGAGGTGAGTTGCCATCTAGATAAAGGAAGGCCCGTAGACGTGGTGTATCTGGATTTTGCAAAAGCATTTGACACAGTTCCCCATAAACGTTTACTGTACAAAATAAGGTGCGTTGGCATGGACCATAGGGTGAGTACATGGATTGAAAACTGGCTACAAGGGCGTGTTCAGAGGGTGGTGATAAATGGGGAGTACTCAGAATGGTCAGGGATGGGTAGTGGGGTCCCCCAGGGGTCTGTGCTGGGACCAATCCTATTTAATTTGTTCATAAACGACCTGGAGGATGGGATAAACAGTTCCATCTCTGTATTTGCAGACGATACTAAGCTAAGCAGGGCAATAACTTCTCCGCAGGATGTGGAAATCTTGCAAAAAGACCTGAACAAATTAATGGGGTGGGTGACTACATGGCAAATGAGGTTCAATGTAGAAAAATGTAAAATAATGCATTTGGGTGGCAAAAATATGAATGCAATCTATACACTGGGGGGAGAACCTCTGGGGGAATCTAGGATGGAAAAGGACTTGGGGGTCCTAGTGGATGATAGGCTCAGCAATGGCATGCAATGCCAAGCTGCTGCTAATAAAGCAAACAGAATATTGGCATGCATTAAAAGGGGGATCAACTGCAGAGATAAAACGATAATTCTCCCGCTCTACAAGACTCTGGTCCGGCCGCACCTGGAGTATGCTGTCCAGTTCTGGGCACCAGTCCTCAGGAGGGACGTACTGGAAATGGAGCGAGTACAAAGAAGGGCAACAAAGCTAATAAAGGGTCTGGAGGATCTTAGTTATGAGGAAAGGTTGCGAGCACTGAACTTATTCTCTCTGGAGAAGAGACGCTTGAGAGGGGATGTGATTTCAATTTACAAATACTGTACTGGTGACCCCACAATAGGGATAAAACTTTTTCGCAGAAGAGAGTTTAATAAGACTCGTGGCCACTCATTACAATTAGAAGAAAAGAGGTTTAACCTTAAACTACGTAGAGGGTTCTTTACTGTAAGAGCGGCAAGGATGTGGAATTCCCTTCCACAGGCGGTGGTCTCAGCGGGGAGCATTGATAGCTTCAAGAAACTATTAGATAATCACCTGAATGACCGCAATATACAGGGATATGTAATGTAATACTGACACATAATCACACACATAGGTTGGACTTGATGGACTTGTGTCTTTTTTCAACCTCACCTACTATGTAACTATGTAACTCTGTCGGTCTTGGCCAAGCTATTTCATAATCACGCCGATTGCTGCTGCCACTGTGGCCTGCATACAGGCACCATCCTAAATATCTTTTGGGAATACCAAGCAAACTTTTTGGCAGCCAGTCCTTCAACTTGTACACAAATCTACGGACATTTCTTTGCACGATGACCCAGCTGCAGTTTTACTCAACTTTATCCATGAAATGATGTCATAAGTCCCTTCTTAATGCAGCACGGGCGTGCATTCTATACCGGTGGAAGCAACAGGCAGGGACAACAGTAGTGTAATAATATCCCTTGCGCTGGTCGAATGTGAAAAAATACAAAATAGAGTATAATAAAATAGAATGAAATAAAATAAGTGGCGAAATCCCACAAATACAAACGCAATTACTTTTGGCATGATCAAACCTACTATAAACAACTAGTAGGAATAGCCATGGGTGCCAAATTTGCACCAGGAGTGGCAAATGCATTTATGGCACAGTGGGAAGAAAAAGCGGTATACACAGATACCCCCGCTGAATTAACATTATACAAAAGATTTATTGATGACGTGGTAATAGTCTGGAATGGAGACAAAAATACTTTAGAAACGTTCCTCAATAAACTAAACAACAATGATAGAAATATTAATTTAGTATGGAAAATAGACACAAAAGAAATAGACTTCCTGGACCTGAACATCAGCCTAGAGGGACAGAAAATAGTAACCAAAACACACTTCAAGAAGGTGGACGCTAACAGCTACCTGTCAATAGACAGTTGCCATTTTAAACCTTGGCTATATAACATCCCAAAAGGCCAGCTCACAAGAATAAAAAGAAACTGTACTAAAGAAGAGGACTATTTCAACCAAGCAAGATTGATTGGAGACAGGTTTAAAGCAAAGGGATATGACGATCAGTGGATTGACAACCAGATTGAACATGTAAATCTAATGGATAGAAAAAGAATGATTGAAGAACATCCCAAGAAGAGACTACAACAAGAGGTACCCAGTATAATCCTTGACTTCAATACACAATATAAAGATGTAGCAAGGGTAATCCAAAAACATTGGCACATTTTAAAAAATGATAAAGACCTAAAAGAAATATTACCGGAAAAGCCTAATATTGTCTACAAAAGAGCACCGGCCATCAGAGACATAATAGTGAAATCAGTAGTTGACCCACCACCGGCACCCTCCTTTACATTCTTCTCAGGGAAAGGTTTTTATCCCTGTCGCAATTGCTATGCGTGCGAAAAAATTTCAAGGAAAATGCAAAGAATTCACAGCAACCAATACAGGACAAACCTACGAGATTAGAGATTTTATAGGGTGTCACACAGAAGGGGTGGTCTATATATTACAATGTAGCTGTAATCTCCAATATGTAGGCCGCACAAAAAGAGCACTGAAGACATGAATACAAGAGCATGTACAGAACATCAAATCTGGTTTCCCCAAACATAATGTGTCAAAACATTTTGCACTAGTGCACAATAAAGACCCCACACACCTCCAATTTTGGGGAATAGAAAAGCACAAACCATCATGGAGGGGGAGTCACTTGATTAGAGATATTAGCCGCAAAGAATCCAAATAGATTCATACTTTGCGGACTCTTGTACCTGGGGGCTTAAATGTAGAGTTCGATTTGAACAGTTTTTTAAGCAATTTTTAATAATCTATGCATAAGGGATTTGGTAATTATTAGTGGTTTTAACACACTTATATTTACCCCGTGGATACATCTATCCCAGTACTATAGGACCCATGGCCTTACTAATACACCATAAACATTAGTGCATGGCACAGTAAAATCTTTATTATATTTTTTATATTTCATATATTTTTCTATATATGGGATAGTTTAACAACCAATACTTCAGTTTTCTGGTGTACACGAGTAAACTTTTTTATAGATTTGCTCATTTATCTAATAGCCATTATGGATAATGTACTTCCAATTCCATTTTATATTTCTTATCGACATTTTTTATCTGTATAAATATTAAGTTTTTCTTAGTGTAGATCTGATTATTCTCTATTTACAGTACATTTATATATATATATTTTTTTTTTATCGGTTTTAAATTAATTATTTTTGTGATTTAAAACTAACAGCTATTTAATGATTGAATTGAATGTAAAAAGATTTATGCATAAAAAATACCTATGTATATATGAGGTAGTTCTTTAGAGCACTCTCATGCCTGCTTCATTGGCATATAGTCTATATAGTTTAATATAGAACAATATCTGACTTATTATGCGCTATGAAATTCAGGAACGCTGTAGTTAATTTTTATTAATTTCTATTAAACATATACTATTTATATGTAATAATCCCAATAAATTAACATCCATAGAAACCAGATTATATAATAACTAGTTTTAATTTTAGGGTTATCTTGCATAATGTGACGTTTCTCTGTCCGATCGCAGTGTACATAAGCCTTGTTATTACAACAAGTATGCCACCATTAAAATGGCCGCGCGCATACTCTAACCTGTGATAGAGGAACAACAGCAGGTACCTACAACAAAATGGAGACCATAACATTCCCCTTAGTCTCTAGCAAAATGGCGCTAGACTAAAAACATATGAACCACAAGTAAAATGGCGGCCCGAGACCTTCCGGTCCCATTATATTTAAGCCAACCCTCAGCAGCCAATCCGGTTCCCCAGATGAAGGCACGTGACGGTGCCGTAACGCGTAGGGATTGGCTGAGCGGTTCAACACGTCTTTGAAGCACAAGTGAGAGGGCGCTCAGAACGCCACAACCTTTAATACAATTACTCTGCCTATTTTATGTTTTTAAATGTAAGAGCAATACTTTAAATAAATTTCCCTGGTTTTAAATAAACTTTAATACACTAGTGGGGCCTCTGTTCTCCCCCCCCCCCCTCCCCATTCTTTGTTCTTTCTCCCCCAACATTGAGAGAGCCATCCTGGAGATACAGAGAGTGATGGATTGAGGATTTACCACAGAGAAAGCATAGACTTCGATGACAGCTGCCAGAACCACCCACCCTGCACTACTGAATGCTGTTTTTTCTACAATATGAAGGTGAGGGTCCTAAGAGACCATTAGAGGATTTAACAGCAAAGGGTCATATACCCTATCCAACTTATGCATCCAAATTGTATAGAAAAAACGGCATCCATTTATAGACTTTTTTAATTAACCCATCATTTCCCAATAGCACTTTTTATGTTCGCAGAGTACTAATGATCTGTTACCTATTATTTAATATATGATCATTGAGCGATGTCCTAAGGTTGTCATTATACAAACACTTGCACTAATGTTTAAGGATTGCACATCTATTCTATTTTATTTTATCTTTATTTAAGATTTATATTTTTCTATTGTGGTTTTATACACAATTTTTGTTTGTTATTCACCAGCACTGTTTATGGATAATGTTTTCAGCTAGATACTGCAGTATTGAGATCTATATCCTTTGAAGTACTAGCCTACTCATTAGCATTACCATTGTCACATTGCACTTTATTATGCGATTTGCACACCTGTGACACACATAAATAACCCATTTACATACCATTGTCACATTGCACTTTATTATGCGATTTGCACACCTGTGACACACATTAATAATCCATTTATTTTTATTCACATTTACTTTTATTTAATATTGCGCGAAATCTCTATATATCTTTTACTCTATTAAGGGACAACAGTAGCCCAATGGCTTGCAAGAGTGGGCGATATTGAATGGATGGAGGCTCAGACTTCTGCTCTCTGGGATAAGTCAGAGGAAAATAGGGCCAGATGGTTTTATTGGGATCTTTTCCGCTTCCTCCAATACGCATAACTTTCAACATTTACCTGCGATTTCCACTGCCTGATTGGTATTGAGGTTTCCTGCTCTTTGGGGGCAATTCCCTAACACCCTTCCCACCCTGCTCCCCTATCCCTGCGTTTTTTTCTTCACCTTTTCCCCTCTTCATTCTCTCCCTTTCTTGGTTTTCTCTTCCTCTCATACTTATTTAATCAAAAAAGGGTGTGCACAGACCCGTGTTGGCCATCACACATTAGACTCCCCCGCCCCAACCCCCCCCCCGCGACTCTGTAGTTACTGTCAGAGCACAGAAATATTCTCTATTAATATGTGGTTAGTTTCAGTATGACCTGACTGGATGATTCTTTTAACATATGTAACATATTACGTTAATAATGCCGTTACTTATCTTTAGCTTTCATTCCCCAGAATGGTATAACCGCCTTTTGATTGTTCCTAAAGCTATTTCTATTGTTTGCAAATTCTGGGAAGTTACTATCTCATTGTATCTGTAGCACACCTCTTAAATAAAAAATAAAATAGGGGGGCGACTCTTTAAATCATATCACTGAATATCACCTTATTCATCATCCTCTAGGCAAAAAAAACAGTTAAAGTGGTTATGTTAGTGATTGCAATTACTGGCTGCCCCTCTGTAATAAGAAATGCTGTGCAGTGTCTTTTTTTTAAATCATGCAGCTAAACACCTTCTTGTTCACCACTCTCCTTCCCTGATCTGAGGACTACAGCGGGAGGGGCAGAGATTCCCCTCTGATGTCAGTCGGGAGGTCACGTGACTGCACACCAGCAGGGTAAAAGGTGGTTTAAAAAAAATAAATGAATAAATTAAAAAAAAAAGATACTGCACAGTATATCTAGTTATTATAGAGAGGCAGAGGCGGCTCTAGGCTTTGTGAGGCCTTAGGCAAAACTTAGACATGAGGCCCCACTAACGCCCATAACAGGAAAAATAATTCAAGCGATAAAGATGAACTGTATAAGGAGGGTACAGGGGGAGGGTAAGTGGGCACAGTAAAGGGGAAAGATGGGCACAGTACAGGGGGAGCAGGATGGCACAGTACAGGGGGAGCAGGATGGCACAGTACAGGGGGAGGGTAAGTGGACACAGTACAGGGGGAAGGAGGGCACAGTACAGTGGGAGGGTAAGTTGACACAGTACAGGGGGCAGGAGGGTACAGTACAGGGGGGAGCAGGAGGGCACAGTCAGGGGGAGGGTAAGTGGACAGAGTATAGGGGGCAGGAGGGCACAGTGCAGGGGAAGGGTAAGTTGACACAGTACAGGGGGCAGGAGGGTACAGTACAGGGGGCAGCAGGAGGGGGCAGTACAGGGGGGAGCAGGAGGGCACAGTACAGGGAGAGGGTAAGTGGACATAGTACAGGGGGCAGGAGAGCACAGTACAGGGGGAGGGTAAGTGGACATAGTACAGGGGCAGGAGGGTACAGTATAGGGGGGGTAAGTGGACAGTACGGGGGGGCAGGAGGGTACAGTATAGGGCCAGTAATGTATAATACAGAGCTGCTTTCACAGATCCTAGCTATTCTGGCAGGCTGTCACGGGGAAATAAAGAAAGAAAAGGAAAAGAACATCCATCATATAAGTGTGTACCTCACTAAAATGCTATAGTGTGATAGATATCAAGAATAGTTAATATATGTACATTCCAAAGTGCTGGTACAATAAATAATGAGCATAAAACATACATGTCACACAAAAAAAATCCAACAAAACTGTGCTGTGATAAGCTTGTGCAGATCCACTGCAAACTATTTGCTTGGACTTCAGTGTACCATCACCAAAACAAAGCACATACCATTTGCTTACCAAAAAAAATTGACTCCTTAAACTTATGAGGTCACATGCCTTATGAGGTCACATGCACTTATCATCTGCTGGATATTTACAACCACTTCACTCAAACAACACCACGGAAGAGTAGCTTGGTCCGGTACCAACCACAGGGAACCCTGTAAATGCAAAGAATAAAGCAACACCAGGACAATTAAACAATTTGTTGCTTTATCCTAGTAAAGTTTGCTGTAAGTACATTACTTTAATAAAGCAGCGCAGAATGTCCTGGTAATGCATACAGTATATTTTATTCTTTGCATACACAGGGTTGCTGTGGTTGGTACCTGACCAGGCAGAGTGGTGAAAGGCTGCTCCTGGGAGAATGCTATTATAAATGCGTTGCCACTTTTTGAGTGAAGTGGCTGTAAATATCCCGCGGATGAAAAGTGCATGTAACTTCATAAATTTAAGGAATCACATTTTTTGGTAAGCAAATGGTATGTGCTTTGTCTTGGTGATGGTATACCGAAGTCTGTGCAAACAGCTTGCAGTGGATTTGCACAAGATTATCACAGCACAATTGGTGTGTGTGTGTGTGTGTATATATATATATATATATATATAAAAAATATATAATAATTCTTGACATCTATCACATTGCACTTTAGGCACTTTCACATGAAGAGTCCAATCGGGTCAACCTGTCAGTTTTTCAGGCAGACCTGATTGGACCAAGTTGGACTCTCCATTCTCCTCTATGGAGCAGCGGATGTAAATGGACTTGTGTCCGTTTACACCATCCTACCTTCAATTTGACCCAACAAAAACAAACTGAAGGGGGATCCATTACCATCTGTCTGGGTGGATCAGGACAAATGCCAGTCAGGTATAAACAGACAGGCGGTCCGTTTACACCTGACTGCCCATAGAGCAGTGTGGGCTGTGTCTGTGTCTGCTTGGTATATGCGGAGCAAACGCGAACCTGTTAACCTCTTGCTCTGCTCAGTGGGCGGTCAGTAGCCCTGCTGAGAAAAGCGGAATCTGTCCCATGTGAAAGGGGCCTCATTGATGTTTTATCCCATCACCTTTGCTCTGTCTGCCCCCATGTATTCCCTAACATCTCTCTTATTCCCTTGCTCTGTCCTTATTTCCCCTTCTCTGCCCCATCTATCCCTCCTCTATCTCTAGATGGTCCCTATTATGTACATGCAGCAGGCTGTGTAATGGGTACAGTCACACATGATACAGCACCTTACCTTCCTCTGAGGATAGATGCCATTCCTGCTACTGTGCCTGCTGGTCCCTCCCCTTGGTCTCACTCGGCCCCTCCCCCCTCCTCTCACGTACCTCCACTTCAACAATGAGTATGCTGGAATGGAGGAGGTTCTTGTACTGCCCACGTGGTAGGAGATTCTATTGGAGAGAAGCAGTAACTGATCGATGTGTTGAAATGAAAGGCCATCGTCTCTCGTCTGCCTTTCATGTGGGAGGAGGAGAGTCCGCGGAAGCTGGTGAAAGTTATTATGGAGGCAGCAGCTGAGGCTCACAGTGCCCGGCACTGCATGTTACCGGTCTGATGTCTGTTGTGCACTTGAGGGACTGTCGGCTTCAGTACCGCCCCCTAAAGTTGCTGCCCTATGTGATCCGGAGCTGTCAGCTCCTGTCCCCCGCCCCCTGAGCTGGTCTTACATGCAGTCCTGTGATCTCTCCGATGTGTGCATTGTAGATCAGCCGGGATTCAGCATTTTTCTGATGGCGGGGAGATCCTTGCTGCCAGCCTCAGAGGCGACTCTTTAACTAGGTAGATTAGACGGCCGTGAGCGAGAGGCCCCTGTCCATGCGAGGCCCTTAGGCGACCGCCTAATATGCCGAATTAGAGAGCTGCCTCTGTAGAGAGGCTGCCAGTAATTGTAATCACTAACTTTACACATGTAATAGCGGCAGGAGGGGAGGGGCGGGGACGAGATGGCTCACAGACTAGGAAATGACAGGCAGGGAGGGAAGGGGGAAACTCTGAACATAGCGGGATGATGCAGTGACCACAATATCATGGATCAGCAGCCATGATTACCGTGGTCAGCACACATGGGGGGGGGTTAACGACACAGGAACAGGCAGTCAACCAGCATAGAAAGGAATGAATAACACTGCACAAGCACCGATGTCTAACATGCTTTAAAGGAACAGGTTTTTTTTTTTTAGGGTTACAACTGCTTTAATCCTTGCAGTAGGGAGGAGCAGCCACTGCAAGGGAAAATCTTTTATTTCTCCAGAATTCAGCATTTTTCAGTGTAAACTAAAGCTGCACAATTCTGGCTAAAATGAGACTCACAATTTTATTTGCTTAGAATAAAGATCACGATTCTCACGACGTAACATCTTTCACATTATACAAAAAAATTGGGCTAACTGTACTGTTTAATTTTTTTTTTTAATTCATTAAAGGGAATATTCCAAAAATATTGTGTTTAAAAGACTGCTATGCAAATACAGTGTGACATAAAATAAAATATTGCAACAACTGCCATTTTATTCTCTAGGGTCTCTGCTAAAAAAAAAATATATACATATATATAAATGTTTGGGGGGTCTAAGTAATTTTCTAGCAAAAAATACTGATTTCATCTTTGTAAGCAACAAGTGTCAGAAAAAGGTTTAGTCTTTAAATGGTTAAACTGCCCTACAAACAGAAGTTCATTCCTTTGATCTAAAAGAACAAAATGTTACAATGTTTCTCTTTATCTTGCCTGAGCATGTTGTGATAAACTTGGCAGACTGCCTGTTTTTTTTTTTTGACAGCAGTCGGCTTGAGCAGAGAACTCTCTGAACTCACCGAATCGGGGAAATGCTGTGTTAAAGGGGTTGTAAACCTACGTGTTTTTTCACCTTAATGCATCCTATGCATTAAGGTGAAAAAACACCTGGCAGTGACCGGCCCCCCAGTCCACCTGTTTAAATTACCTGAGCCCTGGAACTTGACCCACTGGGACGCGATGTCTCTCTGCCCAGGGTTTTCGGCTCTTGATTGGATAGATTGATAGCAGCGCAGCCATTGGCTCACGCTGCTGTCAATCAAATCCAATGACACAGGCATCGGGGCCAAGTCCTGCATACGGCCTCTATGGACGCCGAATGCTGGATTCGGGAGTGCGCCCGTAAAGTAATCCCCCGGGAGAACGCTTCTCCCAGGGGGTTACCTGATGTGGGGAGGAGCCGCGAGAGCCGCCGGGGGACCCCAGAAGAGCAGGTTCGGGGGCCACTCTGTGCAAAACCAGCTGCACAGTGGGGGTAAGTATGATATGTTTGTTATTTTAAAAAAAAAAGCGAACCCTTACAATCACTTTAAGATCACAAGGGGGGTTGAATCGCGAACTCTATTCTTTAACGATTGATTGTGCGGCTCTAGTGTAAACCATGTTTTCAGTTAGCATGATGTAGTGAAGTGTTGAACATCTTATTCCTTTGCTCCTGCAGAACAAATTCCGCAAAGTCTCTTCCCTTTACTGGCAGACCGTTTACAGCTCTCTCGTCATCCTGTACAATGCAAGTTCAGCATTTGGCCAACCCTGAAATACTGAAGTACTAACACAACATTTATTAGTGAGTGTTGGAAAGGAAAGACAAGTTCAAGTAGCATGTGTTTGTTCTCCACAATTTGTAAGAGAACCAAAAAATAAATAAAGCTGAAATACTCTTGTATGTAAGAGAAAAATACCTGAGTATCATATTCTTCAGTTTTCTTTTCAGATTCGCTGTAGGTTCCAAACTATGAAAAAAAGGAAATATGAGTAGAACAAAACAAGTGAAGCACAACTATGGTTGTTTTTTTGTAGTTTTAGAAAGAGCAGAGAAGGATTAGAAGCTCAGGCTGCTATTGTTGATTCCAAAAGAATGCTAGCACAATTTTCAGCTGCAGTGGTTTTTATTGTGATTACCACAAGTCATTGTTGGAATTCAGTAGCTGCACCATCTGCGCTGCATGGATGCCTTTACAAATAGGGTCATATGGTGCTTATCTTTGCTGCCACTGAGGAGATTAACCCTAATGTGCTGGTGAGTATGTATGTCAGGATGTCATTGAGGCAAGAAGTGAGGAGAAATCGCATTAACCACTTCACGCCCGGCCTATAGCAGATTGACGGCTATAGCAGATTCAAATCAAAAACTGACAGAGATTCAAACTAATTCCTAGTTCAAAGTTGAAGCAAACTGGATTTTTGTACTCACAGTAAAATCCTTTTTTTGGAGTCCATGGAGTGACACAGGAAGTCATATCCTGTTGGGTTTTACTGCTGTCAACAGCTCAGGGAAACACTAGGCCATCTCTTGACGTCCATCATTTGCAGAGCAGGGTCTGAGACACACCGTGGGGCATAAAAACTCTCCTCTATGTCCTTCCACTTGACAAACACAGGTCTCCCGAGGATCCCCCTTAAGGGGATTAGTGTAGATAAGACTAAACCCAAAGGCCCTGTCCACAACAGGAATCAGACTAACTCTCCTGATGGTAATCCCTTGTCAGTGGTAAAAGCACACCAGTACCTACATTGGTGTCCAAACCAGGAGACCCAACCAAAGAGGGATCTTACGATGTAAAAGGAACCAACTGTTATGGAAAACCAGAATGTAGTAGCAGAGACTATATTTCTCCAGTGAGAGGAACACTTAGAGATGGGGAAAGATGCGCTTATCAGCTGTCTGATAGGGCACCTGAATGCTCAGTTAGGGAACCTCAGAAGCAGCATTAAAACCTAAAGCAATTATTTATTATATTGCAGATTACCAATTTTTATATGCAGCGGCTGCATTCATTTTATTTTTTAGACTCTTTCCTTTAGTTTTAGCTGCAGTCTTTTTTACTCATCCATCCAGAGTGTAGACACTCTAAGACAGGAAGTGTGTTCTGACTGGATCTGGATCTATTAGGGAGGGGGGAGCATAGAAAACAAAACTAATGCAGTCACAGCATGAAAGAATTGATAAGCTGCAATATATTAAAATTGTTATGTGTTTAAACCTGCTCAGAAACAAAAACACACAACAGCAGAGTAAGGGGCTAGGATAGACAAAAAAAAAAGAGTTGGAAGGGGCAGACCGCTAGATAATGGCGAAGACCATGAGGACAAAAATGCGGGTTAATGTGGCCTACAGGTGAAGTGCAGTTCCCAGCGCCAAGGCTCGACAAAACCAGACCTGAATGGATCTGGCAATAAGCCCATCGTAGAAATGTCAACTGCAAGGGCCACAGCAACTGCTCTGTTAAAAGCAGATTGTAGAATTTTCCCCAATGAGATTGCCATGAGAAGATACTAGGGCACTGGAGCCAACACAGAGAAGTATTAGGTGTGCAGGAGCAACACTGAGGATTCAGAGCCCCATTAGGTCACAGAACAACATCCCAGCTCACTGAACTGTAAGAGCATCACCCTGCAGAAAGAGAGAGATGATGACACTGATGGGTTTCAGTTATCATACCGGTGGTCCTACAAGCCTCAAGGGACAATAATTGACACAGGGGATGTTATGTTGTGGGAACCCCAAGGTGAGAGGGGAAGATCTGTTAATCTGTACAGTGGCACAGAGGGGTAGAGAAAACAACTGAAAAGTGCCTCAGGAAACGGACTAGTTTGTAAATCTAAAGAGGTGCTCTCTGCACACAAATGCCTGAAAGGCAAGCTACCCAGGGACCTTCAAGTTTAACCAATTGTGCCCCCACTTGGAAAAATTGGGGCGCACCAACATGCTAAAGACTTCTCTGAAAGCTTAATGGGTTTCTTGCTTCCAGTATCGCAGGCTGCCAGAGAACCAGGCCTAGAATGTCTGGTTGTGTCTACTACAGAAATAGATGAAGGACAAGGATGGGGCTCAACCGACCTTATTCTGGACTTCCTAAGCTGATGCAGGTGAACACTGTGAGCTCCAGTGACATCCTTGATGAACTAAAGCATACATTTGAAGAGATGGCTTCCCTCAAAGACCAAGTGAGTCTTTGGAAATGGCATCTGCCTCCCAGCACCAGTGCTCTACCCAGGGGCGGATCCGGGGGGGGGCAACGGGGCAATTGCCCCCTCTGAGAAATGCAGGTGACTGAGAGCAGGGTGTGTGAGAGAGCCGCCGGGCGGCTCCGTGACTGAGAGAGCCGCTGGGCGGCTCGGTGACTGAGGGAGCCGCTGGGCGGCTCCGTGACTGAGGGAGCCGCTGGGCGGCTCCGTGACTGAGGGAGCCGCTGGGCGGCTCCGTGACTGAGGGAGCCGCTGGGCGGCTCCGTGACAGAGGGAGCCGCTGGGCGGCTCCGTGACAGAGGGAGCCGCTGGGCGGCTCCGTGACTGAGGGAGCCGCTGGGCGGCTCCGTGACTGAGAGAGCCGCTGGGCGGCTCCGTGACTGAGAGAGCCGCTGGGCGGCTCGGTGACTGAGAGAGCCGCTGGGTGGCTCAGTGACTGAAGGAGCCGCTGGGCGGCTCGGTGACTGGGGGAGCCGCTGGGCGGCTCGGTGACTGAGAGAGCCGCTGGGCGGCTCCGTGACTAAGAGAGCCCCTGGGCGGCTCGGTGACTGAAGGAGCCGCTGGGCGGCTCGGTGAATGAGGGAGTAAGTGAGGGAGCCGCCGGGCGGCTCCATAGGCGAGGGAGAGCCGCCGCTCAATGTGTTTGTGGGCGGGCTGCTGCCTGCTGACCAATCAGGGAGCTGGTGGGCGGGGGAGCAGAGAGATGACATCATCTCTCGGCGCCTGCCCTGCATCCCTGCAGTTCAACTTCCCCCCCTCCATGCAGGCAGCTGCGGCAGCAGAGAGATTACATCATCTCTCTGCTGCCTGTCTCTGGGACACAAGAGACCACCTTAGCAGGTGGCAAGTGACAGGCGACGTGGCAAGTGACAATCCGCAACATGTGGCAGGCTACGTGGCAAGTGACATGGCAAGTGACAATCCGCAACGTGGCAAGTGAAAATCTGCATCTGGTGACAGGCGACGTGGCAAGTGACAATCCGCAACGTGGCAGGCGACGTGACAAGTGACAATCTGCATCTGGTGACAGGCGACGTGGCAAGTGACAATCCGCAACGTGGCAGGCGACGTGGCAAGTGACAATCCGCAACGTGGCAGGCGACGTGGCAAGTGACATGGCAAATGACAATCTGCAACGTGGCAGGCGACGTGGCAAGTGACAATCTGCATCTGGTGACAGGCGACGTGGCAAGTGACAATCTGCATCTAGTGACAGGTGACGTGGCAAGTGACACACTCGGGGCTCCCACTGATTCTGCATTATGGTGAGTTAAACTATTTAATTTTTTATAACAATGTAATTATGGTAATAATGCGCTTCAATCATCCTGACACCATAACAACCATGGTGCCGTGATGATTGAAGCGCCAACACCAGCCATTTCCCCGATAAATGTACCCCAAAAAAATATATTTTCTGGCAGTGCCCCTCCCGAGACTAGACTCTGGATCCGCCCCTGTCTCTACCATCTGTACAGAAAGCATACCAGGGAGATATGCTTAGATGCTTCTAGCAAGCCATCACAACTGAAGCGTGGGGCTACAGACATTTGCTCCACAAACTAACAAAAAGCAGTCCACAGCAGTGGACAGAGATCTCTTAAAATGTATTTCAACTTTGGCAAAGTTGAGAAAATCCCACTATGTTTGTGTGTTCCCATTCACACAGCATACCTAAAAGAAAAAAGACTGCATGCATTTCTAAACACTGTCAGACTCAGTCTGTCCCCAGAAACGCCTAGGACAGGCGGAGTCTCTTCTCATTAACATATAATGGAAGAAGCAGAGCTTCTGCAAGTGGTTTCCCTGGTAAAGTGGGTCACTGGCAGACTCACAGAGGATAAAGACCACTGTTTAACAATTTTCCTCCCAAAGGGAAACAAATTCCACCATATGGTGTCCAGGATCCTTCAGTCTGCATCGAGGCTTATCTCGTATAACGGGGTAATGGAAAGAACTTTGCAGATGTAGGAGCTCAAAAAGATCAAAAGCTGAAGACAGCAGGTTGATTTTCTAGATGCAGAGTAGTACGTACAGCATCAAAATGACCCAAGTCTCTTAAATACCTGAGTTAATGGCAGAATACGGATATTTCTCAAAACTAAAGGAATGTATGGACTTTGAGTCAGTGATGGTCATTGCGACTGTTGGCTCAATGTCTTCCAAGGCTGTAGGGAGATCGGAGACTGACTCTGCAGGGGAAAGCACTAGAGCCTCTGTAGACAGAATCCTGCAAGGAATTAGTAAAATTTGGACCAGAAATTCCTGTGTGCCTTATACCCCGAGTGTATCTGCATGAATGCCACACAGGGGGCAACATGTCTGCATCTAGACACAGAAGGGACAGTCGTACTGCAACAGATGGCCCCAGCTCATGTTCCCCTAATGATTTTTGAACTTTTGCGCTGTATTTTCTGAGGGAACTGAAATCTGTAATCAGGAATCTTGCTATCCTATGGTTATAGGATCTACCCTTTTAGAGTCCCACTTAGCTCTGTTGGGTGAGGTATAGTCCCAGAGTTGTCATTTTTGTGTGATGTGGGAAAACGGTCAATTTTGCACATGTTACGGTACTGCACCTGGTGTGAACAAGCCCCAAAAATGTAGTTTGAGAGACATCGTTCCGTGGTCTGTAGGTTGTAAATCTACTGCCTCGAATCCCCCTCCAGCTGCTGTATCTCCTGTCTGTATACAGGGGATAACACAGAACACTATCATATCGGACTTGCACAGGGTTTGATTTTCTCCCCCTACCCATAAATTCTGCTGCCGAGACAGGAGCAGAGAGGGGAGGAGATAGGGAGTAGAGTCTGATCAGCTCTATATTAACTACTGTGAAATGAGAGAGCATAACCTCTACCTCCCTTCCAGCTCTCTCCTCCTCTTTGCTTCTATTTGTACTCCAGTTGGCAACCCAGAAAGCTCTGCGGGCCACCCGACCTGTCCTAAGCAAATGACGATGTCATCAGTTGGTAGGATGTGGGACCCCAGTTGAAAAATGGTGCTTTAGAGGCAGGGGAAGTTACGAGGCAATGCCAGCTGCCAGGAAAGTGCCCTGTGGATAACTTCTTACCACAACGGGGTCTGAACAAAAGTTTAATGCAGGACCCAGTGCTCAAAGGTGACTTTGAGGCTAACCTTGCAATGTCTAGTTTACCAGGGTCTGGGTAATGCACTCCAAAGCTAAGCTGAAAAAAAGGCCAATCTTGATAGTTGACAAGCAGAGATGAATTCAGGCAGCAATGCAGCAAGGAAACTTGATAACTTGATTGAAGGAAAAACTGAAGAAGCATTAAAAAAAAAAAAAAAAAAAAGGAAGTAGCAAAAAATGCTGCAAAGCTGAAAAAAACACATCTATCTTTCTAGGACAATGGCAGCAAATGAGGCATGCTGGATAGATTTTTTTTTTATAAGAGCTTACCTGTAAAATCCTTTTCTTTTGAAGCACATCATGGGACACAGAGCCATAGTAATTACTATGTGGTTTATAGTCCACCTTCAGGTGCTGGACACTGGCACACCCTAAACAGGAAATTGCCTCCCTATATAACCCCTCCCATACCGGGAGCATCTCAGTTTTGTAGCAAAGCAAAACATGTGTATACTAGAAAGAGGGGCGGGACCTCTGTGTCCCATGATGTACTTAAAAAAAAAAAAAGGATTTTACAGGTAAGCTGTTATAAAAATCCTATTTTCTTTAATCATACAACACGGGCCACAGAGCCATAGTAATAATTATGTGGGATGTCCCAGAGCAATGCCAACTGAGGGGAGGGAGACACAGCAAAAGTAGGGCACCATGAGATCAGAGGACTTATATTGCTGCCTGCAGTACACTACGCCCAAAGGCAACATCCTCATGTCTTTTTACATCCACCTGATAGAATCACATGAATGTATGGATTGAAGACCAACTTGCAGCCTTGCAGATTTGTGCCATGGAGGCCTCGGTGATGCACTGCCCACGAAGCACTAACAGCTCTAAAGAAGTGCGTTTTGATTTGAGAGGGTAGAAACTACCTCTTTAAACCATAAGCTAGAACGATTACTTGTCGAGTCCATTTAGAATAGTAGATTTCCATGCTGCCTGTCCTCTTTTAGGATCTTCAGGCAATCCGAACAAAACATCCATTTCCTGAATCTGAGCAGTCGTCTTTAGGTAGACTGCTCTCACCACATCAAGAGAATGTAGTGATTTTTCGTCCATAGAACAGGGTTCTGGAAAGAATGAAGATAGAACAATATCCTTACATATATACATAGTTACATAGTAGGTGAGGTTGAAAAGAGACAAGTTCATCAAGTCCAACCTATGTGTGTGATTAGATCCTGGTTTAAATAAAAACCTGATACTACCTTCGGCAAAAAGTTAGGATGAGAATGCAATACCTACCTTATCCTTGTGAACAATAATATGATTCTTTACAAGAAAAAGCAGCCAATTCTGATACCCTTTTTGCAGCAGATATGGTTACCAGAAAAATGGTTTCCTTGTCAAAAAAGGACCAAGGGAATATAACATATCGGTCCAAAAAAAGGCTGTTTTGTAATGCCGCCAAAACTAAATTCAAGTCCCAAGGGTTCAGGGGTGACCTAACCAGGGATTAAGCCGTGTTATCCACTGAATAAAGTTATGAACCAAAGAAAGCGAAGCAAGTGGTCGTTGAAATAATACCGATAAGGCCGAGACCTGAAAGCACTCAAGGCCAGCTTTATTTCTCACCCCATCTGCAGAAAGTCAAGGATTCTACCTTTGACCTATTTCCTGGGGTGCAACCCCTGGTTTCACACCAGGAGACATATGCTTCCCAGACTGCATAATATAGAATTATGGAGGCCAGCTCCCTTGCAATAACCAAGATAGAAACCACTGAACCCGACAGCCCACATTTCTTCAGAGTGTTGGTCTCAATAGTGTAGTATATGTTGTAATATGTTCACCGATTTATGTGAGACATTGTTGTGTGTATGTACACATGCAGTCAATGTTGACCAGGCCAGATTGACAATGGTTGTCCAAGCCAACTCAATTTTAAGATAACAGTTGAAGATCCTTTGATGTGTTAATCTTATGCAAGTCTACCTAGGGGTGTGAGGTATGGGCTGTTAACCTAATTGAACATTTCAAAGGGTACATTGTTTAAAGGACCATAGAAGAAATATTTATTGATGGTAATTAGACTTGAGGGGGTAACAATGGGATCAAGGAGTGTTTTGGGTTGGCCTAGCGGAGGCTCCCTCCTGTGGGGCTAATTTATCAGGGGGGCTTGTTGATATGCAGGAATGTAGGTATTCCAAGGGCTCAAAAGGGTGTTCAGGTGGTATCTGTTAATATAATTACACATATCTAAAGGGGACTTGTTGATGTTGATATGCGGGAGTGCAAATTGGGGCGGTTTATGACTGCAACTGTTCACGACTGGGAGTTGTTGTCTGTTTGAAAGACAAAAAGCTAATCAAAGTCCTAAATTGAAACGGCCAATCAAATTGCTCAGCCATTCAATGCCTGGTGAATATAACACGGCATTCAGTATATAGGTTTTAAGGTGAGGCTTGTCTGTGTATGGCTGGGAAGACACAAACCTAGGAGATGGGTTTCTGAATTATATTTCCTCTGTCGGATTTCTTTGTCATCTGTGGACTTTGTTCTGTGTTGGAAGTCAATAAAGTGCATCTCTCTGGAAGAATTGGGTTGCTGCGGAAGAGTACTTACATCATCATTATAATAATACCTAAATATTAATTATCATACCCACTCTACATCATATCACCCAGTATATATTAATAAACCCGATCACTACAAATAGCCAAGCGGTTAAATTTAGCGTTTGTAAAGTAGGATGGAATACTGGACCTTGCGAAAGAAGGTCTTGGCCGTGGAGGTAGGGTCCATGGGTCCTCTACTGTCATCTTTACGATCTCTGCATACCAATATTTCCTGGGCCCTGCTGGGAGCCACAAAAATCACTGACCTCCCTTCCTGCTTGATCCTGCAAAGAAGTCGTGGACGCAGGCAGAATAGGAGGGAATGCATAAATCAGTGAGAATTCCACGGGAATAGCAAGGCATCTGTTCCGCATACTAATGAATCCTTTGTTTTTGACACAAAGTTGTCGATTTCTTTGTTGAACCTGGACGTAAACAGATCTATGTCTGGGATCCCCCATCTTTGACAGGAAGATATCGGGGTGAAGGAATCATTCTCCCAGGAACAGGGCAGCCACCAGAAATTTTGGGGCCCCTTACATAGCTTTAGGTTTGGGCCCCTTACACAGCTTTAGGTTTGGGCCCCCCTGGGCCTGACCACAAACATTCCTTAAGGCCCGCCCACTGCTGTCCAAATGAATCCAACCACTGGCTATCCCACCAGGTCTTTCAGTGCACCCACTTTTATTTTAATACTCTTACAACCAAATATATCCTCCATCCCATGTCCTCTTCCTCCTCCACTCCCATATCCTCCATCCCATGTCCTCCTCCTTCTCCTGTCTCATGTCCTCTTCCTCCTCCACTCCCATATACTCCATCCCATGTCCTCCGCTTTTTCCTAACCCATGTGCTCCTCTTCTTCTTCCAGTCCCTTCTCCCCATCCCATGTGCTCCTTTTCCAGTCCTATCTCCATCAGTCCCATCTCCTCCATTCCACATCATCCTCCTTTTGCAGTCCCATATTTTCCATCCCATGTCCTCCTCCTCCATCCCATGTCATCCTTCTCCAGTCTCATCTCCCCTCTATGTCGGTCCTCTCTTGCAGTGTCCTCCCTCTGTAGTCCTTCTATGCCATCATTACAGCCCAGATCCAGTGCAATTCCTCCAATATGAAGAGGAGAGGAGTGTGGAGGGTATGACAGTGGCAGAATGGGGAAGGATTTATTTTAAAGGTAGTCCGCGGGGTGACCAGGGAATGATGTTGGGAAGATAAGGGTCCAAGTGATGTCCGACATCCGTCAGCTGGATATATGAAGTGGTCTTGGGGTGATGCAAGCTGGCGGGAGTAGGGGGCTGAGATGTGGTCATATAGTGATGTTTATCATTTAAAAAAAAAAAAAAAAAAACTATTGTGCTCATCTACCAATATATACAATACAAAATTGGTATGTAAAGAAAACATCCTCCCGTTATAAGATGTAAATATACAGTATATCTATATAATCCAACCCCTAGCACTCTATGTATGTCCGGATAATGTGAAATTTATTTATGGCAATTCATGTAACCCTGTGTTATCCAAGCTCTGAGTCTGCACCATCAGAAGTGTAAACTCACCACAAACACAGAGTTATTCGAATGGTCATAAATTACCTTCACTTTATCTGTACAGAGTGATTGGGGGATGTTATATAGATAGGGCTGTGTGCCAGTTTGGGAGATATATGTCACACTTGGCTGTCTCTTCATTCTCCTCCTCTTCTTATCACTGCAATACCTACAAGACAAATCCTACAGAAACTTTTGCAGCTTTTCTTCCAAGGAGACTTTACTCAGTAAAAAACAGATCTCACCTCCTCCCTGTAGCGTGAGCAGACATCCCGACCAGCAGTAGCTACAGTGAGCTCCGCCCCTCAGCACACCGCACTGGTGATAGGAGGAAGGGGGAGGGAGGGGGTTGAGTCAGAGATCTCGCTCACAGTGCAGGAGACAAAGGGAGAGAAGAGCTTTGGAGGTTCTAAATACATACACCGCCGGCACAGTGTATGTATTAAGAAGCTGCTGTCCCCACAGTGGCAAGTGTACCCCCCCCATCCACTTACTCTGGGGCCTCAGTCTGCCCCTAGGAAGCATGGAGGAGACTGGCTCCATCAGCTAGGTGACGGTGTGCTGCTGTGATAAGCAGCCGACACCTGTCACAGAGAGCTTCATTGCCGCGCCGGTCCACAGAGGATATGCGGGAAAGTATCCGAAGCAGCGGTTCCCGCTCGGGCCCCTAGGGACGCTGGGGCCCCTTACAGTTGTATGGGCTGTACCCCCCGATGGCGGCCCTGCCCGGGAACAACTGCTGGCGACTCAAGTAGACCGCCTGCCAATTTTCTATTCCTAGAATGAAGACTGCAGATAGGCAAAGTACATTGTTTTCTGCCCAAGTTAGGCTATGATTCACCTTTCTCTGAGCCGCACAATTTCTTGTGCCCCCTTAGTGATTAATATAGGCCATTGCTGTGGCATAGTCGGATTGAATCCTGGCAGGACAATACCGTAAACTGAA
The DNA here is from genome assembly GCF_042186555.1 of Aquarana catesbeiana. NCBI lineage: Eukaryota > Metazoa > Chordata > Amphibia > Anura > Ranidae > Aquarana > Aquarana catesbeiana. Next base: position 248,243,919 of record NC_133328.1, on the reverse strand, counting down.
CATTCAGGCCCTCAGAACCAAGTGCTCTGCCTGAATTTCTAAAATGAGAATGGGCAAGGCCATTTCTGATCTGAAGGAAGGATTTTCCCCTTTGCAGATTTTTGGATATTAACCATAAACTGAGGCTCCGGCGTATCCAGCCTACAGCACCTGGTATTTCCAGGTGGTCCATCCGGGTACTAACCAGGCCTGACCCTGCTTAGCCTCCAAGATCAGACGAGATCGGGCGCTTTCAGGGTCATGTGACCGTAGGCTTTGGAGTCAGACACATAGGGAATCTAGAGCTTGAACCCTTTGTTCCAAGCCGATAGGATACTGTTTTGCAGCAGTCTTGAATGAAGCTGAGCATAAGGAATGGCCTCGAATAAAGCCACCATTTTTCCCAACAACCTCATGCAAAGTTTAATAGAAGAATTCATCTTGCTTCAACCACCTAAATCAGTTCCTTTATGGCGCTGATCTTTGCCTGGAGAAAGAATACTCCTTTTCTGGGTGTACCTATGATAAGACCCAAGTATTTTAGCCTTTTTCATGGATTTAGAGAAGATTTCTCCTAGGTTGAGCATCCGACCTAGATATTCCAGGTAGTTGAATGTGGTGACCATACTTTGGTCTAAGTGGGCTACTGACTGGACTATCAAGAACAGATTGTCCAGCTAAACCATAATTGTTATACCTTGGGCCCTTAATCTGGCTAGAAGAGGGACCAGAACCCTTGTAAACACTCAAGGTGCAGTAGCTAGACCGGAAAGTAGAGCTACACACTGAAAATTAGGATTTTCCACCTTGAAAAGTAGATATTACTTGTGAGCGAGGAAATAGGCATATGGAGGTATGCATCTTTGACGTCGATTAACGCCAGAAGTTCTCTTCCTTGTAGGATGGAGATAACTGATTGGATTGACTCCATTTGAAAAAAAAGTGGTTATATTTAGGAATTGAATTTAAATTTTTGAGATCCAGAATGTTCATTTGGATTTAACCAAACCACAACCTCTGCTCTTACATGGGGGCCACCATGATCACTTTTTGCCAAAAGATGGTCCAATGCTTGAGAGAAAGACTTCTTTTTCTCTGGATCCTTAGGAACGTTTGATCTGAGAAAACGAGGAGACGGGAACTCTTGAAACTCCAGTTTGTACCTTGGATCTATTGAGGAAGTCCTCCATTAGTCTTGACACTCTTCCTGCCAGATCCTTGAGAACTGCAGAATAATTCCCCCTATTGAGCGAGCGGGGGTGCCTCCTCATAAGGAGGCTTCAGCACCTTGTAGGTTTCCTCCCCCAAGACCTCTTTTGTCCCTGGGGTTATCTTTTGAACCTGACGGCAGAAGTCGTCGTGACTGCCTGGAGGCTGATGCCCCTGGCAGAGGAGAAGGAGCTTTAAAACAAAAATACATTTACTACTTTTCTTAAATGGAAAAAGGGGTACTTTTACCACTAGAGTTTCATTGGATGTATTATACAAAACATCCCCAAAAAGCTGTTTTGCTGCAAAAAGGAAGACTAGCCAGGAGCTTCTGCATGGTGCTTAGTGAAGGGCTCAAGGCCTGAAGGATAGAATCTCTCATAGCAACTATTGCAAACATAAAGCTGCCAGATACTGGCCTGCTGAGCAGGATAACCTTGAACACCTGTTTAAACTGGTCTCTCAACGATTAAGCAATTACTGTCAGCGCAGGCTGATACACTCAATCTGCCAGAGGAAAAAAAAGTGTTTTTTTAACCAGTTCAGATCCGCGCTATAGCCAAATGACAGCTACAGCGCGGATCTACATTGCCAGGACAACGTCTATTGACGTTGTCCCCTTTCCTCGCTCCCGTCGCACTCTTGTGAGCGCGCATTGGGAAAATCTATGTTGGCCATGTCCGTTGAACACAGCCAATCACAGATCTCTTTAAATGACCAATCACAGCGGCCGTTTACAGCGCGATCACCGTGGCCAATTAGAGATGATCTCAAATGTAAACATATGAGATCCTCTCATTGCCGTCTCTCTCTCCTCACACAGAGACAGCGTGAGGAGAGAGAGCTTCTGTGAACTATTGAGAGTGAATTTTTCAGTATAAAAAACAAAGTATGCCCAAACAGTGCCCACAGTGACAATAAGCTCCTATAGCTAGAGCCATCAGTGCCTCATCTGGGGAAATCAGTGCCTCATCTGGGGCAATCAGTGCCCCATCTGGGCCAATCAGTGCCCCATATGTGCCGCCTCATCAGTGCCCATCTGTGCCGCCTCATCAGTGCCCATCTGTGCCGCCTCATCAGTGCCCATCTGTGCAATCAGTGCACAACCTTGCGATCAGTGCCCATCTGTGCCGCCTCATCAGTGCCCATCTGTGCAATCAGTGCACAACCTTGCAATCAGTGCCCATCTGTGCCACCTCATCAGTGCCACCTCAACAGTGCCCATCAGTGCCACCTCAACAGTGCCCATCAGTGCCACCTCATCAGTGCCCATCAGTGCCACCTCATCAGTGCCCATCAGTGCCACCTCATCAGTGCCACCTCATCAGTGCCCATCTGTGCAATCAGTGCACAACCTTGCAATCAGTGCCCATCTGTGCCGCCCCATCAGTGCCGCCTCAGTGCCCATCTGTGCCACCTCAACAGTGCCCATCTGTGCCACCTCAACAGTGCCCATCTGTGCCACCTCAACAGTGCCCATCTGTGCCACCTCAACAGTGCCCATCTGTGCAATCAGTGCCCATCTGTGCCGCCTCATCAGTGCCACCTCAACAGTGCCGCATCAGTGCCACCTCAACAGTGCCGCATCAGTGCCACCTCAACAGTGTCCATCTGTGCAATCAGTGCCCATCTGTGCCGCCTCATCAGTGCCCATCAGTGCCGCCTCAACAGTGCCCATCTGTGCAATCAGTGCCACCTCAACAGTGCCCATCTGTGCCGCCTCAACAGTGCCCATCTGTGCCACCTCAACAGTGCCCATCTGTGCCACCTCAACAGTGCCCATCTGGCAATCAGTGCCGCCTCATTAGTGCACATCTGTGCAATCAGTGCCGCCTCATCAGTGCACATCTGTGCCACCTCATCAGTGCCCATCTGTGCCACCCCATCAATGCCCATCTGTGCCACCCCATCAGTGCCCATCTGTGCCAACCCATCAGTGCCCATCTGTGTCCACCTGTGCCGACTCATTAGCGCACATCTGTGCAATCAATCAGTGCCCATCTGTCCCGCCTCATCAGTGCCGCCTCATCAGTGCACATCAGTGCCACCTCATCAGTGCCCATCAGTGCAGGCTTAGCACACACCTGTGCAGTCTCATTACCACCAGCAACCATGTCCAAAAAAAAGCTTTTCCACCGAGGAGGCATATCAAATTTTTTCCACGTCCGACGAGAGCAACGGGGAGCTCTCTTTCGGATTCCCTTTCAAATTCGGATTCCGAGTCTGATGTAAATTATGAGCCAGTCCTCAGTAGTGGAACACTGACAGACTCAGAGGAGGAAGATATTCAGCCCGCCAAACGAAGGCGTTCTGGTGAGGAGGCAGTGGCATCAACCAGCACCACAGTGGCATCCAACACCGCAGTGCCATCCACCAGCACTGTAGTAACTCAGTAAGAAAGGCCAAGTACCAGTGGGGGGTGTACCTCAGCCCCAAAGGGTTAGGACCCATGCCAGCTTTCCCTATGCCCTTCAGAACACCTTGTGGCTTCCCCCTAATTCATGAGAAGCTAACGTTCCCCCTTTCACTGCCCAGCCAGGAGTCCAGGTGGACACGGATAATTTTACCCCAATAAATTTTTTTTAATTTAATTTTTACGGAGGACATGTTGGCGTCAATTGTGGCCCAGTGTAATTTTTTTTGCAAAATCCAACATCATATTATGCCCGTCCCTACGAGTGGAGAGACCTAAAAGTGGAGGAGTTCAAGGTTTTTTTGGGCCTCATATTTAATATGGAACTCGCCAAAAAAAATCAATTGTGTTCCTATTGGTCAACCCACCCCATCCACCACATGTTGCTCTTCCCTGCGGTAATGTCCAGAACCAGGTATCTGATGATCATGAGGTTCCTACATTTCAGTGATGATACCCAGTGCCCTCCCCGAAATGACCCAAATTATAACAGGCTTTACAAAATTCGGCCAATACTACATTTTTCTGAAGTATTCCCCCAGCTGTTTACCCAGGACCAACACATATGTGTGAATGAGTCCCTTTTTAAATTTAGCGGCAGGCTTAAAATTAAGCAATTTATCCCCAGCAAAAGGGCCCGCTATGGGGTGAAGGTGTACAAATTATGTGACCGAGCCACAGGGTAAACGTATTCCTTCATAGTCTACGAAGAGAAGGACACCCAGCTGCAGCCCCCTAATTGCCCGGACTACTTGGGATCCAGCGGAAAGTTGTTTGGACCTCATATACCCCCTACTGGAGAAAGGCTACCACCTGTATGTAGACAACTTCTACACATTTCTGCCCCTGTTGTGGCACGGTAAAGAACCGGAAGGGCTTTCCTTAAAGTCTTGTCAGTAAGAAGTTGAGAAAAGGAGAAACAGCAAGTCTGCAAAACAAGGAGATTCTGGCAGTGAAGTGGAGGGACAGAAGGGATGTCTACATGTTGTCTTCCATCCACTATAACACCTACATGGAAATCCCCAGAAGGAATGGCCCCATCCAAAAACCAACATGCATCCATGAATACAATTTGTTTATGGGGGGAGTCGACTTCAATGACCAAATGCTCGAACCATACCTTGCCACAAGACGGACATACCATTGGTATGAAAAAATGGAACTGACCCTGGACTGTTATTTGACCATATTTCTGCCTACCGATTCTGTACATACCTCTGCCTGATCGGGAACTGACCTTGGACTGTTTGACAATGTTATTTGCGGACTGAACTTGTACCCTGCAACTGGACTAGTGGGATTCAACACAGGGGTCTCACATATGTGGGGCGCTCCAGAATGGTTTTTCTAGATGAAGAAAACAATTTTCTTAGGGTCTGGAGACTCTGAGACTTCGAAGAGATTTGGGTGGGAGAAGCCTCTACCACTGTCCCCATTCTGTCCTGAACGAGGCCCTACTTCTGCCTGTGGCCTGTAGGACTTACTGCCGTCATGCCTCTGTCTGTCACACTGACCACAGCACATGGACCATGTTCCTGCCTACTACCAGAACCAATATTTTTGGCACTGCTGACAATATCTCTGCCTGCACTGACCCTGGACTGTAAATGGACAGTATCCCTGCCTGCTGCCTGAAAAATTGTGTTCGCTGTTGCTGACCAAGTCCCTGCCTGCTGCCTGGACCAGTACTATACTCCTGTGGACAACTGCGCTACTAAAACCACAGGTAATCTTTTGTTTACCCTTTGCTCAGCATAATGTAGTTTGGGGTGTAATTCTTGGTATGTGCATGCTAGGTGTCCCTGGGACACCCGACGGTGTTCCTTGCATGTTGGATCTCTGTATGTGGCCAGACTGTGTAAAGGTCTCACACATGTGGTATTGCCATACTCAGATGCGTTTTCTTTTTTTTCCACATTTTCCAAAAACTTCTGGAAAAAAATGAACCATTCAAGAGACTAATTATGCCTCAGATTATACGTTGGGGTGTTAGCTTTCCAAAATGGGGTCATTTTGTGGGTGTTTCCATTGTCCTGGTGCTCCAGGGCCTTCAAAAGTGTAATAGGTGGGTGACAAATTAAATGTGTAATTTATGCTCATAGAACGCCCGAAGGTGCTACTTCAATGTTAGGCCTCTGTATGTGTTCAGACTGTGTAAAAGTCTCACACATTGGTATCGTTATACGCAGGAGGAGTAGCAGAATGTATTTTGGGGTGTTATTTTTGCTATGTAAATGCTATGTGTTGGAAATATTTTATAAACGGACAACTGGAGTCATTTTGTGGGCGTTTCCATTGTCCTGGTGCTCTAGGGCCTTCAAAAGTGTAATAGTTAGTCAACAAGTTAGATGGGTAATTTATGCTCCTTGAACACCTGATGGTGCTCCCTGCATGTTGGTCCTCTGTATGTGGCCAGATAGTGAAAAAGTCCCACACTTGTGGTATCTTAATACTCAGGAGGAGTAGCAGAATGTATTTTGGGGTGTCATTTGTGGTATGCACATTCCATGTGAGAGAAATAAGCTATTATTACAATGACAATTTTATGAAAAAAAAAAAATCTTAATTTTGCAAAGAATTGTGGGAAAAAATGACAACTTCAACTAACTCACCATGCCTCTTACTAAATACCCTGGAATGTCTACTTTTCAAAAAGGGGTCATTTGGGGGGCATTTGTACTTTCCTGGCTTGTTAGGGTCTCAAGAAATGAGCTAGGCCTCAGTACATCAGATGTGATCTTTTTTTATGATTTGCACCATAGCTTGTAGACGCTATAAATTTCACACAGACCACATAATATCCACTAATTTGGGTTATTTTTACCAAAGATATGTAGCAGTATAAATTGTGGCCAACATTTATGAAGAAAAACTGCTAGTTTGCAAAATTTTATCACGGAAACGAAGAAAAATGCTTTTTTTTTCAAAATTTTGGGGATTTTTTCCATTTATAGCGCAAAAAATAAAAAACCCCGAGGTGATCAAATACCGCCAAATGAAAGCTCTATTTGTATGAAAAAAAGGACAAAAAAATCATTTGGGTAGTGTTGTATGACTGAGTAATTGTCATTCAAATTGTGAGGGCACTGAAAGCTGAAAATTGGTCTGGGCAGGAGGGGGGGTTTAAGTGCCCAGTAAGTAAGTGGTTAAATAAAAATTCCAACTTTTTATCCGTTGGATCCCTAAGCATTTGAGCACGGTCTGCCGGACAAGTCAAACTCTTATCCACAGAGGATATAGCAGCGTTAATTGCTGGTATACCCTACTTAGTGAATTTCCTCCACCATAGAATAAAGTTTGAAAACTTTTTAGGAGGGAAAATAATGCTCATCTGGGTGATCCTCTCAGATAAAAAATTTTTTTCCCAACAATGAATGGACAGGAAAAGGCATGCACAGCTCGAGGAGGCTTTAGCGAACCCACTTAGTTAAGGGTACATAAATGTGGAGTGGATCATTCAGCAAGAAATTGCACCATCAATCTTAAGATTGAAACAGCTGATTCTCCCGCATTTGACACCTCAGAAGAGGAGTCATCAGCCTCACCACAGTCCCCTGAGGGAATTCGTCTTCTTCCGCCCCTAGTTCCTCAGTTTGAGGGTCCTGGGTAATGGAAGAGAACCTGTCGCATCTTGACCCAAACTGGAATGCGATTAAAGTCGTTAAACTTTTTTTTTTTTAAAAACCTATCATGGCTGAGGAAAAAAGATCTTTAGTAAAATAAACATGGGCTGCAGTGTTGAAAACAGTTGCAAACATTTCATGGCCCCGATGCTAACTCTGACCAGCCACCCCCTCTCAGGGGAGGATGCCTCTCAGAGGAGCTTTTAGGGGGTGTTTCAACCCCCCCTTCTGACCTTAGCCGATGCACAAAGCAGAGGTACTACCAGAGGAAATCGCATCCACTGCTTGAGCAATAGTTCAGCCACTGCTATTAATGCTCAGCCTGATGCAAATAGTAAATGTGTCAAATAGGAAATGCCTGTGTCACCAAAACCTCTTTCATGCTCCTCTTTGCTCTTATGACTACCCAACAATTTTGCAGCCAGCACAGATGGAGTTTTTTTAAAAAAAAAAACACACTCCCGCGTTAGAGGACACCAATGCCGCGCTAAGCCCCACCCCCACCTCGCATCGCGCCCCCCCCTCCTTTCTCTTTCAAAAAAAGCATTTTCCCATGCAAGTACAGGCCTCCGATCTGACGGGATCGGCTTGTGAGTGAGGGAGGGATGGCGCGGAGGAGACCTGGAAGCCACCACCGAGCAGGGGCAGTGAAAGAAAATGGCATTGCCAATCATTTTTACTTCTCCCTTATACTCAGCCTCATGAAGAGGGGAAGAGTTCAGCCCAGGTGGGGGTGTCTGGAGGAAGAAAGTCTGCTGTTTCTGTTACACAGCGTGATCTCTGAGCAAAGCATGAGAAGGTACGTGCTCCATACAGCCCCCAGTGGTGACACTTAAAGGAGACATTTCATAAGAAGATTAAAAAAATTACTTAGAAAACTCCACTTACTTTTCCCGCCACAGGGTTTTCTGTGGTAAAACCAACAGACCCAATCTTCACCCTTCACGGTGGGTTCCGTTAACAAACCTTCAGGAACCGGGGACCCTCAGGGAACCCACAATCCTGGACCTGTAATAGCACCCCGCCAGTAAAACTTTATGGCTTTAATACCAAAAGCACTGGATCCCGGGGTCCAGCTCTCTAAAAAGAGAAGCGTTTACAAGCAAAACCTCGTTTCTTCAGATACGAGGCTCGGGCACCATTCAATTTGGCCTAAAAGACACTTTGAATGGATCCGGCTGCATAGCTAGCCCCAGCAAGGATTGCTCCAGTGCAGCTCAGCACAGCACATCTTCACTCGTGACCAACACCTTAGACACTAGCGAAAAAACTGAGATGCTCCCGGTATGGGAGGAGTTATATAGGGAGGCAACTTCCTGTTTAGGGTGTGCCAGTGACCAGCACCTGAAGGTGGAATATAACCCACATAGTAATTACTATGGCTCTGTGTCCCGTGATGTACAATTAAAGAAATGTTTTGGTTGGCGCTGGACTTTAAATGCAGCAAATGGCAGCATCATGTGCAAGATCTCACCTTGATTACAGGAATTAGACTTGTGAACTGGAAAGTTATTTTCAATGCCTTCTTGACCTTCCAAACCTGGAGAAAAAAAAAAAACAGACAGAATTGGTTCAGATCAACTAATTTGATGGATTAGATTAACAAAACATACATGAACGATTACTGGTAATGATTTCCTGGAAAGATTCATTAACAGCCTCAACAGATTTTCCCCACTTTCCAAGAAACAACTTCTTAAAAATGAAGCAGTTGCAAATTAAAGCAAAAATTTGTTCCACTCATAAATATCCCTGGGTTGCTAGGTCAATAGTCATGGGGAGGGGGGGGGATGCGAATAGGTAACTATAATTTACACTTTATTTTATAAGCAACTAAAGTAAGCTTTTTAGGGTATATGTAGAATCGGAGGATTGATTTGTATATTCTACACAGGTGGTTGAGCGTACAGTGGTTTAGGTAGTATTTTATATATGTTATATGCAATGTGTGTGTGTTTTTTTTTCTTTCTTAGTTTTGTAGTTGTAGTGACCGAGCCTGGGTATGCCCAATAAGCTCTGTATTGTTTTGTTTACACTTAAATGCAATAAAAATAACTTTAAAAAAAAAAATTGTTCCACCTTCCAAGAAACACACCATAAAACACTGAGAACTCACAAAGTAATGGGAGGTTATATTGGGGGGGAGGGGGCGCATGTCCTCAAGAGCTTTGTCAGTGTCTCCTGATGGCACAAGCCTATAACTTTTGGTCTATGAATGCGATGCGATTAGGATAACAAACATTATATTTACGCCATGCTGCAGCATGTCGAGATTCAGCTGTACCACGTCGGCTCTAAGACCAGTCACATGAACACTCATTGGAGCGCCGGGCTGTGGAGGGGGTGGGCACGGCTGCTTCTGGGTCTCTCCACAAGCAGAAAGTTGGAGCCAGCTGTCAGTCACTCAGCGGGGTGGATCCCAACAATATTGTCGGGATCTTTCGAGAGCATTGAGCAGCTCTGTCCCAGCGGCAACAGCCCACTATCAGCTGTCTCTGGGTCACAGAACGAAAATAAGTATATTCCTGACCTACACGCAAAGAATGGCCAAAAAAACTTTGGCCATACTTATCTTTTAGGGGAACCCTTTATTTTTAATATTAAATAGGAAATGGGGCATAATAAACACTGTTGAAACTATTATTGTATATACACATCCATAAAGCCCTATTATCTACAGATCTTTCTCTACAGTATAGTAAATGGTGAATTATGAAGTCTAATGTGCACTGTATTATTGCTCGTGAAAACAAAAAATTGGCATGGGGAGAGGCAAAATGAGGCTGGCGCTAAAGGACTGAAAAGCTCTGTATGTGGGAAACCTAAATATTACATATGTATGCACATTAAATGCACAACTGTCATTTATTGGCTTAATTTACCATTCAGGGAAAAAAAAAAAAAAAGTGTGATATATGCAAAGGTCTTCAAAGCATTTTTTTTTTGATCCAGTAGTTTCATTAATTTACTTACAGAAAAGTCACATAAGAGCTTACTCACACCGACCAAACTTTAAATGCCCTGCTTTACCAGAGTGTTGTGCATTAAAGCCCATTGCATTACTTACTTTTTTAAACTTTATTTGAATTGTAAAAAGTGACTATTTGCCTCTCCGCACAACAGCATGGTGACATGCAGTGCCATCTAGTACACTGCAAAAAAAAAAACAAAACAAAAAAAAAAAAAAACACAAAAAACGGCATGTCTGCATTTTTCCCGCACTGCACCGAATATCGCACCATTATTGTAGTGTGAACGGGGGAAATTGAAAGCATTCGTTTTCTATGTGTCCTTGCGGTGACTGGTGTTTTTTCAGTGCAGAAAAATAAATGCACATACTTTGAGTGAGCCCTAAAATTTAAATAGGGAGTCCCGCGCAAAATTTTTTTTTTTTAAAGTCAGCAGCTACAAATACTGCAGCTGCTGACTTTTAAAATATGGACACTTACCTGTCACAGGGTCCAGCGATGTCGGCACCCAAGGCCGAACCATCCCTCGGTCCTCGAATGCTGCTGCCGCCATCTTTGGTATGGGAATCAGGAAATGAAGCCTCGCGGCTTCACTTCCCGGTTCCCTACTGCTCATGCACGAGTCGCACAGCACAATCTGAATGATCCGTGCTGTCTCTGGGACCCGTGTGTCCCAGCAGACAACACGGCCGGACGGGAAGAGGCATAGACTCCCGTGGGAGTCTATGCCCAGAAGTGGGTGCAAATACCTGTCTTAGACAGGTATCTGCACCCCCCTCCCCCCTGAAAGGTGCCAAATGTGACACCGGAGGGGGGGAGGGTTCCCAAAAGCAGAGGTTCAATTTCTGTGTGAACCTCCACTTTAAATACAGAAGAGCAAACAATCCTTCTTCCTTTGGTATTGCCCACTTTCAAAAAAAATTTTTTGGGTGCATATATGTACTTTTAATGTGCATTAACACACAAAAAAAAAAATAAATAAAATTGTTGGTTATCACTGGGTCATGATCATTTAGTTGCATAAAAAGAATGGACAGCTGACTATTTTACAGCTACGTTTAGATAAACAAAAATCATCTTTACTAGGTTACCCTATAAATTACATCTCACCTCAATCACAGCGCCAATGCCAGCAGGGATCAAAACCAGCAAGCTGGTTTGTTCATCCAGTAAGAAGAGGAATATTACCACAGTGCTAAAGCAACGCCACAACACTGAAAAATAAAGTACATTAAAAATATAATTGCAGAAAAATGCATTTTCTATATATATATATATATATATATATATATATATATATATATTTATTTTATTTTTTTAATCTTACTGGTTTACGTTCATTTTTCCTAAATCATGAGAAAAAAAAAAAACCATAGAATTATAAAACACAAATTGAAATCTGAAAATGTAAATGTGATCAGGGTTGTGGGTAAACAATCAATTTATTTTTAATAAAAGATACTTTGACAAATTAGGCCTGTAGAAGTGATGACCAAGCCAAAGTAAACGTCACACAATGACTGATTCATTAGGCCTGCAGAAGTGATCAACAAGCAATAGTAAACATCATACAGCGATCTGACATTGAAAATCACAAGGTCCCAAAATAATTTAAATTAAGAAGTGATTTTCTAAAGGTTAAGAAAACACTTTTCAATTAAAATGGAAAACCCCCTTCAATCAAATAGTAGTCTAATATATCGACTATATATTGAAATATGTGAGAGCAACTATTTTTTTTTCAACTACACAATTAGTTATACTTTTAAACAGGAGTCCTTCATATATTTGGGGATACCAAGCTACTTCCGGTTACCAGTGTCTTTCTTTTCTTGCATGTCTTTTGAGAACCATTGTGAAGATGCCTACCTTGTAACAAGTTGAATGTAAAACAGAGCCATAAAAGAGCAGACTCCTCCACTGGGACACCCTTTTACTACTGATTTTGGCCTCCCAGTGTCACCCATTACCTGAATATTGTAACAACTTGTCTGACTGTCACAAGTAGTAGAACTAGAGTACAATTGCAGTGTCATTACGTTTAGTCAAGGCTATTTACGCCTATCATTTTATGAGACCTAAAGGTGATGGATTGGAGGCAAAAGAATGTAAACAGATGCACATTCATTTACATGCGGTTGCTCATAGATCTAGTATGGGTCTGTTGAGCATTGGTTTTTTTTTACTACATCTCAAGAAAAACAAATGAAATAATGCCCTCAGTGCAATGGAAAACATATCTTCCTGTCTATGTATGGTCATATAAATAAGAATGCTAACTCTTCTAGCGTAGGAGGCATGAGAAGAATTAAATGTTTTGTATATTTATCTACAAAGAAATTTTTTTTTTGTTAGCTGCATCTCTGAAGACATGTTATAGCTGATGGGTATTTTGCTATGATTTCCACTTTCCAAGTGATTTCCACTTAATAGGTTTGTAGCGGCCTCATACATCCCAGGAGAGGAATTTAAGGTTAGGGGATGTTCCTATGGGACAGGAACCATAGAGAGTGATGCAGAAACACAGAACAGGAGGTAGAGGGTTCTGTGTCCTGTACAGTCCTCAAAGACATTGAATTTGGAGAGGGGTCAATATTATTTTTATCTGAATTGATATTTACAGGACACAGGCTGGACATTCATAGACCCTGGGACAATAAGCAGAGAAATAGAGGGTGGGACAATAACAAGGCAAAACAGAACACTGCCAACAGGCCCAACAAAACAAGCACACAAAGGTCAAATGACCAAACTCAGGAGTACAGATGAAAAAACCTTGCAACCAAGGCTGCATCCACTGAGGCCTGGACATCCACCTAGTAAAACTTGAAGATATGAATTGACCAGGTGGCAGCCTTTCAAAATTGGGCAACAGATGCTTGATGTCGGAAAGCCAGGAAATGCCAATCTACCGAGTGGAGTGAGAAAATAAAGGTACTGGAAATACCTCATCTTTGAGAGCATAAGCCGTCGCAATGAGTTGTCTTATCTACCTAGAAATAGCGGACATAAAAGAAAGTTTGCTTTAAGAGACACGGTCGGCAATACAAAGAGAATCCATTTTCTGGCTATAGAGGCTGTGGCTGTCAGATAGACCCTGACCACGTTAACCACGTACAGACAGTGGTGAGCAAATTATTTTGGGTGCTTTGAAGCAGCGCACAAAGAAGGAAAGATAATATCCTCATTGAGGTGGGAGGCCGATACTACCCTTTGATACAAAGGAGGGTCTTGGATGCAAGACCATTTTAACCTTGTGATGAATCAGGACAGGCTCTTCACAAGAGACACTAACTCAGAAACATATCTGACAGAGGTGATAGGCCATTTTTCAGAAGAGATCACCCAAGGGGAGTTATCTAATAAGTTCAAAGGGTGGTTTTCTGCAGGGCAGAGAGAATTAAGCTGAAATCCCAATGAAGCATAAGGTGCTATAAAGGGGGTCTGATCCATAAGGCACCATGAATAAAGAATCTAATAAGAGAAAGTGAAGCCGCCAAACATTTCTGGAATAGAAAGGATGTCGAAATGTGTCACTTAAGTGTACTTAAAGCGGTTGTAAAGTCACTGATCACAAATCCTGGAATCCCTTCTTGTTAAAGCAAGATTTACATTGCAGGGTCTGTGTTTTTTTAAAAATTATGCAGCTAAATACCTTATTTTACAGCGCCGCTGTGTAGTCACATGACTTCCCTGGGGGGGAGATTCCCCTCGGACGTCAGCCGGGTGGCCACTTAACCGCAAAGCAGCGCGGTAAAATAAGGTATTTAGCTGCATAATTTTTAAAACACAGAAACTGCACTGTATATCTTGCTGGAACAGAGGGGATTCCAGGATTTGTGATTCATGACTTTACAGCCACGACAGCAGGGGCAAGGAGGAGATGGCCCACACACACAGACTACTGAGCTAAAAGGCAGGGAGGGAGGGGGAGATACTGTGGGATGACAGAGGCACGTAAACTGACCACAGTGTCATGCATCAGTGGCCTAATGAATACTGTGGTCAGCTCACATTGGTGGACACAGGAACAGGCAGGATTAACCAGGTATTTTACAGCATAGAGAGGGACAAATTACACTGCAGAAACACTATGCTCTTTATCATGCTTTGAAGGAACAGGAGCATTTTTCTTTTAGGGTTACAACTTCTTTAAAGGCCAAATTCTGTTCAGATCCAGATTGTAGAAAGGCCAGGTAAAGAATCTCTGGGGTTGAAAAGCATGTGCTCACTTCAGGCAACAGGTGTGAATGACAGAGTCAGCAATACCCCTGTCTTTCAAGATCTGGGTTTCAACAGCTATGATGCTAAAGCCTCTGACTAAGAAGCACAATGGAACAGGGGACAGCAGGTCTGGCCTGTTTGGAAGAGGCCAGGGGATGTCTCCAAAAACATTGATTAGGTCTGTGTTTTATGTTTTTCTGGGTCAGTTTGGTGCAATGAGAACCACTAAATTCTTATATTTCTTTTGGGGAGCAGCTGAGTAAGAATCTGCACTGGAGGAAAGGCTTACAATAACCAGATATCGGACTGGGCATCCAATGCCAGTGCTGGGGGATCCTTGGTTCTGGCCACAGAATAGCTTACTACTGAACCTGGAAGCCAGATGTGCACATCTGGAGCTCCCTATTTCTGATAAAAGCGATTGAAGATAAAAAAAAACTATTCGCCTTTGTACAGGCAGTGACAGCTGAAGAAACCTGTCTGCCAATTGTCCACTCCTGGAATATGAACAGCAGAGATTGCTGAACAGTGGTTTCCCACCCAGAAGAGAATTAGACTTACTTTCCTTAGGGCTGTCTGTTTTTTACTCTGAGTTCTAGGATGTTGATAGGGAACGTTGCTTCCATTGGGGCCCAGGTTTCCTGAACCATAAGGGGATCCCCCTCAGCCTATGAGACTGACATCTATTGTTACTGCCCTCCATGAGAATGGAAGAAATGACTAAATTGGAAATCCACCAAGCTAGGGAGTTGCTTACTGACTGAAGAGAGAAATATGAAGATTAAGAGGAGTGTGTTTGTTCCAGGCCAACAGAATGTTATGTTGAGGAGGCTTTAAGTGGAACTTGGTAGCATTGAATGAGGCCACCATAAGGCCCAGGACCCTCATGGAGAATCTTACAGAGCGCTGTCTTTTTGATCTTGAGGTCCGAGTGTGTTTTAGGGAGTCAAGTTTGCTGGGAGGAAATTTTTTTCCATGGGCCGTGCTCAGAATGAGGCCTACGTATTTTAGGTGAAAGGGGGCTGGAGGGCAAACCTTTTAAAGTCAATTACCCAATCAGAGCCCTGAAGAATCTAGATCAGTGTTTAACCTCTTTAATGTCAAGGCACCCTTATAAAAGTATACCTAATCTCAAATGTAAAAAATGATACTGATAAGTTTTTTTAATTGGAAAAAAACTACTTTATTGAAAATGGTACATAAATCGATATAGATCAACATGGCCAAAACAATAGTACATACATGAACACATTGAAGTGACTGTGTAGCATAAAGCAAAACACTCAATGGAGGTGGAGCCAGTACACAATATATATATATATAAAAGAAAGGGAGAAAACAAAAAAAGGGAAGGGGGGAAATGAGGGGTGAGCATATTAAGTACACGTTTCACCATCTGCTAACCATCTGCTCCAGACCTTTTCATACTTAAGCGAACACCCTCTATGTACATAGATCAGCTTCTTATATGGAAGAATGTCCTTAACCTTTTTCCAGCATTGGATTGTAGAGGGCAGGGCCTGCATCCACTTACGGGCCACTGCTTTCCTCGCCAAGAATAGCGTCTCATGCAAAAAGGTACAGAGGGGTTTGTCTGCGTCTAAGTCCGGCAACAGACCGAGCAGGCACATTTTTGGGTCTAGGGTAGCAGGAGAGCCTATCTGGTCGTGCAAGAATCGTTTCGCCTGCATTCAGTATGCTTGGATATTTGGGCAGGACCATATAAGGTGGTAGAAGGAGCCTGGGGTGTGATCGCATTGACGGCACCCTGGATTGTACATGGAATTAAAACGCGCTATCTTCTGGGGGGTCAGAAATGTCCTATGTATGATATACAGCTGTGTGAGGTGGTCTGATAGTTTGGGGAATACTTTTTTCACGTCCTCATCCTCAATCAGTTCAATGTCCACCTCCCACCTTGTCTTGGCAGCATAGGCCAAGGCCGTGGCACTGGGGAGACAGATGGCGGAGTATAGAGTGGAGATTAGTTTGGCAGGCTCAGTACCTGTGATTGTCTACTATAGAGGGAACTGCCAAGGATGGGTTGGATCCAGTAAACTGGGTTTGTATAGCATGGCGGAGTTGTAGATATCTAAAGAGAAGGCAGTTGGGGAGGGAAAATTCGTCCTTTAGCGTTTAGAATGTTTTAAGTCCCGTAATGGTCATGACGTGGTGTATGTACAAGATCCCATGGCGTATCCACACCGCAGGGTCTGGGATGGACAACAGTTCTGGTAGATGCCTGTTGAACCAGAGAGGCGTGTGGAAGTGGATCTGCGGGGTCCCGCATTTTTGTAGTTCCGCCCGCCATACTCTCCGGTGGTGTGTCAGCATGTCTGTTTTGTGGTGGGGGGAACGTCTTGTCAACGGGGCTCTGAGGACTGACTGAAGCGGGGTATGGGCTAGGTCATTAGGGTCCTCACATAGTAGTAACTGGTATTGTGGTAGCTCAGTTTTGTCAAAATGATAAAAATGGGACAATTGGGAGGCAAGGTAATATTCCTGAAAGTCTGGAAGGGCGTCACTGGGTTCTTCAGGATTTCCCAAGAGAATTTGTGTCTACTATGCCCCCATATAAACGAATCAAGAATGGATTCGATTGTTTTGAAAATTTTTTGTGGTATATATAGGGGGGCATGCCACACTAAAAGTATCTTTGGGAGGCGTATCATTTTGACTAAACTGACGCGTCCCATAACACCTAGGGGAAGTCTGGCCCAAGTCTGAGTCTTGGTCAGGGCATACAGGGGTTCAATAGTGTGCAGTCTGCGAGCGATCTGGTGACCTGCACACCAAGGTACTTGATCAAGGAGACCCTTGGGGGGGTCAGAAGATGGGACGTGGACGAGGTAGAGAAATGGTCAATCGGAAGGATCTGGGATTTAGACCAGTTAATACTCAAACCCAAGTGGCTACCGATGCGTTCTATGGAGTGGAGGGCTGCAACCAGAGAGGGACCAGAGTCCGCCAGATATAAGAGCGTATCATCGGCATACATCCCAATCTTTTCTTCCAGGTTCCCTATCTTAAGACCTCGGATGCTAGTGTCTGTACGAATCATGATGGCCAATGGCTCCACAGCCAGTGCGTACAGCATGGGGGAAAGAGGACAGCCTTGTCCCTCTCTCTAGCGGGAATTGGTCAGAAAGCCAGCCGTTCACAAACAGTTTGGCCCTTGGGGATTGATATAGGAGCTGAACCCAGCGAATAAAGTTGGGGCCAAATCCAAATCCCGAAAGGCACTCCCACAGATAGTTCCACTCCACAGAATCACAGGCCTTGGCGGCATCCAGAGCCTCCACGACCTTCGAGCCGATTTCATCACGGGACCCCTGAATGTTCATGAATAAGTGGCTAATGTTCATCGCAGTATTTTTCCCTAGCATGAAGCCTGTCTGGTCAGGGTGGACCAGTGACAGAATGACGTGGTTAAGGCGGGAGGCTAAAATCTTAGCGAGTATCTTAATGTCAACCTGTAGCAGGGAAATAGGTCTATACGATTCCGGGTTTTTAAGGTCCTTACCAGGATTAGGGATTACTACAATTTGGGCCTCTCTCATGAAGGGGGGGTAAAATACCTGTATCAAATATGGATTTGTACAGGTCGTAGAGTTTGGGGATTAGAATTTCAGAGTAGGTGGCATAGAATTTCAGTGGTAAGCCGTCCGATCCTGGGGCCTTAGATGCGGCCAAACAGGAGAAATATCCTCCTTAGTAATAGGGGCTTTCAAGATTTCAAGCTGGTCTTTGGTCAGTCTAGGAAATTTAACTCCCGCTGGTAGTCCCTGGTGTCTTGGGGAGTGTGGGTGACTCGGGAAGTGTAGAGTGCATGGTAGAATTTCCCAAATTTCTCCTCCACTTGTTGCGGATCAATAAGGTTGTTCACCTGCAGATCTATCAATGACACCACCACAGGGGGACGCGCATCTAGATGAACAAGATACACAAGTAGTTTGCCTGATCTTTCTCCATACTCAAACACCCTTTGTTTACAGAAAAAGATGCGTTGCTTAGCTTTCTTAATGTGTAATTGGGAGACCTGTCACGTTTGAATTTTAAGATTATTGGCCGTGCTGGGTGAGGGGTCCCGAAGGAACGCCTCCTCCAACACCTGTAGATGTTCTGTAGCCTGTTGGACAATAATTTTTGATGACCTTTTAACTCTATTGATATGCGTGTAAAGGAGGGAGCGGACGTGGAGTTTAAACATCTCCCATACCATGTCATATGTGGCTGAGTCCCTGTTGGCTGTGAAATAGTATTGTAGCTCTGCGGGGATGTTATCCTGGTCCCGCAGAGCCGTCAGCCAAAATGCATTTAACCGCCAAGATGGAGCAGGGGAAGCTTTCAGGAGCTGGAGCATGACCCAGTAGGGGGCGTGATCCGAAAGTATTCTTGGAGCAAAGCCCACATTTCCGAGTTTAGGTGTCAGGGACTTTGAAATTAGAATGAAATTGATGCGTGACATCGTGTTGTGACTGGCTGAGAAGTATGAGAAAACTTTAGTGTGTGGATGCTTGTGGCGCCAAGTTTTAACAAAACAAAATCAGTCAGTATGCAAGGGGAGGGTCTAGTGCAACCATTCCGTTCAGAGCGGGGATGAGGGTCATATTAAAGTCCCCCATCCACACTGCTGGTACAGAGGGATATTGTGTCATAAAAGGCAAATATTACAAGCGAGTTGTATGGGGGAGGGACATAGCAAGCTAGTATCAGGATAGGGGATCCATTAATGGTGGCATGTATGAACACATATCTGCCCTGCTGGTCCGTCTGGAGCAACACTGGATCAAACTGAACCCTTTTTGCAACCAGGACAGATACCCCTCTGTAGTATGAGGTGTGGGTGGTGTGATAGGCCCAGCCTATCCAAGGCTTTTTAAGAGAGGATTGTAGGTGGCCCGTAACGCGAGTTAACTAGTGTGATAATGTCAGCACGCTGAGACTTGAGGAATGTCAGGACGGCTGTGCTTTTAATCCCATTGCGCAAGCCCCTAACGAAAAATTTCAGGGAACTCATGGCGGATATAAGGCGTGTATGATAGACTGCAGTTGTACCAGGACCAGCAGAGAAGACAAACATCAGATAACATAAAACACAATGACAACCAATATTGATAGTGTATGTATGACAATAACATAGTACCTTTAGCATAGACAGGCATTTGTAAATACGCTGGTGTAGTAAAACGAATACCCACAACATTCCCCCCCCCCCTCCCAGTCCACTGCCACCCCAACTCAGCATGGACATAGTACCCCATAACCAGGTATCAACTGGGGACATCCAACGGGTGGGACCCATTGGAGGCAAGGGACTTAATTTCAAGGAAGAATAGATACCCCATAGGGCTGGGAGATTTTCCAAAAAAAAAAAAAAAATCTGCGATTTTCTTAAAAAAAAAACTCGATTCACGATTCGAATTTTTATTTTTTTGGACACCGCGCTGGTCCTGAAGAGCTGCGGGCAGGAGTTTTTAGGCAAGGCCGCGGCTTCAACATAGTCCGCGGCTTCGGCTGCGGACTGGGCCGAAGCCTCGCCTAAACTCCTGTCCGCAGCTCTTCAGGACCGGTGTGGTGAAAAAAAAAAATCTAAAAAAATCTATTTGCTTAAATTTTGAATCTATTTGACCTCTCAACCTGATTCAAGATTTAAATCGATTTTTTCCCCAGCCCTAGATACCCATGATGAAAAGGAAAAAAATGGGGAAGAAGAAACAGTCCGGTAAATGGGGGGGGTGAGAAAATTCACAAAGATCCTAGGGGGGTGACTTTTTCTCTGAGAAGTGCATGGGGTGTAGGGGCCATAAAAGTGCAGCACCATTGTAGCTGTGTAGGAGAGGGGCCCCGCTTGCCATCAGGGCGATAAGTAAAGTAAGGGAGGAAGTCCCAGCAACGTTCAGTATACTATCCTCCACTGGTCTCTCTCAGGTGTGGGGAGAACGGGGACCATAAGTCAGTAAGGTCGCCGAAAGGTGGCAGGCTTGCTGTAAGGACCAGTGTAGTACAGAGGAGGATTTCCAGTTCTGTCCCCCTGCTCCACCAGGGGACATACACATACAATGCACCCACTAAGGGGCTAAACATTAGGATGAAAATGGGCAGCATTGCGGGTACTGGGGGGGAGCAGAGGGTGGGGAGCGGGGAGTACTCACACCTTGCAGGCAGTATGGAACGTTCAGGCTTGGCGATCCCTCTGATCGTCCAAGTGGATGCCAGTTCGGGGGCCTCAAAGTAGTGGGTTCGGCCATCACACTCCACGCGAAGCTTTGTAGGATATAGCATAGCATATTTAAGGTGTAGAACACGGAGGCGGCGCTTAACATCCTGGAAGCTGGTCCGCTGCACCTCATTGGAGAAGTCCGGGAAGACGGCCACATGTGTGTTGGCGTGGGGGATATTTCCCTTTTCTCTGGTCAGGCGGAGAATCTTGTCGCGGTCTCTGAAATTTAGGAATTTCGCTATCAGGGTACGCGGCGGGGCTCCTTGGGGAGGAGGACAAGCAGGGATTTGATGGGCTCTCTCCACTGCGAGCATCACCAAGAATGCATCTCTGCCAAAGTTGGATGGCAGGATGTTTTCAAGGAAGCTCGCCGAGTCTTTGCCCTCAGCAGTCTCGGGAAGGCCAATAAAGCAGAGATTACATCTCCGGAGGCGATTCTCCATGTCGTCCTGTTTCGCATTAATCTGTTGTAGCTGACGGTGCACCTCGTCAGTAGTATGTTGCAGGGGGTGCAAGATATCTTTGACTCTGCTAATGCGGGTCTCCGTTTCTGCTACGTGGTCCCGCAGGGTAGAGAGATCCTGCCGGATAAGGGATACATCAATTTTGACCTCCTCAATTTTGGTGGTGAGCGTGCTCTGGCACAGGGTGATAGCAACGAGCACCTTGTTAGTGGCCGCCTCGGAATGTTCCGTGTCCGAGGAGGCGCCAGCACCATCTTTGGCCTGTTGGTCTTCTGCAAGCTTGCGGTACTTGGAGAGTTTGTCAGCAGCCTCAGAGATTTTTTCGGCGGAGACATACTTCATAGGTGGACAGGAGGGTCCCCGGGTGTACCAAGATGGCCGCTGCCTACTAGGCCGGATCCTCAATATCTTCCTCCCGCCATGGTTTAGGAGTAACACAGTAAGAACTATAGGTAGTGGTCAGCTAGCTGCGAGGTCTGTAGGCTGTAAAAGTAGGAAACTGGGCTCAGGATGATCAGGAAGTCCTGTAATTACTTGCCAGGGCCGCTGCAGGGTGGAGCAAAATGGCCGCCGTTCCGGGAGCTGGGCCGAAGCCACGGACTATCCCTCAGGCAGCTACAGGAGAAGGAGGCACTGCAACAGAGGCCCCAGGCTGTCCGGTGGTTGTAGGAAGCGGAGACTGGGTTCAGGGCATCCAGGGAGGTCAGTCAAACCTGTAAGAGACGCCGGCGGGGGTGGAGCAAGATGGCCGCTGCTCCAGGATGTAGGCCAAATCCCCGATTTGTCCCTCCAGCTAATGCAGGACGAGGTAGAGGACCTGCGATGGCGGCCTCAAGCAGCGCTCTGACAAGCTGGAAGGCTCTGAGGACTGTGCTGGGAACAGGGCAGGTCTGCTGGTGTGTAGATGCTGAAAATCAGGCAGGATATCGAATTCAGTAGTGCGGGCAAGCGGAGCTCTCACTACATGTCTCCTACTCCATTGCTCTCCAGGCCACGTCCCGTGATACTGATAGTTTTACATAATGCAGTGACATCTCCAGAAGTAGGATATCCAATGTTAGAGGTGATTTATCGTTCCAAAGCAAATAAACCTTTGCACACTGATACTGACTAGTATCCCAATGTGTCTCTTCTGCCTCAGTTTCTTTCCCTCACTCAGCAAACGTGACCCTAGGGCTGTAGGAGAGGGGAAGGGGAGGGACAAACAAGGATGTTGTGCAGGTTCCAGAAGTCTTCCTTAACCGATGATGTAATTGGTTGCTTGGACACCGGAAGGTTTTAATGGTGGCACAATAAAAACTTGTGGCTTTGTGGAGCTAAAGGGCAGGCTTGATCCACCCACTTGCTTGTATAAATGTTTGAGCCATTTTAAGGCATGCACCCTGGTTCAAAAAGGCTGATCTAGATAGTTATTTGAACATTGGCAGATAGTTTAAAAGGGAGATGTATCCTTCAGAAACAAGTTGTCTAGATGCCCCAAGTTCATAAGAGGGTGAATAGGGGTTCAAGTACCTTTGCCTCTGGGGGATAAGGATAGGCCATATGGCAGTACCACAAATTGGAAGCAATATCTCCTACTGCGAAGTGCAAACTAGGTGGGTAAACTATTATTATTTAGGATTTATATAGCGCCAACAGTTCACGCTTATGGGAATTTATGGGAATATGTAGGTAGGCATTTTAAATGTCTATTGATGCCAGATCTTTTTCTTTGTTTCAAAGATGCAATTAGATGCTGTGATCAAGGCGGTTGTGCCAAAACGTTAGCCCCTTGTACCCTTTTATGTGTACCTAATAAACCATTTACTAAGGATTTGTAGTGCCGGTCTTTTCTATTGAAAGATGCAATTACTGGCCTTGCGAATTCCATGCAAAACTTTGGAACACAAAAAGGTTCTTGTTCAGGGATTTTAGGCCCGAGATGGGACAAATACCTCCAACTGTGTTTTGCTATAGTGAACAAATTTGAATAGAATCCTGACAACTCTCTGGCAAAAAGGATGGTGCAGGGCAGTGTGCAAATCTGACTGTTTTGAACAGATTTTGGCAAGTTTGAGAGAAAAAAAAAATGGTGAGGGAGTCCAAGAAACTTTATTTTGTACCCTTTGGAAACCACTGAATGAACTCATGGGACTGGGCTGTCAGGAGGAATGCACACTGTAACAGACGCGCCCCCCCCCCCCCACTCTTAGGCGTGAGGGTGCCAATTCATTGTGAAGAAGGTTTTGGAGTTGACATAATAGACCTAGAGTTCCAAGTCTTCTGCCTAAAGAAAGGGCTGACTTTTGCCTTTGAACAGAAAGCCTGGGGAGAGTAATGCGGTGCTCTTTGTTTAGAGGAGGTAGAAGCTCTCAAGGAGTGGGGTTTTGTTATCTTCTGTTGAGGACAAAATATTTTTCCAATAGCCCGTTGCAGGGCTGGACCTGCAAGAGCAAAGAGCCTTTAAGAGCCTCTCAAATTTTGTCTGCACAATCCTTAAGGCCTCATGCACACTGGTTTCTTGTAAACACTGTTTATCCTGACAGGAGAAAATCAGCATTATAAACTCACCTAAGCTGCATTTTTTCGAAACAGTCTAGGTGAGTTTAACAGAGTTTGGGAGTTTATTTCATTGGCCAGAATTTTAATTTATTCTGGCCATTGAAATAAATGCTGAAGTGATAAACGTGTCTAGAGTTTTTGAGCATTTTTGGGCGTTTTTTGTGGTCAGAATTCCCGCTTCTGAAACACGATTTTAGGAAATTCAGAAAATGGTCTATAAACTCCCCTGCGGATAAACTGCTAAAAATGTCCATGTGTGCATGAACACATAAGCTAACAGAGGGGAGTTTAAGGGCAAAAAAAAAGTTTAACAGCAGCAGTCTGCATGAGGCCTAAATTAATTAAAATCTATAGGAAAAGTAAGATTTATTTAGGGCTGAGACAGCAGGGGCTACTACTGGAACAGTCCACTATTTTGTGAATTAATTTTCAACGGATATAGCTCAGCAATGAGTCTCGGAGCAGACAAACATTTTTTTCTCCAAAGTTCCCCAATTATCAAACTGTCTATTCTATTTGTTTATGAATGGAAAATGTATTTTCAGACTATACAGGCCTCTTAGAACCTAGAGTGGCATAATGAGACATACGAGAATCAAGTGCAACTATGGCGAGGTTTTCGATTACAGAAGTAAGCATGTCTACATTGGCAAGCATTTTTCATGAAGCCACTGTATCAGGTGTATATGAGCCTAGGAGTGGGAAATCTTCTACAGCCTCCCCTAGTACTGTCTATCCCTTTAATTCTCCTCAGTTTCTACTGCTCCTAAAAGCAGGTGTATCCACTTCCCACTCAGGAACAGAAAACGAGGATTGAAAAGAAGCCTGGTGCTTTTGGAGTTCTGACAGTTGTTGCCATTGTTGCAAATATGTCTTGATCAGATAGGTCGCCCTTTGCATGCCTAAAATAAAGCTAGAATCAAGGGAAACATTGTCCTTTGTCATTCAAGCAGTGGACTGAATGTTCTGCAACCCTTCGGCAGAATGAATGTTTGTCTGAATTTTTGCCACAGTTACCCTGTGCCTGGTTTCAGCCACTGCTAACATTAAGGGTGCTCCCCAATGGGGTACTCATGAAATAGGGTGTGAAAATGGGGTAAGCCTGTCCACAGAAGGATACACAGTAACCCAGGTGTCAACTGTCCTGTATCAGTCTTCATGGCAAAAGAGTGGCAAGAAAGGGCTCTGGGAGGAAGTGGTGATAATAGGCATCCAATGGTGTGAAGTAACACGTATTCATCCTCCTGAGACTACGCTCTGAATGGTGGATTTTTTTTTTTATTACAAAGTTTGAAAGTTTTTACACCTGATAGTTTTACATAGATACTAAAACTAGTTAGGGGACAATTAACCAAATTACTTTTACTTTTTTGTTAGTTATCAGTCTGACTAATAATCAGTCCCAAAAAATAAAAACTGCAGAGGTGATCAAATACCACCAAAATAAAGCTCTATTTGTAGGGAAAAAAAAAGGACGTACATTTTATTTGGGTACAGCGTTGCAATGCTGTATCGCAAAAAAAGGCCTGTTCATGAAGGGGGTAAATCTTCCGCAGGGCAAGTGGTTAACCAGTTAAAACTCTGGTCTTTGTTTATTGCTCCTACAGTGATCTCTCTGCTGCAACTAGAAGACAGGTGTCAGTCAAAGCACCAAAACATTATTTTGTTTTGATTGTAAACCTCAGACATGAAATCTCAACAAGCACATATTTCAATAGTGTATATTTTGCCTCTCTCAAAAACACCAAATGTAATTTCTCTCTGCCGTCTAGTTTCTTTGTTATCAGCATGAGCCACTTCTAACACCAAGAGCTAAAATGAAGTAAGGGGAGGGAGATCCCAGCACTTAGCCTGTGATTGACAGCCCCAGCTCTTGTACACTGTGTAACTACTGCAGCTCTCCGCCCTCTGCTTTTTGAGTCTGTCAAAAATCTTTTAGCTTTGATTTTTACAAATATGCACAGGACAAACTGCTGCAAACAGGTACGACTTATGTATTATGTAGGAGGATTTGTTTCATCTCTGTGTCACCTGAGACTAGTCATTTCACTGGGTATAGGTAAAGGTTTACAACCACTAAGTAGCAAAAGCTTTGGCATACAACCCCTGGCAAAAATTATGGAATCACCAGTCCCTGAGGATATTCCTTCAGTTGTTTATTGTTGTAGAAAAAAGCAGATCACAGACATGGCCAAAAACTAAAGGCATTTCAAATGGCAACTTTCTGGCTTTAAGAAACACTAAAAGAAATCAAGAAAAATAATTGTGGTGGCCAGTAACAGTTAGATTTATAGAACAAGCACAGGGAATAAATTATGGAATCACTCAATTCTGAGGAAAAAATTATGGAATCACCCTGTAAATTTTCATTACAAACACTAACACCTGCAGCAGATTAAATCTGCTTGTTAGTATGTAGGTAAAGAGGGTAAATCATCACGCAGTGTTGCACAAGATGTTGGTTGTTCACAGTCGGCTGTGTCTAAAACATGGACCAAATACAAACAACATGGGAAGGTGGTTTAAGGCAAGCATACTGGTAGACCAAGGAAGACATCAAAGCGTCAAGACAGAAAACTTAAAGCAATATATCTTGCAAACAGAAAATGTACAACAAAACAAATGAGGAACAAATGGGAGGAAACTGGAGTCAACATCTGTGACCGAACTGTAAGAAACTGCCTAAAGGAAATGGGATTTACATACAGAAAAGCTAAAAGAAAGCCATCTCTAACACCTAAACACAAAAAAATAAGGTTACAATGGGCTAAGGAAAGGCAATCGTGGACTGTGGATGATTGGATGAAAGTCATATTCAGTGATGAATCTCGAATTTGCATTGGGCAAGGTGATGATGCTGGAACTTTTGTTTGGTGCCGTTCCAATGAGATTTATGCAGACGACTGTCTGAAGAAAACATGCAAATTTCCACAGTCAATTATGATATGGGGCTTCATGTCAGGTAAAGGCACTGGGGAGATGGCCGTCATTAAATGTTCAATAAATGCACAGGTTTACAATTTTGGACACTTTTCTTATCCCATCTATTGAAAGGATGTTTGGGGATGATGAAATCATTTATCAAGATGATAATGCATCTTGCCATAGAGCAAAAACTGTGAAAAAATTCCTTGAAGAAAGACACATAAGGTCAATGTCATGGCCTGTAAACAGTCCGTATCTCAATCCAATTGAAAATTTGTGGTGGAAGTTTAAGAAAATGGTCCATGACAAGGCTCCAACCTGCAAAGATGATTTGGCAACAGCAATCAGAGAAGGCTGGAGGCAGATTGATGAAGAGTACTGTTTATCACTCATTAAGTCAATGCCTCAGAGACTGCAAGCAGTTATAAAAGCCAGAGGTGGTGCAACAAAGTACTAGTGATGTGTTGGAGTGTTATTTTGTTTGTTTGTTTTTCATGATTCCATAATTTTTTCCTCAGAGTTGAGCGATTCCATAATTTATTTCCTGTGCTTGTTCTATAAATCTAACTGTTACTGGCCACCACAATTATTTTTCTTGATTTCTTTTAGTGTTTCTTAAAGCCAGAAAGTTGCCATTTGAAATGCCTTTAGTTTTTGGCAGTGTCTGTGATCTGCTTTTTTTCTACAACAATAAACAACTGAAGGAACATCCTCAGGGACTGGTGATTCCATAATTTTTGCCAGGGGTTGTATACTTTACATATGTATTGACACAACGGAATCTGTAAACAGCATACCTGCTTTTGTTGACATCCCAACCATATTTTTCTTCTTCTTCCAAAAGCTGATGTCATTTTTAAATGCAAGAAAATCAAACAGGAGCTGCAAATGGAAAACATTACAGGTGTCAAATGTGAATTAAACAGACTTTATCAAACCTTTTTTAAACACACCTCAATTTGTCCATGAATGCATGTTGTACCAGACTTAAAATTGATTGTATGTAAAAAGAAAAGAAAAAAATTATGGTTAGTTCAGGAGGCTGGTATCCCAGTAAAGAAAAGGGAGTTGGGACAGATGCTAAATGGGACTGGTACTGTCACAATTCTCCCTCATGTCTCACGGTAGGAAGACGCAGTGTGATTCTAACAAATCCGCTTGGGGATGTCCACATAGTCATGTTCAGGGTTCTGTCTGTTTGCCGATGCAAGTCATCTGCATTGGCGTTCTGTTTACCTTGACGATATTGAATTGTAAAGCTGAACGGCTTGCAGTGTCAAGATCCACCGCAGCAGCTGTCCGTTATCTCCCGATCCTCGGTTTAGCCAAACCAACGGATTGTGATTTGTAAGGATGGTAAAGAATCTGCTATAGAGCTAGGGTTGAAACTTCCGTAAAGCCAAACATTATTTTTCTACCGTAGCATAGGCAACTTCGAGGTAAAAGCTCATGGCTGATATAAGCCACCGGATGGTCATTCCAGGCTTCTCCAACTCGACTCAGGACTGCTCCGAACACAAACATGGATGCATCTTTATGGACGGGTCAGATGTGGCTAATACCGGTGTCTGGATCAGCACTTGTTTGAGTTTTTGGAAAGCTGCCTCACACTCCGGGGACCACAGGACTTGTCGGGGAAGACCCTAACAAAGTCAGGTCAGTCAAGGGCTTGGCAATGGCGCTAGAAAATAGGGACGATAGTACCCGGCGGGACCCAGAAAGGCTAGCACTTGAGTCTTAGTACGTGGCGTAGGCCATGGCATGACCCTAAACTGTAACAGGCCAAAGGGAGTGATAAATGGAGAGTAAAGGATGGCCTCTGGTTTGAGGGGGATTTGCAAATAGCCCTTGCAAAGATCAATAGTAGCGAAGAAGCGTCCCTGGGCAATTTTGTCTAATGCTATGTACACAAGATTTTCTAACAACAAAACCGTGGATTTTTTTCCGAAGGATGCTGGCTCAAACTTGTCTTGCATACACACAGTCACACAAATGTTGTCGGAAATTCAGAACGTCAAGAACGCGGTGATGTACGACGAGCCGAGAAAAATGAAGTTCAATAGCCAGTGCGGCTCTTCAGCTTGATTCCGAGCATGCGTGGACTTTTGTGCGTTGGAATTGTGTACACACGCTCGGAATTTCCGACAACAAGTCTTGTTGTCGAAAAAATTTGAGAACCTGCTCTCAAACATTTGTGGCGGAAATTCCAACAAATGTTCTATGGAGCCTACACAGGGTCGGATTTTACGACAAGCTCACATCCAACATTTGTTGTCGGAAAATCCCATCGTGTGTACGGCCCATAAGGGTTCCTCCAAACGGGGCATGGGAAAGGCGTCAGTCACAGTCCAGTCATTTAGACGCCTACAGTCCACACAGAATCTGGTAGTGACTAAAACCCCTGGAGAGGCCCAAGGGCTTTCTGAAGGCTCTATGACCAAGATCCACCATATTCCATATTTCTTTCCGCATCCTCTCTCGTACAGCATCTGGGATGCGATGTCGTTTGCCTCAAGGGGGCTTGCCCCGGCATGTCGACCTGATGTATGGCTACTGAAGTATAGCCTGAACGGGACGAGAACATAACCCGGGCGCTCATGGAGCAGCTGCTGGGCCTGTTCATGGAGTTGCGGGCCCAACCCTTCTCCTAACTGCTACTCAACTATCCCTGGTTCAGACTTCATATCCCGGGCAGTCCCGGGGATAGAAGATTCTCTCTCTCCTCTGGGGCGCACATGGTGGCAACTGCTTTCGCTGTTTCCTGATATGGTTTCAACATGTTCCCATGAAAAGGTTCTTTTGATCCTTTCATCTGAACATTGGGCGACTATAGGTGGTATCGCAGAGCTGTTCTACAATCTTATAAGGTCCTTGCCATGAGGCCTGGAGCTTGTTCTGCTTAACCGGTTTCAGTGCCCTAGGCTAAAATTGCATTCTCTCTAGCTGACTGGTCATGCCACGTTTTCTGCTTCCCTTGAGCTGCTCGCAGACTGTCCTACACAGTGGCAGTCCATCTCTGAAGGCGGTCCCGTAATTCCAGGACATAAGCCACAATAGAGGTTCCTTCCTCAACCAAGGTACCCTCCCAGTGCTCCTGAAGCAAGTCTAGGAGTCCCCGTACCTACCTACCATTAAGCAGCTCGAAGAGAGAAAAACCTTTAGCCTTCTGGGGTACCTCCTGGTATGCAAAAAGTAAATGGGGAAGGTGACTTTCCCGGTCCTTACATGTCAAGGCAAACGTTCAAAGCATCTGCTTCAGGGTGCTACTGAACCTTTCGCAAAGCCCCTTGGTTTGTGGGTGATACAAGGAGCCATAAAGGAGCTTAATTCCACACAACTCCCACAACTGCTGGGTAAGTTCAGCTGTGAACTGCCTCCCTCTATCAAGCAGAATTTCCTGTGGGAAACTCACTATGGTGAATATCTGAAGTAGGGCACCAGCCACGGTCTCGTCATGAATATTTCCCAGAGCAACAGCCTCTGGATATCGGGTGGCATAGTCCACTACGGTCAGAATATACTTTTCACCCATAGGACTAGGCGTAGTTAGGGGCCCTATTATATGCACCACTATCCGATTGGGAGGGTAGGGGCCTAAGGGTAGGCCAAGCATTGTTCCCGTTCTTCCCTACTCTGACACCCCTCTCCAGAAAGTCACGGTCAGAGGTTCTAAGTCAGGCGGTGTAGTGTTTGCCTGTGCCCCAGATGACCAGCAAGAGGGATATCGTGCCCAATCTGTAATAGATTATGTCGGTATTTTCTAGGCACAACCAGCTGTCATTGAGGAATCTGGGTCACTCCCCTCCCTGCACCCCCTATAATCCTATAGAGCCTCCCCCAGTCCCATTCAAACCTAACGTCCCCCACACATCCCAGATCTGTCCCGGCTTTCTGTCTATATGGGGCGAGGGTAGGGTCCTATAAGGTCTCCCGTTCAAAATCTTTTGGCGAGTCCCAAGTTGGGATGGATAGGGCAGAGTCAATGTCAGAGTTAGTGGGTCTTACCTGAGCCCCAATGGAGTGGGATGAAGCTGCTTCCCGTGCCTGTAGTTGGCTGGTGACTGGATGCACTTTGATCTCCGCAGTAGGGGTAAACACAGAAGCCAAAAGTCCCAGGTCATTGCCCAATAGTACCTCAGCAGGTAATCCGTACAACCTGCCAGTGATGTTGTCTATTGTCCTCAGACACTGCCTGTACTGGATTGGCCTCATACAGCATTCCAAAATCTTACTCCCCTACATCGCTGTCACTACGAGACGGGGAACAGCAAGGTGTAGAGTCTTCTCAATGCACACAGTATGCTGTAGCACTGGCCAGACTGCTGGTATGCCGTGATGGGGGACCCCTACTGTAATTCTGAGGGCACCGGTCTCACATATGGCCCAATTGGTTACATTGCAGCTTCTCGGCCCGTTTGCCGGGATTCTGCTGCTGGCATGGGATGGACAGCTCCCCCTGGTCACCCCATAGGTGGTGAAGGAGCCACAACCAGTTGGTTTGGCGAGCTGGCTGCTGCTGGGCTATGTGCTGCCACAGATCACCTTTGGGCATCCTGGAATTCATCTGCCAGGGAAGTTGCCTTCTGCAGGGTTAGGGGGCGTCAGTCTCTCAACCACTCACAAACCTCCTTGGGAACGCCATTAAAGAATTGTTCCAGAAGAATAAGCTGGAGCATCTCCTCCACCTTATTTGCCTGGCAGCCCTGAACGCAACTTCCCAAAGCATTCTGTAGACGATGATCCCACTCAGTGTAGGAGTCCTTATCCCCTTTTTTCAGACTCCAGAAATTGATTCAATATGCCATTGGGGTTAAAGAATAACAGGCCAAGGCGCATGCGCGGCGGCTCCCGAGATGGCGGTTTGATCCGGGAGCTCTGATCCGCTCCAGCCAAGTAACAGCCTCCACGTCAGCTACTGAGATCGGGCCCCGTCCCTCACCACCTGCCCGCACTCTGGACACATCAGCGCCTCTTCTCATATGTCGGGCGAACAGCAAAGGAGAAAGGTGTCCCGTCAGCTAAGCTTTGGAGAGCAGGCCCCGGGACAATCCAAGATGGTGGCCGCAATTCATCCACGAGGAGACTCGAATGATACAGACTTAATTGCAGATCCTCTTTTAGCACCTCATGACGCCCCAATAAGTACTCTTATCCTCCCCGCAGGCTCCCCTGCATCCACTGTATCACTTCTGGGCAGAACTTTTGATGAGCTGCTGGGCACACCAATGACTTATAGCCCTGCAGGCCTTGCTGTAATGCAACAGGCTACTCCCCTCATCCCAGGCCAGCTCCCAGACCTCACTCCGATCCTTGCTAAATTCTCTGAAATGCTGGCTAACAGCTTGGCTCAAACTGCAGAACAAATAACTAACTGCATTAAAATGGATATACAGAGTCTTGGCACACGCAAAGAAGCTATTGGACAGACTGTAGACCAAACAGTCCTGTGAGCGAACCAAAAACAGTTTGTATTCAAACGCTACAGCAGGGAGATGCAATTATCAAACCAGCAGCTAGTGCAAAACTACAAGTCCCATCATGCCTCTGCTTCTGGGTGTCATGCTTGTGGCTATCAGAGTCTTGCTATGCCTCATGGGACTTGTAGTTCTGCCACAGCTGGAGGTCCGCTAATTGCGTATCCCTGCGCTACAGGAACAACTGGACACAGCCTTGTCTAAAATTGAGGACCTAGAGAATAGAAGCCAACGTTATAATTTTCGTATCAGGAGTCTTCTTGAATCGATTCTGGATGTCCAAGGGTCAGTTAAGTCCCTCATTAAGGATCCTATTCCGGATATCCCAAACCACAGATTGGAGCTGGATAGAGCTCACAGAACTCTTCAACCCCCTCGCCAGGACGGTCTCCCCAGAGACATTGTGGTAAAACCACATTTCTATGCTGTGAAGGAGAAAGTTATGAGGAAGGCCCAGGACTCCGAAAATCTCTCTATACAGGGGAATCCAGTCCAAAATATTTGCGCACTTGTCTCCCACAACTATCCAAGGCCGGAGGACCCTTAAATCCCTCCTAGGGGCATTATCCCAAAAATATGTGAAGTACTAGTGATCTTTCCCATTCTGTCTACAGTTTCAATTTCGTAAAAAAAAAAAAAAATACAGCTTTGATTCTTTCCAGGAGGGTGAACGCCGACTGCTACAATTGGGAGTGAGAAAAGTTTCCTTTTCTCACTCCCAAATGATTAAGGACCGGGAAGGTCGCTACATTCTGGTCAAAGGACATATTGACGGCTGCCTCTACACTTTCATCTCATATTACGCCCCGAATAAGGGTCAGGCCAAATTTTTCTCAGAGATGCTAAAAACACTCTCCCCACACTTTGAGGGTCGGTTAGTAATGGGTGGGGACTTCAATATTGCATTTGACCAGCTCTTAGACAAAATGGGAGCAGGGGCATCCCAGCTCAAAAGGCCCCCTAAGAAAAGCCTCCGTACAGTCATGGCCGAAATTGTTGGCACCCCAGAAACTTTTCCAGAAAATCAAGTATTTCTCACAGAAAAATATTGCAGTAACACGTTTTGCTATACACATGTTTATTCCCTTTGTGTGTATTGGAACAAAACAAAAAAAGGGAGGAAAAAAAAGCAAATTGGACATAATGTCACACAAAACTCCAAAAAAGGGCTGGTCAAAATTCTTGGTACCCTTTCAAAATTGTGGATAAAGAAGGTTGTTTCAAGCATGTGATGCTCCTTTAAACTCACCTGGAGCAAGTAACGGGTGTGGGAAATATAAAAATCACACCTGAAAGCACACAAAAAGGAGAGAAGTTCACTTAGACTTTGCATTGTGTCTCTGTGTGCCACACTAAGCATGGACAACAGAAAGAGGAGAAGAGAACTGTAAGAGAACTGTCTGAGGACTTGAGAAGCAAAATTGTGGAAAAATATCAACAATCTCAAGGTTACAAGTCCATCTCCAGAGATCTAGATTTGCCTTTATCCACAGTGCGCAACATTATCAAGAAGTTTGCAACCCATGGCACTGTAGCTAATCTCTCTGGGTGTGGACGGAAGAGAAAAACTGATGAAAGGTTGCAACGCAGGATAGTCCGGATGGTGGATAAGCAGCCCCAAACAAGTTCCAAAGAAATTCAAGCTGTCCTGCAGGCTCAGGGAGCATCAGTGTGAGCACAAACTATTCGTCAACATTTAAATGAAACGCTATGGCAGGAGACCCAGGAGGACCCCACTGCTGACACAGACGTAAAAAAGCAAGACTACAGTTTGCCAAAATGTACTTGTGTAAGCCAAAATCTTTCTGGGAAAAAGTGTTGTGGACAGATGAGATCAAGATAGAGCTTTTTGGTAAAGCACATCATTCTACTGTTTACCAAAAAATGGAATGAGGCCTACAAAGAAAAGAACACAGTACCTACAGTGAAATATGGTGGAGGTTCAATGATGTTTTGCTGCCTCTGGCACTGGGTGCCTTGAATGTGTGCAAGGCATCATGAAATCTGAGGATTACCAAAGGATTTTGGGTCGCCCTGTAGAGCCCAGTGTCAGAAAGCTGGTTTGGGTCCGAGATCTTGGGTCTTCCAGCAGGACAATGACCCCAAACATATCTCAAAAAGCACCCAGAAATGGATGGCAACAAAGCGCTGGAGAGTTCTAAAGTGGCCAGCAATGAGTCCGGATCTAAATCCCATTGAACACCTGTGGAGAGATCTTAAAATTCCTATTGGGAAAAGGCGCCCTTCCAATAAGAGAGACCTGGAGCAGTTTGCAAAGGAAGAGTGGTCCAAAATTCCGGGTGAGAGGTGTAAGAAGCTTATTGATGGTTATAGGAAGCGACTGATTTCAGTTATTTTTTCCAAAGGGTGTGCAACCAAATATTAAGTTAAGGGTGCCAAGAATTTTGACCAGCCCATTTTTGGAGTTTTGTGTGACATTATGTCCAATTTGCTTTTTTTCCTCCCTTTTTGTTTTGTTCCAATACACACAAAGGGAATAAACATGTGTATAGCAAAACATGTGTTACTGCAATACTTTTCTGTGAGAAATACTTGATTTTCTGGAAAAATTTCTGGGGTGCCAACAATTTTGGCCATTACTGTATAGCCTGGCTTTTACACTCTCTGGGTCTTGTAGACATTTGGAGAGAGCTGTACCCTTCCTCACGGGACTTCACACACTTTTTTCCCACCTTAAGACATCCGTATAGTATCGCAGGCTTCCATCCGAGACATAGCTTGGTCCGAACATTCCCTAATTCTGTTAAAACTTATTAAGGCCCCCCTCTCTGTAGGGCCCGCACCCCTGGAGACTTAACACATCCCTTCTAAGTGACCCGGTTAGATGCAACATGTTAGAGAAGGAGCTGCGGGAGTTCTTCCTGCTGAATGACGTGGAAGACATCTCACCGGGCTCTTTATGGGGAGCACATATACGGCGATCAGCGGAAAAAGTATTCAATTAGCATCTCAATTAAAACGTGAGCGCTAGGTGGACATAGACCAGCTCGAAAAGGTGTTTAAATCACTCAGCAAAACCCACAAACGAAACTCCACTTCTGCTACGTTAGCTAAACTCAACACAGCTAGACTGACTCTGAACCCAGCCCTCATCTCGGCAGCAGAAAAAAGTTTAAGATGGCAGGAGGCCCGTTTTTATACACAAAATAGGGTCGAAATGCACAACCAAACTGACCCCTAAACACTGTGTGATCTCCATTCCTAAAATTAGGTCTTTGAAGGGTGAAATTACTTAAAATACCAATCCTATCATGGAAACTTTCCACTCTTTTTATTCCAAACTGTACAGTAAAGATAATGAGACCCCCTTCCCCCTCTTAAAGACAGTCATCGCTCCCTTCTTGACTGCCCTATTTCGGACACCGAGCTATTGGATTTTATCAAGGGACTCCATACTGAATCTGCCCCAGGGCTTGACGGGTTCTCTACCTGTTATTATAAGACATTTGCAAACACTCTCCTTATATGGTCCAATATTTTAACTCTGAGGAAAGCTAAACGTCTGGAACCTGCCACCAACCTGGCATTTATCTCAGTTATCCCAAAACCGGGTAAAGATCATAGTGAAGTGGAAAACTACAGGCCTATCTCACTGGTCAATAACGACTTAAAAACTCTTATCCAATAGCTTAGACTCCTTCATAGGTTATTACATTCATAAAGACCAGGTGGACTTTATACCGGGTAGGCAGGGCCCAGACCAGATAAGGGGAGTGTTAGATGTGATTTTTCCTATGAAGTCGGGATGGGGGTTCTTCCCAGGAGGGCTACTTACTATGCTTAGACCTTCAGAAGGCTTTTGACACAGTCTCCTGGTCCTTTTTATTCTCTATCCTCAACAGATGGGGCTTTGGCCCCAATTTGACAGTGTTAGAAGCTTTCTATTCTCACCCGTCTGCTCGAGTCAGGATGCAGGGCATTTATTTAGAACCTTTACTTATAGCTAGAGGGACTAGACAGGGGTGTCCACTATCCCCTTTAATATTTGCTATAGCAATAGAGACCTGTGCTATAGACATTGGAAACCATCCTGATATGCACAGCGTCCGTTGTGCCCCGTTTAACCATAACATACACTCTTTTTGCGGATGATATCCTCTTATTCATTACCTCTCCCCTCAACTCCTAAAATTCTCAAATTGTTACACAATTTCGACCAAGTCTCCAGCCTCAAAATCAATGTCTAAATCTGAGGCCCCTAATGCATCGATCCCTCTCTGCCCTGGTGGTTCGTCTGTGGGACCATTTCTCTTTCAAAAAGAAATCAATCCCTTACTTAGGTATTAATTTGGCCTCATCTATGGATCAGTGGTCATCCCTAGGGCTTTCAAGGCTAGGCAGAGTCTATGCAATCAAAACTACATTATTACCCCGAATCCTTTACTTGTTTGGCTGGCTCCCTTCCCATCCCAGTAATCAAGGCCCATCTCTCTAAACTGCAATCGTCTATAGTCCGATTTGTGTGTAAGAAAGGACACGGTTTCTCTAAACATATATTATATAGATCCAAGCCTCAGGGGGTCTGGGACTCCCCAATCTTTGGTTGTACTACCAGGCAGCTCAATTAGCTCAGATTTCTATTGTATACTCTAGAGGCGTCAAACCTGACTTGGTTGCTACGGAGAGACAATCGATCCCCTACTTTACTACAGACTCTCATTTGGAGTGACCCCAAATCCCGATCCCCTATACTCTCCCCAACTTTGTCTCATTAGATAGCTTTATGCGACTCCCTACATAAGCTATCTAAAATCGCTTCAGCGTGGCATCCGCTACCAGATATTTTCCATAACCCGCTCTTTCCCCCCAGGGAGTGACATACCGGCATTTCAATGGTGGACAGACAAAAGGTCTATATCATATCAGACATTTCATTAACTCTTCAGGTCCTATTTTTTTTTTAGTTACTGCATTAGTAAACTAGAGATGCCTCTTTCAGGGAAAAAATTTGCTCCACCCAAATTTCTCACTTTTTACACTCTATTTGGGTTACGAAGCCAAGCCCAGTAACCTCTTATAAAGAATGGTGCGCTAATGTCATGGAGATGAAAGGAGGTATTTCTTTAATTTACTGGGCCTAAGCAGAGTCCACCTCTTATATGTTGGGATGGGAACGAGACCTTGATTTTGAAAGGGATCTGGAAACTTCTTTGTTTTATGTGTTCCTTTAAGGGTCTGCATAATATATCACTGATAGAAGCCAACCTTAAAGTCATATCCCGTTGGTACCCACTCGCCTTGCAAAAATATATCCGGCTGTATCCACTTTATGTTTTAGAGAGTGCGGGCATACAGGTTCACTGCTGCACATCTTTTGGCAGTGCCCCAGAAACCCAAGAGGGTACCCCAGAGGGTTCTGGAATCAAATTTTTCATTTAATTCACAAGATTACTGGAGTATCAGCACCCCAGCACAGCTTCTCAATCAACGAATAGCTAAAACGTCCAAATTTACCCAAGCTTTGATTAGGCTTATTCTACTCTGGGCTAAAGTTACGATTGTTCGGGCCTGGAAGATCCCTTCTATCTCATTTATAAATGGCAATGCGGAAAATCTCTTGGATGATGTCTCAAAAGAAGATGACAAGCATTCTTCGGAATGCTGTTGAGAAATTTAAACTGACCTGGGAACCCTGGGCTACTTATATGAATGTTGCCCTTTAATCCTGTATGTATATTTATTCCATTATATCTAGATATTTAATTCTGACCTCCTGCACAGGTATCGCTCTTTTTCTTTGTATTTCTCTTTTTTCTTCTCCTTTTTTCGTCACTCTATCCCTCCCCAAAACCCTTATCCTCTACAGTTATCCTAGAGTTTTTGGTACCTTTTCTGGAATCTCCGGATAATTAGTAGGTTATCACTTTTGATGGGGTTATGAGACTCTAGTGGTTTACTCAATCCTTGTCTAGGGGGCAGGCCTCTTGCTCTTTTTGGGTTTGGACTCTGCAGCTATATTGTGCAGTGGAGTCACAATACCCATTGACGTTCTTTCTTTCTGGCTTATCCTTTAGTTATGGACAAAAAGTATGGTTTTAAATTGTTCAATTGATATGGTGTGTACTTTACCTGTTTGCATACTCCTTGTGGCAAGGAGAAGTTTCATTTGTAAATTCCCTCTACGCTAGATCCACTCGAGACATCTGGAACACTTTGTTATTCAGTGTTATATTCACGGCAATAGAAATGTATCTTCCCCTTTTTTTAATGATATTACACTGATTTTGCACTGTTATATTACCTATGGCAACCGATGTTATAGTTCTCATGTTTTGATTATCTATATTTTTTTGTTTAAACTCAATAAAAATATTGAAAGTAAGAATAACAGGCCAGTATCTGTTCTTGGACTCAATCGTAGATCATACAGTCCTCAGCTACTGTCCTGTATGCTTCGGCTGCTCGGCACATCAACTTACTAACCAGGATGGTTACCCAGTCTAACCGTGATCCCCTGGAAGTGGCACTGTCTCTCAAAATCCAGTAGGAACCCATCAATGTCTCCATCTGCCTCAGAGAAGGTTTTGAAGGCGGCGTACAGCAGCTTTTTATTGGCCACCCCGAAGACATTGGGTGGTGTGGATCCCCCAGCCGTTGCTGCAGCTTTACGACTCGTAGCCGGGTGGTTTCTGCTAGTACCAAAGAAATCTCAACCGATATGGAAGGTCCATACAGGGCTAATCACCACTGCACCTCCTTTTGGAAGTCAGAAACATCCGCCACTTCTGACCATACAGTGCACACCTGATAGTCTTCCATGAGCTCTGCGATGAGTGCTGCTTTAGGCTTGTTACTGGCAATTCTGCCTTGAGCTTCCGCCAGATATTTGAGGGTCGTCCTTTTAAGTTTGTTGAAGTGATGTTCCATTCACTTCTTAATCCCCTCATTCAATAGCTAGAGGTCACCAATGTGACGGACCTCCGTACTCCCCCGTGTCCGCTGTAAGAGTGTCCTTGCCCGGGGCCAGGACAATACCCGATCCCGCAGCCCACCCAGTCACTGGTCAGGACTTAGTGTAGGATGGATAAAAGCATAAAGACTTTTATTGAAGACCAGACACAAATTATATATTTACACATATATATACACACACACACACACACACACACACACACACACCTGGGGACAATCCCCTCTCCTTGTTTGCATAGAGACACAGGGCGGGGTAAACTGTTCAATCAATAACATGAGGTACAGGTACATTCAAACATTTCAACAAATCCTATAAACAAAATCTGGGCACACAGCCAACTTTGTCAGTGGGATGTTTAACTGTAAATTACCTTTTATATGGCCCTGTAGCCAAATTATGTATGTATTATTTTCATTAACAGAACGAGTGACCAAACAATTTTGGTAAGTTTTATATCAAGGCAATAGTTAGTCTTAAAAACCCTTTTTTAAATTTATTTTTTATTCTTTCAATCTATAGGTGTCAGCATACACTGTTACAACTTCATTGAGACATTAAAAAAAAAACTGTATAGGTATCAACATACAGTGGTATAGGGGGAGAGGTGCTGCGCTAACCAGAAGAAAGCTGTAAATCTCTGTCTGTGGTCAATTAATAAAATGACATAAAATCGCATAATAAATCGCATAAATAAGTGTTGACACTAAAAACATTCAAGTCTTAATAATAAGCATCATGTGTATGTGAAAAAAAGTGCATAAAAAATCCTTTTCAGTTGGTATATACTAAATGACAAAAAAATTGCATGTAAAATCGCATAAATAAGTGTTGACACTAAAAACATATAAATCTAGATAATCATGTGTAGATGCACAAAGGGACATAAACACTACTTCATGTGAATAATTCTAAATAAAAATACATAGAATAAATCAGAAATAACCATCAAAAACATATCCTTATAAATGGTGCAAAACGTACAAAGTGCCAGTGCTTAAAGGTGATCTAGATATCGCAAATAAAACACATCAATCCAACGCAATATGGATAGTAAATAATATAAATAAATGTCCCAATAATAGTGATATAAAATATATTGTGCTGGCCTGCGAAACAAATGACCAATGACATGCCAGTAAGTGCAGCAAACTTAAAGTGCCAGTGTAAAAGTCATTGAAGGTGCAAAAGCAAGTTCTGATGTATTCAACAAAACAACAGTGGGGTGTCTGGGATGCAATTCACTCAGTGTCCTCTTCGTGCATAAAACACTAATGTAAGCAGTGGCCCCTTACCTAGCGGTGCTAGGTCAACCGCATGAATTGTAGCTAAAACGCCAGGTCCTGAGCCTCCATCGCGTCCCTATATCCACGCTTGCCGGTGTTGGGTTATCCTAATGGCAGCGGATTACAAGTGAAGAAGTCACGTGATCGGTGATGACACGCGTAGGGACGGAATAGGCTGTTTCACATTGCTAGACACAGAACGAGTTCGCTGCTCGTAGGAGAGAGGTTTGCTCTGCATTGTTGTTATGTGAGTACATCTACTTAAAGTTTTTTAATAAAGCATTACCTGGTTAAGACATACTTCACTATCAAGTACCTTTGTCCTGCATATTCCTGTACATACATACCTGAGATGTGGAGGCTGAGCTAGGATCCGCGCTGGTCCAGGACCCCTGATAGGACCATAGCCACTTGTAATCAGTTGCCATTAGGATAACCCAACACCGGCAAGCGTGGATATAGGGACGCGATGGAGGCTCAGGACCTGGCGTTTTAGCTACAATTCATGCGGTTGACCTAGCCCCGCTAGGTAAGGGGCCACTGCTTACATTAGTGTTTTATGCACGAAGAGGACACTGAGTGAATTGCATCCCAGACACCCCACTGTTGTTTTGTTGAATACATCAGAACTTGCTTTTGCACCTTCAATGACTTTTACACTGGCACTTTAAGTTTGCTGCACTTACTGGCATGTCATTGGTCATTTGTTTCGCAGGCCAGCACAATATATTTTATATCACTATTATTGGGACATTTATTTATATTATTTACTATCCATATTGCGTTGGATTGATGTGTTTTATTTGCGATATCTAGATCACCTTTAAGCACTGGCACTTTGTACGTTTTGCACCATTTATAAGGATATGTTTTTGATGGTTATTTCTGATTTATTCTATGTATTTTTATTTAGAATTATTCAAATGAAGTAGTGTTTATGTCCCTTTGTGCACCTACACATGATTATCTAGATTTATATGTTTTTAGTGTCAACACTTATTTATGCGATTTTACATGCGATTTTTTTAGTCATTTAGTATATACCAACTGAAAAGGATTTTTTATGCACTTTTTTTCACATACACATGATGCTGATTTTTAAGACTTGAATGTTTTTAGTGTCAACACTTATTTATGCGATTTATTATGCGATTTTATGTCATTTTATTAATTGACCACAGACAGAGATTTACAGCTTTCTTCTGGTTAGCGCAGCACCTCCCCCCCTATACCTCAGTTTGATTTTGGGCTTATGTCTGACCCTTGCTTCGGTGCATGCAGCTGTCCAGTCGCATACGTGCGTTTTTACTATTTTTCTGAGTTCTTGTTTTCTTTTCTTTTTCCAATTGGGTAGCGCAGGAATATTCTTATTACATATCAACATACAGTGCCTTGAAAAAGTATTCATACCCCTTAAAATTTTCCACATTTTGTCATGTTACAAACAAAACGTAAATGTGTTTTATCGGGATTTTATGTGATAGACCAACACAAAGTGGCACATAATTGTGAAATGGGAGGAAAATAAGTGGTTTTCCAAATTTTTCACAAATAAATATCTGAAAAGTGTGGCGTGCATTTGTATTCAGCCCCCTTTACTCTGATACCCCTAACTAAAATCTAGTGGAACCAATTGCCTTCAGAAGTCACCCAATTAGTAAATAGAGTCCACTTGTGTGTAATTTAATCTCAGTATAAATACAGCTTTTCTGTGAAGCCCTCAGAGGTTTGTTAGAGAACCTTAGTGAACAAATAGCATCATTAAGGCCAAGAAACACACCAGACAGGTCAGGGAATAACATTTTGGAGAAGTTTGAAGCAGGGTTAGGTCATAAAATAATTTCCCGTTCATACATCACGGGACACAGAGGCTTGGTAATTACTTAGTGGGTTAGATAGTACCTTCAGGTGATTGGACACTGGTAACCCTAATTACAAGATGAGTTCCTCCCCTATATAACCCTTCCCATATGGAGAGTACCTCAGTTTTTTCGCCAGTGTCTACGGTGATTGGTCACATTGAAGATGTGCTAAGAAGAAAGCTCTGTTTTATGGTCTCTGTGAAGACCTAGGAGCTATACAACCGGAACCATACCTCAGGCCAATACTAAAACACCTAAGATGGATGGTACCCGGGCCTTATGATAAGAAGAAACAAGGTTTTGCCTGTAATGTCTCTCCTTGGAGGTCTGGGCTCCAGTCTTTGGTGTACTAATATAACAGTGGCACGAAAAGTTCCTGGCAGAGTCTTCTACAGGTCCAGGGAAGAGGATCCTGCGAGTAGGAACCCAGAACCCTGAAGGTTGGCACAACGCTACCCACCATGAAGGCTGGAATCTGTCTGTTCTTAGCAGTTCCTGCGGCGGGGATAAGGTAAGTGAAGACCATCCTAAAGTTTATCTTCTGTGAGTAGTTTGAATGTCTTACCTGGTTTCCGCCACTAGAGGGAGTAAGAGACATACCTGGTGTTTACTTGCATGCCTTCCAGGATACACGCTCAGTGAAGCTGGTCTAAGAAGCTGCTCACCTCCTCCGCTGCAGGCTCTGCCACATAAACTGAAAAGGGGGGGATCCCACGCAGTCCTCAGGGGGACTCCTTTCTCCCCCCTTTGCCCTGGCTGCTGCCATGATGGTCCTACGGGTGCGGTTTTGCGGCAGGATCAGCGGTGAATGAGTGGACATGGTTGCGGTGCACGTGTGGTGCCAGTGCGCAGGAGCAAAGCGGACATTTTTTAAAGCCCAAGGTGCCAGAGCTCCGGTAAGCAGTGGGAAGCAGGGCTGTGGGCAGTAAGCATCTCAGTGGATCAGATCCAGGCAAACCTAAGACACCTACTCGGCATCAGGTTGTGCAGTTTGTAGCTAATGTTTATATTGTAAAACTATAGCACAACAGTGATTGCACTTTACACTAGTACCTCCGCTTTGCAGCTTAGGACTAGGTCTTCTCGTAAGAGGGCTTCAGGGGGAGGTAAAAGAGGCACCAGAAAATCACTGCCTACATCTA
This sequence comes from Aquarana catesbeiana, assembly GCF_042186555.1. NCBI lineage: Eukaryota > Metazoa > Chordata > Amphibia > Anura > Ranidae > Aquarana > Aquarana catesbeiana. The sequence continues at coordinate 248,200,654 of NC_133328.1, read as the reverse complement.
TGGGTTCTGGACATGCCTGCAGGATACCATCCCCTCCTGCTGGAGACAGCCTCACAGGATGAGTCTGTACCCCTGTCAGGTTTTGCAGCCTCTCCCAATGTTTCAGTCCCTGTTTATGTCACAGAAGATGCTTTGAAGGCTGCTTTGTCACAGCTTCCTTAAAAAATAGCAGAAAAAGGGGTAGATCCCCTCCCTCTGCTTTGCGTTCCCTATCAGATGAACATTCTGATAATGAGGAAATATCCTTATCTGAGGATAGGGATCAGGTGCAGTCGGACGAATCAGGGGAAGAGGAGAAGCTCTCTTCTACCTCCCAGGCTCTCAAAGTGCAGGTGCAATACTATACTGAATTGGTGCATTCCACATACAGATTGCTCTCTGCTGAGGCAGCCATTTCCCCTGTTTTCTCCCTGGGGTCCCGGAAATCCCCACAGGCTGCGTACGCCTTCCCAACTCATCCTTTACTGAATGAATTGTTGTATGAGGACTGGGGTCACCCAGATAAATTTTTTCTCCTAAAAGGTTTTCTATGCTTTATCCGGTGGAGGAAAGTTTCACCAACAAATGGGGAGTCCCAGCCATAGATGCGGCTGTTTCTTGTGTGAAGAGCTTGATCCGTCCTGTGGACAATGCTCAAGGGTTTAAGGATCCAACTGACAAAAAGCTGGTAACTTTATTTAAAGCCTCTCTCTGTGGCGGGCGCTGTGGTCCAGCCTATGGTCGCAGCAATTGGCATGTGCCAGTGGAACAAATGAAGCAGGTACTTCGCCTCCTTTCCACTGAGGAGGCCGAGGTTTATGCAGACGTTGATGCCATTATGGATTCTGCTCAGCAAGCATCTCGCCTCACTCTCCTGCTGGCACACATGCGCAGGTCCCTTTGGCTTAAACATTGGACAGCTGAGGCTTCATGCAAAAAATATTTAACTGGGTTCCTGTTTCGTGGAGAACGCTTGTTTGGGGATGATCTGGACAAATATATCCAGAAGATTAACAGGGGGTAAAACCACATTCCTTCATTTAGACATTCTCTGTCCCCAGCCCCTGGAGCCTCATCCTCCAGGCAGTGGCGACGGCCTCCCCAATCACATACTAGGGGAAAGGTCCAAAGTCAAGCCCAAGGGCAAAAGAAACCTTGGGGTCCAAGATCTGGTAAACAGAACCCCAAAGCTTTCCTATGAAGGGGCGCCCCTGCTCGGCCGAGTGGGGGGAATGCTGCTACAGTTTGCAGGCGCCTGGCAGGAAGAGATTAAGGACAGATGGGTAGCCTCCACGGTGTCTGTGGGCTACAAGCTAGAGTTCCGGGAGCTTCCCCCATCTCATTCCCTAAGGTCAAGAATCTCCAGGGATCCAGAAAAAAGAAGGCCCTTACTTCTGGCCTTAGAACCTCTGTTATCCCAAGGGGTAATTATAGAGGTGGCCCTGGAAGAGCAAGACTCAGGGTTCTACTCAAACCTCTTTATGGTTCCAAAACCAAACGGAGATATCAGACCTACTCTGGATCTAAAAGACCTGATCAAATTCTAGGCATTCGTCCTTTGCGCATGGAGTCTATCTGCTCAGTAGTCTCCATCCTTCGTGGGGGGACAATTCCTGGCATCAATAGACATCAAAGATGCATATTTGCATGTGCCAATATTTCCCGCTCACCAAAGATTCCTAAAGTTTGCAGTGGATCGGCGCCACTTTCAATTTGTGGCCCTTCCTTTTGGTCTTGCTACTGCTCCTCGAGTGTTCACAAAAGTTCTAGCCCCGCCCCTGGAAAATCTAAAGGCTCAGGGAATAACTGACAGCTTATCTGGATGATTTGCTACTCAAAGAACAGTCCGTAACACGCCCAAGCCACAATGTGCTCTGCACGGTAAAGTACTTAGCGTACCTAGGATGGGTCCTCAATCTAGAGACATCCTCCTTGCAGCCCTTGCAGATCAAAAGCTAGGGCCATAAAAGATTTGGTCCGGGTAGTGACAGCAAGGAGACCTCCAATCGACTATGTATGAGACTATTGGGGAAAATGGTCGCCTCTTTCGAGGCTGTCCCTTACGCCCAGTTTCACTCTAGGCCTTTACAAAGCAGCATCCTCTCTGCCTGGAACAAGAGGGTTCAAGCCTTGGATCTTCCAATGTGCCTATCCCCAGGGGTGTGCCAGAGCCTCAATTGGTGGTTACTGACCAAGAATCTTCTAAAAGGAAAGTCCTTTGTCCCAGTTACGTAGAAACTCATAACCACAGATGCCAGCCTAATAGGCTGGGGAGCAGTTCTGGAAGAAGCTTCAACCCAGGGAAGATGGTCTAGAGCCGAAAGGCTCTTGCCCATCAACATTCTGGAAATTCGGGCAATTCGTCTAGCCCTCAAGGTCTGGACTTTCAGACTACAGGGTCATCCTGTCCGGATACAGTCCAACAATGATACGGCTTTGGTTTATATCAATCACCAAGGAGGCACCAGGAGCCCGGTTGCCCAAAAGGAGGTGAATCACATTTTTTTCTGGGCAGAAAGGCATATTCCTTGCCTGTCTGCAGTCTTTATTGCAGGGGTAGAAAATTGGCAGGCAGATTTTCTCAGCTGCCAGCAGCTGTGTCCAGGAGAATGGTCTCTACACCCCGACATTTTCCAGACCATATGTCAAAATTGGGGTACCCGGATGCAGACCTGTTGGCGTCCAGGTTAAACAAAAAACTGGACAGCTTTGTGTCAAGAACAAAGGATCTGCTAGCACAAGGGTCAGATGCCTTAACGATTCCATGGGATTGGTACTCTCTGATCTATGCCTTTCCTCCAATTCCGCGGTTCCTTCGGAGGGTCAAAAAGGAAGCAAAAGTCAGCCATTCTGGTGGCCCCGACTTGGCTCAGACAACCTTGGTATGCAGAGATCGTAAAGATGGCAGTGGGAGGACCTTGGGTTCTGTCGCTGCGTCCAGATCTACTCCCACAAGGTCCAATATTCCATCCTGCCTTACGAAGTCTGAATTTGATGGTTTGGCTGCTGAGACCCACATTCTGAAAAGCCGTGGGCTCTCGGAATCAGTCCTTTTCACTCTGGTTAATGCTAGGAAGCCAGCCTCCAGGATCATCTACTACAAAATCTGTAAGGCATATGTTTCCTGGTGTGAACCCAGGGGGTGGCATCCTAGAAAGTATGCCATTAGCAGGATTCTTGCTTTTCTTCAATTAGGCATTGAAATGAGGCTGGCTTTGAGCATTATCAAGGTCCAGATCTCGGCTTTATCAGTTTTCTTTCAAAAGCCACTTGCCTCACATTCCCTGGTCCGGGCCTTTGTTCAGGGGGCACTGCACTTGAATCCGCCAGTCAAACCTCCTGTGTGCCCATGGGATCTGAATTTGGTTTTGTCCGTTTTGCAAGAACAACCCTTTGAACCATTGCACCATATTTCTTTATTTCTTCTGACAAAGAAACTGGTCTTTTTGGTAGCCATTTCCTCGGCTAGAAGGGTATCAGAATTAGCAGTTCTTTCTTGTAAAGAGCCATATTGGATTTTTCACAAAGACAATGTGGTGTTGCATCCTCACCCGACTTTTTTTTACCTTAGGTGGTTTCAGGATTCCATCTGAATCAAAATTTGGTCCTATCGTCCTTTTTTCCAGATCCGCGGTCCACGGAAAAAGAGTTGTTACACTCTCTAGATGTTGTAAGAGCAGTCAGTATCTATCTGCAGGCAACCGCTCAGATACGAAAGACTGATTGTCTGTTTATTCTGCCAGAAGACCCCAGAAAGGGCCAGGCAGCATCAAAATCCACTATTTCTAGATGGCAAGTTATTATTCAGGCCTATGGCATAAAGAAGAAGATTCCTCCTTTTCAGGTTAAGGCACACAACTAGAGCGGTTCGTGCTTTATGGGCAGTGCATCACCAGGCCTCCATGGCTCAGATCTGCAAGTTTGCAACTTGGTCTTCAGTCCATACATTCACTAGATTCTATCAGGTGGATGTAAGAGGGCATGAGGATGCCGCCTTTGGGGCACAGTGTGCTGCAGGCAGCAGTATAGATCCTCTTGTCCGTTGGCGGTCTATGTATTTTCTGATCTGTGTCTCCCTCCCCTCAATTTGGGCATTGCTTTAGGACATTCCACTAATTACCAAGCCTCTGTGCCCTGTGATGTATGAACAAGAAAATAGGATTTTTAAATACAGCTTACATGTAAAATCCTTTTCTTGGGAATACATCACAGGACACAGAGCTCCCGCCCCTCTTCGGGATTATGCGTTAGGGTACTTATTGCTTTGCTACAAAACTTAGGTACTCTCCATATGGGAGAGGTTTTATAGGGGAGGAACTCATGTTGAATTTAGGGTTACCAGTGTCCAATCACCTGAAGGTACTATCTAACCCACTAAGCAATTACCAAGCCTCTGTGTCCCGTGAGGTATTCCCAAGAAAAGAATTTTACAGGTAAGCTGTATTTAAAAATCCTATTATCCCAAGCTTTGAACATCTCACGGAGCACTGTTCAATCCATCATCCGAAAATGGAAAGCGTATGGCACAGCTGCAAAGCTACCAAGACATGGCCATCCACCTAAACTGACAGGCCGGGCAAGCAGAGCATTAATCAGAGAAGCAGCCAAGAGGCCCATGGTAACTCTGGAGCAGCTGCAGAGATCCACAGCTCAGGTGGGAGACTTAGTCCACAGAACAACTATTAGAGCCCTTTCACACTGGGGTGGTTTGCAGGCGTTATTGCGCTAAAAATACCGCCTGCAAACCGACCCAAAACAGCCTCTACTGTTTGTTCAGTGTGAAAGCCCTCGGGCTTTCACACTGAAGCGGTGCACTGGCAGGAGAAGAAAAAAACTCCTGCAAGCCGCATCTTTGGAGCGGTGAATTCACCGCTCCTGACCAATTGAAATCACTAAATTACTAAAATTTTATATATAGTCCCTTATCCCCTCCAAGAGTTTACATATTATTGATGTTAGGCTAACTGGTCTGTAATTTCCAGGGATGTATTTTGGGCCCTTTTTAAATATTGGTGCTACAGCTGTAATTGCAGAAATAGGTGGTTCTACAAAGTATTGACTCAGGGGGGCTAAATACAAACACATGCCACGCTTTTCACATATTTGTAAAGAATTTGGAAAACCATTTATCATTTTCCTTCCACTTCACAATTATGTGCCACTTTGTGTTGGTCTATCACATAAAATCCCAATAAAATACATTTACGTTTTTGGTTGCAACATGACAAAATGTGGAACATTTCAAGGGGTATTAATACTTTTTCAAGGCACTGTATTTATACATGTTGATCATATCCCCCTTAATCTCCTCTTCTCAAGAGAAAATAAATTAAGTTCCTCTAATCTTTTCCCATAGCTGAGCTCCTCCTTATCAGTTTGGTTGCCCTTCTCTGCACTTTCTCCAGTCAGTCCTTATCACTTAGACAAAAACACAAGAAGGTGACGGGTCCACTAATACTCTAACATGTAAATAATTGATTGATATGGACCATGTGTCATTCACCCATTGAGGTGTTGCTGCCGCAGCCAGGCATACTGAACAAAAAGAAAAAAGCTGGGAAAACCCTCAGATGGGGAGGTCCCATGAAACAAAGCGGCTACCGAGGCGGCCAAAGGCAATACTAGGGTCTGGAGATACCATACAAAAAATGTTTTATTCAATAAATATTCAGGTGTCATCCACTGCCTAAGTGAGCTTATGATGTACCATAAGCCTCCCACAGTATACTTGGGACAGGCTGCTAGCTCTTGGAAAGCATGAGGTGGTAGGTTTCAACATAAGATGTATACACATATACAGTTCATCCAAGATGATTTTCCGTTTGCATAGCTGCAATAGTGAAAAATGCCATGCATGTATACAAAAATATGCATAGCCCAAGTCCTATCACGGAGAAATTGGATTCCAATTGGGAAATAATAGTTTGTCAGGTGGCAAGGTGGATAACGCAGCTATTGTAGGAATAATGGCTCCAGAGATATTTTTAGGACATGCAAAAGATCCCAAGTCCCAAGGCCGGTGCTATGAGTCCTTTCCTTTTCCACGGCCGCCGAATCTGAAGTCCTCGCTACATGTCTCAGGCCGTCCCTGGCCAGTTGAAGAGACAGTGCTACTTTATATCTAACAGTGATCAGGTGTTAGTTCGGTGGACGCGGAGAGCGCCGCAATGGTTACAGACGGGTTTGTGGATGCTCCCGGCCGTCAGGTAGAATTGCGCTCTTCCTATACCCATTGAATGGGGGATCGTGTAAGCGGCGTCACGTGACCGTGATGATGTCAACACGTTTCACAACGGCAAAGTGGCGTAGCTTCGTCTTGGAAGTTCAAGACAAAGGTTACACCACTTTGCCATTGTGAAACGCGTAGGTAGAGTGCAAGTCTACCTGACGGCTGGGAGCATCTTTTGTAGGATCTTTTGCATGTCCTAAAATATACCTCTGGAGCCATTATTCCTACAATAGCTGCATTAACCACCTTGCCACCTGACAAACTATTATTTCCCAATTGGGATCCAATTTCTACGTGACAGGACTTGGGCTGTGCATATTATTGAATACATGCATGGCATTTTTCACTATTGCAGCTATGCAAATGGAAAATCATCTTGGATGAACTGTATATGTGTCATGTACCTGGGTTTTCCTGGTCCCACAGCTGCAGTCTTACTTCTTGTGCCACAGAGGAGCTCTAGAGTTATAGCTATGTTCTTAGTTTGATGCATTACCTTGGACTCATTAGCCCCACCTGCTGCCAGCTGTGGACAATACACAATCAAAGCAGCCCATGAATAGCAGCACTTCCTATCTCCCAGTGCCTGTTTGTTTGGACTAGCTTCCTGGGCGTTTTGACGGTTTTTTGACTCTAAAAACAGCATTTGAACTTCTGCCTGAATTCCTGACTACTCTCTAGCCTGCTGATTTTGTACTTCACCACCAGCTTGTGTATGACCTCTGCCTGCCTGACCAATTTCTGGATTCGATCATGTACCACTTTGCTTGATCTGTTGCCGTCATGATCTGCCTACGTTTTCACCTGAATCCTCAGCACACAAGCTCCACTTCGGACACTACCTATCACAGGTACCTTACATTACAAACAGGCCACAATGGCAGTCTACCCTGCTGATATTGTTAAGGCGATTTCACGTCAGGGACAATTGATTGGAGCTCATGAACAGCATTTTTCTTCCCTGGACGCCAAGTTAGATAAACTTTGTACTATGCTTAAATCTTGCTTGCCTGGTCCTTCTGCAACGGTCCAGGCTCCTGCTCCAATCCAACCCACCTCTTCTGTACCACCCAAGCTTCCCCTGCCTGAAAAATTTGGTGGAGATACTTAGGACTGCAGAGGCTTTTTATATGTTTGCCGTTTGCATTTCTGCAACAACCCTGGGACTTAACACTTCGTCTGCCAAAGTGACTTTTGTAATTTCCTTGTTAAAGGGGAAGGCCCTGGCCTGGGTCTCTCCTTACCTGGAAAGCAATGATCCTGTGCTGCTAGACGCTGACAAATTTCTGGCTTCTCTCCAGACTGTATTTGGCAAACCAGATAGAGCTTCTGCAGCTGAGTACTCACTTTTGGACATACAACAAGGTACCAGGTCTGTGGCACAATACGCTATTGAGTTCCGTACCCTGGCTGCCGAGATTAATTGGGACTCTAGGGCATTACGTGCAGCCTTCCAAAAAGGTCTTTTACAGATCGCATCAAGGACGAATTAGTCTATAAGGATTCCCCAGAAGACCTTGAGAAATTCATAGAGCGGTGTGTTCATCTGGATGTCCGGTATCATAAAAGGTGCCAAGAGACTTAGAATTCACAAGTTTCCTAGGCCAGTTTACCGTTTGGCCCCTAACTTACAAGCACCACTTCAGCCAGAACCTGAAATCTGAACCCCAGGCACCTGTGGAACCCTAAGAAGTAAGCAGTCTCCACCTGAGTGGGAGAAACAAAGGAGGCGTGCATTGGACCTATGCCTGTACTGTGGACTTAAAGGACATTTGTTATCTGTCTGCCCTTCCTGTCCAGTAAAAGGCAGGGTCTAACCAGTGTTGGAGGAGCTTTGTTAGAACTTACAGGTATATCCTCCAAGACCAAGATCCCGCAATTATCCATCTAGCCTCTAAACTTGTCTCCTGTGAGGCTTTTGTGGATTCTGGAGCCGCTGGCATATTCTTGGACTACACTTTTGCTAAAGAAAATAAAATCTTATTTGTTCCAAAGTCTAGACCCCTGAACATCACCACCCTGAATGGACAACCCTTGGGAGATGGCATTGTAAAATTTGAGACGACCATCACCCTTCAGGTAGGTGTACTCCACAAAGAGGAAGTGCTCTTGTCTCTTATGGATTCCTCACTTCTGCCAGTTATTCTTGGTTACAACATAACCCTTCTTTTGATTGGGAAAATGGACAACTAACCTCTTGGTGGTCGTTCTGTCATCTAAACTGTTTGTCTCAACCCAAAAGACTTTCTGGTTGTCTGTTGGCTTCTGTGGCCATCCCACCTACCTTGCCTCATGAATACCATGAGTTTGCAGATATATTTTGCAAGCAAAAGGCAGAGGTTTTACTGCCACATCGTTCTTTTGATTGCGCAATTAATTTGATTCCTGGAGCACCTCTTCCCAAAGGAAGGACCTATCCCCTGTCTTTGCCTGAACAAAAATCCATGGAGGAATACATGAAAGAACTTGGAAAGAGGTTTTATCCGACCTTCTTTTCCAGTAGGGGCAGGTTTTTTCTTTGTTAAAAAAAGATGGGGGTCTTCGACCATGCATAGATTATTGAGGGTTAAATCAAATCACTGTAAAAAAGACTCCTACCCTTTGCCTCTCATTCTTGAACTGTTTGATGTACTTAAGGGAGCCGTTATCTTCTCTAAGCTGGACCTATGAGGGGCTTATAATCTGATTCGAATTAGAGACCAGTGGAAGACAGCATTCAACACTCATAATGGACATTTTTAATATCTGGTTATGCCATTTGTTTTGTGTAACGACCCTGCTGTCTTCCAACGTTTCATGAATTACATTTTTCATGATTTCAGCAACAGTTTTGTGATCATATACTTGAACGACATTTTAATCTTTTCCAAGACTCATCTAGAGCACATCTCACATGTAAAGCAGGTATTACGACTGAGAGAAAAGCATCCTTACGCGAAGATTGAAAAATGCAGTTTCCATCAAAGCTGTATTCCTTTCCTTGGATACATTATAAGTTCTGTCGGTTTCCAAATGGACCCTCAAAAACTTGCTGCTGTCTTGCAATGGCCCCAACCGACCACTTTAAGAGGGCTCCAAAGCTTTCTAGGGTTCACAAATTACTACAGACGCTTCATCAAAGGTTTTGCCTCCATTGCGGCCCCCCTCACTGCTATGACTAAGAAAGGTACAAATTGCAAGATGTGGTCCTCAGAAGCAGAATCGGCTTTCCAGCATTTAAAAGACATGTTCAGCAAGGCTCCAATTCTTCAGCATCTAAATCCTGATCTCCAATACACAGTTGAGGTTGATGCCTCCGAAGTAGGAGCAGGTGCCGTGCTGTCCTAGAGACAGCCTAAGTCCGGTAGAATCCATCCTGTAGTGTTTTTTTCTAGAAAGTTTTCTCCAGCGGAGATGAATTACGACGTTGGGAATTGAGAACTACTGTCCATCAAATTGGCATTGTCTGAATGGCGACATCTTCTGGAAGGGGCTCCCAAGCATTTTTCTATCCTCACTGACCATAAAAACCTGCTGTATGTTCAGACTGCGAGATGTTTAAACTCACATTAGGTTCGATGGGCTCTGCTTTTCTCCCATTTTCATTTTGTTCTTTCTTATGTTCCTGGGCATAAAAACAAGAAAGCTGACGCTCTATCCAGACAGTTCGCTACCTCTGAAGAAGATCAACCTACCTAGCAGTATATAATCCCACCTCACAAAATTGTCGTACAGATCTCTACGGCTCTTTCTTAACAGTTACAAGAAACCCAGAATTGTGTTCCCCAAGGCTTGAAGATACCACCAGGTCGCCTGTTCGTAGCCTCTAGCCTCAAAAAACCTGTACTCCTCTGAGCTCATGATGGTGTGTTATCCAGTCATCCTGGTGTCACCATCACTCTTAAGACCTTCCAACGTCATGTCTGGTGACCTCATATGAAAAGCGATGTTGCTGACTTTGTGGCTACCTGTCCAACTTGGGCTGCTAATAAAGTACCTTGCACATTGCCTACTGGACTGTTACAACCACTTCCTGCACCTTGCCAGCCTTGAATCCATTTGACTATGGACTTCATTACAGACTTACCCAAGTCCGAGGGCATGACTGTTATATGGGTCATAGTGGATCGCTTTTCCAAAATGTCTCATTTTGTGCTGCTCCCGGGATTACCTACAGGGAAAGCACTGTCTACCCTCTTCCTTTCCCATATTGTGAGATACCATGGCATACCTACCAATGTCGTCTCAGACCGCGGATCCCAGTTTGTTTCCTGATTCTGGAGAGCATTCTGCAAGAAACGGAGTAACGCTCTCACTCTCTACCTAACGTCACCCTCAAACAGATGGTCAAACCGAACGCATGAACTAGACCATAGAAAACTTTCTTCGACATTATGTCAATGCCTTACACTCCAACTGTTCTGAGTATTTGCCTTTGGCTAAGTTCACCATTAATTCCCGTTGGCAAAGTGCTCTTCATACCACACCATTCTACGCAGCCCTAGGCTATCACCCTCAGACTTTTCCCCTACTTCTGCCTTCTTCTGGTGTACCAGCAGCAGATCTGCGGGTGAAAAATATTCTGCTACATTGGAAAAAGATTTGCTTACGGAAGTCAGCAGGCAAGTATGCACTTTTCTCCAACAATCGAAGATGCCATATACTTCCATATGTGGTGGGGGACAGAGTTTGGCTATCAACCAAATACATGAGACTGAAACAACCTTCTACCAAATTGGGCCCTTGATTCATCAGACCTTACAGAATTATTGCTCGAGTCGGCCAGTCTCCTATCGGTTGAAATTGCCCTCCTCTCTCCGGATTCACCCTGTATTCCACGTTTCCCTCCTCAAAAAGGCAATTTACAATCGCTACTCCAGAAGGCAAAAGCTACCTCCTCCTGTTCTTGTTGATGGACAAAATGAGTTTGAAGTCTCTAAGATTCTTGATTCTAGAAGACAGGGTCTTGGCCTACGGTATCTGGTTCTTTGAAAGGGATATCCCGCCACAGACCGTTCCTGGGTCCCAGCCAAAGATTTGCATGGTCCTGCTCTTATTCGAGACTTCCATGCCACCTTTCCCACTAAACCCCGCTAGGCCCCCCGAGGGGTCCACTGGGGAGGGGGCCCTGTCATTTACCTGGGTGTATTTGAAGTGGGACGCTCCTGGTCCCACAGCTGTAGTCTTACTTGTTGGGCCACAGAGGAGCTCTGGATTTATAGCTATGTTCTCTTAGTTTGACGCATTACCTTGGACTCACTAGCCCCACCTGCTGTCAGCTGTGGACAATACACAATCAAAGCAGCCCATAAATAGCAGCACTTCCTATCTCTCAGTGCCCATTTGTTTGTACTAGCTTCCTGGGTGTTTTGACTGCTTTTTGACTCTGAATACTGTATTTGAACTTCTGCCTGAATTCCTGACTACTCTCTAGCCTGCTTATTTTGTACTTCACCGCCAGCTTGTGTATGACCTCTGCCTGCCTGACCAAGCTCTGGATTTCGATCATGTACCGCTTTGCCAGATCTGTTGCCGTCCTGATCTGCCTAAGTTTTTGCCTGAATCCTCAGCACACAAGCTCCACTTCGAACACTACCTATCACAGGTGTGTATACATCTTATGTTGAAACCTACCACCATATGCTTCCCAAGAGCTAGCAGCCTGTCGCAAGTATACAGTGGGAGGCTTGCGGTACATCATAAGCTCACATAGGCAGTGGATCACAACAGCAGCCTCTTGAATTCATCCACTTTGTTTGTCACTATCTAGGGCAACGCACATTTTTGCTCTGTAGGATCTTTTCATGTGAAAGCTGCCATTCTTTAAATATAGATTTGTTTCGCTATTCAGACATACAGCTCTGCATTATCGGAAAATATGGACATTCATGTAATGAACTTCCTATGAGATCCTCTACCACAAGTTCCAGTATTTGCTAACTTATTTAGCATTTAGACGACTCACTAATATTTTATATTTCTTGCGCTTCAATATCCCCAGGGGGCCATGCACACACAGTCCGCCCAATAGGATCCTTTTTTCCTTGTTGCATTTTTTGCTTCACCTTTTTTATATGGTAATTACCACTGGCGGTCCCTGTGTGCATGGTTATTTGGTGTCCGGACCTTGCTATTCATGTTTGTCTAGTTCTTCTTTATATGTTTGTCCATTGCATTAGCTGCGCACTTCTATCTTGCAGTGTGCAACTTAACATACAATTACCAGTGTGCACACTGATTTTTCAGTGTGTTCTATTCCATTTTACCTGAATCTTTATTAAATAAAAAAAATTTTTTGTATGATATCTCCAGACCCTAGTATTGCCTTTGGCTGCCTTGGCTGCCTTAGCCGCTTTGTTTCCTGGGACCTCCCCATCTGAGGGTTTTCCCAACTTTTTTCTTTTAGTCTTTATCACTTAGCAAAGTACAATGAGTTCTGGTTCACATCGTTGCAGCTTTCAAATGGCGCTACTTCAGCGCGATTTTGAAGCCGCACATCAATGCGATTTGCACTGCCGATTTCATTGCAGCTTGTGACTTCACTTAACAAAAGTCTATGCAAGTAACAATAAAAATCAGTAAAAAGTAGTGCAGGAACCTATTTCATAATTGTTGCGACATGAGTCGGGGCAATATGAACGGTTTTCATTGCCGGCATTGGGATGAGACTTGTCATGTGATTTGGAACTGCTGCATTGCATGACAAGTCGCACCGATGTGAATGGGGGCTTAGTCCAGCACTGTGAACGCGCTTACAGAATTAGGGGAACACATTTATAACCATAACAACATGCAACGGCATCATTGTTGACTAAAGCTAGGAAAAGAGAGAACTAAAGAAGCAGAAATTCAGAATCCATTATTTCCTACAGTCACCCACCATATCAGTGTGCATCATTACCATGATTTCATAAAGGAGAGAGTTGTTAAACTATACAAATGAAGTATGCTTGCAGAAATTGCATACTTGGGGCCCTTAGGTCACTGTTTTCAATAGAGGTAGCAGCTGCATTTACAGGAATCTCACATTCTCCCTAACAGTGGATATGCTCGCTCGCTTAAAAACTGCTAAAATATTAATTTTGATGGCAGAAGCCAGACAAGCTAAGATTTTTTGCCAAGATATTTTTATTGATGTGGATAAGCCGCCTAGGTTGTGTAGAGCTGAAAATGCTGATAGGTTTTTCGGATATTGAAAGTGCAGTAAAGCAGGTGGCAGCAAGTTAACCCTGCCTGCAATGTGGAATTCTGCAGTGTGTACAAAAAAAAAACACCCATATACGGCTTTATTTCCAAGAGTTGGTGAAAACAAGGTTGCCATCATCACAAAAGGCACATAATTATAAAAGCAGTGTATGTAACTTTTACCAAACATTCACCGTCGGGAGAAGACAGTGATTATTGGTAGCTATAGCAGCCGCTAGCAATAATCGCAAGACAATCTGGCAAGCTGTTTGTACCCAAGTTGATTGATGGACCAACGTGGTACATGCAGCCTGACCTTTAACGGTTTGAGACTCGAACCGTGTATGGCCCGCCTGCTCACTCACATGAGAAATGGGCACCTCCCCCAACAGGAACAGGAAACATATTGCCAAAAATATACTTTAAAAGAAAGCCCCTCCGCTGAACTGTTCAGTATTAGAAGAGAACCAAAAGACATCATCTGAAGCTAAACAAAAAACAGAACATATCACAAGGGTGGGATACTGCTGTCCATACTTCTGGAAATGGCGTTACTGGTAAAACAAACTCAAGATTTTCAAAAATTGACCTCCAGGACAGCACATGAAAGGATTAGTGAAAATTTACCAGATTAGGGAAATAAGCAGTGAGAAATTGCCTCCCACCGGGTGGATCAATGAGCATTACAGGTATGGTGAGAACCCTTAGATTAACTTCATGTAAGTTATACAGGGCTGACTCCACACAAAAAAAAAATATTCTAATAATGAGACCAAACTTAGTGGAGGTTGTGGTCAACTTAAAACATACAAAATCCCCTATAACCTATGTGTCTCAACATATATGGATAATTGAGGAATTTAAACATCTATTAGGCACTGTAAAAAAATAAACAGCCATGGGTATATTCCCCACATGAGGGATATGACTGTATAATTCCTGTATATTTATCAAAGAGTCCAACAGGAAAAAAGGTGGGAGAGGTCAAACCACAAACACCCAAAATATGACATGACATAAGTAAAGTCTCTCGCTTACCTAAAGAAAGCTGGTGGCACTGGTGCCTGTAGTCACAAATGTTTTCTCCTCGAGTACTTGATGCCAAGAGCACAGCGATCCATAAGGGCTACCTAAATACCCAGGGTTCTGGGTTTGCACCTCTGTGACAGAGCTGAAAACAAAGTGGCTAGCCAGAAATCCCTCTCCTCTCGTTCGGTGGGCTACAACTTAAGGCCCAAAGCCAGTTCCCAGGCCCCATCTCTACCAGGAATAATGCCCAGCATTGCCAGTCAAGGTGTCACAGTGCTAAACGCAGGACAGACCCAAGGGTCCTGCAACTCCCAAGGGGGCTAAGCCTGAAGTGATCCTGGATTCCCAAGATGGAGCCAAGGAGGGAGCCCAAGACTGCACCCTCACTAGTCAGGAAGGTGGTTAAGGAGGCATAAATGATAGAGGGTTTTACCACTCAAAACTATGGAGGCAAGAAGTCAAAAATAGGATTTTTAAAACAGCTTACCTGTAAAATCTTTTTCTTTGAAGTACATCACGGGACACAGAGCCATAGTAGTTACTATGTGGGTTATAGGCCACCTTCAGGTGATGGACACTGGCACACCCTAAGGCAAGTAGTCCAATCCCTATATAACCCCTCCCACTCCTGGGAGTACCTCAGTTTTGTAGCAAAGCAATACACGTGTATACCAAAAAGAAGAGAGGGACCTCTGTGTCCTGTGATGTACTTCATAGAAAAGGATTTTACAGGTAAGCTGTTTTAAAATATCCTATTTTCTTATCTTACATCACAGGACACAGTGCCATAGTAGTTACTATGTGAGATGTACCATAGCAATGCCAACTGAAGGGAGGGAGCCAAAACAAAAGTAGGGCAC